>NC_058379.1:42670058-43282558 GCF_018350175.1 Felis catus
TTTTTTTTCTTTCCCCTTTTTTCTCTAATCTATCAAGCCCCTTTCAACACCCAGACCAAAACACACATAGAATCTGGCTTCATTTATTTGATTGATTGTGTGTGTGTTTTTAATATTTTAATTTTAATATTTTTTTAATTTTAATTTTTTTACCTCATTAATTCCTTTTATCTCTTCAAAATGACAAAACGAAGGAATCCAACCCAAAAGACAGAGCAGGAAGAAACAACAGGAAGAAACAACAGGCAGGGACTTAACCAACACAGATACAGACAAGATGTCTGAACCAGAATTTTGAATCATGATAATAAGAATACTGTGAAGTCAAAAATAGATTACAATCCCTTTCTGTGGAGATAAAAGAAGTAAAAACTAGCCAGGATGAAATAAAAAATATGGCAACTGAGCTGCAATCTCGAAAGGATGCCATGGGAGAAAGGATAGATGAGGCAGAACAAAAAATCAGTAATGCAGAGGACAAACTTATGGAGAATAATTAAGCAGAAAAAAAGAGGGAGTTTGAGACAAAAGAACACGAGAAATCAGTGACTCATTAAAAAGGAACAATATCAGAATCATAGGAGTCACAGAAGAGGAAGAGAGAGAAATAGGAGTAGAAGGGTTATGTGAGCAAATCATAGTAGAAAACTTTCCTAACCTGGGGAAAGACATATACATCAAAATCCAGGAAGCACAGAGGACTCCCATTAGATTCACCAAAAAACGACCATCAACAAGGCATATGGAAGTCAAATTCACAAAATACTCAGGCAAGGAGAGAATCACAAAGCAGCAAGGGAAAAAAGTCCTTAACCTACAAGGGAAAACAGATCAGGTTTGCAGCAGACCTATCCACAGAAACTTGGCAGGCCAGAAAGGAGAGGCAGGATATATTCACTAGGCTGAATCAGAAAAATATGCAGCCAAGAATTCTTTATGCAGCAAGGCTGTCATTCAAAATAGGAGAGATAAAAAGTTTCCCAGACAAAAATTAGAGGAGTTTGTGACCACTAAACCAGCCCTGCAAGAAATTTTAAGGGGGACTCTCTGAAGGGAGAAAAGATGAAAATAAGTACATACGTACATATATACATACCAAAATCAACAAAGACTAGAAAGGACCAGAGAACACCACCAGAAACTCCAACTCCACAAGCATCATAATGGCAATAAATTCATATCTTTCAGTACTCACTCTAAATATCAGTGGACTCAATGCTCTAATCAAAAGACATAGGGTAACAGAATGGATAAGAAAACAAGATCCATCTAGATGCTGTTTACAAGACACCCACTTTAGACCTAAAGACACCTTCAGATTGAAAGTAAGGGGATGGGATGTAGAACCATCTATCATACTAATGGTCAACAAGAGAAAGCCAGAGTAGACATACTTATATCAGACAATCTAGACATTAAAATAAAGACTGCATCAAGAGATGCAGAAGGGCATTATACCATAATCAAGGGGTCTATCCACCAAGAATACCTAACAATTGTAAACATTTATGTGCCAAATGCCTGAGCACCCAAATATACAAATGAATTAATCACAAACATAAAGAAACTCATTGATACTAATACCATAATAGTAGGGGACTTCAACGCCCCACTCACAGCAATGGACAGATCATCTAATCAAAAATTCAACAAGGAAACAATGGCTTTGAATGACACACTGGACCAGATGAACTTTAACAGATATATTCAGAACATTTCATCCTAAAACAACACAACATACATTCTTCTCCCGGGCACATGGAACATTGTCCAGAATAGACTACATACTGGCACACAAATCAGCCCTCAACAAGTACAAAAAGATTGAGATCATACCGTGCATATTTTCAGACCACAATGCTATAAAACTTGAAACCAACCACAGGAAAAAGTTTGGAAAGGTAACAAATACTTGGAGACTAAAGAACATCCTACTAAAGAATGAATGGGCTAACCAAGAAGTTAAAGAGAAAATTATAAAGTTCATGGAAACCAATGAAAATTATAACACCAAAACCTAAAACCTCTGGGACACAGAAAAGGTGGTCCTAAGAGGAAAGTATTTAGCAATCCAGGACTTCCTAAAGAAGGAAGAAAGATCTCAGATACACAACCTAACCTTACACCTTAAAGGGCTGGAAAAAAAAACCACAAATAAAACCCAAAACCAGTACAAGACAGGCAATAACAAAGATTAGAGCAGAAGTGAATGCCATTGAAACCAGAAACAAAAACAAAAAAAAACAAAAAAAAACAAACAAAAAAACAAACAAACAAAAAACAACAGCAGAACAGATCAATGAAACCAGGAGCTGGTTCTTTGAAAGAATTAACAAAATTGATAAACCACTAGCCAGTTTGAGCACAAAGAAAAAAGAAAGAACCCAAATAAATAAAATCAAGAATGAAAGAGGAGAGATCACAACCAACACAGCAGAAATAAAAACAATAATAAGAGAATAGTATGAGTAATTATATGCCAATAAAATGGGCAATCTGGAAGAAATGGACAAATTCCTAGAAACATATACACTACCAAAACTGAAACAGGAAGAAATAGAAACTTGAACAGACCCATAACCAGTAAAGAAATCGAATTAGCAATCAAAAATCTCCCCAAAAGAGTCCAAGGTCAGATGGCTTTCCAAGGAAATTCTATGAAACATTTAACAAAGTGTTAACACCTATTCTCTTGAAACTGTTCCCAAAAACAGAAATGGAAGGAACACTTCCAAACTCTTTCTATGAAGCCAGCATTACCTTGATTCCAAAACCAGACAGAGACCCCACTAAAAAGGAGAACTATAGACCAATTTCCTTCATGAACATGGATGCAAAAATCCTCAACAAGATTTTAGCCAACCGGATCCAGCAATACATTAAAAAAATTATTCACCGTGACCAAGTGGGATTTATACCTGGGATGAGGGCTGGTTCAATATCTGCAAAACAATTAACATGATTCATCACATCAATAAAAGAAGGGACAAGAGCCATATGATCCTCCCAACAGATGCAGAGAAAGCATTTGATAAAATACAGCATCCTGTCTTGACAAAAATCCTCACGAAAGTAGGGATAGAAGGAGCATACCTCAATATCATAAAAGCCATATACAAAAGACCCAACGTTAATATCATCTTCAATGGGGAAAAACTGACAGCTTTCCCCTGAATGGCAGGAACAAGACAGGGATGTCCACTCTTACCACTGTTATCCAACATAGTATTGGAAGTCTTAGCCTCTGCAATCAGACAACACAAAGAAATAAAAGGTATCCAAATCGGCCAGGAGGAGGTCAAACATTTGCTCTTTGCAGATGACATGATACTCTATATGGAAAACCCAAAAGATTCCACCAAAAAAACTGCTAGAACTGATTCATGAATTCAGCAAAGTTGCAGGATAGAAAATCAACGCACATCAATCAGTTTCATTCCTATACATCAACAATAAAGCGACAGAAAGAAATCAAGGAATTGATCCCATTTACAGTTGCAGCAAAAACCATAAAATACCTAGGAATGAATCTAACCAAAGAGGTGAAAAATCTATACACTGAAAACTATAGAAAGCTTATGAAAGAAATTGAAGAAGACACAAAGAAATAGAAAAATATTCCATGGTTCTAGATAGGAAGAACAAATATTGTTAAAATGTCAATACTACCCAAAGCATTATACATATTCAATGCAATTCCTATCAAAATAACACCAGCACTCTTCACAGGGCTAGAACAAACAATCCTAAAATTTTTATGGAACCAGAAAAGACCCCAAATAGCCAAAGCAATCCTGAAAAAGAAAACCAAAGCAAGAGGCATCACAATCCCGGACTTTAAGCTATACTACAAAGCTGTAATCATCAGGACAGTATGGTACTGGCACAAAAACAGACACCCAGATCGATGGAACAGAATAGAGAACCCAAAAACGGACCCACAAACGTATGGCCAACTCATCTTTGACAAAGCAGGAAAGAATATCCACTAGAATAAAGACAGTCTCTTCAGCAAGTGGTGCTGGGAAAACTGGACAGCAACATGCAAAAGAATGAACCTGGACCACTTTCCTACATCATACACAAATATAAACTCAAAATGGATGAAAGACCTAAATGTAAGACAGGAAGCCATCAAAATCCTTGAGGAGAAAGAAGGCAAAAACCTCTGTGATCTTGGCTGCAGCAACTTCTTACTCAACACCTCTCCGGAGGGAAGGGAAACAAAAGCAAAAATGAACTATTGGGACTTCATCATAATAAAAAGCTTCTGGGGGCGCCTGGGTGGCGCAGTCGGTTAAGCGTCCGACTTCAGCCAGGTCACAATCTTGCGGTCCGTGAGTTCGAGCCCCGCGTCAGGCTCTGGGCTGATGGCTCGGAGCCTGGAGCCTGTTTCCGATTCTGTGTCTCCCTCTCTCTCTGCCCCTCCCCCATTCATGCTCTGTCTCTCTCTGTCCCAAAAATAAATAAAAAACGTTGAAAAAAAATTAAAAAAAAAAAGAAAAGAAAAAAAATAATAAAAAGCTTCTGCACAACAAAGGAAACAATCAGCAAAACTAAAACAACCGACAGAATGGGAGAAGATATTAGCCAATGACATATCAGATAAAGGGTTAGGATCCAAAATCTAGAAAGAATTATCAAACTCAACACCCAAAAAAACAAATAATCCAGTGAAGACATGGGCAAAAGACATGAATAGACACTTCTCCAAAGAAGACATCCAGATGGCCAACTGACACATGAAAAAATGCTCAACATCGCTCATCATCAGGGAGAACCAAGTCAAAACCACAATGAGATACCACCTCACACCTGTGAGAATGGCTAACATTAACAACTCAGGCAACAACAGATGTTGGCAAGAAGATGGAGAAAGAGGATCTCTTTTGCACTGCTGGTGGGAATGCAAACTGGAGCAGCCCCTCTGGAAAACAGTATGGAGGTTCCTCAAAAAATTAAAAATAGAACTACCCTACGACCCAGCAATTGCACTAATAGGTATTTATCCAAGGGGTACAGTTATGCTGTTTTGAAGGGGCACATGCATCCCAATGTTTATAGCAGCACTATGAACAATAGCCAAAGTATGGAAAGAGTCCAAATGTCCATCGATGGATGAATGGATAAAGAAGATGTGGTGCATACAATGGAGTATTACTCGGCAATCCAAAAGAATAAAACCTTGCTATTTGCAACTACATGGATGGAACTAGAGGGTATTACACTAAGCGAAATTAGTCAGTCAGAGAAAGACAAATATCATATGACTTCACTCATATGAGGACTTTAAGAAACAGAACACATAAACATAAGGGAAGGGAAGGGAAGAAAAAATAATATAAAAACATGGAGCGGGGACAAAACATAAGAGACTCTTAAATCTGGAGAACACAGGGTTATTGGAGGGATTGTGGGAGGAGGGATGGGCTAAATGGGCAAGGGGCATTAAGGAATCTACTCCTGAAATCATTGTTGCACTATATGATAACTAATTTGGATGTAAATTTAAAAAAATAGAATTAAAAAAATAAAAAAGAAAAGAAAAAATCTAAAAAATAATAAATAAAGTTCAGGACCTTTTACGGAAGCATGTTAAAGTAACAAAGTTGAAAATTAATTTTTGTGCAGTTTTGCCATGTTATCTCAAAATTTAAAGATTTTAGAGAAAATTTCAGGATTTTAGAGCAAATTGTGACTCCAAGATAAAATCCTCTGTTTTTCTTCCCTTGACATTGCATGTTCTTTCAAACATCCCTGGTTACAGGAGACAGGCCAATTGATAACAGAAATGTGAAACAAAAATCAGAAGTACAAACCAAGAAAAAACAGCTATGAAATTTTCAATAACAACCTGTGCTGGGAGAAAAAATCTGAAAGGCATAGTTTATGTGAATACAGAGCACTTTTGACAAAAGTAGCTGAACTACAAAATAAGTTCAGCTTCTAGATGAGGATTGGAAGAAAACACGTAAAACCATACCCCACACTTGTTCTGCTCAATTCTCACGAACATAACTCAATCCCACAGCCAAATTAGGTGATCAAAGATGCTGGGAGATGTAGACTATGAGTGGGCAATAATTCATTCAGCTAAAAGCGAAAGTTCTACAACAGAGAAAAGACAAAATGGTTATTAGGAGGGAGCTAGAAACCTCTGCCATGTTCCTACTCCACAGCTCTTCATGAAATATTCTACTCCTGAACTTCTGGAATGTAGTCATAGCTTCATGCTAGCAGAACCCACACTGATTTAGGAAACAGTATCTCCCACATTACAACTAACAAATGAAGCTGCATATGGCCTTGTAGAGTAGGCATTATTATTACCTCCTAACCCTACTAATAAGAAGCAGGGGCTGAGAGAATTATAAATTGTTGAGTCAGGACATGCATGAACTGTTTTATGTGCTGGCTTTTTCTTTGTTTCACTCCAGACCCAACTTGCTCACCATTACACTACAATTTTAGGGTTTTCTTTTGCCACTCAGATTATCCTTCTACCATTTGCCAAGATAATTTTCTGAACAATGTGAAATTATGATACACATTGACAGAGACTCTCTCCTTGAGCAAATAAGTTGGGTGCCTCTGAGCACTTTTCTCAACTAGTTCTGGGCCTTGGGCTTTGCTCTCAAGTCTGCCTGGCCCTGTTGTGGCAAAAATCCTGCTAAGCCAGTTTAGAGAGAATCCCCCACCTATGATATGACCATCTATAACATCTGATCAAATTCTTCATCCCACACCATCCCCCATGTGTTATCTGGTCACCTTGGCCCTGGCTTCAGCAAGAACTCTGATAGGCCAATTTAACAAGAATTTTCCCTACCCTTGATGTCTCCTATTAGGAATTTTCTATACACTTAGCCCTTTCAACCCGCTCCTTGGCTACAGATCCCTGCTTTTCCTTGTTTTCAAGTTGGGCCTCATCTCTCTCTCCTATTGTGATAGTCTTGACACCTGTTTTAACAAGTGTCAGAATAATTTTGTCTTTAATAACATACAAATATAAACATGAACACATTTTAAAGAATTTTTTTACTCATATGATATGAAGGCCCAAGATCGATGATATAACAGGTTCAAAGGGAAAGTCAAACAGTACAAATTTTTATAAAGGAATGTTGAAATGAATTGCAAATGAAGACAAAATTGATATGCCCATAATCAAGAGGGTCAGTTAAAATCACAGGTTAGCATTTACATATCTACCACTTATCTACAACTTATGAACAGTTGCAAAATACCTCAAAGAGAGTGAACGGGGAGGGCTAGAATCTGATTCCCTGAGAGTGCATGCTACAGACAGTGCATAGTTTTCCAATGAAACACAAACTATTTATCTGCACATCTAACTACAGAAAGTCCCTGATTTAGTCCATAGGCTTAGAGTCATGTCTTTTTGTATTATTCCCTCAGATAAAATATTCTATTTTATGGTTTTAATTCTCTTTCCTATACCCATAATCTCAAATATATACTTCCATCCCCTATATATTTCATCCAGGACATTTTGATGTTATGCTATGTTCACCCTGTATTTCAATGTTATACAAGACATCTATATTTAAAAGCTCAAACATCGTGCCAAACTTCAAGTATGTGAAATGAATGCCTATGTGAATCCCATAAAACTATATGCACTTTTTAATATTCCCACTTATGTTATTGTCACAATTATTATTACAGTAAGCTAGAATTAATGTCTTAGAATATTTTAGCAATTTTTTAAATTTTTTCATTTTTGATAGAGAGAGACAGACAGACAGAGTGTGAGTGGGAGAGAGGCAGAGAGAGAGGGAGACAGAATCTGAAGCAGATTCCAGGCTATGAAGTGCTAGCACAGAGGCCAATGTAGGACTCAAACCCAAGGACCACAAGATCATGACCTCAGCCAAAGTCAGATGCCTAACTGACTAAGGCACCCAGGTGTTCCAGAGTATTTTTACATATTCTAATTTGTATTTAAGAGTGTTTAAGTTCTGCGTGTTTTTCTTTTTTTAATGTTTTTATGGTTTTTTTTTTATTTTATTTTTGAGAGAGAGACAGAGTACGAGCAGGGGAGGGGCAGAGAGAGAGAGAGAGAGAGGGAGACACAGAATCTGAAGTAGGCTCCAGGCTCTGAGCTGTCAGCACAGAGCCTGACGTGGGGCTCAAACTCACAGACTGTGAGATCATGACCTGAACTGAAGTTGTAGGCTTAACCAACTGAGCCACCCAGGCAGCCCTCTTCTGCTTATTTTCCTAACAAAATGTTTCTTAGATACAAGCTTTCAATTCCCTTTTATCATTCACTTATTCCTAAATTGTTTTCTAGTCTTTCATTCCCCTTTTCTTTTCTTTTCCTTTCTTTTCTTTTCTTTTTTCTTTGTTTTTGTTTTTGTTTTTGAGAGAGAGAGAGAGAGAGCATGCACGCACATGTGTGCACACAAGCAGGGGAGAGGCAGAAGGAGAGGGAGAGAGGGAATCTTAAGCAGGCTCCCAAAATCAAGAGTCAGAGGCTTAACCAACTGAGACACCAGGGTGCCCCTCCTGCCCATTTCTATTTCCTATTAATCTAATGTGTGGCTACCAAATTAATCTCTGTAAATTCACTGTCAGCCTATACCATAGATATTAATTAAACTAATTAAATAGTTATGGTAGTTGTTATTTGTAAAGATGGCTTGTAACAATATCTCCAAATTGTTCTTGTTACTACATGATGTGTTGTGATTGCCCCAACCAACAGAGTACAGTGGAAGTGACACTATTGATGTCAAAGTCTTGGTCTTACAAGGTGATATAGCTTCCACCTGGTGCGCTCTCGCTCTCTCTCTCTCAGGATGCTTGCTCTTAGAACTCAGCCTCTGTGCTGTAAGGAAGCCAACCTACATAGAGAGGCCACATGGATGTATTCTGGCCAACAGCCACAACTGAGGTCCTATCTACTAACAAGCATTAACTAACAGACATATAGGTGATGAAGTCTCTAGGATGACTCCAGCCCCCAGCCCCATTGAGAGCCACTAAAGAAAAGAACCCCAGTGAGGGTTGTCTAGCTGAGATCAGTCCAGTCCCAGACAACTGACAGATAATAATGACAAACAACTATTTATCACTGTTTATTATGCCACTATATTTGGGGTGCAAATGTAGTGGCATAATAATGGTAATGTGCATCAGTGACTAAGCAATACTACAGGACAGGCATTACAACCATAATCTAGGTTTTCTATGGCAAAAATAGGCAGTGCAGAGGTTATGAATTGCTGAATTTATTATACTAATAGCATTTTGAGCTGTAAACTTCTTGACTATAAACTTCTTGATAATGTCCATTCTGTAAATACCAATTGTCTGTCATAGTGTCTGGTTCATGGTAAACGTATAAGAAATAGTGTTTAAAGGATTAATTGACAAAATAGGGCTAGATGCAGACTTTACTTGGTTTAGCTTGATTGGGCCTTGAAATTATAGTGGCTCCTGATACCTGGATAATAGTGGTACCTGAACCTGTACCAAGATATGCAAAGTATGAAACAATTATTACCTGTTCCTTCTTTAGCACATTTTCCCAGAAGTATATTTTTATGGTTAAAAAAAGCACTGTTTAATGTTTAGATTGTATAACTTTGTTGAAAACGCTTGACATACTTATATACTCTCTTAAAAGTAATAATTCTAATAATTTAATGATATTCAAACAACTGTAATATTGCTAAAAATTGCATACCCATACAAATTCCTAATAATTCTTAGGCCTAACTTGAAATTAATATACTGAAGGGGTATGACTATCAATTAAAAAGTCACACAAATTTTAGCTAAACTAAGTGAACAACAAAATTCAAAAATTTCAATTATTCATTGCCTCAAAAACAAAATAAATGTTAAACCTGGCATAGTTCAAAAAAGGAAACCATCTCAGCATAAGCCTATAGTTCTATGAGCAAATAAAAGAGACACCTTACGTGAAACTTTAAAAAAAAGCTTACAACAGGTAAGGTGCAACCTCTGAATAAAACTACAAAACGAGTAAAAAACAATAAAGTTCCAAGTGTTAATGGGAACAGAATAAAATGATCCCTAAAATCATTATCTTCCATTTTCTCTTAATACCAACTGCACCAGACTAAACATCTAATAGTTATTTGGAGTAATATGTTGATATAAAAGGGAAGACGTGGAATAGATGCCTGGTCAGCATTCTTAAGCTGTTCTTACATTTTATTCAAAATGTATGGAAAATATAGGAATGGAGAGAAAAACCTGGCTTCTGTGGCATTTCATTAGTGGATTTCAGTTGAAGAGAACTTTCTAGAGCAATAAGCTGGAATCTAGGGATAGGCAGGGCTGAATCAGCAAAAGTGCTATTGTAAACACTTTTTCAGCACCATCCAACATCCAAAGCTCCCTTCCTCTAGGCATTCTGATCTCCACCTTGGGAAATTCTTCGTGTTATGTAGTCTGGAGTCAGTTCTCATCAGGAAGACCTCACCCATACTCTCATAGCAGCAGTGGACCAGACTGTTATGGTGGTGGATCTCAGCAATGGTGCCTGGTGCTGTCTCCCTTGTTCCTAAGCAATTTCTAATCTGGGGCCTCTGACTTCTCTTCCATTCAGTGAGCCTTTCATATGTTTCCAGTAATTTACCTTTTATTTAGGTAAATGAATCAATTTCTACTGCTTTTAACCGAAAAAACAAACAAAACAAAAACAAAAAACAAAACACCCATCCCAAGAGTAGCTCTGACTTTCCTCAAATAGCTCATTAATATCCACCATAAAATAGATTATTCTGTTTCCAAAATTGCCAGTTCATTGATGGAAGCCATCCTGAACAAATTTGATTCTAACTGCATAGACAAGGAGTTGGAACTTTTTAATGTGAATTTATTCTCTGCTCTAAGATCTACTATAGAAAATTCATTTCTAAAATGTAAAAGTGCTTTGCGATAACAGTATCACAAAGGGAAGACTGACACATTTGGCCACCAAAACATCCATACAATATTCGAAAATAAGAAAAATAAATTACCAGAGAAAACCAGTTTTAGAAAGTACTTGATTAAGTATGACAAAGTATCAACACATACACAAAATAGTCTATGTAAATGCCCCAAGAACATCCAAGACCCCAGAGACAATTCACAAAAGAAAGAATACAAAAAGTTTCCAAAATTTTGAAGAATCTTGTCTAAGTTTTATACAAAGAAATCAAAATCTGTTATGTCTATTATATCTGTTGAAATGACAAAAATTAAATTATTAACACCAAATTTTGCAGATGTGGTAAAACTAATATATTTTTATACAATTGTAAAACTGTACAATTGTGTCCCTGACTGTTCCTGGCTGCAAAATGATAATAATATTCAAAAGTCATAAAATATTCATAAGTAATTAATTCAGCAGAGAAAGAATAGCTATCCTAGCAGAAATATTCATTACAGCATTATCAGAAATAGTAAAAAAAAAATCAATAAAAGGATGAAAAGAAATAGTTAAATAAATTCACAGTGAAATATCTAACAGAACAGTATGCAGTTATTGACAATAATTGTAGAAACGTTAAAAATACTTGATGTAGGAGGAGCACCTGGGTGGCTCAGTCAGTTGAGCATGGGACTCTTGGTTTTGGCTCAGGTCATAATCTCAAGGTTTGAGCTCTACATCCGGCTCTGTGTTGATAGCATGGAGACTGCTTAGGATACTCTCTCCTCCTTCATCACTCTCTCTCTCACATACACAAAATAAATAAATAAACTTTATTTTTATTTTTTTAAATGTTTATTTATTTTTGAGGGAAAGACAGAGTGTGAGTGGTGGAGGGGAAGAAAGAGGGAGACACAGAATCTGAAGCAAGCTCCAGGCTCTGAGCTGTCAGCACAGAGCCCAACGCGGGCCCCAACCTGTGAACCGCGAGATCATGACCTGAGCCGAGGTTGGATGTTTAACCAACTAAGCCACCCAGGCACCCTTAAATAAATATACTTTTTTTTTAATGTAGGAATATTTTTAAAAATGCAAATTCATAATTGTAAAAGTATATTCACAAAACAAAGACTAGAAAGAATAATTTTTTTTTATTTTTTTTTTTTTGAGAGAGAGAGAGAATGCGAGCAAGCATGAGTGGGGAGGGACAGGGAGAGGGAGACAGAGAATACAAAGCGGGCTCTGCACTGACAGCAGACAGTCTGATGCCAGGCTTGAACTCACCAACTGTGAGATCATGACCTGAGCTGAAGTCAGACACTTAACAGACTGAGCCACCCAGATGGCCCTAGAAATAATATTTTTTAAAAGTTGTGTTCCATTATTAAAATTGTGAGATGTTTTTCTTTTAAAAATCGACTTTAATGTGAACACATGAAAGTTTTGTAAAACAAGCAAAGAATATAATGGATTAGTGACAAAATGAATGTAAAAATTGCAAACCTCAGAAACATAAGCTTTTAAAAGAATTTTTTATGATGAGTTCAAAAGACATTAAAACATAACAATGAAATAAATCTATCAAGTATATTTTCTTGGAGAATGTTAAACTTAGAGTATTACATTTTTACCATTTCTAAAAGAAGTTCAAACTGATGATTACCCCAAATAATAACAAAATAAATTCACAGTATGAACTGCTATGTCTAAAAGAACCAAATATAAAATGAATTGTCCTATCTCCACAATTCAAAAATGCTTATTTACTTCCTAGTACAGGCAACAATCATATACCCTTCAGACAGAAGGATTATGGAGAAACTTGAAGATGAGCTACAAAGAGACAGAGGGACAGACACCCACACATACCTAATAAATACTACAATTGTTAAGTAAATAACAATCAACAAATGGCAAAGTCTTTTAAGTGACCTTCAGTAATGAACATCACCCCTCTTACACGGCAGATGCCACAAAGAAGTCCTATAATTATCCATTCGTAAGGAGAGCTTACAGGAGATTAGAGAATGAAAAGGTTGTGCTTTCATTTGACATACACATGTGTCAAATGTATAACGGTGGCTCTTTAAAAACACTAAATGTTCATCTACAAGTTGTCAGGTCATGGATGGAAAACTGATCTCAAAGAGATCTTTCACATGTAAATTCTAGATAATTTACTGAAGAACATGGCTTGGGCTAGAAGATATTACCAGTCAGACCTCTGCAAGCATTTTTATATACTAACCCTAACAACTTATCTATCTGTAGTTCCTGTCTTTACCCCAATAAAATTCTACATGTCTCTCAAACATAAAGATCAGTAAGGGAAAGGACAGGCAGAGCCAAATAAGAAAGCCTATTTTTTCTTGCACAATAGCAGTGATTTTTAACCAATGGAAAAACTCGTAACCAGACAGAACAAGAATGTTCTTTCCCAGAGGTCAGTTAAGATCAAGGTCTGGAACATGCTGACCACCTCAAGGCCAACGCAATTAGATTGTCAATGTAAACACCTGTGTGCCATCTGGCCTTCCTAGGGCTGACACTGCCATGCATTTCCTTAGACCTGGGTGGCAACAAAGTAAATGGGTGCAAATCTGCAGGATGTAATAAGCCCAGGGACCATTAACAGTGTCCTCAGAATCTCCAATTTCCGTCTTATTCAATTCATGAATAATAGATTCACTATAGCACAATATTGTGTATTAGAATAATCATTTTTAAATGTATATGAAAACTATTTTCATATACATTTTCTTTAAAAACCATTTGAGTATAGTTTCTGATGCTCTCTGACATTTATTACTGAGAAGTAAAAATTTCAAATAAGTATTGAGCAAAATAACAGAAGCAATGGAATCATTTTAATGATTTTATACACCACTGCAAGTGTCTCCAAGTGTTTTCACATATGTTATCTCACTTAACTCTCAAAAAAAGATTGGCAAGTACTGAGGACCTACACTATTTTCCTATGTAATAATGAGGAATTCAGACACTGAGAGTGGAGGAAAATGCCCAGGGTCACAGAAGCAGGACAAAATACAAACTCTCACAATTCAAGGGTCCTCTTACTCCACACTTTTATATTTATTCCATATTTCTTATATAGAATAAAATGTAATGGTTATGATTTTCTTAAGATACTTAAAGATATTCAGCATCTATATGTGATACTAAATCCAAAGTATGATAACCAGTGGGAAATATCCAAGAGGCAGATAATAATCTATACTGAGTCATGAAATCACAGACTCTAGAGTTGAATGGGAACTTTTAATTAAATTAATCCAATGCCACATCAAATATATAAAATCCCTCAGGGTGCCTGTGTGGCTCAGTCAGTTAAGTGTCCAACTTCAGTTCAGGTCATGATCTCACAGTTTCTGAGTTCAAGCCCTGTATTGGGCTCTCTTCTGTCAGCACAGAGTCCACTTTGGATCCTCTGTGCCACTCTCTCTCTGCCCCCTCCCCCACTCACACTCGTGCTCTTTCTCTCTCTCAGAAATAAACATTAAAAAAATATATTAGTATATTTAATATTTGATATATGTTTAACATTTAATACATATTTAATAATATTTAATATTGTAATTATTATATATTATATAATTATATATATGTATATATATATAAATTCTCTCAATGATATACTTGATACATAATCAAGAGGCTTTTGCTAAAACGGATCCAGTAAAGAGATGCTCAACTGCTACCAAGACAGAGAATGCCATTATGGAGAGTTCTAATTCAGAAAAAGTTCTTCTGTACATTGAAGATAAACTAATACTTAAGGCCACACATGGATATTTATTCGTTACTCCAGCCCACTGGTTCTTAACCTGAGCTGGAAGAGGATAGATTTGCCTACCAGGAAACATTTGGCAATTCTGGACATATTTTTGGTTGTCCAGAGGTGTTATCAGCCCTCCGTGGACACAAGTCAGAGATGCTGCTAAACATCTTGCAAGGCACAGGAGAGCACTCCCAACATCAAAGGATTATCCAGGCAAAAATGTGTATAGTGCAGAGGTTAAAAACTCTGATCCACCCTAAAAATCTACCTAGAGAATAAATCTAATCCCTCTTCTCATCAACACCTTTCAAATATTTGTTAAAGTTATCTTGTTTCATCCTGTATCTTCACTTTTCAGTGATAAATATTCCCCAGTCTAAAACTGTCCCTCCTAGGAGCATTATTTCCTTTTGTACCTGTCAACCAACCTGTTCTATTTGTCAAATTTGCTCTTTACATTTTGGGCCCAGAAACACTTAATGCAGCAGAAGGAGTCAGAAATTACACCATGTAGAGAACCACTTATTTCCTAGTTTTACCTTTGCCTATAATAACACCACCTACACCTGTAGTATCTCTTTTATCAACCATTTCATACCTCAACTCAAACTGGACTTGTGACAGACTAATTTAGCTAAGTAAATTCTTCTGGAACCAGTGTTAAAATTTGTCTCTTTACTATCTTTGCACTTAAGTTGTTCAAACACGAAAGCAAGATTTTACGGGTTTTGATTGAATAGCTTATCAATTTCATGGGATAAATTCAATTCATCAAATTTTCCTCCCAATTTTGGGGAAAAGATATTATTCAGTATCTTTTGTTCCCAATTTTATCATCCAAAAATTTAACACTTTCTAGTTTGAAGATACTTCTCCAGAGGGAAGAAATGTCGAAAAGAAAGTTTACTCATACTATCTTTTTATAAGTTGCATTGCAATAAAGTTAGCCTCTTCTAATCCTTTCATCCATCAGTGGGTCAGTCACTCATTTCACAAACATCATTAGCACCTACTCTACCAAGTAAGGCATTTAGGAGATTGAAAAATGAATAACTCATTACCTCTGCCATTAAAATGTTCAATAAATTTCACAGGTTGGATTTCCTATTCAATAAAATAATATAAAATAGTACTATTTAAGCCACAACCCTGCTACTGATTCACCAAAATCCATTTTCCTCTTCCATAAAATACCTCTGTACCAGGGAAATGGCTGCCCCTCTAGATACTACATTCGCCAAACTCAGCCCTCTTGCACCTGAGTGGGTCACATATTAAATTCTTAACAACAGAATGTGAGTAAAAATAGTGTTTATTACTTTCCTGACAAGACTTTTAAGAATTGTCCCCTAATATTTCTTTCTCATTTTTCTGGCTAGATATATGCCATGAGGAGGCCCTAGAGCATATAGAAGCTACAACGGGAAAGAAGCTTGGGTTGCTGAATGATTTCATAGATAAAAGCTACCCACTAACCAGAAAAATCCACCTAGGATTGCTATCTGAGTGCTAAAAAGCCTCCATTGCAATGTTTCACCAGCTCTTTGATCTCACATTCCCTTTGCACTCTTAAAAAGTATTGAAAACCCGAAGAGTTTTTGTTTATATGTACTTTGTCAATATTTACCATATTGGACATTTTCATTAAAAAATTTAAGAATAAGAATTAAGTCATATAAAAAACAATTACATGTTAACATTAGTTTCAAATTTTTAGGAAAAGTAATTTTCCCCCCAAAATTAGTGAGTACAATTTACACATTTTTGCAAATCTCTTGAAAAGTCTGGTTTACTAGAAGATAGCTGGATTCCTCTATCTACTTCTGCATTCAATCTGTTGTAACAGCATATTTTATGTACTCTCTGTAAAACTCTGTAACTCTTGAAAGGATGAGATTGAAAAATATGAATTATGTCTTTTGTATCAATAGAAAACTAATTTTGACCTCATAGACTTCTCAAAGGGTCTCAGCAATTCCCAGGAGTCCTAGGGCCACACCCTAAAAGCCATGACTCCATTGTGTTGAGCCATTACATCTCTATTTAATTTTAGAATAATACAAACCCACAAAGGTTGTTTCTTAACATCTTTGCCTTGACCGTTTGCCAATCTGAGAAGGGATATTTGTTTTTCCCATTCTAAAAGTTTCCCTAACAAGAAAACTCCAGCAACAAAGCTATAACTTCTTGTGTCTAAGAATTCTTACTTAGCTCTCTCTACGTGAAATTTTTCCCAGTAGTAATTCCTAAGATATAGACTTTTGGACACTGCACACTTGCTCAAAACATGTGCTTATACAAGGGTAATGCTTCTTCTAAATTTGTCATAGTTCTCAGTGAACACAAATCCCAACTGCATGTAATGACTAACTAGTATAAAGATAGAGCCTCATCAGCTTTAGTCACAATTAAGCCTTTTATTAGATATGCTCTCTTCTTTTATTACTTACCACAGAGGGGAAAACTATTTAGTCAAGTACTAGATATATAAATGCATGCTATCTTTTAAAATTAGTTTTGACCAAAACCAGACTAATTTAGCTACAGAAGATTGTTGACTTTACAGGTAATTACCGTAAATTTCATTTGCAAAGGATTCCTCAACAGTGGTGAACAGCTGCTTTCCACATTAGAGGCAGACAGGATTGTCATAACTGCATGTACCTGTACTGTTGCCTAGGGACAATTTAAACACTCCTTTAAATGAGATCCAAAGTGTCCCAATCTTACTAGATCTTATAGCAAGTAGAATTCTTTCTGGAAGTTGACTAAAAGCAGTATTCTTCAAAGAGCATTCACTTATTATTTCCTAACAGTTAAAGAAATGCCTTGGCAATGATTTATTTTGGAGGCATTGAGTGTTCTGGCTTTGAGTCTCAGAGGTAACCATAGACCTGATATGCAGAATTGTTGCAGAACTCAAACAAGATATTGATTTCCTTTACCCTATAAAGGATGTCTGATCAGGGGAAAGTCTGATTAAGGGAACTGGCCCAGCCCTAATCTCTACTTAAAAGGCAAATAAAAAGTAAATAGTGATCCTCTTAGTCATTTAACCCAGTATCACTCTCACTTGGCACAAACCTATGAAAGTAAAAACAGTAGGAAACAGTTCTAAGAGATAATAAAATCACAAACAAATAATATCTCTAGGTACATTACAGTTTTTCTAAGTGTTTCATATTCATTATGTACCTCTTCAAAACAAATCCAGGCAGTATAATAATGACCATCCACATCTTGCAGAAGACAAAACTGAATTACAGAAGAAAAAGTGCTAACTGAAATGACAAAAAGCCACACAGCCAGTATTTTAGCCATGGAATCCAAATTTTCTGGCTTCAAATACAGTATTCTTTCTTAGTTTGTTTTACTTTGTAACAATTATTGCTTTATTCTAATTATGACAACAATATATGGCCAATGTAGAAACACTTATGAAAGTAGAACAGTATAAAGTAGAAACTTAAAAGTTTCCAAAGTCCTATCACCCAAGACAAGTCTTGGTAAAATCTGAGCTATTTCTATGGATATACAATCCATTTACATATCTACTGTCTCAAATCTGATTTTCTGGAAAACAGACTCTGAGATGAAAATTTCCATACAGAAGATTTACTGGTTTGTTCTCTGAAACAATACCTGTAAGAGAGTGAGGGAAGCAGATTGGTGGAGTGGAGAATGAAAGAGCAATGTAGTTGAGAGATCTAGATCTTGGATGGACCTTTCACGTGATACCAAACTGAGATCAGGAGCCCCTTTGTTATACAAATTCACTAGTC
This sequence comes from Felis catus, assembly GCF_018350175.1. Lineage (NCBI taxonomy): Eukaryota > Metazoa > Chordata > Mammalia > Carnivora > Felidae > Felis > Felis catus. The sequence continues at coordinate 42,688,558 of NC_058379.1, forward strand.
ACTGGACATAAACTGCCCTGGGGAGGGGAATGGATATCAGACAAGACAGTTCCCATGAGCCAAGGACAATTCTAAGACAGGGACTCAGATGTGGGCTGTCAGCAGCCAGTCTTCTACACAGATGATAAAGTAAGTCTCTGTGCTGGAGAGAGGACCACAGCCTTCACTACAGCCCACCCTGTGTGCCATGCCAATCCATGTGCCTTACAGAGCAAGTCCACCCCTGAGAGATGAGCTCTCTGGCATTTTGGTTGTTCACTATCCTTGAGGAAACGTACAAGAGGAAGGTTATTAAAACAAACTGTGGTCACTACTGCTGAAGCTGGACTCAAAGCCACAATTGACACACACTACCCACCTCAACAATTCTTTATAGATCCTCCTTATCTTTAGCCAGCACATCTACTAAACTAGACCCTCAAACCTGAAAGATCTAAACCCCACGTCATCATGCCCTTCTCAGGCCTTGTCTGGGGTACTTGTCCATTTACCACCAAAACTGGCCAAGGAATGTCAAAAGATAGCCCAGTGCTAGCCTGTGTTATGTACAGCAGTCCTACCTCCTCCTGATATCAAGGTTAGTTACCTTCTTAAAATGGGGAATCTTTGCCTTGCCCATGGATCCCTTGGCCACAGGAGCTCAAACTGACCAGGCATCAATTTATGAGATTTAAGCTTACATAAAATAGCACTCTTGCACCAGGACAGAAGGTTTTTCCCTCTGGGAACCAGGACTTCCAGATACACAATGCCAAGAGTTGCAGGGATAAGAAGCCCAAATTCCCCAAGTGGGTATGTTAATTAGCTTGACTGTCATTATCATTCCATTAGGTATACGTATCACATCATCATGTTGTTGACCTCAAATATGTACAAATCTTATTTAAAAAAATAAAAGATCAATTAACTGATTGGTTGGTTGATTGATTGGTTGATTGATTGCTTTGGGATCTCAAATACATCTAGTTTTATTTCTTTTTATTATTTATCAATTACTATTATTCTTATAGTATCTAATACCACTATGAGGCTATAAGTTCACTAATAAGAATAAAAACTTTAAAAAGTGATTCTTCACTGAAATGAGCAAAAAAGGATATCCACAATTATTAGTCACTACTAATTATTAATCAAATCATTTATTATGTGTTACAGATTTAATTTTTTAAAATAATGAATCAGCAAGCAACTCAGTTGCTCTCTAATTTAATCACAATCCAATACCCACTTCATCTAAAAACCATGCAGTTAAAATTTCTTTGAATTTTGGCTGACCCTTTGGTCTTGCCAGCATACAAATCCCAACAGGTTGTTGGTGATAGTCTCTACTTTCTTTTTTGAGCTTTTTAATAAAGTGTATTCTTCATATGCTAGGAAGAAAATTTCTTACTTATTAGCCCAGTGAGGATGTTGATCAATAGTTTGTTTATTTTACTATGGCAAGATTATTCTAACTGAAAGAACATTTACATTATCCCTTTTGATTCTTGGGAGATGTAAAACAGCAACGTTCTCCCCTTCTACATGCAAATTATCATGGATAAACTACTACAGAACCCACTGACACCTCCATCTGGACCACGATAGTTTTGAATGCTTTCAGCTGATTTGTTTTATTAGTTCCTGACCAACTTATAGGAGAATCCCACTCTACTTATTAATGTCTTTTCAATAGAGAACTCAAAGGGAGCTGGGAGGTGGGGGGAACTCTTCAACTTATTTTAAACAAAAATGTGATTATTTTTCCACTGATAATATTTCCTTTAGGAACCATATATTGCATTATGTATTCACCTCCTTCTTTATTAAATAGAATCTGATCTTTCCCTCCATGCTGTTTTAAACCAGGTTCTTTTTCAGTAATCTATAAATGAAGGTTAAATATAAATTTGAAAGATACCTATAACTTGAGACTTTGCAAAACTATATTTTTAATTTTATCTAAAATATATAATTGGTTATTTAGATTTTCTTCTTTTTTACTGGAAATAATCAAAACTTGTTGGCTCTGTTTTTGGTCAATTCTCAAAATGTAGATGTGAGCAGAGAGGCTTTAGCCTTCTCTCAATTCATGGGTTTGTCCCACACTAGCTTCAGATCTTCCCTATTCTGCCTTCAACTGTCCTTCACTATCCCACTTACTCCACATGAGTATCCCTCAGGTTGCCAATCCTTTGCATCATTGGCTCATTCTTAATGTTCCCACTTTTGCCTAATCCTTGCTCTTTTTTCAGTTTTTGAACCTATCTTCAGTCCTAAACATTCTTTTCCTCACCTCCCACACCTTCATTTCTGAAGCCCGATGGTAAGACTAGCAACCACCCATAGACTACAAGATTTAACATTGTTTAAATGTCCATACTACCCAACGTGACCCATAGATTCAGTGCAATCTCCATTCAAATTCCAATAAAACTTTCCCAGAAATAGAAGAAACAATTCTAAAATTCATATGAAACCATTCAAAAAGGACCTAGCACAACCAAAGCAATCATGAGAAAGAAGAACAAAGCTGAAGGTGTTATACATCCTGATTACGAATTATATTGTAAACATAAAGTAATCCAAACAGTATGGTGTTGGCATAAAAATGGATAATGAGGGGCTACTGGGTGGCTTGGTCAGTTAAACATCCCACTCTTGATTTTGGCTCAGATCATGATCTCACAGCTCATGAGCTCAAGCCCTGCATAGGGCTCTGTGCTGACAGCATGGGGCCTGCTTGGGATTCTCTCTCTTCTTCTCTTTCTCTGCCCCTCCCCTTCCCCCTCTAAAAATAAAAAAATAAAAGTTTAAAAATTAAATAATGAGGGGCGCCTGGGTGGCTCAGTCGGTTAAGCGTCCAACTTCGGCTCAGGTCATGATCTCACGGTCCGTGAGTTCGAGCCCCGCATTGGGCTCTGTGCTGACAGCTCAGAGCCTGGAGCCTGTTTCATATTCTGTGTCTCCCTCTCTCTCTGCCCCTCCCCTGTTCATGCTCTGTCTCTCTCTGTCTCAAAAATAAATAAACGTTTAAAAAAATTAAATAATGAAACAGAATATATAGTCCAAAAATAAAACCCTGCATGTAATAGTCAACAAATCTTTGGCAAGGCTGCAAAAAATACATAATGAAAAAAGATTAGTCCCCCAACAAATGCTGTTAGAAAAACCGTATATCCACATGCAGAAGAATGAAATTGGATGTTTGTCTTACAGCATACACAAAATTCAACTCATAATGTATTAAAGACTTAATGTAAGACATCAAACTATAAAACGTCTAGAAGAAAACATAGGGAAAAAGCTTCTCGACATTGTCTTTGCAATGATTTCACAAATATGATACCAAAACGATATGCAATAAAAACAAATATAGACAAGTGGGCCTACATTAAACTAAAAAGCTTCTGCAGGGGTAGGAGTTAAGACAGCAGAGCAGCATGGGGATCCTGAGTTTTTCTCATCCCTGAAATGCAGCTAGATCAACACCAAACCATTTTGAACACCTAAGAAATTGATCTGGGGATTAACACAACAATCTGCATAACTTGAGCCACAAAATTCAGTAGGTATGCAGCACAGAGGTGAATTGGGGGAAAGAAAAATTGTGGATGGTAGGAAGCCATTTTCGTGGAGAGAGAACAGAGACAGAAAGAGAAAGGGGGAGAGTGCGGTGCATCAGGATCATGCAAGATCCCTCAGAAAGTACTTCTCCAGAAAGTAGCTGGAGAGAAAGAGTGAAAACATTCACAGGAGACTGAACAAGAAATGTGTTCCCCAAAACCACTGATGGGGAGAAAGGAGAGTGTTCAATACCAACAGGATTCTATAAACAGTGGAACGCAGCCTCTGAAATTTCAGACTTTAGTGCCTGGCAGTGCTCTGGTGAGGAAGTAGGGTGGATCCTCAGGAGCAGGCAGTGCGGTCCCTGCCACCTGGGGAGAAGCAGTTCCCCTGCTTAGAGTGCATTTGGTTAGAAGTCATTAGGCCTCCCCACAGGCAAAGGTCCCAGCAGACCCCCCCCCCCCCATAGCAGCCACATTTGCTGGTACTGGGACAAAGACACCAGAGCGCAGAGAAACCTGGTGTCAGCTGTGTGTTGTAATTTGCCATAATCTCTGAACCTCTGCCAATGCGTGATCACATAAGTGTTTTCTGGGACAAACCAGCACCTGGCCATTACTCAGCAAGACCCTCCCCCAGAGAGTCAGCTCGGGGCCAAACTGCAAGGGTCTCTGAAGTGTGGGGTTTTGAAACACAGCCCCATCTAAGAGAAAACTCTGGAGGAAGGTGCCGCCTAGCTGGAGGACAGCTTGGACACAGATAGGATAGAGGCACAGAGTGTATAGAGGCCTGAGACAAAGGAGAGGTCCTTGATTGCAGATCAGTGAAAGAAGAAAGTTGCTGGCCAGAGACTAGGTAGTTGGATGAACACTTTCCCACCCACGTGCATGCACCCATGCACACTGATCAACCCCAGTAAGTTAAGCAGTGCCACCTAGTGGAAGATGGAGCTATTACACCAAACTGGCGCAACTGTGCCTACCAAGCACATCCCCCAGAAGACCAGCACAAGTCCCTCCACCTGCTTAGTGTATAGAATATAGACTGCTTCATAGTTTGAGTTCTAGGGGAAAATGGATGCAACTTTATTCAGGTTTCACTTTGCTGGTTCATTTATCTGTTTGGTTTTTATTTGCTTGTTTTTGCTTCTGTTTTTGCTTAAATTGTTTTCTTGTTTCTTTCTCTTTCTTGGATACAGAAACAAAATTTTATTTTTTCACTTTATTTTTTATTCTTTTAAATGTTTTATTCTATTCCATTTTCTTTATTTTATTTTATTCTGTATTATTATATAAATGTTTTTAATTTTTAAACTTTTTCTTACCTTTTTTTTTCTTTCATTTCCCTTTTTCCTCTATTTTATCAAGCTTCTTTCAACAAGCAGACCAAAATACACCTAGGATCTAGATTTCTTTATCTAATTTTTTGTTTTGTTTTAATTTAATTTTTATTTTTATTTTTGATATTATTAAGTTTTTTTCTTCCTCCCAGCAGCAAAATGAAGAAATTCACCCCAAAAGAAAGAACAGAAAGAAATGACAGCCAGAGGCTTAATCAACACAGATATAAGTAAGGTGTTTGAACTATAATTTAGAACTACGATAATAAAAATACTAGCTGGGATTGAAAAAAGCACACAAGACACCAACGAACCCCTTTCTGCAGAGATAAAAGGAGTAAAATCTAGTCAGGAAAAAATTACAAATGCTATAACTGAGGTCCAATTTCGAATGGATGCCACAGCAGCAAGGACAGGAGTCCCAGAAGATGAAGAGAGAAAAAAGGGGGGCAGAAGGTTTATATGAGCAAAGTATAGTGGAAAACTTTCCTAATCTGGGGAAGGACACAGACATCAAAATCCAAGAAGCACAGAGAACTCCCATTAGATTCAACAAAAACTGACTATCACCAAGGCATATCATTCTCAAAATCACAAAATACACAGAAAAGGAAAGAATTATTAAAGCAACAAGGGGAAAAAAGTCCTTAACCTATAAGGGAAGACAGATCACTTTCTTTCTGGTCATGTGACATCAAGTAAATTTACTGAAATATCTCTAAGTCTTGAATACTTCATCTCTAAATCACGGGCCTAATAATGGAATAAAAATGCCTACATTACAATTTTGTTGTGAGGACTGAGATAATATACATAAAATGCTTTGCATATGCCTGCCAGAGTTGAACGCTTAAGAGATTTTTATCATTGTTGTTATTATTGCTTATTACAAAGGAAAAGTAGGTAGCTATTTCCTCATAAAACCTATAGAGAAAGCACTTTCACTAACAATTGTATTGAAATCAGAAAACTAAGAAAGATATGATGGCCCAAACAAGAAATATGCAAAAATTAACATTCTTCAGAAAGCTAAGTTAGTTTATTTAGCAGATTTAGCAGAAAAATTTATACATGAGTGGAGGTCAGTCCTGATAAACATCTTTTCCCCATATCTTATCTCATTTCTAGTCAATCAAGAATATACTGAAAAAAAAGGATGAAATGGCATTAACCCCTATTTTCTTTGATTACCTAATGAAGTAATTAAGCCAGGTATGATTCTCAATTGCCATAAGGAAAGTGACACACAGGAATCCTAAAGTATTTGCCAGGATAAAGTCTTATAGGATTCTTAACTGTCATTCAAATAATTTCTACAATTAAAATGTTACTCATCTACATATGTGGTCAATTTCCATATTTCCTGGCAATTAACAGGTTAGCAGCAGAAAGATTACTAATACTAGTATGGGGGTTATCAATCACGAGCACTCTTTGTGTATACTAACTTCTCTTTTTAAAACTGAAAAGTAAGTAGGGCATATCATGTTATCCCTCATTTTCCAATGAGGGAACTGATGGTCTTAGAATGTAAGTGACTTTCCCAAGATCAAATGTGAAGACAGATTCTGATTAAAACATCCAATGCTCATTTTATGTCTTGGAAAACATATGCATTATGCAGGAAACCATGGACCCCTGGGGAAAGAGAAGAAATCCAGGTACAATCACAAGGAAGTAGGAGAAGTGTTGACAATAACTTTATTATTGTCAACTTTGGTTTAAATATTTGTTGAGATTAAGAGATTTTTTAATAGTTCTTCTCCATTCTTTTCCCTCCACTGTAGTCATAGCAGTTGAATTAATGTGCCTATAATTGCAGACTACTTGTGAGTGCACATTTGCATGGTATACACCAAAAAGTGATCCAAATTTGATGCCAGGCTGGGAAGACACAGTTGGAGCCCCCATCACCATTTGCCTCACCAGCTGGCACTAGCTGACAAGATGCTGCCAGATGGGTCTTCATGAGCCTCCTAAATCAACAGTGAAATTGAGAGTGGTGTCATCAAATATGTCATTACTGCTAAAAACAAGAAAATGACATTGCATACCTATTTGATACACTAAATCAGCCTTGAATCACAATTAAAGTATCTTTTAAGAGAACTGGAATGAAAGGTACTTTGTGCCGCAAACCTGTCTCTTACACTTACAATAACTTTTAAGCAGAGAACACTTCAAAAGACAGCAGTATCTTTTTCTACTTGATTTATAATCACTCGCCAGTTTTTACACAGAGGAGAAAGAAACGATAGTACTGGGTAAAGAGGCCTGCAAAGAATGTGGACGATTCAGAGAACTGATAAAAAGAGACATAGGTAACCAACATAGTCACTTCAGCAACAACTTCAGCCCCCACTTATAATATTAATGTGGGAGTGTGGCACTCATTATATACCACCTTGTAACATAACTGTTGTGCACATATTATTGCCCTTGCTAACACAGCCCAATGAAAAGATGCAGATTTTAGAACTAGATTGACCTAATTTGAATTCTAGATAACTACCATTTACATAGCCTTGAGTAATTTACTAACGTCTCTTGGCCTTGTTTCTTCATACTAAATAAGGCTGATATCTACATATAAAGATTACTAAAAGAATTAAATAAGATTTTAAATATATATGTATATGTATGGCACAGAACAGGAATGTAATTAATGACAACTGCCATTTTTATTCTCATCATATAATTTTAAGACTTACCCAAAGGCTAGCAATTTTTCAGAAAAGATAACAGAATCTTTCTTGAAAGAATAATGGACAAATGAATGGATGAATGAAGACATAAAAATGCCGAGGTTAAATAAAGAAATGCCACGTGACAGCTAGCTCAGTGTGACAGCAGCAACACATAGAAAAAAGGTCAAACACTAAAGCTGTGCTTTGTTAATGGAGAAATAAAATTTTTTATTTGATTTAAAATGAAGCTTCAAAATTAATAGCCCCTAGCCAGAAGTTTATGAATATTCAGATTTTTTAAAATTCATTTCTTTCTCCAAATTTTCTCAGGATATAAACATTCATACAGCAAGATCTTATTCATACTCAATATGAAAGTCACATTTGTATTGTTTTTTCCCTTCAAGTATTTCTCAGTTTGCAACTATAAACTTATTTGCATGGGCACTTGATTAATGATGGCTTATGAGCTCCATGAGGGTCAGAACTGGGCCCCTTTGACTTATTTTTGTATTTTCAGTTTCTGGCACAGTGGCTAGTCCATAGTAGACATTCAAAATAATTGTTCAATAAATAGAAATTACCCTCTTCATATCCTAAATGCATGCCAATGGATCAGCACTATATTTTCAGGTTTAGTTTTCTTTATTAAACAAGTAGATTTTGAAAGAATTGTACAGAAGTGATAACAGATCATTTTAGACAGTCAGGCATTCTTTTGCTTGCATATGTTTCAGATCTTTCAAAACCAAATGTCAGAAACGGAAACCTAAAATGGCATTCTGCTTTCAACTAATGATCCTACAGAAACTGTGTTCTGACTCCCTCATTTAGAATAATTTCTTAGGATGCTCTTCATTTCTGATGGCACAATGAAAAGACACTGGTGGTTAGGGAAAGTGGGACCATACCTTCTCTGGGCCATAATTCAATGTTTTAAATACAAAAGAAAGTTCTAAAAGTAAAAATTCCATTCCAGAATCCCCAGACTTAACTACAAATTTCCACCCTTGATTAGGTCCTGGCCTCTGATGCCAGGACCTATGATCAAGAACCAAATGCTGGGGCACCTGGTGGCTCAGTTGGTCGAGCTTTCGACTGGTCATGGTCTCACGATTTGTGAGTTCAAGCCCCGCATGGGGCTCTGTGCTGACAGCTCCAAGCCTGGAGCCTACTTCAGATTCTCATCTCATTCTCTCTCTCTCTCTCTTTCTCAAAAATAAATAAAAACATTTAAAAATTTAAAAAAAAAGAACCACAGGCCAAAACAAAACAAATCATCAAAACCTTTGAAAGAAAGAGCAAATAGAATAGAACATACAGACAGGAGCCAATATCAAACTGCTAGTATACACAAACACACACACACACACACACACACACATACACACACACACAGTCCTCTCTTCTCAAACAACTCTAAAGGTCCCTAATATATAATAATTTTTGATGGAGTTAAAGATACCTACTTTATATGGCTATTTTAAGGAGAAAATGAGATTATATGTGAAATGCCAAATCAAAATTGGAATTTCCTGAATGCCAGACGAAATGCAGCTGTTAGTACTTGATCGATGGGGAATGAAGGCATCAAGATTACTCATGGATTACCTCTCAGTCACTGGCACTCAAGAACTGAAGACTTGTTTTCTGCTTAACCCTCATATGCCTTCACAGATATTCCAAATTTAATCACTTCCCATCATCTCTACCATCCCCACGTGGTACCAGCCACCATCATGTCTCCTCTGGACCTGTGTCTTTCAACCTTTTAACTTCTATCTGCTTCTCCTTGTCTCCTCTGTCCTACCTTCACACTCCCCACCTCCTGATTTGGTGTATTATACACAGAGCAGCCAGAATGATCTTTTGACAATAAAAATCTTATCTGGTCACTCTCCTCAACACCCTCCAATAACTTCCCAGAAAAATATAAATTCCTTATAATAGTTACCTCTTCAAGCACACTTTCTTACACTTCACAATATCTGATACTATAGTTTATATTTATTTATTACCTGTTTTATCTACCAGGATGCAAACTCCAATGAGAATAAAAACAATACAGGTTTTATTACTCTATCTCTAATATCAAGACTATCCCATGAACATAATAGACACCTAATAATTATTGTTGAGTGAGAAAATGCATGAGTATTTCTCATCCATAGTCAAGTCAGATGTATTTGTGACAGATGAAGTCAATAGAAAAAGAAATTGTAACCATAGGTGTAAAGAAGACAGTTTCCAGTAGCAGAACCAAAGGAATCAAAACAGGAAAAAATGGAATGTAGAAACATATATAAAAGCAATAGTGTATTTTTTCTATTCTTGCATAACAAATTATGGCATCTGCTTGTTAGCTCATAGTTCTATAGGTCAGTCTAGGCAAGCTGGACTATATTCTCTGCTTAGGGTCTCACAAGGCCAAAATTAAGTTACTGGCCAGGCAGCTCTGGGGAAAATTCACTCCTAAATGTGTTCAAGTTGTCTGCAGAATTCAGTTCCTTGCAGTTGTAAGACTGAAATAGAAGTTTTCTGCTGGATGTGAATGAGGGTCTGTTTTCAGCTCCTAGAGGCCACCCACATCCTTGCCAAGTAGCTCTCTCCATCTTCTAAGGTAGCAAGCATGTTGAATCCACCTCAGCCTTGGAATCTCACTGACTTCCTCTTGTGCTACCAACCAGAGAAAAGTCTCTGCTTATAAAGGCTCCTGTGATTAAATTAGGCCTACCCAGATAGATTCCCTTTAGATTAACTGAAGGTCAACTGATTAGCAACATTAAGTACATACATAATCATGGGCATAATAGCTTATTATATTCACAGTTCCAGAGATTAGGAGAGGAAATCACAAGGTGGGGAAGCATCTTAAAACTCTGCTTACCACAAATAGCTTACCCCAAACCAGAGGGACCCAATAAAACACAAGTGTTGCTCTTTGGAACTTCCTTCTTACCCTGTCATTTAATTATCCTAAGCCTCAAACTTTCCACTTGGAAGTATGGCAGGTATCTTTTCCTTTTATCCTGGAAGCAGTACCATTGCAGTAAGGCCTGTTAGTCAACTGAGCTGAAACCTATAAATGAAATGTCCTGCTACAGATCAGAGAGAAAAGTACAAATTTCCCCTGGAACCTGTCCTCCATCTAATTTCCTGCAGTCATCAGAGTCTTGTTGCAAAGAAAGGATGCCCAAATGCGCAGCTCCCAGACATTGATTCCATTTTCTACAAGTCTGCATCACTGTGCTTGTTATCAACGTACTGCATGGAAACATACTTCTACTTTTTCTTTGCGTGGAAACTTACATTTTTCAAAATACTTTACCATATTTAATCTTCATCATAACTCTGTGAAGTTAGGCAATCAGTGCTATCTCTGTTTTACAAATGAGGAAACTGGTATCCAAAGTGATTAAATCATTTCTCTGGAGTCCCATGAGAATTTAACGACAGACTTGGTACTAAAAATTACATCTCCTAATTCCTAGACCAGTGCTCTTCTACCTTATTCTAGACTAGAAGCAGAAATGTCAGGGGAGAGTTCTCCTGTGCAAAATTTCCCTCTTGGTGGTCTTCTGAGACTATCTGACCTTGTTTATACTAGCTGAAATTTAAGATTTCCATGAATTATTTGGTTAGTGCCCTTACTACAGTCGTTGGGTTTTGCCACAGTACAATAAAGGAAAATGCTCAATTGAAAGAGGAAATATAAGAGGAACTAATTCTTGAATAAGAAAAATATATCTCAAAAGAACAGCAAGAGAGAGTCTTTTAGGTGCCATCTCTGCCTGCAAGCAAAACAGGTCACTGCAATCAAGGGTCTAGGAGCCAGGGAGGCAGGCAGGGAAGGTCTTAGCTGCTCAAGTGGCTATGACCTGCCACAGTGAATCCACATGTAACACCAATCTGATTACAAAAGTCCATTCTCACCCACAACTGGTTTATATTGTAACACATAGATTCCAGACCTTTTTTTTTTTTCCAGAGAGAGACAGAGAGAGAACATGTGAGGGGGTGGGGAGGACAGATAGAGAGGGAGAAAAAGAATCCCAAACAGGCTCCACGCTGTCCTTACAGAGGCTGACTCAGGGCTCAATCTCAAACCATGAGATCATGACCTGACAAAAATCAAGACTTGACGTTTAACTGACTGAACCACCCAGGTACCCCCAGACAATTTAAAAACCAAAGAAATTCTGTCTATATACAGAACTACATAACAAAACACATAGAACTTAAGAGTGATGGATTTGGGAACAAACTTATTCTGATACCAGTTCCATCACTTATTGGCTGTGTGAGTTTGGGAAATTTACTGAACCTCACCAGGCTTTAATCTCTTCATCTATAAATCTGGAATGAGGGTATTACCTACCCCCAGAGTGTTATTGTAAGAATTAAATCAAATACTGTTTGTAAAATGCTTAGCTTATAGTGCATACTAATTAAATGTGTGCTATTGTTACTATAATTTAGTGTTAAAGAATATGTCTTATATTTTTTCCAGTATTTACTAGCATAAATATCATGATGAGTCTCATGCATTAGATTAGGGAAACTCATAATTATTAAAATAACGAAGGTGATAGAATTTCTGTGTTTAAATTTTTATGGTTTTAAAAACAATATCTAATTAGTAAGATTTTTTTCCCAGAAATAACAAACCATATTGCTAGGCAATTATATCTGTTTGTAAACATAACTGCCAGAATATATATGAATATATTTAGCTATTATGTATCACCCAAAACAGTTTCTGCAAGAAAAAAAATAGTGGGTGGAAGATGTGGCAGAAAACATTGGATTTTAAGATTAAGTGTGAAATGTGTTGGAAATTCACCATGGAAACATTGTAAACAGCCAAACAACCCAAAATCTAGCCAAAATTGGAATTCTTCTGGATGTTATAAAATAGGCTATCTTACTGCCTTAAAGCTTGAACAGCTAATAATGTTTTAAGGGATAATTCTCTCTTCCCAGATGTTGAAATTAAATTTCTCAATATGTCTAAATTATCAAATCAGCCCTTGGATAAAAGTTTTAGAGGGTAAACTTTAAGTCCTACCTTTCTGTAGTCTTAATAATGAGTGCTACCTAATCGGCCTGGGAGTTAGAAAATGTACAAAAGATTTATTTCAAGTACACTGACCGCCACTTCTGTTCCAGGCCATCTCTCTTTCTTCTGTAATAACTTTTAGAGGTCATAGGCTCTTATCAGTTAAAAGGCATAGATTCCCTAAAGGAGCATGATACTAATTTTCCTGATAACAATAGAACGACTTCATATCATTTTATAAATAGAAAACAAGTTTGACCAGTAGCAATAATCTTCAGCTAATGATCTTCCAGGAGTATCAGGCACTTACATCATTTTAGAACACATCAAAAATTTTTTTGCTTGCAGCAAACATTTATATCTCCACAACTCATTTTACATAAAATCCCATTATGACAAGCATTAATGTAGAGAAAAAAATTACTCAAAGATCCAGAAACAAAGAAACAGGATTCACCTCAGACCAGAAAGCAAATCAACTTTTTCTGCCGTAATCCAAACATAGATTCTTAAATGTCATACATTATGAGAGGACACTGGAACTCAGTTCTAAACTCTGGACATCCCAACAATCAGTCCATTTCATATTCTTCAGATCCCATCCGCCTTGCCATCTGTGAACACTCAGAGCCTCATAGTCAGAAATACCCCTCAACTGTACATACCAATGGTGGGAGATACCAAATGAAAAGGTTAGGGACATCCCTCTTGAGTTCCCAACTTTTTTCCTGTTTCTATAACTGAAATCCTGACATGCCCAAGGTTGTACAATCCCTCACAAAGTGATTCTCAAGAGACCTGTGGGTCCTGTTGGTAGCATCTCAGTATCACCAGCATTATTCTCATTCTCTACATCCCACATCACTTACTCAACAACATTTTATAAGAACCCCAGAATAGGCATTGGCAAGTTTGAAGATGACACATAGAGGGAGATAAGGAATACAGATAGACTCTTATTCTAAATAAATTTTCTATCTAGTAGCACAGGATGATGGCCAAGTAGATGTTTTATTCCTTTCATTGACTAGACTCAGGAATAGAGCCAAGAAATACAGATCCAGCTCTTTAATGGCTTCAAAGAGATGGGAGGATTCAGGGATTGAGGGATGCAGGCTCTGAGGTCAACTTTAGCATTGGAACAAAAAATGAACCAACTTATTTTTTAATGTTTATTTATTTATTTCTGAGAGTGAGTGGGGAGGGGCAGAGAGAAAGGTAGACAGAGAATCCCAAACAAGCTCTGCACTGTCAGTGCAGAGACCGATGGGGCTAGAACTCACAAACCATGAGATCATGACCTAAGCCAAATTCAAGAGTCTGATGCTTAACTGTCTGAGCCATCCAGGCACCCCAAGGGGAACCAATTTATAAGTATCAGTGGCCTATGTGGTATAATTTCAGTGGCGGGGGGTGGGGAGTGGGATGGGGCATGCTAGGCATGGAATATTCCCAAAATATCACCAATAAGTGTTATCTCACCATTCTTGATCCATTCTTTTGCTGTAAACCATTCCTTCCATCTTTCAATCCTTTTTAAAGTACAAATTACTCTAATAGATACTGTTTACCCTGACATTCCATTGTCTTAATGCTCAAATAACAATATCCAAATGTGCATCCTGTTTGACTTCAGGGACTCCAATATCTCTGGAATCCCTAAAGAATTCTATAAATATTCTATAAATATGTATTAATTGTCACTTGTCACCTTAGCAACCACATCCCTAAGGAAGTCATCTCTTAGCCTCTTTCCAATTCTCAGTATGGAAACACAGACACAAGCCCCTCCCCAAAGCACAGTTAGTTAGAGCCTTTGGCACTTAGCACAATGTTAACATTTACCCCAAAAGCTTGTGAATAACTGAATAGAAAGTAAAACTTAACATGTGCATTATACCGGGAGCTAGATATGACTAGAATACCTCGGTGTCTTTGGCTACCCCACCACCAAGAGTTCCGTGGTAAATTCCCATCCCCTCATCTCCCAGACTGCCCGTGGGGATGAGAAATGAACCCATCAACTCATATTGGGTATGTATTTCAATGCTCTCTTCTCCATAGACCCAGGCTTCTCAGAAGTGTGAGGGATTTTCTTGGTTGGACAGGCAGGGGATGATTATTTCTCCAACAGCCACAATAAATATAATATGCCAGTTAGAATACAGAACAGAAAAAAATCAGTGTTACAAGAAGGACCAAATGTTATGCTATGTTATTATGTAGAGCAATTTAGTCCCTCACACAATGCCAAAGGTCTCCATTCCAGAATAGGATCACGGCTTTTCTATCTTTTGAAGCAAAAAGTGAATAAAGATTGTGTCTAAATAAAAGAACAATTTGCCCCTCAAACAAAATCAGAAAGCGTACTGGTAATTTTAACATAGCAGCTCTGCCCACTGACTCCTACCTCCCAGGCATAAACATTGTCAAAGTTGTCAAAATGTGGAATTTTCTATTAGCTAGAGCAGAGTTCAGTGTATTGTTTAATTTAATCCTAACAACAAACCTATTAAGTAGGCATTATTTCTCCATTTTTACAGAAAAGGAGACTGATCTGAGAAAGTCCAGTAGTTTTGACCAGTCACCCAGACCCATCTGATTCTGGTGCTTTGGTAGAGAGCTCAGAACAAGAATGTGACCTCAGTAATGACACAGGGAAATGTAACTTCGCCAGAAGGAAGAGGAAGAACTCAGACGAGGACCACAGAAAGACACCAAAGCTACAGTGTGCCGGTGGGTGAACCTGCACATCCAACTTCAGACCTGCATCTGCGAGAGACAGCATAACCCACGCAACCAATATCCCTGACGTCTTCACTTGAGTTTGGCTAATCAGTTCAAACTGTCTCCGGAGTCCTGAATATTTGGTGTTCAAGATTTATTCACCTCTCCTAATATTTTATTTTTTGAGTAAAATAATTTTCTGAATCGCTGAAATTTTCTAAAATCATTTTTTAAAAACTTTCTTTTAATGTTTATTCATTTTTTTTAAATTTTTTTTTCAAAGTTTATTTATTTTGGGGACAGAGAGACAGAGCATGAACGGGGGAGGGACAGAGAGAGAGGGAGACACAGAATCGGAAAGAGGCTCCAGGCTCTGAGCCATCAGCCCAGAGCCCGACGCGGGGCTCGAACTCACGGACCCCGAGATCGTGACCTGGCTGAAGTCGGACGCTTAACCGACTGCGCCACCCAGGCGCCCCTAATGTTTATTCATTTTTGAGAGAGGGAGACAGAGTGTGAGTGGGAGGAGCAGAGAGAGAAGGAGACACAGAATCTGAAGCAGGCTCCAGGCTCTAAACTGTCAGCACAGAGACTTCTGTCAGCACAGAACCCAATGCGGGGCTTGAATTCACCAACCGTGAGACCATGACTTGAGCCGACCGAGCCACCCAGGTGCCCCTGAACTCATTTTTAAATTGTTTTACTGGTTCATGTTGAAGAAGTCTGAAGTCAAAACTCTAAAGTCATTTACCCTGATTTGTGAAACTGCCAATACTATTATTATTTTACAGCCCAGTTTGTGCCTTCTGTCATGGCAATTGGTGTGGGATAATGAGTTTCCTGAGATAGGTCACCCAGAGGGGTCATTCAGTCACATGCATTTCACACATCTGTGGTACACCAGGAATTGGACTTATTTGTAACTATGACTGTGAACTTCATAATGGTGTTAACCAAAACTAGTATCTCAAAGAAGCTGGATTTAAAACCTATGCCCTAATTTCATGATAAAGAGAGACAAATAAAAAAAAAATACCAGAATTGCCTTTGTATAGGAAACAACTTCTGCAGATGAATCTATTGGGAAAAAAAAATCCAGGTTTCTAATGATGCATAAACTGACAATAACAAGTTTACTCTACATACTTATATAACTAAAATGCAATATTTTGATATTGGTTTTGATTTCATAGTAAGGACATTAAAAAACTCCAAAAAGTTCTGGAGATATCTTGCTGAATACACTTAACATTACTAAACTGCACACTTAAAAATAGGTAACATGATAAATTTAATGTTTGTTATGTTTCCACAATTTTAAAACTTTTTATTAAAATTTTTATAAAATAAAATTAAAAGTACTCCAAAACAATAAAACCATTAAAATTTTTTATGCCACAAACCATTTAAAATTATATATGCCTCAAAACTCCATTCATCAAACAATAATAATCATAACACAAATAATGATAATGTTAATTTTAAAAGATAGGTTTGGGGAATACTAGCAGTTGTCATATTGGGTAATATATAAGTATCATCATATTGTATTAGATTCTAAACATTTCCTTTAAAGGATAAAGCTAATTACATTTGAAAAATACTTCCATTACATTTCTTTAAAAAAGTGAAGTTTATTATTACAAGTGTATGCTACATATACTTAAAGTTCACATGCTAAACAACTTTTTCTCTGGAGACATGAAATGATGTGTTTATATTATGCTTACTCTTAGGAGAAGATTAAATTCAAACTTTACAAAGCTATGAGAGATCAATAATGATATGGCAAACCTTACAAATAAGAAATTCTGGTTGTGAGACAACATAATTAACAGGACTTAACCAATGAACATAGGGATCACAGTATTTGATAATTTTGCAGTTATCAAATTCTGCCATTTTCCAAACAAAGGATTAAAATTACTATAAGATGGCAGAAAAAGAATTTTTACAAATGATAAACAAATGTGCAAAGATAACTTGGTCTTTTTCCAAGGAATATTGTAAATATTAAAAAATACAAACTATCCCCCCACCCCCAATATCTAATGTGGTATAAGATCTTCCATACACACACACACACCACACACATATACCACATCTTCTTAATCCATTAGTCAGTTGATGGACATTTGGGCTCTTTCCACAATTTGGCTATTGTTGATAGTGCTGCTATAAATATTGGGGTGCAGGGGTGCCTGGGTGGCTAAGTTGTTTAAGCAGCCAAGTTCGGCTCACGTCATGATCTCATGCTTGGTGGGTCTGAGCCCCGCAACAGGCTCTGTACTGATAGCTCAGAGCCTAGAGACTGCTTCAGATTCTGTGTCCCTCTAGCTCTCCACCCCTCCCCCACTTGCTTGTGCACATGTGCGCATGCACTCTCTCTCTCTCTCTCTCTCTCTCTCTCTCTCTCTCTCTCTCTCAAAAATAAATAAACATTAAAAAAATTTTTAAACATTGGGGTTTACACACTATTTTTCCAACCCCAGCCCCACCCTTTCAGTCTTAACTCTACAATGAAATATAATAAATGGTCACTAACAGTCATCTTAGTGAAGATTCCCTGGTTATCTCTATGTTGGAGGAAACACATCCATTAGATTCCTCAAGAAGGACTCATGTGGATAATACTCCCTTAATTTCCACCCTCTATTTCTTTCTTCTCGCTCCCTGCCACTTATTCAAAGGCTGCCACACCTTTCCTATGTATCTCATTACCCCCAGAAGCAATGTTTCTTTGGGGCTGTCACCTACGCTCATTTTCAAGCCTGTCCCCCCATAGCTTATGCTGTGAATTACCAAGTTCCAGATCTTTGTTGTGTATTTGACCTTAAGTGTTGGACTTTCTCATCCCAGGGGTGATTTTATCCATGCTTCTTCCATGTCCTCTGTCCTTCTCTCTTATTTGCAGTGCCCAAGTGTCCTTTCCCCAATCTACATAGACATGGGTTTGTAGCAATGATGCCAACTCTGGTGGAATTTGGTGTTCATGTCTCTGCTTACAGGAAATTAGAGCTCATGGTAGTCTCTGCCTCCTGGTAATGCTGAAAGTGTGGCTCATGTGAGTTTTTATTTGTTGACCTTATGATTTGGTGAGAACATATATAAGGAGATTTGGATTCAGGTGGCCATACTTATCCTCCAGTCTCTCTCTAACGTTTTTGATGTAGTTAGATCATTGATTTTCAGTCTTGCTCCTTTTCTAACATGTTTACTTTTAAGCACTGCTTTAGTTTTATCCACAAGTTTTGATGTTTGATTTTTATCATTGAGTTCAAAGTATTTTTTAATTACCATGGATCCATGAATTATTAGAAATATATTATTGCTTTTTTAAATTTTTAGGTATATGGATATTTTCCAGTAACCTCTAAATGACTGGTTTCTAGACTAATTCCACTGTGATCAAAGAATATATATTCTGTATGTTTTCAATCTTTTGTTGAGACTTTATGACTCATCAGTCAATTTTGGTAGGTTTTCCTTGTATACTATAGTTGTTAGAATCAATCTTCTATAATGTCACTTTTGTTCATTGTTTTGTTCAAATATTCTCTACCCTTACTCATTTTCTGGTTTGCTTATTCTATTAAATGATGAGAGGCTTATTAAAATGCCATACCATGATTGCAGTATTTCTTTGTTTTATATATCTTGAGGTTACATTATTAAGTATATTAAAATTTAGAACTGAACCTTTTAGCATTACACAGAGTCCTACCGTATTGTTGATAATGTGTTTTTGGCTTTAAATAAATTTGGTCTATTATTAAAAAAAATAAAATAGCTTAAAAAATTTTCCTTGGCTAATATTTGCCTGCTATATCTTTTCTATCTTTTTACTTTCAACCTTTTTATATGCAGATATTTTAAATATTTCTTCTAACTAGCATATTTTTGGACTTGGTTTTATTACCCTGTCTGGCAATATTTTTTTTTCAATTTACACTTAGTATATAGTTCCATTATGTTTTTAAACCTAGTATCTTCCTATTTGTTTTGTATTTGTTTCATCTAATTTTTTTCTTTTCCTTACTTCTTTTGTGATTATTGTTATCCCTGTCCCATTATCACAGGAGTTATACTCATCCTTTATCTATTATCTTTAAGATTATGTAAAATGCATCCTTGATTTATTCAGCCTAATATAAATTGATATTTGTATCTCTTCCCAATGTATGAGACTTAGGACTCTTTAACTTTATTTACTCTCTCTTTCTACCTATTGCAACTTATTATAATTCTATATATAGTTAAAACTTTAAAAGACATTATGATTTTATTTATATGGTCATTTTGAACTTAGATTTACTGACATATGTCTTATTCACAGCACCTTGGAGGACTATCTGCTATTTATGGCTTCTCTGGTTTTGTTTGTCCAAAATATATTTATTTCACCATCATTTTGAAGATTATTTTAACCAAGTATAGCATTCGAGCTTGGCAGTGATTGTCTCTCAGCAGTTTGAAGATATGATTCAATTGTCAACTGGCTTCCATTATTCTTTTGAGAAGACAGCTCTCAGTTCTGTTTCCCTCTGACTATTTTAATATTTTTCTTTTCTTCTTTCTTTGTCTCTTTCTTTCTTTTGTAAGTTAACTGTGATTTTTTTAAGTTTAATCATTTATTTTGAGAGAGAGAGTGCAAGCTAGGGAGGGGCAGAGAGAGAGGGAGAGAGAAAATCCCAAGCGGGCTCTGTGCTGTCAGTATAGAGCCCCATGCAGGACTTAATCCCACAAACTTTGAGATCATGACCTGAGCTGAAATCAAGAGTCAGTCATTTACTGACTGAGCCACTCAGCTGCCCCTAACTGTGATATCTTTGGATGTAGTTTTCTTTTTACTTTTTCAACCAGGGTTTGTAGGCCTATTTAAACTTGTAGTTTGATGTTCCTCATCATATTTGGAAAATTCCCAGCCACCAACTTTTCAAATATTGCTTAAACTTTCTCAACTCTTTCTGGGGTTCCACTCACAATATTTCCTAGATCTCTTATAATTTTCCTGTATATTTTATCCCTTTGCCTCTCCATGGCTCAGTCTCACAATTTCTTTTGACTTATCACTTATTTCACTAATCCTCTCTCTACTGTCATTAAAATTACCAATTAAATTCTGAATTTCAAGAAATAAACTTACAATTCTAGAATTTTCCTTTTTTCCCCCCATCTTTACTATTTGCTGTCCTCTGCAAGAGTTCTCAAATTTTTTTATTCCAATGAATGTATTTGGCATTTTTTAAAAAGTCTAACTATGATAACACTGTGACATGGATCCTTTCTGAATCTTTTCCTATTGTGTATTGTCCTTTGCCTTTACCCCATTTCTATGGTCTCTTCATGGGCCTGGATATTTTGGTTGAGTGTCAGACATTTTATATGACATTGTGGAAATAATGTAAGGCCTAATAGGATATTATCTTCCTCCATAAAGAATTTACATTTGATTCTTAGAGATGGCAATCCCAGAACATCTAATATAATAATAGAGATTGAAATGGAGGTGATTTGACACTGGTCTTAAATCCCTCCGTGAGCTCTCTTATTAATTACCTTTTCTAATTGTGCGTAGTTTCTCAGACTCCCAACCCAAAAGGAAGATTTGGTCAGGGATAGTTATTAAAGCTCCCATTCCATCTCCCCTTAACCCATAGTCTCATGAAATTGTCAAACACTCTATTAATCATTTCAGCCCCTTGGCCATGTCTTTTGGAATTGGAAGATACCCCATAGGGAAAATCTCAGTTTACCAGGCTCATATCTCTTCTAGATTTCAACTCCATAATTTCTTACTGTCTTGTATGCTTTAAAAAGTATACATGGAACTTATAACAATGGTGGACTATGTACCAACCGTCTTATTGTGAACAATTAGAAAAGCTAGAAAACATTTTTAGTTATATATTCAGGTATCTAAGAACCAACAAATTTGTCCAACTACCACATTTATTAACCCTCCTGCATCTATGTTCATATAGTCTGTCTTTCTTTTTGTTACAAGGGATACACTCTCCTAGCTCTTAAAATAAATCTCTCTACTTGGGTCAGTGAATTCCATCCCATTTTGCTACTTTAGAACCGAGCTCCAGAAATTACTGATCCTTGGAATGACAATATATCCTCCTACTCTTATTTGCCTCAGCATATAAAAGTGTTGTAATATAACCCCACCTTAAAATTAAGCATTTCAAGCTAAACAAACAAACAAACAAACCCTTATGCTCTCCTATCAACATTTTCTGCTCCCCTACAGAGCAAAACTTCTCCAAAGCATTGTCTATACTCATTTCCTTTATTCAGTTTCATCCCTTTCTCCTTTGAACCCATTCTCATCAATATTTTTTCTTATAAATCACATTGATGTCCACACACTTTCAAATCCAAAGGCCTCCAAACCTCTCTCATTTAAAGGACCAAAATAAAATCTAAAGCTTTATCCTGGCCTATATGCTTATATCTCCTCTCTAGCCACCTTACTTCTCCCTAGTCTCATCAATAACATATACCTTCCCTATATCCATTTTAGCCACACTGGCCTCTTTGCTGTATTTCTACTATGACAACCACATACCCACCTCAGTGTCTTTGCACTTTCTGTTACTATGGTTGGAAATATTTTGCCCTACATATCTATGCAACTTTTTGATTCACTTCATTTAGGTTTTGGTTCAAAAGACAAGTTATCAAAGGGGCCTTTCAGATCATACATGGAGTCATTATTTGATCCCATTGTCCTGCTCTGTTTCTATTCTTAGTATTTTTCAACTCCAACATACTACATATTCTTTCATTTATAGTCTCTCCCACCTACAATGTACCTCCAGTTTAGAGTCAGGTTATAACTATAATTCAGAGCTCTATTTCCAGAACTGAAAAATATTTATTGACAGACTTCAATAAATATTTGTTGAATAAATTTAAAAACCGTAAATAACTTAAACTAGTCATAAAGACCCGGCCATAAAATTATGCTGATCTCAACTATTAGTAAATTTTGTTACACTAAGTAAGCTAAAGCAATGGAGCCCATATTGAATAGTTTTCCACTTCCCTAATTAGTAATTGGCTTATTAATAATACATAAATCAATGAGGGGAAAAAAGCAACTAATTCTGACTTAGAAGATTTGGGAACATGGAACGGTGAAGGAAAGGCCTACTTCTGGCAGACATGAGTGTGTGGGAAGAACTCTAAAATGTGTCTGAGTTTCTGAAAATGTGGGCTTGCTATGGTGCCCATCTGCTTGTTCATCTGATATTCTGAGCTCCAACTTGAATCTTCATAATTTACCCAGCAAATGAACTACTGAAAGCAAATGGTGACTTTGGGACTGTGTTGTAACAGAAGTCAGGTCATGGTCTAAGAGAAGGCAAATAACACCTGACACCAACCATATACTAAAAGAGAACCAAACTCCAGCCATTAGAGTGTCTTAATTTGAATGCCAGAGGGAAAAAAGAATGGATACTTTTTATTTTTCCTTTCTATCTACAAACCCAAAGACCTTTATTTAAAAAGGAAACCATCAACCATTTGCCAGACTCATAAATAAAAAAAGAAAAAAAAAAAAGAGAAGACTCCAATACATAAAATCACAAATTAAGGAAGAGAAATAACAACTAACACTACAAAAATACAAAGGATTATGAGAGAATATTATGAAAATTATATGCCAATAAATTGGACAACCAAGAAGAAGTGGATAAATTCTTAGAAACATATAACCTTCAAAAACTATATCAGGACAAAATAGAAAATGTAAAAAGACCAATAATGGGGAAAGAAATTGAATCAGTAATCAAAAAACTCTCAACAAACAAAAGTCCAGGGCCCGATGGCCTCTTAAGCAAATTCTACTAAACATTTAAAGAAGAGTTAATATCTACTCTCCTCAAACTATTCCAAAAAATAGAAGAGGAAGGAAAGCATCCAAATTCATTCTATAAGGACAGCATTGTCTAGATACGAAAACCAGATAAAGAAACTACAAAAACCAAAAAACAAAAAAAACTACAGGCCAATATCTCTGATGAACAAAGACGCAAAAATCCTCAACAAAGTATTAACAAACTGAATCCAACATTGCATTAAAAAATTATTCACAAAATCAAGCAGGATTTATTCCAAGGATGCAAAGGTGGTTCAATATTTGCAAATCAATAACATGATGCATCACATTAACAAGAGAAAGAACAAAAACTATATGATCATCTCAGTAGATGCAGGAAAAGCATTTGAAAAAATACAACATTCATAATAAAAACTCTCAACAAAATAGATTTAGAAAAAATGTACCTCAACATAATAAAGGCTATACATGAAAACATACAGCTAACATCATATTCAATGGTGAAAAACTGAGACCTTTTCCATTAAGATCACAAACCAGACAACAATGTCCATTCACCACTTTTATTGAACATAGTACCAGAACTCCTGGCCACAGCAATCAGGTAAGAAAATGAAATAAAAGGCATCGAAACTGGTAAGGAAGAAGCAATACTACATAGAGAAAAACCTAAATACTCCACCAAAAATCTACTAAATTCACTGATAAGTGAATTTAGTAAAGTCACAGGATACAAAATTACTATACAAAAATATGTTGCATTACTGATAATGAATAGTAGAAAGAGAAATTAATAAAACAATCCCATTTACAATTGCATCAAAACAAAATACCTAGGAATAAACTTAACCAAGGAGATATAAGACCTGTACTCTGAAAACTACTAAACATTTATGAAAGAAATAAAAGATGACACAAAAAAATGAAAAGACATTCCATTCTTATGGATCAGAAGAACAAATATTGTTAAAATGTCCACACTACCCAAAGCCATCTACAGATTTAATGCATTCCTTATCAAACTACCAACAGCATATTTCATGGAACTAGAACAAATAATCCTAAAATTTTTATTGAACCACAAAAGATCCAAAATAGCCAAAATAGTCTTAAAAAGAAGAACAAAGCTGGAGGTATCACAATCCCAGACTTCAAGATAGACTACAAAGTTGAAGTAATCAAAAAAGTATGATACTGGCACAAAAATAGACATGCCTCAATGCAACAGAATAGAAAACCTAGAAATAAACCCAAGATTATATAATTAATTAATCTTTGATAAAGGAGGCAAGAATATGCAATGAGGAAGACAGTCTCTTCAACAAATAGTGTTGAGAAAACTGGACAGCAACATGCAAAAGAATAAAACTGGACCACTGTCTTACACCATAGACAAAAGTAAACTCAAAATGGATTAAAGACCTAAATGAAAGAATTGAAACCATTAAATTCCTAGGAGAAAACATAGGCAGTAATTTCTTTGACATTGGTCATAGAAACATTTTTCTAGATATGTCTCCTCTGATAAGGGAAACAAAAGCAAAATTAAACTATTGGGACTACACCAAAATAAAAAACTTTTGCACAGTGAAGGAAACCATCAATAAAACAAAAAGGCAACATAGTGAACAGGAAAAAATATTTGCAAATGATATATCCAATAAAGGGTTAATATCCAAAATATATAAGGAACCAATACAACTCAATACCAAAAAAAAAAAAAAAAAACCCACTAATAATCCAACTAAAAATGGCAGAGGTCTTAAACAGACATTTTTTTAAAGAAGATATACAGATGAACAACAGACACATGAAAAGATGCTCAACATCACTAATCATCAGGAATATGCAAATTAAAACCACAATGGGATATCACTTTACACTTGTCAGAATGGCTAAAATCAAAATCACAAGAAAACACAAGTGTTAGCAAAGATGTGAAGGAAAAGGAACACTTGTGCACTGTTGGTAGGAATGCAAATTTGTGCAGTCACTGTGTAAAACAGTGTGAAGTATCCTCAAAAAATAAAATATAGGAGGGGCGCCTGGATGGCTTGGTCGGTTAAGCATCCGACTTCGGCTCAGGTCATGATCTCATGGTCCGTGAGTTCGAGCCCCGCGTCGGGCTCTGTGCTGACAGCTCAGAGCCTGGAGCCTGTTTCAGATTCTGTGTCTCCCTCTCTCTCTCCTGTTCATGCTCTGTCTCTCTCTGTCTCAAAAATAAATAAACGTTAAAATAAATAAAATAAAATAAAATAAAATAAAATAAAATAAAATAAAATAAAATATAGGATTACATACAATCCAGTAATGGTACTACTGGGTATTTATCCAAAGAAAATTGAAAAAACTAATTTGAAAAGATATATGCACTCTTATGTTTATTGCAGTATTATTTACAATGGAAAAATTATGGAAGCAACCCAGGTGTCCCTTGATAGATGAATGACTAAAGAAGATATGGTGTATATATATACAATGGAATATTATTCAGCCACAAAACAGAATGAAATCTTGCCATCTGCAACACATGGATGGACCTACAGGATATAATTCTAAGTGAAACAAGTCAGAGAAAGAAAAACACCATGTAATCTCACTCATATATGTAATTTAAGAAAAAAAATGAGGGGCGCCTGGGTGGCTCAGTCGGTTGGGCATCCGACTTCGGCTCAGGTCATGATCTCGTGGTTCGTGAGTTCGAGCCCCGCGTTGGGCTCTGTGCTGACAGCTCAGGGCCTGGAGCCTGGTTCGGATTCTGTGTCTCCCTCTCTCTGACCCTCCCCCGTTCATGCTTTGTCTCTCTCTGTCTCAAAAATAAATAAATGGTAAAAAAAAAATTTGTTTAAATAAGAAAAAAAAGGAACTAAGAATAAAAGAGGCTAACAGACTCTTAAATACAAAGAACAAACTGGTGGTTGTCAGAGGGAAAGTTGGTGGGGGAAAGACAGGTAATTACAGAATTATTTTGATGAGAACTGAGAAACGTACAGAATTGTTGAATCATTATATTGTATACCTAAAACTAAATATAACACTGTATGTTAATTACACTTGAATCAAAAAAAATTTTTTTAGTCTTTTTTTAATGTTTATTTTATTTTTGAGACAGACCGAGCATGAGCGGGGGAGGGGCAGAGACACACACAGAATCCGAGGCAGGCTCCAGACTCTGAGCTGTCAAAGCACAGCCTGATGCAGGGCTCAACTCGTCAACTGCAAGATCATGACCTGAGCGGAAGTTGGACGCTCAACCGACTGAGACACCCAGGCGCCCCAAATAAAAATAATAATAATAATTAAATTAAATTAAAAATATGACGGAAACTATTTCTGTGTGTGCTATGAGAGTATGACACCTATTTCTTTGTAGATGATCACAGAAGGACCCAAAGTAGCACGCATAAAAGTGTTCTCTATTCATAACAGATAAATGCAGATTTTGTAAAACAAGAAATACATGTTGGTTATATCACTGCCCACCTTTACTTTTCCTAAAATACAATTTCCTTACTCTGAAACTTATAACACCTCTGTAATATCTCAGCCTTATTCAGACAACAAAAAGAGAAAAGTTGTTCCATCATTCTTAAGAAATCTCCTTAACTCCTTTAGTATGAGGTACTAGGTTAGTAGCATCTAACATAAGCCCTGGAGGAAGAGGGGTAGGAAGATTAGTCTAATGACCAAAGAAATTGTCATCCAAATTTATTTAGTTTTAACGTGTAAGGACACTAGTGTCTCAATACTTTAAGAAGTTGTATATGCAGTTGTAGGTGTAATTCAGTGCAAGATGATGTAAATATTTATTAAGAAAGAAGTGTTACAACACAATAAATATTTACATTTGAGGTGCCTCAAGTCTCCTAATAGAAGCAGAAAAGAAATACACACCATATCAACATAACAAAGCTACTAAGTAAAATATAAAATTATATTCCTAGTCCTATAAAATTTTCTCTGAAAACTGGGAAAAATAGTCAATTATGGAGGCTTTTTCCCTCTGAGTCACTGTGAATAGTATAAAAGGATAACATTTCTCTTAATCATTTGTGCAATATCCACAAATAGCTGTTAAACTCTAAATAATAGTTTCCATATATACAATATAGAGTGTATATTCTGCCATTCTAATGTGCTCTTGAAAGATTCTCAAGCAGCTTCTAACACTAATTGGAAAAAAAAAAAAAAGATCTATAAGAGCTCCCCAGAAGGATTTTCAAAACACAATGGAAGAAATGAGGGCTAAAAGTTGGAAAGATTTCTGAAACCTAGGGAAATATAAATCAGTGTCATAAAATCCATGACCTGACAAGACTAAAAATTGTATTTCTTCACTGTTGAGTCCCAGTTGCCTTTTATATTATAATTCTTGAGTTAGGTGGTAAGGATCTCATAAAATGATGTAATACAAATAAGTATAATCCGAGAGTACTTCAGAGATTCTTCAAACCAAATTTTCTACCTATAAATTCAACTTTAGTTGTTTTTGGGTTTTTTTTTTTGAGAGAGAGAAAAGGACACACATGTGTGTGCACATGCATGCATGTAAGTGGGGGAGGGGCAGAGACGGGGAGAGGGAGAATCCCAACCAGGCTCCACACTTATGGTGCAGAGCCCCATGCAGGTCCAGTCTCCCAAATGGTGAGATCATGACCTGCGCCAAAGTCAGGAGTCGGATGCTTAACTGACTGAGTCACCCAGTTGCCCCTCAAGTTTTGCTTTTCTAGTGCAACAAGAAAATATATCACAATTCCTGGGAACAATTTTTGTAATATTCACTTTCAAGTAAATTTTAATCTACAGAACTGTGTTACTGCTGCACAGTTTGAAGACCAGCATGTTAAAGAGTTCCATTCTGAGGGACTCCTTCAATCTCAACTGAGTGAAACCCAACTAGAACTTAAGGGAAAGCAAAAAATCAGGAATGTAAACATACATAGCACATTTCTGTTTCCTTCTGAAATCCCATAATAGTAAAGACTTTGTCTTAAAGGAAAAATAATAGTAAAGAATTTTTTAAATAAACTCTCAAAGTAATATAAGTGGGAAAGAAGACAACAATATACGTTTCGTCTTTGTTGCTAGAAATATCTGTAGCTAAGAAAAATCCTGGCTCATAAGAGTAGTTCACACATCAGCACATTTGGGGCAGGGTGAAGGCAGCTAGCAGAGAAGTAACTGACATAACAAAGGAAAGAAGCACCTTAAAAGCTTGAATGTGGCTGCCTCTTGTGATCAGTGCCTAAACAATAGGATGACTCCTGCTTTTCTTAAAATTCTTTAGCTTCATTTCTTTATAGACATTTAGTAATTCATGAAAGTAAAAAAAAATCAATATACTAAATTAAAATTAAAAAGGGTATTTATAGGGGGGTGCCTGGGTGACTCAGTCGGTGAAATGTCCGACTTCGGCTCAGGTCATGATCTCATGGCTTGTGGTTTCGAGCCCTGAGTCAGGATCTGAGTTGATAGCTTCAGGATCTGAGTTGGAGCCTGCTTCAGATTCTGTGTGTGTGTCTCTCTCTGCCCCTTCCCCACTCACACTCTGTCTTTCTCTCTCTCTCAAAATAAATAAACATAATAATTTAAAAAAAATTTTTAAGGTATTTATAGGAAGAATAATAGCCCATCTCATGGAATGTGAAAGATTGGAAAAAACAATCTGTGGTAAGGTTAATATGATAGTCAATCAATGCTATTAGATCAGCTATTTTCTGGCTCTCCCCAAATCTGGACATATGGCATGTGCTTTATGGTCCCCTTGTGATTAGGTGGTACAACATAACTACCCCTGATCAATGATCTTACAAATAAAAGTGATATGTGACATTTCTGGGCTTGAACATTTAATTATTAGTGAGAGATCTTTCAGAGCTAGGTGATTTCCCTCTGGTGTGGTGAGCAACAACATTTGAGATGGGTCTGCTCCACAAACCTGGATCTCTACATGCCTGTGCTAAAAAACAAAATGCTCCACTTATCCAAGACAGAAATGAACATGGTCAAGAAATAAGTTCATGGTCAACTTAAACCACTGAGGTTTGGGAACTGTTAATTATACCAAAAAACATAGGCCATCCTAATTACTACAATTAGGAATACAGATGGATCTAAAGGACAGTGAAGGGGCACCTGGGTGGCTCAGTCGGTTGGGCGCCTGACTGTGGCTCAGGTCATGATCTCACAGTTCATGAGTTCAAGCCCCGTGTTGGGCTCTGTGCTGACAGCTCAGAGCCTGGAGCCTGCTTTTGGATTCTGTGTCTTCCTCCCTCTCTGTCTCTCTGCCCCTATCTCTCTCTCTCTCTCTCTCTCTCTCTCTCTCTCTCTCTCTCTCTCTCAAAAATAAATAAACATTAAAAAATTATTTTTTTAATAAAAATAAAAAAAAATAAAGGACAGTGGAAATCAGGGACTCTGTCAGTTCCCACCTCTGCTTTTCCATGAACGTGGGTGTCTTTTTCTTGCCCTTCGTTTAACATAAAATGACTGTCTGCAGCTCCTGGGCTTCACAACCCACAGCCTCTGTCAACTGAAGGGGACCTTCTTCCTCACTTCTGGATTAGAAAACCTTGGGGAAGGGCTGGTTGTCACAAGAACACTACTGAGCAATAAAGAGACATCAGTGCATCAAAGTCAGGAAATAACAGATAAGTACACATAAGAATCATGTAATGACATAATCAGGGAAGAGAGCAGGGCACAATTATTCACAATGGCTGAGTAACGTTCCCAGGACAAAAGAACTCACTGGAAAAACTAATGGGAATCCACTCCAAGTCAATATCAATTTACTTTATATTTCCTTACCATTTTAATGTTTAAATAAGACAATCTAACATCTATGATGTTTGCTTACTTTTAGTTATGCCTCTCATCCTTCACCAAGCAATACTAGTGACCACTCTAGGTAACTACAGGGAAATATGCATAATTTCCAAACAAGTCATTCTCTTTAATGCCTCTGTGCCCTTGGCACATCCTGGAATCCCTGTACTTGTTGCCCAAGTACCCAAGTCTCCTCATTCCTAGAGTTCACTCAAGTACTATTACTTCTGAAAAGCCTCCAGAGAGTCAGTGTGGCATCGTGGAAAGAGTCCAAACTTTGAACTCAGAGAAACATAAAATGAACAACCATTGTCCAATTTATGTAAAGTGACCTTGTTCAATTTACTAAACTTTTTCAAATTTAATTTCAACATCTGTAAAATGATGATAATAATAATTCGTAGGGTTTATGTATTAGAAATGTATGCATGTATACTTCCCAGAACATAGTAATAGCTTTAAATGTTTATAATATGTGCAATAGTGTAATAATAATAACAAAATAGTGCAATAATATGTGCTATAATAGTGCAAAGCTCTACATATATATTTTCTTTCCATATTAGTCTGTGAGCCCCTAGAACTATGCTTTATTCATCTCCAATGAGTAGAGCAGTTTCTAGCATATTAGAATTACCTGGGGAGTTAAAACAATACTGATTGCTGAGCCTTATCCTCCTACAGACACTGGTTTAATTAACCTGGGGTGCCACCAGGGCATTGTTGGTATTGTTTAAAATCTTCCCTGGTGGTGTTAATGTGGAGGTAGGGTTGGCAGTCACTGTACTAGGTGCTCAAATATTTGTTGAATGAATGTTTTTTCTACAAGTTTCTAAATTTTTCTAAATTTCCAAGTTTCTAAATGTTTCCAAGGCATTTCTAAATGTTTCATTTATATACAACTTTCACCTTGTTTAACCTTAATGAAACCTATAACCTTACTGAAGGTGGCCATTTAACGAGATATGTTACTCTGTTGTATCTTGGAAGAAGCAAATGGTAATAGACAAGGAGCTCAAGGCTGAACAAGGTTGAGGACAGTTGATTGTTCCTTTTCTCTCTCATGTAAGTAAATTCCACCATCTTAAAAATGAGACAATTTGGCTGCCTTTAAAAATTAGGGGAAAAGAATACTGAAGACATGTTGTATTTCCAAATGCCTATTTATAGGTTTTAAATTTCTAGCTAGCTTGCTGAGTATATGTTACCCCCACCACAAAAAATATGCAGATTAATGAATGACCTTTCTATTTAACACAGCAGATAATATTTGCTCTTCCTTCCAGATAATACTCTTGAAATGTGAGTGGGAAAATAAGTAGATGACAGATAGACAGACAGACATAGACATATAGATACATAACAGTTGCCTCTAGTATTAAGGACACTCATAGTGAATTTGCACTTTTTTTAAATATGCAATTGGGATTTACACTGTTTCTTGATTTGCAGCAGCTCCAAGTGTTACCTATTACATAACATTTATTGTCTTAGGGGTGTTTATAGCTATGGATAGTTAAAAAACACAAAAATGAATTTAGAAAACTGAATTCTGTAATTAATGGCTTTCCATTCATTTCCTTTCATTTCTTTCCTTTTTCCCTTTGATGTTCTTGAGGAAAGTGGCTAAAATATCCCATGGTCTCTGTGATTTAAAAGATTTGAAATTACAAAGAAAACTCAAGAACAACTTCTTAATCCCTTCCAAACCTTCTGCCTCATCTCTAGGCAGCTGCCTCTGCTGTGTGAGTAGAAGGACCCAACAAAAGATTAAATTGTTTCAGAATGGATACTTGATCAAATCTAGATGATATAATACTTGATGTACTCGATTTTTATACTAATTGCATGTAATTATTTTGACAATTCAAATTAGTGAATTTACATTTTTTATTTTGAAAGTTAGCCATCCCTAATCATCACTGAAACAACAGATTGTCACTTCTTTGGACCTCGGCTTCTTTGGTTGCACAGTGAAGAATTGAACTAGTTGAATTCCAGATTCCCTTAAATTTCATCAATTCTATGTTTTTAAGAGACACACAACTAAAGAAAAAACAAAATAAAATCCAAAAAGAGACAAATTATCAATCAATGGTTTTTTATTCTAATTAAATTGTCAGCCAATTTTGTTTTCCTATGCAACGCCCACATGCTACTTTTGTAGCTGATGGCCATATTTGTTTCAGTTTTTAATTAGCTTTCACTGAGAGTAGCTATTACCAAAGTGTGCTTCTGAGACCCTGGGGCCCCTGAGATCCATTGAAGAAGTCCAGGAGGTCAAAATTATTTGTATAAAAATACTAAACTGCTATTTGCCTTGTTTATTCTTCATCTCTGACAAGTGTATGGTGGCATTTTCCAGAAGCAATGTGACTCAGAGTATCCCAATAGATTGAATGCCCAAGAAAGTATGAGAATTTGGCTGCATCTACTAAGTTAAAGATAGCAAAAAAGTAAAAAAAAAAACAAAAAAAAAAACCTACTTTGAGCATATTTTGCTTGAGAAATATAGTTATTTCTCATAAGAAGTATTTTAATTATGTGAGCACATAATGGGTTTATTGTTACTTAAATGAATTAAATATTTTTCAAAAGTCTTGGTTTTAATTTCTAATATATAAATATCAGTAGACATAACACATGTAAACAAAAGCTGTGTGGAGTCCTCAAAGCTTTTTAAGAGTATAAAAGGGTTCTAACACTAACATTTGACCACTTCTGACTTAATATATTGGAAAAAATTGAGTTCCATATAATTTATTTGTATCTATGCATAATATTTTCAAAATAGTTATTATTCATTTTCCAGTGTAAGTAGATTGTCCTGACCTTCCATGTGCCAAACCTATGTCATCTCAACCTTTTGCCTTTCCTTCCAGAAACACTTATTTAGCATAATCTATGTGTAAACTCCCTGAGAACAGGAATCATGTCTGCTTTACTAACCATGGAGCCCAACACCAGTATTGAATGAATGAATAAATGAATGAATGAATGAATGAATGAATAAGTAGATGCCACACAAAGCAAAATGTGCAATGTTCACATTACTTTTGAACTTTTTTGAGATGATAATCCTAAATGTAAAATAATAAATACATAGAAACCCTAACACTGGTTAAAAAATATCTGCTTTCTATGCTGCAGCCCCCTCCACAGACAGCTGACATGGCTGGAGAAGGACATTCAAGGATGCTGACTATAGTGTCTCACTTGAAATTTGTGACTATTAATTGGATTTAGATTCTTACAGAAACCTGGCAATCATAATATATTTCCTTAGATAACTATTACATATCTCCTCTTATCTCCTCAAGCATGCAACCTTCCTCCCCAGTCTTGACTCTCAGCTGATGACTTAACTTCCTATTTAACTACAGCCATACCTACATACACCAGTCCCACTGAGCTCTCTCTCTCTCTGTAACACTGATAAACCACTAGGACCAATGCCTCCACCAGACCCATCCCCTGTACTTACTCAAAGACAGTCTCCAGAAATTCCTTCTATCATTTGTGCCTCTCTACCAGAACTTCCTCTTGGCATAGAAATATGCTGTGATTTCTTCCATCTTAAGTTCTCTTGGCCCCATTTCCCTTTCCAGCTGCTTAACTCTCTCTGTTCCCCTCTATACTATAATTTCCTCCAAGATTAGATTTCCCAGCTGGAATTCCACTCTTCCCATTTTCTCTTATCTTCACTGCAGTCAGGCTTCCCCCCTACCCCCCACCAGTACTCCACTCAAACTGTTTTGGCCAGTGTCACTGACGACCTCCATGTTGCTAATCTAATGGTTAATATTCCCTTCTACTGGACCATTCAGACATATTGACACAATTGATCATTCATTCTCCCTAAGACAACATTTGGTTTCCAAGATACTTTACTCTTCTGGTTTTGCTTTTGCATAACTGGTCATTTCTCAATCTTATTTGCTGATTTATCCTCATTGTTCCAACCTCCCAAAAGTGGCATGCTTAAGGATATAGCCCTTGGCTACTTCCCTTCTTTGTCTTATGCTCATTTATTTAGTCAATGGCTTTGAATACTATTAATACTTTGGTACTCTTAAATTTGTAACTCTTGATCAGACTACTCTCCTGAATTCCAGACTCTTATATCAAATATCACCTCAAATTTTCCACTTGGATGTCACAGAGCATATTAAATGTAATTTATCCAAAACTGACTCTCAATTTTCCCTGCAAAATCTGCTCTCTCCGCTCCCAGAATCATCTCCACTACTACTAATGGCAACTCTATCTTCCTCATCACTCAGGTCAAACACTTTGAGTCACCCTTAGATCCTCTCTTTCTCTCATAACCAGGATCTAACATGTCAGAAAATCCCACTGGCATTGCCTTGTTTTGTTTTGGGAAAAGAATCAGACCTTTCTAAATATTGTTAGTATGATATAAACTAAAAGTTAGAAACAAATTTAAATTAGGTGGGGATTTCTCATAGGTGTACATCATTTTAGTACAAATGACAAAAATTAGCCTTTGACTATATCATAAACATGGTATGCAGAAATGTCACAGGGCTCTTTAGTATATGGATAGGATGAAAGGAACTTGTTCTGATCAAAAAAATCCCACATATTTGAGCCTTCTTTGATTATCATATATTGGCTATTTGAGTAAAAATCAACATATTATTAAAATATGTTGAAGCATCGTTATCAATACTGACAACTACTTATAAAACAATACCCCAAAAACTCTTGAGTCAGAAAGTAAAACAAATAGATTTATCCACAGATGCAATGTCCCCAAAAGTTATTTATTAGATTGCATCATAGCTACTTTTTTTTTAATATGAGAAGGGCCATAGTTTATTCCTCAGCATAAATTGCATTTTCAAGCCTAAGACATCGTGTAAAATACACATGAAAATGCCAATTGGCTATATTATTAATGAAATTAATGGCACAGGGTGTTTTTTATTGACATACAGTTGACATACAATGTTATATTTGTTTCATGAGAATAAGCATACATTCAGTTATGCTCACCACAGTAAGTGTAGTTACCATCTGTCACCCTACAACATTATTATAATATTAGAGACTTTATTCCCCATGCTGTACTTTTCATATGACTCCATGACTTATTTATTATAACTAGAATCTAAAAAGGAAAAAAAAAAGAAAGACAAAGAAAAAGAAAAGAAACAAACAATCAAAAAACCGAAAACAAGGATAGGGTCTTAATGACTTATGTATACTCTATTCCCACTTAAAACAATTGATAGATAAATCATTAAAATCTGTCTGATTTTCCTTCCTTAATCTTCTATAACACTGAAGTAAGCACACCAGATCAGATGGTTTACAGAAATTTATTAAAACTGAAAGTTGTTTAATCTTCTTCTACCCCATGAGTTTCCATCCAGCTGCCTTTCAGCTGGTCAGCTGCATGACTGCTACTGATGTAAATGCCCTTGAAGTTTTCAGGCTAACAAAACATCTCTCTTCACTTCTCCTCCAAACATGAATGTTTAATCCTTTCTTTAAAACACTGTTCATGACTTGTAGCAAACCTGACTCTTTATACCTTCATTTAAAAGGTCTCCAAGGGCGCCTAGGTAACTCAGTCAGTTCAGCACCAGACTCATGATGTCAGCTCAGGTCATGATCTTGAGGTTCGTGAGTTTGAGCCCTGCATCAGGCTCCACACTAACAGTGTGGAGCCTGCTTGGGATTCTGTCTCTCTCCCTCTGCCTCTCTCTGTCTCTCTCTCTCAAAATACATAAATAAACTTCTAAATAAATAAATAAATAGTCTCCAGAATCTGTACTCAATCAATCCATCCAGCCATCCTCTTTTTTTTTTTTTTTTTGAGCCACCCAGCCACCTCCACAGACATCCTATTTAAAACAATTTTTTTTTTTAACATTTATTTATTTTTGAGACAGAGAGGGACAAAGCATGAACGGGGGAGGGTCAGAGAGAGAGGGAGACACAGAATCCGAAACAGGCTCCAGGCTCTGAGCTGTCAGCACACAGCCCGATGCGGGACTCGAACTCACCGGCCGGTGAGATCATGACCTGAGCCAAAGTCTGACGCCTAATCGACTGAGCCACCCAGGTGCCCCCCCCCTTTTCTTTAAATGTTTATTTATTTCTGAGACAAAGAGAGACAGAGCATGAGTGGGGGAGGGGCAGAGAGAGAGGGAGACACAGAATCCGAAGCAGGCTCCAGGCTCCGAGCTGTCAGCACAGAGCCAGCTGTCAGCACAGAGCCCGACGCGGGGCTCGAACTCACCGCAAGATCATGACCTGAGCCGAAGTTGGAGGCTCAAGTGACTGAGCCACTCAGGCGCCCCCACAGACATCCTCTTTTAAAACAAAAGAAAACATTCAAGAGGAAGTGACTGATTAATCTCAGTGTCAAAGTTAATTGCACATCTCCTGACAAATTCATGAATTGCATAAATAACCAAGTTTGTTTGTTTGTTTTTATGTTAGCTAGTTAGGGTCAAATTAATACTTCACTCTTTAATAAATACATAGGTTATTGTGCCTGTCATGGCCCCACTGTAATGTCCAATCTATGTCCCATAGTTTCTATTTTTAACTTTAGGTATAATTGACATATAATACTAGGTTTTTTTTTTTTTTAATCCTTATCAGGTAAATTATTTATCTTCACTTCATTAAGTTTTTTTTCCTGAGGTTTTTTTTATCTTGTTCTTTCATTTGAAATATATTCTACTGCTTGCTTGACTCTATTTGTCTCTATATATTAGGCAAAAAAAAGCTACCTCTCCTAGTCTTGAAGGAGTGGCCAGTGTGTGGGAGATGAATCTTATCTTTCAACTTTGCCCTACCTCTTGGTTGTCTTCTAAGCCTTTATAATTATCTAAGCAGCCTTGATTTATTATTGATAGGTCCCAGTTGAGGGTGTGCCAAAACCTGTCAGTACTCCAGAGGGAGGGATCTTAGTCAGTACCTAATTTCAGGCTGATTAGAAGCCAGATCCTCAAAAGCATCAGCTTTTAAAGTATGCAAGCATATCCAGTCTTGAGGAAATGCAATGGTAAACGTGTCCTGTGCATGAGAGGTACAAAAGCTAGGCTTCAGATGAGTGTATAAGCTCCTTTTTGGGAGGTACCAGCAAGCTGTAGCTAGCTAGGCCAAGGGAGAGCATACAAATGATATCCCCTGCCTGTGTTCCCTGAGTGCAGGTTCGTAGCCTCTAGGTGTGTGGCAAATATGAAGTCTGCCCCTCCGGGTGAAGCTCCAGGACAAATAAATAGGCCTTTTTAACTGATAGACTGAGGGTGTGGTTTAATCAGCTGCCTGTGCCATGCCCTGGGGGTGATAACCTGCAAAGAAATATCTATCCAATTGTTACAATCCTGTGGGACTCAGGAACACAAGATCTCCTGGACACTAAAACCAGGCAGTCAAAGAGCTGTGTGTTCCACCAGATTTAGGAAAGCAGCGGGAGAATGCAGGGCTGGGGCTAAAGTGCCAACACTATCCAGGTAGAGGGGAAAACATCAAGACACAAATAGCACCTGCCAATGTCTCCCTCCCCAGAGAGAATCCCAAAAGACCCTTGCCCTTCTAGCAGATGCTTTAAGATAAGATCAAATAGATCTCCTTCTCCTATAATCTAGGAGCTTTTAAAACTGCTGTTTTTGCACTGGTCTTAGGGTGGGAGGGTCTGTGTGCGAACCCTTTAAGACAGTATCTCAGTTGCCCACAGCCTTTTGAGTGTCTTGGATGTGAGCCTTATTGGTTTTCAAAGCCAGACCTTTTGGGGACTCATCTCTCTGCTGCAGGTCCCAAGGGTCGGCGTGCAGCATGAACCCCTTACTCTTCAGGGAGAAGCTCTGGGTTTGTGAGATCCCTCCCAATTGCAGGTGGCTGCACTGGGGGGGGAGGGGGTGTTGGTGAGCCTGCATCTCTGCCTGTCCTACCCCTTGTGACATAGCCCTTTTACTATTTGTTGCAAAGGAGTTGTTCAGCTAGTTTTCAGATCTTTTACAAAGGAAATTGCTTCATATGTAGCTGTATATTCAGTGTGTCCACTGTGGGACCCAAGGAATTTAACAAAAATCCCCTACCCCTAGACAAGCAGAGCAAGACTAACTCCATTTCGTGCTACCCACCATTTCATGTATAACCCCCACATGACCTACTTATTGCTTAAGACACTCCCCCACCCTAGTCAAGCCGCTGAGCACACCCTTACTGGAAACTGGCTCATATAGGAATGTGGAACACCTAACTGCCTAAGAATGTAAACCCCGCCTTTTGCCCGCCAAGCTTGCGTGCCAATTCTGACCAGAGTGATAGGCTAGTTCAAACAGTTACTATAGGGTAAATTGTAATTCAATTGGCCACCTGCATGTGGACTGACATAACTATGCAACTTTCTGTGTGTGTTAAAATCTCATTGGCCACTGGCCCCTATAAAACTGCTACGCCCCTTAACCTAGGGGTCCAAGTCCCTGCTCCGCTGTGTCCGGTATACTTGGGCCCAAGTTCGAGCTTGCAAATAAACCCTCGTGCGTTTGCATCGGTATCAGCTCCTTGGTGGTCTCTTGGATTCGAAATCGGGGGCATTACATCCATGGGGAGAAGTGAGTTCA
Organism: Felis catus; assembly: GCF_018350175.1. Taxonomy (NCBI): domain Eukaryota; kingdom Metazoa; phylum Chordata; class Mammalia; order Carnivora; family Felidae; genus Felis; species Felis catus. Next base: position 42,727,208 of record NC_058379.1, read on the forward strand.
GGATCTTCCTCCAGCACCACCTTGGACTGCTCCCCTATGTCCCATATTTTATTTTATTTATCTTTTCAGTGCCATTATTAACTTTCCTAATTTTGATACATTTTCTGTATTCTCACAAGCCACCTATTATCCAACAACAAGGTGGGGGTACAAATAAATGACTGGCCACTAAATAACTACATACACATACATATATACACACATATATAAACACGAATAGGTTAGCTGTAAGACTGTAAAGGAAATGTTTAAAGATTAAAGATGGCTCATCTGTGTTCTCTGTCAGGGCAAATCGTAAGAGAAGATTGTGAAAATTGGTTACCAGTAGGAAACAAGAATGGTATTTATTGCTTATTCCAGGATTAGTTCAGAAGGAAGGCAGCTCCTCCTCTAAGAGATTTCTGAACAAAAATATATTAGATTACTTGCTAAAGAGCTGATATAATACTATTCAACCAACTAAAATAAAAATAATTATAAATACACATGATTTCATGATTTTTATGATCAAGCTAATTTTGCTTTTCAAGACCTGACTCAGATCTATTAAAATAAAAGCTATAGCAACTGATTTGGACCAACCAGCAAAACAGAATTTTAGTATGGACAAGATTAATTTCCCTCTGTTTCACAGTTAACCAATCTTTTTGTGGTTTTTGTTTTTGTTCTTTTTTTTGGGGGGGGGGGTCTTGTTGTTGTTTTTATAGAAAAAGATCGCACTCTGTCATCAGATGATCCAGAGGGAACCAGAAAAGGATTAGACATTTGAAAGACAAATATGGATGAAACCCATTTCCTACATGAAGTTATTTAGTATGAGTTGTTTTGGTGACTAATTTTGTTCTGTTTTGTTAAATGATTATACTATATGATGTCCTCTCTGCTTATGTGTTTTCTGAGGCTCTGGGGTGAGTGAGGTACATTAGACCACACAGAGAAAGAAAATGAGGAGTGGCAGCTGCCTACTAGTTCTGATGGCAGAACAAATAATGTCTATTAGGAATTGAAAGCAGAGTTGGTTTCTGTGTTGTTCCTCATTCTTCAAGCCAAATGTTAATAAGTGATTTTCAGCACTTCTGACCCAGACTGTTGAGTTAGGGAACAATTATTCCCGTGCATAATGGTGAAACAGACAAAATAGCTAATCTCCTTTAAAAAAAAAAAAAAAAAGATCTCCTTTTAAAATCCAATAATTTTAGGGGTGCCTAGGTGGCTCAGTTAACCATTTGACTCTTGATTTTGGCTCAGGTCATGATCTTAGGGTTGTGAGACTGAGCCCCACTTCACGCTCTGCCCTGAGGGTGGAGCCTGCTTAAGATTAGATTCTTTCTCTCTTTCTCTCTCTCTCTCTCTCTCTCTCTCTCTCTCTGCCCCTCCCCATTCGCTGTTGCACACACACACACACACACTCTCTCTCAAAAACATAAAATAAATAAAATCTTTAAAATCCAATAATTTTAGCCCCACTTTTTAATATGTTGTAATAAAACAAAAAAAATGGACTACATACCTTTTAAAATGTTTATGAAATAGTATCAACTTCACAAAATATATTCCTGTATGCTCACATTTCAAAAATATTGAGTGAATTTTACCTCTACAAATGTCAAATCTTGGTTTTATTTTTCCTCCCAGGAATTACCAGAAGAAAAATACATTATTAACATGTGGCTCACAATCATTTATTTGACTACCAGGGTAAGAAATGAAACCATTTTTAAGAAGCAACTGACATAGGGCTAGACTCCTTAAAGTGGACTCAAAGTCTCATGGCTAAGTGGTAAAATATTTCAGAGGATCAAATCTAATAAACTAATAAGAAAGCTAAATGAATGCCATATCTACTGTGTACCAATTTAATTCCATGTTGCACACATGGTAAACCTCTTAGCTCAACACTTGACAAAATAATTACCTCATTAGAGGAAGCATGTAAGTGTAGTTAGAAATCTTCACTGGACTCAGGTTTTCCCAAAGAAAAGAAAAGCTTTATGTAATCTATTTTCCACTTGGAAAAAGAAAATGTAAACTTAAAAATGCCATCAGGTTTTTTGGAGAGTTAAAAAGGGACTTTAAAAGAAAATAAAAATGAAATAAAGAATAAAATAAAAACAATACCATATTGATGGAATTAGAAAAAAAGAAGGAAATTTTATATATGTGTTTTTTTTTATTCCCTCCTGTATTCATTAGAGTAGCAGAGTTCCAAGCTTTGTTTTCTTTGTGGAGTATAACACATATTTTGAGAAAATAGGGTTATGGGATTCCTTTAAGATTGGAATGGAAGGAAAGATACTCCAGGCAAAGGATTCTCAACCCTGTGGCATGTTAGCGTCACCTGGGAAGCTTGTAAAACTACTGATGCCTACCTTTCTTCATCAGGATTCTGACTTTAGTTGATGTGGGGCACTGTCTAGGCAGCAATCCTTTTGAAAAGTGATTAGAGTTCCTCTAATATTTAACCATAAGTGAGATATCACTGTTCTAAGTAAATGGTCTAAGTAATGACCATATCATTAGCTGGAGCACTTTTGAGAGAAAAAGGACCCTCCCCCCCAATTAATAATTACACTTAAAGAGTAAACAGTCACTGTCATTGGCAAACTGGGAGGTGTGATCACTCTACCACATATCCCATGCTGAATACATCTACAGTGTTCCTGGTAAGAAATAGAAATAAGAGTCTATATCTCATTACCTGCATAATAAGCAATTCCTTATCTCCCAGTACAATGCCTTAGATATTTTGACAATTGGAAAACACTCCCTGTTAGTTTTACCCCTTATTTCCTGAACTCAGACATAAGAGTTTAACCCCTCTTCCATATACAGGCCCTTCAGATTTTGGAGATATATATCTTACTCCCTCCTTAGCAACCACATTTTCTCTTCTGAAGCCAATTTTTTTTCACAGCACATTGAAAATTCTTCCATTTTTTAAGACTTGCCTCACATGTCATGGATTTGAGTTCTCTCATCATGATTGCTCACATCTGAACATTTCCAAAAATAATATAAAGCCAATGAAGTTACCTTCAAATGATTATTATTTGATATACATATATATGCATGAAATGTAAGTAAAGATTTGATAGAGTAAAGCCTGTATAATTCTCTGTACTGCTTGTATCTCTTTTCCACCAACCAGACGAGTTGTAGGCACCCTAATAAATAAGCCTTAAGGCTCTGAGGAAGAAAAGAGCTAACATGAGTCCATAACTTGTGTGTCCTCAAAGGTTCCAAAGGCATTTTGATTCCACCTAGAACTTGCAAATACTGGCTATGGAATTTACTAGCTAAAGGATGAATAGGGGTTGTTTTGTAATGATCTCTTATCTAGGACAACTTTTAGCTATATATACCTGGTCTGTCTAGATTATTATTATAAATTATCCCGTAATTTATGGGCTGTAGCTGGGCTGACTAATGCATATTAGTCATTCAACCAGATGTTGCTATGGACTAAACAAGACATAAAAATAAAAAGTAGGAGATCCCAAAACTCAATGACTTACTTCTACTAACTTCCCCTGTATGCAGTTAGAACTACTCACCCAAAAGTAAACTACATCTCAGTACAGGAAAAGGAGATCTAAGATACGAGTCTGAAAGAGTCAGGACTCTCAGATATGCTGTTGCTCATGACTTACCTTCTTGCTAATCATTAGTAAAACTCGGTTTTCAGTAACCCCACAATTTCCTATATATCTAACAGATCTATTCTTTGGGATTTCAGTTTTGCCCCATTCCTACAGGATTCTCTTTAGGTCTCTAAGATATTTTTGGAACCGCTGTGCTGTGTCCATTGTCTTTGGCTGAAGTCTGTCTGGTTAATGACTTTAGTATTTCCTTTGGAATAAAAACTTGGCTTTCAATTCCAATTTTCCCTCTATACATGGCTTTTTAAAAAAACAGCTTTGAGATATGACTCACATACCACACAATTCATCTATTAAAAAATTTTTTTTAATGTTTATTTATTTTTGAGAGACAGAGAGGCAGAGCACAAGCTGGGGAGGGACAGAGAGAGAGGAGACACAGAATTCAAAGCAAGCTCCACACTCTGAACTGTCAGCAAAGAGCCCGACGTAGGGTTGAACTCACAAGCTGTGAGATCATGCCCTGAGCCAAAGTCAGGATCTTAACCAACTGAGCCACCCAGGTGCCTCTATAATTCATCCATTTAAATTATACTGAGCCTGGGTGGCTCAGTTGGTAAGCATCTAACTTCAGCTCAGGTCATGATCTCCCGGTTCGTGAGTTCAAGCCCCGCCTCTGACTCTATGCTGACAGCTCAGAGCCTGGAGCCTGCTTCAGATTCTGTGTCTCCCTCTCTCTCTGCTCCTCCCCCACTCACACTCTGTCTCTCTCTCAAAAATAAATAAACATCAAAAAAAAATTTAAAGTGTATAACTCAATGACTTTTAGTATGTTCACAGAGTTGTGCAACCATTACCACAATCTAATTTTAAAACATCACTCCAAAAAGAAACCGTGTACCAATTAGTAGTCACTCCTCCACCACCTAACCACCCCCTCCCTAGATCTAGACAGCCTTATATTTTTATAGATTTGCCTATTTTGGATTTTCATATAAATGTACTCTAAAACATGTGGTATTTTTTGACTGGTTTCTTTCAGTTCACATGTCTTAAATGTTCATTCAAGTTGTAGAATATCCAAGGACTCCATTCCTTTGTATTGCTTAATATGTTATTCCATAGTATAGACATAACATTCTATTTATTCATTCATTGGTTGATGGATATTTGGATTGCTTGCACTTTTTGGTTATTTATTATGAATAATGGTGCTAGAAACATTCTTGTACTAGTTTTTGTGTAGACATGTTTACATTTCCCTTGGGTATATACATAAGAGTGAAATTGCTAGGCATATGGTAACTCAAAGTTTGACATTCTGAGAAGTATTGATCTTCTCCATTTACCTATCCCTTTTATATTCCCAAAGCAATTTATGAGGATTACAACTTCTCCACTTACTAGACAACACATGTTATTATCCATTTTTTTTAATTTTATCATGCTGTCACAATGTGGTTTTGATTTGTATTTCCCCAATGGCTAATGAGGATGAGCATTTCAGATGGTTACTGGATATTTGTATATAATCTTTAGCAGAATATCTTCTCATATCCTTTGCTCATTTTTTCATTACTTCTTTATAATTATTGATATGTAAGTGTTGTAAGAGTTCTTTTTATATTGTGGTTACAAATCCTTTATCGAAAATATGATTTAAAACTATATTCTTTTGGGGCATCTGGGTGACTCAGTTAGTTAAGAGTCTGACTTCAGCTCAGGCCATGACCTCATAGTTCATGAGTTTGAGCCCCACATGGGGCTCTCTGCTGTCTGTCAGCACAGAGTGTGCTTGGATCCTCTGCCCCCCCTCCTTTGACTCTCTCTCTCTCTCTCTCTCTCTGTCTCAGAAATAAACATTTAAGAAATATTTTCTTTCATTCTGTGGGTTATCTCTTCTCTTTATTAATGATTTCCTTTGAAGTACAAAAGTTTTTAATATTTTTGTAGTCCAGCTTATCAATTTTTGTCTTTTGTTATCAGTTATCAGGTTTGTTTAACTTGAGATCTCTAAGATTCACTCCTAGCATTTCTCCAAAATTTTGTTAGGTTTAGCTCTTATATATAGAACTATGATTTACTTGAATTTAATTTTTTTGTATGGTGCTAAAAACAGACCCATCTTTGTTATCTCCCATGTGATACCCAGTTGTTACAGCACCATTCCTTCCCAGAATAAGTTCTCTTGGCATCCTTGTTGAGAACTTACTGACTTTATGTGAGGTTTTATTTCTGGACTCTTAATTATATTCTATTGACCTATATGTCTATTCTTATCTTGATCACTCTACTTTTATACTAAGGTTTGTAATCAGGAAGTGTGACTCCCACTTTTTTCTTCTTTCTCAAGATTCTTTTGGTTATTCTGGGATGCTTGCATTTCTATGTAAACTTTAGGACTATCTTCTCAACTTCTGCAAAAAGATAGCTATACACATTTAATTTTGGTAGGGACTGTGATGAATTTCCCATATGTAGATCAACTTGTGAATACTGTCATTTTAACAGCATTAAGATTTATGATCCATCAATATCACATATTTTCCATTTGCGTAGGTCTTCTTTAATTTCTTTTAGCAAATTTTTGCAGTTTCAGTGTACAAATCTTGCACCTCTTCAGTTAAATTTATTCCTACTTTTTTTTCTTTTTGACTATTGTAAATGTTGATGCTATTGTTCCTTAATTTTAGAATTGTCTGTTGCTAATGTATAGATGTGCAGTTAATTTTTGCATATAGTTCTTTTACCTTATAACTTTGCTAAAATCATTTATTGTTTTTCTAAAGGTTTTTAGTGTATTCTTTAGTATTTTGTATATACTAGACCATGTCATCTGCTAATTTTACTTCTTTATTCCTAATTGGAATAACATTATTTTTTCTTGCCTAATTGCCCTTGCTACAATCTCTAGTGCAATGTTGACTAGGAATGGTGAGTGGTCCTCACCATTGTTCCTGATCTTATGCATTCACTTTCATCATTAAGCATGTTTTAAGCTTTAAGATTTTCATAGATGCCCTTTAGGGTTACGAATTTTTTTTTACTTCTAGTTTAATAAATTTTCTGTCACAGAAATGTACTGGAGTTAGTCAAATGATTTTTTGTTGACTGCTAAAATTATCATTTGATATATCCTTTATTCTATTCATATGATATATTACATTAATTTATTTTCAGGCACTAAACTAATCTTGCATTCCTGGGATACACCCCCACTTGGACATGGCGTATAATTACATTAATTGTTTCCAAGTTTGGTTTGCTACTATTTGTTGAGGGTGTTTTGTTTTGTTTTGTTTTGTTTTGTTTTGTTTTGTTTTTGCTTACAATCATAGGAGATATTGGTCTATGTCTTTATTTTCTGTATGTTTGTCTCATTTTGGTACCAGGGTAATACTGGCCTCACAGAATGAAACTAAATGTATTCTCTCCTCTTCTAGTTTTGGTAGAATTTTGAAGAGTTAGTTTTAATTTTTCTTTAAATATTTAGTAAGATTGACTAGAAAATCTTGGCTGGGCTTTTCTTTGAAGGAAGATTTTTAGTTACATATTTAATTTCTACTTCATGAAGATGCATTCAGATTTTATATTTCTTCTTGTATAAATTTCATTAGTTTGTGTCTTTCTAGGAACTTGTCTATATCATTTAAATTATCTAATATGTTGGAATAGAGTTGTTCAAAGCATTAATTTATAATCTTTTATTATTTGTAAAGTTGGTGATAAATCCTCTTCATTCCTGATTTTAGAAATGTGAGAATTCCTACTTTTTCTTTGTAAGTTCAGCGAAAATTTTTTTAATTTTGTTTATCTTTCATAAAACCAATTTTGGTTAACTGATATTCTCTATTTTTCTCCTTTGATTTCATAAATTTCTATTCAAATCTTTATTATTTCTTTTTTTCGGCTTACAGAGATTTAGTTTGTTCTTCTCTTCCAGTATCTGAAGGTGGAAGGTTATATTATTAACCTTTTTCCAACTTTATTGTGGTATAACTGACAAAATTACATATATTAAAAGTGTACAACCTTATTTGACTTGCATATAACTTACAAAATGATCACCACAATCCAGTTAATTAACACATCCATCACTTCACATAATTTCCTTTGGTGTATGGGTAGTGGAAATATTCAGATTTTCCATTTCTCCATGATGCAATCTTGCTAGGTTGTATGTTTCTAGGAATCTATACACTTCTTCTAGGTTATCCAAATTTTTGGCATATAATTGTAATAGTTTTTATGACCCTAATCATTTCTGCAGAATCATTTGTAATGTCTCCTCTTTCACTTCTGATTTTATTTATTTGATTCTCTTTTTTCCTTAGTCCAGCTAATTGTTTATCAATTTTGTTTATATTTTCAAAAAAAGATCTTCATTTATTTTTCTATTGTTTTTGTCTCCATTTCATCATTCTGAATACAAATAATGATATGAATATGAATACAATGTGAATGACATAATATGAATATTTTCACTATTTCTGCTCTGATCTTTGCTATCTATTTCCTTCCTTCTGCTAACTTTAGGTTTAGTTCTTTTTTTCTAATTCCTTAAGATGCAAAGTTTGGATGTTTATTTGAGATCTTTCCATTTTCTTAATGTGTTTCCATTTATCATTTGTTTATTTCTTATATCTATTTTATTTTTTTAATTCTTATTTATTTCAAGAGAGACAGAGGAGAGAGCATGCACATGAGCTTAAGAGCGGGAAAGACAGAGAGGGAGGGAGAGAAAGAGAGAGAGAGAGAGAAAGAGAATCCCAAGCAGGCTCTGTACTGTCAGTGGGCCTGCTGTCAGTGTCATAAACCATGAGATCATGACCTGAGCCAAAATCGAGAGTGAGGACACTTATATGACTAAGCCATCCAGGCACCCGTCCCTATTTCCCTTGTACTTTCTTTTTTGGCACTGTCAGTGTCATAAACCATGAGATCATGACCTGAGCCAAAATTGAGAGTGAGGACACATCTGACTGAGCCATCCAGGCACCCGTCCCTATTTCCCTTTTACTTTCTTTTTTGGCTCATTGATTGTTCAGAAGTATGTTGTTTAATTTTGACATACTTGTGAATTTTCCAGCTTTCTTCCTGTCGTTAATTTCCAGTTTCATGCCATTGTGGTCAGAAAAGATACTTGATGTGATATCAATCTTCTTAAATTTGTTAAGATATAATATATACCATATTAAATATTAATTTATTTTTAAAAATTTTTTAACGTTTATTTATTTCTGAGAGACAGAGAGAGACAGAGCACAGTCAAGGGAGGGACAGAGAGAGGGAGACACAGAATCAAAGCAGGCTCCAGGCTCTGAGCTGTCAGCACAGAGCCTGTCGCAGGGCTCAAACTCACAAGTGGTGAGATCATGACCTGAACCAAAGTCAGATGCTTAACCAACTGAGCCATCCAGATCCCCTTGAATGTTAATTTATAAATATTAATCTAATACAATTAATACAAATTATTATAATAATTATTAATATAATTGATATAAATATTAAATATTAATAACATTAAATGTGTTAAATATATAATATATATTATATATGTAATATATATCCTGAAGAATGTATGCATTTCAAAAGAATGTGTATTCTGCTGCTTTTGCATGCTATGTTCTGCAATGTCTATTAAGTTTATTTGGTCTTAAGAATAGTTCTAACCTAATGTTTCCATATTGATTTTTCTGTGTGATCATCTACCCATTTTGAAAATGAGGTACAGAAATCCTCTACTAGTATCATATTGTTGTTGATTAATTGACCCCTTTATCATTCATTATATGATGACCTTCTTTTCTCTTGTTACAGGTTTTGACTGAAAGTCTGTTTTGTCTGATAAAATTACAGCTACCCCTACTGTACTGTATTTTCCATTTGCTTGACACTTTTTTTCCCATCCCTTCACTGTCCTTAAATGAAGAGACTATTGTGTAGGCGACTTACATAGGGTGGGATTTTTTTGTTTGTCTTGTTTTGTTTTGTTTTTTCATTCAGCCACTCTCTGTCTTTTGTTGGCAGAAGTCAATCCATTTACATTTAGAATGACTATTTGCTGATAAAAACTTACTAATGTCATCTCATCAATTATTTTTTCTTCCTCTCTTTCTGCCTTACTTTGTGCATTGATGATTTTCCATAGTGGTATGTTTTGATTCCCATCTCTATCTTTGTGAATCTGTATGTTTTTGCTTTGTGGTTACCATGTGACTGACATAAAATATCCTTTACTTATAACAGTTTATTTTATGCTAATGATAACTTAAATCACATAAAAAGAACTTTATCCTTTACTCCTTTCTCCACATTTTATATTACTGATCTCACAATTTACTACTTTTTATGTTGTGTATCCATTAACAAACTATTATATGTATAGTTATTTTTAATACTTCTGTCCTTAACCTTTGTAACAGGGTTGTTAACATACCATCATATTGCAGTATTCTGAATTAGAAATATGTACTTTCTTTTATCAGTATATTTTATATTCTCATATGTTGATGTTTCTAATTAGTGTCATTTTGACAATAAATTACATTCATAAAAAAATAATTAAAACATAAAAAAATTAAACAATTGGTGTCCTTTCCTTTCAACTTCAAGAATTCCTTTCTGCATTTCTTGTAAGTCAGGTCTAGTGGTGATGAACTCCCTCAGCTTTTGCTTGTCTGGGATTGCAAAACTTCCTTTATAAAAGACAGCTTTGCCTGGTTTAAAAAAAAGAAAAAAAGCTTGGGTGGTAGTTTTTCCCTTAAGCATTTTGAATATATCATCCACTCTCTCTTATCCTGCAAGATTTCTGTTGGGGTTCTAATAATATTCTTATAGGTGTTCCCTTCTATGTGAAGCTTTTTTTTTTCTCTTGCCAAAATTTCAAAATTATTTTCTTGTCTCTGCTTTTACACAGATTTATTATAATGTGTTGAAGATATATTGGGGTTGAAGTTTTGGGGAGGGTACCTTGAGCTTCATGAACTTAGATATCCAAATCTCTCCCTAGATTTGGAAAGTTTTCAACTAGTATTTATTTAAATAGGCTTTCTGCCTTTTTCCTCCTTTTTTCTCCTTCTGAGAGTCCAATAATACATGCATTGTTTCACTTGATGGTGTCCCATAGACTACAGGGGCTCTATTCACTCTTTTTCATTACTTTTTAAATTTGTTCTCCTCTAACTGGTTGTTTGAAATGACCTGTAATCAATCTCACAGATTCTTTCTTCTGGTTGGTTTTTTTTGTTTTTGTTTTTGTTTTTTTCCATTTCATTCTTGTACTCTTCAGATCCACAGTTGCTGTTTGGTTCTTTTTTAATGATTTCTATCAATTACATTTCCCATTTTGTTTGTACATTATTTTCCTGATTTAATTGTCTTTGTTTTCTTATAAATCACTGAGGTGCCTTAAAACAACTATATTGAATTCTTTATCATGGAAATCTCCATTTCTTTGGGACCAGTTACTAGAAAATTATTGTATTCTTTTGGTGGTGTCATGTTTCCTTGATTTTTCATGTTCCTTAATGTTTTCCATTGTTGTCTTCACATTTGAAGAAGGAATCACCTCCTCCACTGTTTACTAATTGCCTTTAGAAGAGCAATTTCTTCTGTCAGCCCTGCTAAGGATTCTGAGGCTATCTTATATCTTTTCTGTAGACACACCTGCTCCACACTTCTTATTCCCTCTTGAGAAGGAATTCTTAAAATTGTTAACTTCTTTCTCAATCTTGTAATGCCAGATTAGGTTTGACAACTTCCCATTTCCTTTTCCTAGGACTGTGATGAATGCTTAAGTTTGTGTGTCCTCTCCCAATCCCACAGCATTGGAGTTTCTACACATGTTCACAAGTTTTTTGCATAGGCTCATACTCACTGCCCTCAAAGGCACACATAGGGAGTGGTGATAGGCTGGGGTAGGGGTGGTAGATGAGATGTGCAGAATGTTTAGAATGCCTGTGGACCAACTGGGGGCATCTTTAGGTGAGGCATCCCCAGTAGTTCATACATGAGCATCCTCATAAAGTCCATGAAACAGTCAGTGGGGTCCTCATTCCTAAATATAGCCAGTGAACAGGTGCTCTATTAGTTTAAAAAAGTAAGTGATGATCCCAAGAACCAAGTTCACATTCACCAACAAATGAATGTCTTCCTATCACCCAAGAATATGTTAGAGTATATCTAGAACCAAGCAGTGATTTGTTGAGCTCCTACTATATATCTATCATTGTATAAGACAGCATGGAAGACGTGGTAAAGACAAAAGACACAAGGTCTCTAACCTTAAAGAGTTTATGCTTTGTTTGGAAAGATAACTTTAATAAACAAGGGTTAAAACACATAGAATACACTATAAAAATATATCAGAAATTCAGTGATGAAAACCATTGTATGTTGAAGTGGTAAAAATTAAGTCTTAAACAACTTGTGATCAGATGTTCTTTTGAATTTGGCCTCCACTACTTCCTAGTGGTGTGATTTTAGGGATATCATTTCCTCTCTTGATTCTTGGTCATCTCCTCTACAAAAATAAACTCTAGTACTTGTTTATGTCAAAGAGTTCTTTGAAAGATAAAATGAGATGAGGCACCTGAACATAATGCCTGACATAATTTAGCACATGATCAACATTAGCTGAATTAGAGAATGAGAATGATCTGGACTGGGCCAGGGGTGGGGGGTGGGGGGAAGCAGTGGGAGATTTCCAGGGGGGAGAAAAAGTAATATAAAATATCAAAGTTTAAGTTGGATATAAATAGTTCATTTTCCCTTTCTTTTTAAGTTAAAATATATCTAAAGCTCTAATAGTTTTGTCAGTTCAAATAAAAAAATACACTAATTTCTCAGCCATATCAGAAATATTTTCACTGAAAATATTTCCTAAATGTATGCCAATTTAGAATATTTTTTGGCAAGAAGGATGGAGACTACTTGGACCATTGTATCTATTTCAGATCCTTACTTAGAACCCTGTGAAATGTTACATATTAAAAATAAACTTCAAAGCATGTTATTATATATCTGCTCATAAGTGATTTTCCAAATTGGTTGTCACCTTTTCCTAATTTTGGATTGTGTTTTCTATTTCGAAATGAAATGTTGGCATGCTTACTATTTTTTTTCTTCTTCAAATCTGGATGCCCAACTGTCGAACTTCTAAAATTTTACTTCCTACCACAAGATGAATATGTTTTTAGATACACTTTTAAATTTGCTCTGATTTATTTTGCCAAAGCAATGGAGTCGGTATGACAAAAAGAGATGCTTGCAACAAACAGAGAAGGAAGAATGAAATCCTTCCAAACATAGGCATTTTATAAATGATTTAACACATGGAAGGGTTGCTAAAGCTGTCTTTCCAAGAGCTCATAAATTCTCTAACTTTTATGTTTCATATTTAAATTTTGCTGCTGTAAGCTATGTTTAGAGTTACATTACTAAAATGTATCCACAAATAGGCAGAATTTTGTGAGAGAATCAAATCTATAACATATTATGCTCACAAATAGTACCTATAGTGATATATAATTGAAACACTACAAATTCTGACACCAGTTAGACTTAATTTAAAATCTGGGTCTGTCATTCAGAAGCCTTGTGGTTTTGAACAAATCACCTCTTATTCCAGAGTCTGTTTCCCAATCTGTAAATGGGGAAATAATAAATGATGACTACATAAAGTTTATGAAGATAATACTAGATAGTGAATGTAAAATGACTGCAAATTAGAAAGAGCTCATTCATTATATCTATTATCATTTTTCTTAGAGAATGGAACTGGCGATGGTGCAGAACATATGGAAAATTATTTAGGAGATATTGAAAACGTGGTCGATTTTAGCTTAGAGACCCAAAATATGAAAATAATCAATATATAACATGTAAAACAATATATAATAAAGAACTAAATGAATAGAACAGGGAACAAATTTATAGGAGTAATTGCTCATAATATAAAAACATGGGCGTTTTATGTAGTGAAAATTGAATGTTACCTCAGAAAGGTTTTTATAGAGGCAAAGGGCAATAGAAAGGATTTTTTTGCCCATGACCCATAAGAAAATAATTTTGAGAATCATTTTTGACATTAGAAAGATTAAACCAACTTTCAAAGTCTAAATATTTCATGATAACTCTATATCAGAAAGATTTATTGCCACTCCCACATTAATTCTCTCTCTTTTGATCCCCTAAACACTTAAAAACATGCAATATATAATGGAATCAAAATGGTAGTTGTGGTAGGCTGAATAATGGCCCCACAAAATATTAATATTTTAATTCTTAGAATCTGTAAATGTTACATTATCTGACAAGAAAATAAAGAGATGCTACATATGTAATTACATTAAGGATTTTGAGATGCAGAGATTATCCTGGGTTATCCTCCTATATGGATACATGTGAGCCCAAAGTGCCATCACACATATCGATATAAGAGGGAGACAGAGAGAGACTTGACACAGAATAGAAAAAGACTGTGCAAACAGAAGAGGAAAGTAGAGTCAGAGAAAGAAGGCATTACACCACTGTCTTTGAAGATGAAAAAAGGAGACATGAGCCAAAGAATATAAGGAACACAGTTCTAGACGCTGGAAAAGTCCAGGAAGTAAATTCTCAACTAGATCCTCTAGAGGGAGCATGACCACACTGGCACCTTGAGTTTAGCTTAGTGATACCTATTTTAGATTGCTGTCCTCCAGAACTGAGAGAATAAATTTCTGTTGTTTTAAGCCAAAAAACTTATGCCAATTTGTTACAGCAGCCATAGAAAACTAATACAGTAGATAAAACACATTTTTATATACTTTCTATTTTAAATCCCCACTGAAGGTAAGAAAGCCATAAAAGTATAATAACTAAGCAAATAGGAGGAGAAACAATCAATGAAAAGGAAACTTGAAGAAATTTCCAGTAGATGTTGAGTGGCCAGAAATATTTGCAGAGGAGATATTATTGTAAAAGGAGATAGCTACCAAAAAGAAACTAAAAGAAACCCATGAAGAAGACACAGTAGTGATGGATGGGAAAAAAGTCCTATATAACATTGAACTAAAGGAAGGAATGTTTCCTGAAGGTCTATATGTTGCCCACTTAAGTTCCTCAAGAACCCCTCCTGCCTCTATATCCAGAATGATTTCTTGCCAAACATGCATTTCCAGGTTCTAAAACTAATAGTTCTTTTTTTTTTAATTAATTTATTTTTGAGAGAGGGAGTGAGGGAGAGAGCGCACACAAGTGGGGTGGGGGGAGGGGAGGGGAGAGAGAGAGAGAGAGAGAGAGAGAGAGAGTGTGTGTGTGTGTGTGTGTGTGTGTGTGTGTGTGTGTGTACATGAGCCAGGGAGGGGGAGAAAGAGAGGAAGAGAGAGAATCCCAAGCAAGCTCTGAGCTGGTGCAGGGCTCCATCTCACAAATGGTGAGATCATGACCTGAGCTGAAATCAAGTGTCAGATGCTCAACCGACACCCCAAGAATAATTCCTTTTTTAAATAAAATGGAGTAGACTTTCTAAAAACAACAAGAACACCTAGTTTGGTTGTTGGTAACTAGAGTAAAACTTTGGCATTCTAATATGTTGAAGAATGCTAGCACAACAACCTCCTGCTCTTTTAGGCCAAAACAAATCCTGCTTTCATTCCTAGAGTACACTATCAATCATATATCTTAAGTCTTCACTTTTAAGTTTGCATAGGCAACTATATATTAAGTCTTTGAGGAAAGGCTGCAGAGTCTGCCCCAAGAATTGAGTATTTATCAGGAAAGTTTTTTAAAAAAGGAAATTACAATTCCAGTTAGAACCATGCAGATATCCAAGATGTTTCATCCCTAAAATAAGAAAAGAATGTCATGAATAAAGAACAGAAAATAAGACAGAACTTGTGATTGCCAAAAAAATTTTAAATTTCCAAAAAAATTAAAAATAAAGTAAAAATTGTCAGGATTAGAATATAAAAATCAGTAAAATCTCCCAGAGTATATTATAAAATAATAAAAATAGATATATGAAAGGAGGGAAAAACAATGAATATATAGTAAATATGTAAAACAAGAATTCCAATATCAAATTAATAGAAATTCTGAAAAGAATAGAAATTCTAAAAGAAAGGAAACTAAGAAAGGAAGTATACAAAATCTTCCACAATTAAATGAAGCAGTAAGTCTTCAAATTTAGACACTGACCAACTACTGATCACATCATATGTACTTAGACTTATCATTGTAATATGTTATTACATCAAGTGTTCTTATGATTTCCAGAGAGAAATAGATTTTTTTTATGTTCTTAAAAGATCCAGAATCAAATTGATGTTAGACTTCCCATAAGCAATACACAATGTTTGAAGACAATGTGTTCTGAGGGAAATGACTTCAACCTAGAAAAATATGCCTAGCAAAACAATCAATCTACTAGGAGAAATACAAATTACATACATTTTCAGCAATGAGGAGTTTAGAAAATTCACCACCCTCATTCACTTTCCTAGGAAGCTACTTGAGGGTGTATTCTAACAAATAAGAGAGAAACAAGAAAAATGAAGACATGAGATTCAAGAAACAGCAGGTCAACACACAGAAATAGAGTAAATAGAAGTTCCAGGACTACAGCTGCATAGCAGAACAAGAAAGCAACCAGTCCATAATGGAACAGAATGATGCAAAGCTCCAAGAGAAAAATCTCTGGAAAACAAAGAGGGAAATCATTCAATAGTTACTATGTGCGAGAGACTATAAATACCAAGTATGGAAAAAAGGTCGAAAAAAAGGCTACTTGAATTTCAGGGGGCAAAAAAAGGCTGTGAAGAAAATTCATAGTGTATTAGCCCTCATATCAAGCAAAACATCAATGTAGAACACCAAGTTAATGAGAATCAAGTTGAATGAAATGGGCTACAGGAGATGCACTGAATACAGATGAATTGGGAAAATATTGTTTAAGTATCTTCTATCAGCAATGGGGAAAAAAAAGATAGTGAAAACTTATAAGAAAAAAAGATAAAGAAATACATGATTAACATATGAAGCAACAAAAATAATATCATGATGTTAAGCAGTTGGATGAGTATGAAGAGATTCATCTTTGCACTTGATGTTAAGAGTACTTTTCTTTGGATATCCAAAGGAAAACAAATAGTGAGTGGCATCTACAGTGGAAATGTAGATGGAAATTATAATAGCACATTAAGTATCTCTTTAGTAATAACAGATCACCATGATAATTTATACATTGTTCATCATTTCGACTTTTAGAATCTACCTATATACAAAGCACATAAGGCTTAAATATGGCTGCAAGAAATAAAAATATAAATTTTTGTAAGATAAAGGTAAAAATGACACAAGTTAAGAAGTTGTTAGCAAAAGGGGATGTGAAATGGAAGGAAGGGTAAGGAGAGTAAGCTATCATCTTACAATGTAAAGAGTCAAGAGTTATGACCATAATTAAAGAAATAAATGTAAGTTTAGATATAATATTTATTTAGAAGCTTAATAAATTATTCAAAGTGAGTTAAAGAAATATTGGGGAAAACAAAAAAGATGACATAATGATAATGGGAGAAAAGGTACCAATGTAACTAAGTTAAATCCTATCCCATCACAGCAAGAAGTCATATATAATGTCTAAAATTGATAAATCAAAAAAACATATATTAATTAGCAATATGAGTAGTATTGACAAAGGACTTTAGTTTAAAAAAATTTTTTTCGGGGCGCCTGGGTGGCGCAGTCGGTTAAGCATCTGACTTCAGCCAGGTCACGATCTCGCCATCAGTGAGTTCGAGCCCCGCATCAGGCTCTGGGCTGATGGCTCAGAGCCTGGAGCCTGTTTCCCATTCTGTGTCTCCCTCTCTCTCTGCCCCTCCCCCGTTCATGCTCTGTCTCTCTCTGTCCCAAAAATAAATAAACGTTAAAAAAAAAAAATTTAAAAAAAAATTTTTTTTTCAATGAACTGAAAGCAGTTCAGTCAGAACTGACTTTTTCTTTGGTCAGAAAAAGACCAAATATTAATACTTATTAAATCTTAATAGTAAATAAACAAATGTTCTATCTTTCATATTTCTCTAGAGGTACACATGCACACACACATGTGCATGTGCACGCGCTTCAGGTTGTGGAGTCAAGAAGATTCAGTCAAACTCAGGAATCACAGAATTAGCTGTATGACTTAGGACATCTTCACTTCTCTAAACATCGTGTGATCTAAAAGGTATGATCTATGACACTGCAAAATTGTTATAATTAAATGAGATTGAATATTTCAAGGGCTCAATATAGTTTCTGGCAGCAGGAATCTAAATTAATGATAGTTTTCTTACAAAGTCCCTTCCTCTGGTGTGCAGTTGATAATATACAATAGGAACATGAGGTACACCCATTTATGTTAGCTCAAAAACAGTATATCAAACTTTCTTTATTAGCTAGACTTTATAAAACACACCCAGGGCAAGCTAAAGGTAGACCATCTTGACAAATATGTGAAATAACTAAGCAAATTTGAGGTGTCTTTCATTACAAAAGCATGAACAAATAATCCTTGTTTCCCAATGATGTCAGTAATGTATGGTTCTGTAACAACTCTTGTTAACTACTTTTGAAACTGTATGATTGTATATGGCATTAGTGCTTATACAAAGAGATTAATAAATTTATACTAAACATCTACCAAATGCTGAGTACTTTGGAATAGTGTCATCCAGGTTCTTATGATATGGTAGAATATGCACAAAAAGGTACACACCATACAGTTCATGATAAATTCCAAATGACAATTGTCAGCCTTAGATTTGTCCTTGAGATTATAATTAAGACCAAATGCAGAAGCAAGATACAATAAAAATAGCATCAGGATTGATGTTGAGCCCTGGCTTATAAGCCAGATCTTTGGGGGTGGGGTGGGAGTCATGTTATATTGTCACTTAATCTCTAGGAGCCTCAAGCTCCTCACTAGGAATATACCATGTAGCCTGACTACCTCAGGCACTGTAGTGAATGTTAAAATGAGTTGACACATGAGAAATTACTCTTAAAGAAAACAGACTCTTGCTGGGAAGCTGCTCCCAGCTGTGTCCAAAACAGTTGCTAAATGTCCATCGATTTCCCCAGAACATATCCTCCAGTTTTCCTACTCTTATTTCAGAAACTAATTTCAACCTTCTCTCTTCCTTCTAACCCCCTGTCCTCCTGAAGCAGTTACCCAAAAAATAAAAAATAATTAAATGAAATAAAAATAAATTAAATCAAATCAAATCAGAATCACCTTTCTTTCCATGGAAACAGAATTATCTTGACTTATGTGTGTAAATGCCAGAGGCCAGAAATACAGCTTAGAACTCTGACTCCCAACCCCTCACCCTTGTCATGTCATACTGTATATCAATCAACTCAGAGACGACTAGAACATGAAAAAAAGGTACTTCCAAGTAGAAATTCAATAGGCCACTACCTAGCATTGCCACACTGCCTCTACTCACCCACTGGTTACGTGTCAAGAGATCAAAATTACTTGAATTCTGTACCTTGACAATACAGAATTATGTCAAATAACCAACTTTCCTCTTTTCTTTTTTTTCTCTATCCTCCAGTGTTTAATGCCATTGTTTAAAGTCTGAAAATAGGGGCGCCTGGGTGGCTCAGTCGTTAAGCGTCCGACTTCAGCTCAGGTCACGATCTCACGGTCCAGGAGTTCGAGCCCTGCGTCGGGCTCTGGGCTGATGGCTCAGAGCCTGGAGCCTGTTTCCGATTCTGTGTCTCCCTCTCTCTCTCTGCCCCTCCCCCGTTCATTCTCTGTCTCAAAACTAAATAAACTTAAAAAAATAAAGTCTGAAAATATCTATGATGCATCAAAAAAAATAGAGTAGTCATATTATTGATCTGGTGTGGTTATTTTACATGAAGAATTATTTCTTTTAGCTAAGTATATATGTTGCTATCACAGTAAATGAAAGCTGTTTTGCAAACTTGAAATTAAGAGGACCACATTGTTGTCTGAAGCTCTTCAGAACTGATGCCTTCCAAATCCAGAGAGTCAGGCTGAACTTTGCATAGATAATCTTATTGGTATGAGCTCTTATAGGCTCAGACAACTTCACATCTTTGTTTCTAGGCAACCAGAAATACAGAAATATGGCAACCTCATATTTCTAATGTAGAATCATGCTGGCTTCAAGATCATTTATTGTAATGTTTCAGCACTTCGTGTAAGCTTATAAGGCTTAAATTAGTCCTTGGTTGATTAAAAAAAAAGGAAACTATGGTTTACTGTCCATTCAATCACCATTTATAGGGTTCCAAGTATATGTAATCACCACTTAAAAAAGAAAAATAAGGCAAGATCCTTCCCTAAAATATCTTACAATTTAATAAGGAACTTAAAATACATGTAAATATCTAAACCAGAGTGCTATAGTGTTATAAGATAGGATTTTTTGTACTTGCTAATTTTTTCATTTATTATAATTACCTTTTTATAGGGACTGTACTAGGAAAAGGGACCCTAACATAAATGGGTCTACCCATTACCCATAAATGGGTGTTACCCATATTGTCTCTACCCTCCAAACTTACAATCTAGTGAAGAAAGCAGTTAATAAGAAACTGATTTTACTGATCAGTTTTACTGATTATCATCACATAATAAGTACTATGTTAGATGCTCAGGTAGAATATTTGGCAACATGTAAGAGAGACATTTTGGCCTCATCCTAAAGAATTCCCTCTCTTTGAAATGCATCCTTCACCCCTTACTTTACCCACATATTCCTTTGTCATCCTGGTGATATACTCACTCTAAAGGATGGAGCTCAATTTTTAGCTTCTCTGATGCCACTTTTCCCACACTCTTCAGGCAAATTTAGTTGCTCTATTCCCCTACACCTATCCTGATGCTTAACAAATAGGATATCTGCAGCTTTTTCTAATGAATGACTTTGCAATGAGAATACTGAATGATACTCTTCCATTTAGTTTTTCCAAGACTTGTACTCATCTTTTTAAAGAACCAAGAAATATTGGCTACTAACCATATGTGGACACTAACATTTAGTAGTTATTAAATCCAATTCTTCATGATGTCTAAATTGCATAAATCAAATATAACACAAATACAACTTGTTTCAAATTTATCTAGAGACCACTCTTAGTACAGCAAGTTAATACACCCAGTTCAATGGCTGGAGCATCTTGGCTGGTGAGCCCCTAAATGAACATCAATTATTATGAAGTTAACACTAAATGGTTTTTATTAGCCCAGCTCTGTGAACTTTAAAGAGAGAAGCCTCTCCATTCTACTGTGCTACGCACATCAGCCAGGCTTACTAACACACAAGAATTTCCCATTCTTCCCATAATTAGATTATTAGCTGCACTAAAGTATCTGCTGATTGAGAGGTGACGTTAAGCATCAGTTGTCCAAAGAAATTAGAGCAATATCCCTCTCACCAACTCTTTCCTTGATAAATATTTTTCTTGTGGAGTCTATTTTTAGTTTTCTTTTCTTTGCTCCTCTTTTTCTCTTTGAAAGCCTGGCTTTATTGCCTTTAGATGTTTCAGTGCATGCAGGCTCAAAATTATATTAAATTGCCAAATTTATAGCAGAGTTGTTGCAGATCAAAGTATTTACTTAAAATATTCAGAAGCATTTTCTCCTCTCTTAAAAAGCCAATTTACTCTTCAAAACCCACTTATATAGAGTGAAACACACAGATACACACACACACACACACACACACACACATACACACACATGCTTTCTAAGCAGAGAGTGGTATATACAAAACAAAGAGCAGGAATATCAATAAATTCACAGTATTTTAAATGTAAAATTTACTTAGAAGCAAGAGAATGTTACAAATAAAAATGAAATAAAAAAGCCAATAACCCGTATTTGTGTCCTGGTTACTTATTGCTGTTTAACAAAACATCCCAAAACTCAGTGGCTAAAAGCAGCACTTTAATATTATCCCTCATAGTTCGACAGGCTGGTTCTCACTTGGTGTTTCTCATTGAATTCAGTTAAATAACAGCTGGCCTGGAGCTATCTAAAGGTATAACTGGCCTAAACATCCAAGAAAACATTTTCACTGACATGTCTTCACCTCAGTGAGTTGACTGGAATAGTTGGAGAATGTCCATGCATCTCTCTTTCTCCATGTGGTCTCAGTGCTTGGCTACATTGGGCATTCACTCACAGCATGATAGCAGCTGACTTGTCTAAGAGTGCTTGTTCCAAGACACCTCAGTGAAAAGCTGTAAGGCATCCTATAACCTTGCCTCAGAAGTCAGGCAGCATAACTTCCACCACATTATACTGGTTAAGAACAAGTCAGAGGGCCAGTCCACATTCAAAGAAAGAGAACCGCACATGAGCATGAGCACTGAGAATCATGGCCCAAGGGTGGTCCATCTATGGAAACCAGCTAGGCCAGTCTCTAATACTATTTGTTTAACAATAGTGATATTTCAATTGAATTAGTGATATTTCTAAATTATATTTCAGGTGGTTGGTGCTCAAAAAGTTTGTAGGGAATATAAATAGTTAGATAACTCAATAGATTTCATAGAATAATATCTCACCATGATAATATTAGCAAATGAAAATGTATTTGACTTTTAATTCTTTGTATTTGTAAGCAGTTCAAATAAATGAAATAGATAATTCTTAAATCCTAATGTATGTATTATCACTCACTCACTTTAAAGAAAGTATTAACAAGAGTTTCTCACATACTTCAAAAAAAACCTTGTTTTTTTAAAAACAGCATTTGACACATATGACTTGTATATCTTTTGCTTTGGCACATATTCTAACAAGCAGTAGGCAGGGGGAAAAAAGCATTAAACAATAACATGCCCAAAAGATGGAACAGAAAAATAAAGAGAGATACTCCTTCCTGTGACTTCAAAAATATAACAAAATGGGCCAAAGCTTGAGGGAGTTATGGATGTGAAAGGAAAACAATCTCTTTACCACAATGTGAAAAGATATTCTTCAAGTATAAATTTTTATATCTCCCTACTGAAATGGCCTACGTTGCTTACAGTTGAGACAAGTATGACTATGCATACTAATACTATGACTTATTCCAGCACTCACTATTTGGTTAGAGTTTATAACTTGATTTAGACTTGACTAGAGATAGGATTCTGTTGACTAATCCACTTCTGTCTTAAAGCAAGGAGATTATGTTTGTCAGTTTTTGAATGCTATTAGGTTAATTCACTTTAGGAAAGTTAATTGGTTTAGTGTGTTATTTTTAAGAGGAAAAATTATTCCAAAGCTAAGATACTGTAGAGGCTTGTGCCTTCCCACATGGCTACGAATGAACTGAAATGTTTTAAGTCAGCAAAGCTTCCTCACATGGGTGGGTGAATCATGACACCGGGCAAGACTGGAATACCCCTTGAGTTTCTGCAGTTTTGAAAATCTGATGTGAGAGCAGAATTTGTGGGTTGCCTGAGAATAAAATCATAATTTCTTTCTCAGATCATGCTAGCAAAGGAAGAATAACTTACTAAATAACTAGGTAAGATGGCGTGCTTCATACTGGTCTGGGTCTTGAGGCCTCATTAAACCTAAAGATCATTCATCATCATGCTGTGAGTTTAAAGTGAGCTTTATAAAATTTTCAGGATATCAGTTTAAACATGCAATTGTGCAGTATTCTAAGAAATAAGTGTTTAATAGGCCTTATCGATTATTCTGTAATTTTCAGAAATTCATATGCTAATTTTAGTCACTGATGCCTCAATAACTAATTTATATCTAAGCTGTGTGGACATCATCTCTTTTCCCAGTAACTACATACTGGCATATTTCATATATTTTTTTATTGCGCTTCACAGACACTGCACTTTTTACAAATTGAAGGGTTGCGGTTAATTCTGCATTGGTAGGTCTGTTGGCACCATCTTTCCAACAGCATTGCTCACTTTGTGTCTCTGTATCACACTTGGTAATTCTCATAATATTTCTAACTTTATCATTATTATGTTTGTTATGGTCATCTTTGATCAGTGATCTCTTGAAACACCACAAACTATACCCATATAAGAGTACAAACTTAATGGATAATTGCTCCACCAACCAGCCATTCCCATATCTCTTTCTCTCTCTCTCCAGGCTTCCCTATCCCCTAAGACACAACAATCTTGAAATTAGGTTAATTAATAACCATAAGATGGCCTCTAAGTGTTCAAGTGAAAGAAAGAGCTACATGTCTCTCACTTTCAATCAAAAACTAGAAATGATTAAGCTTATTGAGAAAAGCATGTCAAAGGCCAAGATAGGCTGAAAGCTAGGCCTCTTGTGCCAAACAGTTAGCCAAGTTGGGAATACAAAGGAAAAATTCTTCAAGAAAATTAAAATGCTACTTCAGTGAGCCCACAAATGATAAAAAAGCAAAACAGGAGTGCCTGGGTGGCTCAGTCAGTTAAACTTCTGACTTCGGCTCAGGTCATGATCTCATGGTTGATGTGTTAGAGCCCTCCGTTGGCTCTGTGCTGACAGCTCAGAGCCTGGAGCCTGCTTCAGATTCTGTGTCTCCCTCTCTCTCTGTCCCTTCCCTGTCCATGCTCTCTGTCTCTCAAAAAATTAATAAATGTTTTAAAAAATGCAAAATAGCCTTATTGCTGATAAGGAGAAAGTTTCAGTGTTCTGGATAGAAGATCAAACCAGCCACAATATTCCCTGAAGCCAAAGCCTAATCCAGAGCAAGGCTCTAACTCTCTTCAATTCTCTGAAGTCTGACAGAGGTGAGGAAGCTGCAGAAGAAAAGTTGAAGCTAGCAGAGGTTGGTTCATGAGGTTTAAGGAAAGAAGCCATTTTTATAACATCAAAGTACAAGGCAAAGCAACAAGTGCTAACATAGAAGCTGCAGCAAAATATCCGGAAGATTTAGCTAAGATAAGTAATAAAGGTATCTACACTAAATGATAGATTTTGAATGTAGACCAAACAGCCTTCTATTGGAAGAAGACACCATCTAGGACTTTCATGGCTACAGAAGAGAAATCAATGCCTGGTTTCAAAGGTTCAAAGGACAGGCTCTCTTATTAGAGCCTAATGCAGCTGGTAACTTTAAGTTCAAACAAATGCTTATTTACCATTCAAAAAATCCTAGATCCCTTAAGAATTATGCTAAATCTACTCTGCCTGTGCTCTAGAAATGTAACAACAGAGCCTGGATGACAGCACATCTGTTGACAACATGGTTTACTAAATATTTTAAGGCCACTGTTGAGACCTGCTGTTAAGAAAAGAAGATTCCTTTCAAAATAGTACAGCTCACTGACAATGCACCTGATCACCCAAGAGCTCTGATGGAATGTACAATGAAATGAATGTTGTTTTCATGCCTACTGACAAAACATTCATTCTGCAGCCATGAATCAAGGAGTAATTTCAACATTCAGGTCTTATGATTTCAGAAATATATTTCATAACGCTATAGCTGCCATAGACAGTGATTCCTCTGAGGGACCAGGGCAAAGTCAATTGAAACCCTTCTGGAAAGGACTCGCCATTCTAGATGCCATTATGAACACTCCTGGTTCATGGAATGAGGTCAAAATACTATCAACATTAACAGGAGTTTGGAAGAAATTGATTCCAAGCGTCATGGATGTGTTTGAGGCATTCAAGACTACAATGGAGGAGTAACTGCAAATGTGATGGAAATGGCAAGAGAGCTAGAATTAGAAGTGTAGCCTGAAGATGGGACTGAACTGCTGCAATCCCATGATAACACTTAAACATCTGAAAGGTCTGTGGATCAGCAAAGAAAGTGGTTTCCTGAGATGGAATCTACTCCTGGTGAACATTGTTGAAACGACAACATAGGATTTAGAATATTACACAAACTTAAGTTGGTAAGGCAGCAGCAGGGTTTGAGAAGGTTGCCTTCAATTTTGAAAGAAGTTCTACTGTGGGTAAAATACTATCAAAAAACATTCATGCTACTGAGAAATCATTTATGAAAGGAAGAGTCAATTGATGCAGCAAACTTCATTGTTTGTATTTCTTATACTATTTTTTATATTTCCACAGCCACCCCAATCTTCAGCAATCACATCCTGGTCAATCAACAGCCATCAACATAGCCAAGATCCCCCACCAGCAAAAAGATTATGACTTGCTGAAAGCTCATATTATAGTTAGTACTTTTTAGTAATAAACTATTTTTGAATGAGGGTACATATGTACATTTTTTAGACATAATGATATTGCACACTGAATAGACTACAATATAGTGTAAACATAATTTTAATCCACTGGGAAACCAAAAAAAATTATTTGATTTGCTTTGATGTGGTGGTCTGGAACAGAAACAGAAGTATTTCCACGGTATGCCTGGTATTGTGTTCCATATTTTAACATAAAAATTACTGTTACAACAGAAGAGATAAATCACAGCCCAAAAAATTTGTTGCCTTATAGTATATTTTATCTTGCAATTTTTGAGGGGAAAGAAATGTATATTTTCTCTTTTTTGACATATAAGCTTTCAAATTCAGTAACGGTGTTCAGATACTTTATAATCTATAGTAATAAACTCACCTCAGTCCATAATGATTTTTATTACTGGTTATTTGGGGGTGGGGGTAGGATGCAGTGTAATATTAATAAGAAAATAAATCTTTTGTATTTAAAGAGACACAAGTATCAGAATTACATTGTTCAAATAGAATGTATTAAGCAAGTGACTATTTACAAGTCTCTAGGTCATTTTACAGGAATAAATAGTTTAAGGACATGAAGATTGCAGTATTTACTTTCTTGTGACTCTGTGTGAGGTAAGCAAGGAATGAAGCTGGAAATTGACAATGGAGCAGAGAATCCAGCTTACAATAAACCACAGAGAACTAATTCTTGGTTATTCTAGTAATTGTACTACCTCCATATAATAAGGATTTGATGATGAGAAAAAAACTCAAACAAATAACTAACTATAAATCCAAGGTAGAGCAATACACTGTCTGGATCAAGATTGGCATATTATTGACCATGGCCCCTTTTTGTGTAGCTCCCATGCTAAGAATGGTTCTTACATTTTTTAAAGGGTTGTAAAAACAAAATCAAAAAGGAACAGAAGAAGGAAGAGGAAACCATATGTAGCCGGAAAGAACTAAAATACTCACTTGCTAGTCCTTCACAAAAAAAGATTGGAGACCCCTAGCCTACATCAGTCTACCTTGAAGGAGGCCTGCAGAGAGGTTTAGGAGAGGTATGCATGATAAGCAAAGGATAGTAACACAAGGAACATGGGTGTGCATTTTGCACCAAGGATTCAGATTGCATCTTTCTGCTTGCAATTGACTTACATATTGCAAACCTATTGTACTCTTGGTTGAATCTGTTTGTAGTCAATCTAAGTAATTACTTAAATATTTATAGATTCGGGTTGCCTGGGCATAACAGTCTGGTAGAAAATGTGGGCTATTCATTTAACTTATTTTCTCACGTCTTCTCTTTGGAAAAGCCTATAATCCTATAAATTACAATGCCCAGACCCCCTTGCAGCTAAGGTTCTAGATGTAAATTAGCTTTCATTACTTAGATACCCTCAAATGAGATTTGAAAATAGAAACTATTGTTACTGGTAAAACAGGTCATGGTGACATGAAACTTAAGACAGTTCTGGTGCCTGAAGTAAGTGTCCAGTCACCAGTTTTGCGAATGTGAAAGCCGTTGAGAGAGCAGCAATTGTGGAAGTCAACAGCGGCTCACACAATCTCTATTTGGTTTACAACTGTGATGATCTGCTCTTATAAATTTGTTTATAGGCTTCATTTCTTTGACTATATCCCTTTCTACATAAAATTGAAGTGATATCTTTTTCTTGCACTAAAATCCAATTGCAATAGTGAGTCAGATACAATTATCTAACTACACTTGCCTCTTCACTAATTTCAGTGATGAGAATGATAAAATTTCTCTTTTCTTCCTCTTCTCTGATGATTTGCTTCAGGCAAAAATACTTTTTTGAGACCCTGGTTTTTAAAGTTATATCACCAGACCAAAGTATAACCTTTTCACACTGGTCAATAATATGTATAAGCCTCCCCTTATAGCAAATAATTATAGGCATCACTTTCAAGTCCATTACATAACTCTAGTACAAGTATTCCTAATTTTTTTCCTTTTTTTTCAATGTTTATTTACTTTTGAAAGAGAGAGAGAGAGAACATGCACACAAAGCAGGGGAGGTGCAAAGAGAAAGGGAGAGGACCTGGAAGTGGGCTCTGCACTGACAACAGACAACTCAATGTTGGGCTCAAATTCATGAACCATGATATCATGACCTGAGCGAAGTTGGATGTTTAACCAACTGAGGCACCCAGGTGCCCCATGTTCCTAAATTTCTTAGAAACACTTTGCACATGCAAAGCACATTGATGTGCATGATTCAATAAATTGCAATCTTAATAAAATGCAAACCAGAAAGGAATGAGAGACACAGGTCAAAAACACAGCAGAGCAGAGTATGAGGCAGTGTACCATAAACCCAAGTAGAAAATACAGGGAATGTTTAACAAATGTCTCCATAAAATAAAGCTGAATCACAATTTCCTGGTGAGACACAGTGAGGAAGACAGTAACAGCAAGAACCAAGCAACATGCTCTTTGGAAAACTAAGAGACAAAAGGAACAGAATCTCTTACCAACTAACAACTGTTATCAAAAACAGCCCATTTAAACAGTTAGCATCAAAACAGCTATGGATCATTCTTTGTTGCTACATTCATACACTTTGTAAGCTTTTTTCCCTGATAGATTACAATATTACATAAACTGTAAGAAACCTGTATGCTCTACAAATAGTTGCAACTATTTATAGTAGAATATATAAACCCATAGTCTATATTCAATCTCTTCCCATTATTCTTCTTAAGAGGTCTAGGACCAAGATATGTAAGAGAATGATAGTTAATTTTACAATGATATATTTAAAAATAAACCATAGTCAGATAACTCTAAATTCAGAGGATAGAATATTAAAATTTGCACTATGCTCTATGGCCATGTGGAACAACAAATATTCCCTGGGGATAGGAGAGAGAGAGGGAATCTTTATCCTTATCCATCCAGATATAGAGTTGAAAAATGCAAACTCAATGAGAAAGGTGACAACCTCCAAATACCATCAACCTCTATCAGATCTGTTCTAGCTCTTTTAAATTTTTAAATTTAAAAAAAAATTTTAAGTAGTATCTACACTCAGTGTGGGGCTCAAACTCACAACCCTGAGATCAAGAGTCACATGCTGCCTGAGCCAGGCAGTTGCACCTGTATCAGATCTCTTCTTGCCAATAAAGTAGTTTATCCTATTCTCCAGAACCAGATCAACATTCCCATGACACATTCAACTTTTCTTATTTCTGTGACTAACATTGTGATTAATTTTTTTAAATTACTCATTCAATAAATATTTATTAAGCATCTACTTAATGATGGGAATATAGTGGAAAAGAGAATAACAGACACATTCTAATGCCTGGCTAGCAGACCTTGACTCACTTTGATGGAAAAGATAAACCAACCCCACCATCCCCACCCCTGCCCTCCCCAAAACTAACCTTTTGTCAATGACTGAAATCTCGCCAATGTGGTAATAATTCCAGATAGCTAGTAGGTTTATGGAACTTGCCTAAAAATACAATCAGTGGTTAATTAATGTTATAATAGAAACAACATACTATGATCACTTTAAAATAAGTAGCACATTTTTCAATTTTACTGCATTTTCTATTGCTTTGTTTATAAACACAAAATATGTACCAATTATGAAGTTTGACATCCATCTCCCCACTACATGGAATTTTAGGAGGAGTGTGATTTTTCTATTTGCCTCATTAGTACTTCCAATCATCATGACAGAGACTACAATTCCTAAAAAACAGAAGCTGGCAAGAAAATGGTAAGTTCAGTAAGAAAATATTATATCTTAGTCAATATGTCCCACAATCAAAATGTGGGAGGTTCACATCTTAGGTGAATGTAATAACTCAAAGCATGCTAATGCTTCTGCAAAGACAAGTAGAAAAAATCTAATACACTAAAATCCCAAAGAGAGAACATTTCTTAGAGGAACTTAAAATCACCCATGGGCATTTACCAATTCTGATAGTGGGCTGAGGCTCAGGTTTAGCCCAAGCAAAATGTCTCTGCTGGTGGTAAAAGAAAACCATAAAGACATTAGTGATCATGTCAAGTTGGAATAATAAATTCTAACCTTGAGAGTCCTCAAATGCACTGTTTCTCCTAAAAGACATCTGCTGAGTTTTGGAGCTGTGTTTGAGGCCAAGGAGTTAGGAAGAAAACTTCTGAAGATAATGGTAAATTTCTTATAGTCTCACAGTACAGATGAAACAAAGCTGTGTTGAGAAAAGACTTTCTTCCTCCAAAAGCCAGTCTTCCCCCTCAAGGCACTGCATATTTTGATGTTGCAAGCAGTTAGATTCTGGAGTTTTGACTTGGGAAAATCAGAAAGACAAAACTAAATCTCCTAAATAGTTCAAAGAATGTAGACACAAACATTTTAAAGACACTTGATCAAAAGCCTAGAAAGTCTGTGAAGAACATGAGATAAACAGAAGTATACTGAACTTTACTAAAAATGCTAGAATCAAAAGAGAGGCACCTGGGTGTCTCGGTCAGTTAAGCATACAACTTTCAGGTCATGATCTGCAGTCTGTGATTTTGAGCCCCATAATGGGCTCTGTGCTGACAGCCCAGAGCCTGGAGCCTGCTTTGGATTCTGTGTCTCCCTCTCTCTTGTCCCTTGCCCGGCTTGCGTTTCTCTCTCTCTCTCTCTCTCTCTCTCTCTCTCTCTCTCCCCCCTCTCTCCCTCTCTCTCTCCCAAAAATAGGTAAACATTAAAAAAAATTAATAAAGAAAATGCTAGAAATCAAAAAGACTATAATACCATAACAGATTTGAAGAATGAGTTTAATAAACTGAACACAGTTGAAGAAAGAAAACAATGAGCTTGAAGTGTCAATAGAAACGTCAAAATTGAAATGCAAAGACAAAAAAAGAATGAAAAAGATAGAATAAAATATTTAAGAACTATGAGACAATCACAAAATCTGTAACATATGCATAATGGAAAAAGAAGGAGAAGGAGAAGAAGGAAGAGGAGGAGGAGGAAGAGGAGGAACAGAAGAGGAGGAGGAGGGGAGGAGGCAGAGGAGAAAGAAAGAAAGGAACAGAAGAAATATTTGAAGTAAGTATGACTGAAAACTTGACAAAATTAATGATAGATGGCAAACCATAGATCTAGGAACCTTAGAAGACATCAAGCATAATAAATGCTCCATTCTACACCTAGGCATATCATTTTCAAACTGGGGGTTTGAAATGGGGGGTACAAAGAAAATATCTTGACAGAAGCCAGAGAAAGGGGAAAAGTATGTTAGCTAATAATTAGAACAGAAATCAACGAAACTGAAAACAGGATATTAATGGTGAAAAAAAATCAGCAAAACCAAAAGCTAGTTCTTTGCGGGGGAAAAAAATCAGTAAATTATATCAGCATCAAACAAGGCAAACAAAGAAAAAAATAAGACATGAATTACTAATACCAGAATTGAAAGATGGGACATCACTACGCATCCCATGGACATTAAAAGGATAATAATTTTAAAAAATTGGGGCGCCTGGGTGCTCAGTTGGTTGAGCATCGGACTTCGGCTCAAGTCATGGTCTCCCAGTCTGTGGGTTTGAGCCCCGCGTCAGGCTCTGTGCTGACAGCTCAGAGCCTGGAACCTGTTTCGGATTCTGTGTCTCCCTCTCTCTCTGCCCCTCCCCTGCTCAGGCTCTGTCTCTCTCTCTCTCTGTCAAAAATAAACATTAAAAATAATTTAAAAAAATTAACAACTCTATGCTCACATATTTAATGAAATATACCAATTTATTGAAAAATATAATCTGACAAAACTCAACACAAGAAGAAATAGACAGTCCAAAATGGCATATACCTGTTAAGTAAGTTGAATAAGTAAATCATAATCTTCCAAAACAAATGCATCATATCTAGATAATTTCACTAGTGAATTCTATGAAATAATCTAAAAAGGAATAATATCAGTTCTCTAAAATCCTTACCAGATTCAAGAAATGGAGGAGTGAATACTTCCTAACTCATTGAAGGAGACCAGCATTACCCAATACCATAACCAGACAATATTACAAAAAAAAATTAAAAAGTATAGACCAATATCTCTCATGAACACAGATGCAAAAATACTCAACAAAATATCTGCAAATCGAATCTGACAATGTACAAAAAGAATTGTGCACCAAAACTAAGTGGGATTTATCCCAGGTATTCAAGTCTGGTTCAACATTAGAAAATGAAGTAATGTAATACATAACATCAAAAGGCTAAAGAAAAATCTCATGATTGTATCAATACAATGCATTCAATAAAAT
Source organism: Felis catus (assembly GCF_018350175.1). Taxonomy (NCBI): domain Eukaryota; kingdom Metazoa; phylum Chordata; class Mammalia; order Carnivora; family Felidae; genus Felis; species Felis catus. The sequence continues at coordinate 42,759,239 of NC_058379.1, forward strand.
CTAACACCCATTCATGGTAAAAACAAAACAAAACAATTCTCAGTAAACAAGGAATAGAAAAGAACTTCCTCAACTTGATCAAAAAAAATCTATGAAACACATATGACTAACATTATATTTAATAGTAAGAAACTCAAATCTTTCCCCACTAAGATCAGAAATAAGGCAAAGATGCCCCCTCTTGCAGCTCCTTTCAACACAGTACTGGAAGTAATAGCTAATGTAATAAGACAACAAAAGGAAATAATAGGTATACAGACTGGGGAGTGCCTGGCTAGCTCAGTTAGTTGAGTGTCCGACTTCTGCTTTCATCTAAGGTCATTATCTCATGGTTCATGGGTTCAAGCCCTGCAGAACCTGCTTGGGATTCTCTCTCCCTCTCTCTTTGTGCCTTCCCTCCTTTCTCTCTCTCTCTTTCAAAATGAGTAAATAAACTTAAAAAAAATCTACAGATGGGGAAAGAAGAAATAAAATGGTCTTTTTCACATGACATGATCATCATGTAGAAAGTTCAAAAGAATCAACCAAAAAACTCCTGGAAATAATAAATGATTATAGTATTCAAGATTAATATACAAGAGCCAGTCACTTTTCTATATACCAGCAATAAACAAGTGGAATATAAAATGAATAACACCACACCTTTTACATTAGCACCCTCAAAATGAAATACTTAGGTATAAACCTAACAAAATATGTATAAGATAAATATGAGGACAACTATAAAACTCTAATGAAAACATTCAAAGAAGAACTAAGTAAATGTAAAGATAACCCATGTTCACAGATAGGAAAACTCAATATTGCCAAGATGCTAGTTCTTCCAACATAATATATAGATCAATGTAATCCAAATCAAAATACCATTAAGTTATTTTTTACATGTTGACAAACTAATTCTGAAGTTTATATGGAAAGGTCAGAAAGAAAAAAAATACACACAGAATAGCCAACATAATACTTACAGAGAAGAACAAAGTCAGAAGACTGACACCACCTAACTTGAAGATTTACCATAAAGCTACTGTTATCAAGACTCTTAATAAAAAAAAACTGTTATTAAGTGTAGCTTTAGTGAAAGAATCAATAAATAAATCAATGGAACAGAACAGAGAGCCCAGAAATAGACTCACATAAATATAGTCAAACAATTTTTGACAAAGGAACAAAGGAAATGCAATGGATAAAAGACAGTAATTATAACAAATGACACTGGAACAACTGGACATCTGCATTCAAAAAATATAGAGAAAGAGACATAGACATTACACACTTCACAAAAATTAACTCAAACTGAGTCACAGACCTAAATATAAAATGCAAAACTATGAAACTCCAAGAAGACAACATGGGAGAAATCTAGATGACCTTGGGTTTAGTAATGACTCTTTTAGAAAACCTCAAAGGCACAATCTATGAAAGAGTGAATTGATAAACTGACTTTATTAAAAATAAAATTTTCTGTTGTGCAGAAGTCACTGTCAAAAGAATGAAAAGACAAGAAACACACTGGGAGAAAATATTTGCAAAAGACATATCTGATAGGGGTGTCTAGGGTGCTCAGTCAGTTATTGTGTCCAAATTTGAATCAGGTCACAATCCCATGGTTTGTGAGTTCAAGCCCCACATCAGGCTCCACACTGACAGTGTGAAGACTGCTTGGAATTCTCTCTTTCTCTCTTACAAAATAAATAAAAACTTAAAAAAAAGTCATTATCTGATAAATGATTGTCATTTAAAATATGTAAAGAGTTCTTAAAATTCAAAAATAAGAAAACAAAATGATTTTTAAAAATGAGTCAGAGGCACCTGGGTAGCTCAGTCAGTAAAGTGTCCAACTTCGGCCCAAGTCATGATCTCACAGCTTGTGAGTTTGAACCCAGAATGGGGCTCTGTGCTGACAACTCAGAACCTGCTTCAGATCCTCCATCCCCTCTCTCTCTGCCCCTCCCCCACTCCCTCCCTCTCTCACTCTCTCTCTCCCTCTCTCTCTCTCTCAAAAGTAAACATTTTAAAAAATAAAAATAAAAAATAAAAATGGGCCAAAGACCTTAACAGACACCTCACTAAAGAAGATATACAGATGGAAAATAAAAACATAAAAAGATGCACCACATCACATCATTCGAAAAATACAAATTGAAATGACATACTACTACACATTTATTAGAATAGCCAAAGTCTGGAATACTGATAACACCAAATGCTAGCAAGCATGTGAAACAACAAAAACTTTCATTCATTGCTGATGGGAATGCAAAATGGTAGAGTCACTGTGGAAGACAGCTGGAGCAATTCCTTATAAAACTAAATATACCTTTACAATATGATCCAGCAATTGCTGGATAACTCCTTGTTATGTACCTAAAGGAGTTGAAAACTTGTATCTACACAAAAACCTGTGCAGAAATATTTATGGCAGCTTTATTCATAACTGCCAAAACTTAGAAGCAATCAAGATATCCTTCAGTAGGTGAATGGATAAACTATGGTACATTCAGACATTGAAATGTTATTAATATTATATTCATAATATAATTAATATATTAAAATTAATATTATTAAGAGTATTAAGAATAAGTATTGTGGGGCGCCTGGGGTGGTTCAGTCTGTTGAGTGTCCAACTCTTGATTTCAGCTCAGGTCATGGTCCAGGATCATGGAATTGACCACCTCACTGAGCTCCATGCTGAGCATGGAGCCTGCTTAAGGTTATCTCTCTCTCTCTACCTCTGCTGCTCTCCCTGGCTCATGCTCTCCCTCTCTCTAAAAAAGTTTTTTGGGGTGCCTGGGTGGCGCAGTCGGTTAAGCGTCCGACTTCAGCCAGGTCACGATCTCGCGGTCTGTGAGTTCGAGCCCCGCGTCAGGCTCTGGGCTGATGGCTCAGAGCCTGGAGCCTGTTTCCCATTCTGTGTCTCCCTCTCTCTCTGCCCATCCCCTGTTCATGCTCTGTCTCTCTGTCCCAAAAATAAATAAACGTTGAAAAAAAAATTTTTTTTTAATTTTTTTAATTAAATAAAAATTAAAAATAATTAATTTAAAATAATTTTAAAAAATAAATCAATAAATAAAAAAGAATAAATGTTATAATTCTTAAAATTATTAAGAATATTATTAACTAAAATGAAATGAGCTACCAAGCCATGAAAAGACATAAAGAAACCTTATCTGAAAAGGTCACATATTATATAATGTAAATTATATGACATTCCAGAAAAGTAAGACACTAAAAAGATCAGTGATTATTAAGGGTAAAGGTAATAAAAGAATGAAAAGGCAGAACACAGGGAATTTTTAGTACAATAAAACTACTGTGTAGAGTGATATCACAGTGGATATATGCCTTTATAAATTTGTACAAATCCTACAACACCAAGAGTGAACACTAATGTAAATTAGGGACACTTTGTGATAATGATGAGTTAATGCAGGTTCATTAATTATAATAAATATCCTTCTCTGGTGAGGGATATTAATAATGGGGAGGCTATACATGGATAAGGATAAGAGGCAAATGGGAACCCTCTATACCTTTCCCTCAATTTTTGCTGTGAATCTAAAACTGCTTTAAAAAAATAATAACTAGTAAAAAGAAATAAAACCTTATGTATAGAAAAACAACAATAAAAATAACATGGTACTTCTCTTCAGAAACAATAAAAGCAAGAAGTAAATGAAGTGAAATATTTAAGTGTTAAAAGAAAAAATCACCAACCCAGAATTCTGTATTTAGTGAAATGATCCCTCAAAAGTGAAGGAGAAAAAGGAGTTTCTCAGATAAACAAAAATGGAAGGAATCTGTCACCAATGGACCTGCCTTTCAAGAAATGCTAAAAGAAATTTTTCAGAAAGAAGGCAAAGTATAAAGATCAGAAATATGAATCTACATAAAGAAATGAAGAGTGTTATAGAAGAAATAAATAAAATATTTTCTTTTTCCTATTCTTAATTGATCTACCAGGCAAGAATTTGTTCCAAATAATAATAGCAACAATGTATTCAGTGATTATACTTTATGAATAAATGAAATAAATGACAAGAATTATATAAGGGACTGGAGGGAAGAATTGAGAATACTCTTTTATAAAGCACTTGTACTACCCATGAAATGGTATAGTATTATTTAAAAGACAACTTTGAGGTGCTTCATTAGTGCAGTAGGTAGCGCATCAGTCTCCTAAAAGATGACATTGATTAGTATAAATGTGTACTACAAATTCAAGGTCAACCACTTAAAATTTTTTTAAGACAGTGAGGAATATAGAGAGAAAGAAGGATAATTTATATGCTAAAAGAGGAGAAAAAATAGAATAAGACCACTAAAGATGTTCAATTAAAACTATGAGTGTCAAGGGGCACCTGGGTGGCTCAGTCAGTTAAGCATCTGACTTTGGCTCAGGTCATGATCTCAGGGTTCATTGGTTCAAGCCCAGTGTCAGGCTCTGTGCTAACAACTTGGAGCCTGGGGTCTGCTTCGGATTCTGTGTCTCCCTCTCTCCCACTCACCTTCTGTCTCTGTCTCTCTCAAAATAAATAAACATTAAGAAAAACTTTTTAAAATAAAAAATAAGAAAAATAAAACTATGGAAGTCAGACAAATAATGGAATACAAAATAAACAAAGAAAAAACCAGGAATAGAAAATATTAACAAATATGATAGATATCAAAACAACCAAATAATTATTTTAAATGTCGATCATCTAAAACATCAATTAAGAGACAGACTATAAGACTGAATTTGAAAACATAACCAAATTATTTGTTGTCTTTAAGAAACCCAGTTGAAGTGTAAAGACACAGATAGATTTAAAAGTAAAAGAATGGAGAAAATATACCAGGCCATCCCTAATTGATAGAAAACTGGAGTAGCTATATTAATTTTAGAGAAAGCAGAATTCAGAGCAAGGAAAAATATAAGGGATAAAGTAGGACACTATATGATGATAAAGGATCAATTCTCTTAGAAGACACAGAAATCCTTAATGTTTATGCATCTAACAACAGTACATCAAAATACATGAAGCAAAAACTGAAAGAACTGCAAGGAAAATAGATGAAGCAACCACTATAGTTGTGGGTTTCAACACCCCTTCATCACTAATTAACAGATCCAGCAGGCAGAAAATCAGTAAGAAAGAACATAGTTCAATTGACCAGCACCATCAATCAACTGTATCAAATTGACACCTATAGAATACGCAATCCAACAACAGCAGAATATACATTCTTCTCAAACTCACTTGGACATTCACCAAGATAAACAACATTCTGGGCCTTAAAACACATCTCAACAAATTTCAAAGAATATAAACCATTAGGCCACAATGGAATTAAACTAGAAATCAACAGTGAGATAGTTGGAAACCCCAAAACACTAGGACATCACACATACTTCTAATTTTTTTTTAATTTTTTAAAAATTATTTTTTTTAAATTTTTTTTCAACGTTTATTTATTTTTGGGACAGAGAGAGACAGAGCATGAACGGGGGAGGGGCAGAGAGAGAGGGAGACACAGAATCGGAAACAGGCTCCAGGCTCTGAGCCATCAGCCCAGAGCCTGACGCGGGGCTCGAACTCACGGACAGTGAGATCGTGACCTGGCTGAAGTCGGACGCTTAACCGACTGCGCCACCCAGGCTCCCCTTAAAAATTATTTTTGAGAGAGAGCACGAGGAGGGTGTAGAGAGACGGGGGGAAAGAGGACCAGAAGCAGGCTCTCCACTGACAGCCCCTAGTCTGATGCGGGGCTTGAACTCAGGAACCATTAGATCATGACCTAGCCAAAGTTGGACACTTAACCAACTGAGCCACCCAGGCACCCCAAACACACTTCTGAATAACATGTGGGTCAGAGAAGAAGTCTCAAGATAGATTTAAATTTAATTTGAACCAAATGAAAATGAAAGTACAACCTATCAAAATTTTTGGCATGCACAGAAACCAGTGCTTAGAGGGAAATATATAGCATTAAATGCATATGTTAGAAAAGAAGAAAGATCTAAAATCAATAATCCAAACTCTCACCTTAGGAAAGAAGAACAATATAAACCTAAAGTAAACAGAAGAAAGAAAATATGAAAAATTAGAACAGAACCCATGAAATTGAAAAGAAGAAAACAATAGAGACTATCAATGAATACAAGAGCTGGTTCTTCAAAAAGAACAATAAAATTAAAAACCTCTAGCTATTTTAATAAAAAAGAGAGAAGACCAAAAATTCTAATTATGAGAAATGAAAGAGGCGGTATCACTACTGGTCCCATGGTTATTCAAAGAACAATAAATTATACAAGCAACATTATTGCGCACAAGTTTAATAGCTTAGATGAAATGAACAAATTACTTGAAAAGCACAATCTATTAAAGCTTACACATAAATAAACATTAAAATTTTTTTTTAAGTTTACACAAGGAGACATAAATCAAAAAATATAAATAAATAAACACATCTGTTACATGAATCAAAACTGAATAAATTTCCCAAAAAGAACACTAGACACAGATGATTTCACTGATGAATTCTACCAAACATTTAAGGAAAAAAATATACTAGTTCTCTACATTCTCTTTCAGATTTTAGAAGCAGGAAATACTTCTTAACTCAATCTCTTAGACCAGCATTCCCCTAATACTAAAATCAGATAAAAACATTACAAGAAAGGAAAACTACAGGCCAATAGGCTAAAGACAAAAAAAAAAATAAAAAAATCAAATCAAGTGATCATATCAATAGATACAAAGAAAGCACTTGAGAAAATCAAACATCCATCCATGATAAAAAAAACTGTCAGTTAACTACAAGTAGAGAACCTCCTTACAAAAAATCCCACAGTTAACACATACTTCACAATAAGAAACTTAAAGCTTCTTACCTAAGGTTGGGAACAAGGTAAGGATGCCCCTCCCACCACATCTATTCAACATCTGGGAATTCTAGATAATGCAAAATGTACAAAGAACTCAACAATAAGAAAACAAACAATACAATTAAAAAAAAATAGCCAGTGACCTGAATGGACAGGTCACCAAAAAAGACATACATATGCAAATTACACAAATGGCAAAGATGCTCACCTTCATGAATTAGTAGGGAATTGCAAATTAAACCTAACTGACATACTATCACACATCTATTAGAATGAGTAAATCCATAAAATTGACAATATCAAAAGCTGGCTGGGAAGTGAAGCAAAAACAATCCTCACTCTTTGATGAAAGAAATGCAAAATATTACATCCACTTTCGAAGGTAGTTTGTCAGTTTCTTACAAAGCAAAGCATAGCCTTACCATACAATCCAGCCATTGTGCTCCTAGGAATTTAACCAATTAAGTTGAAATTTTATGTTAGTACAAAAATCTGCACACAAATGTTTAGAGGAAGTTTTTTCACGTGCCAATAACTGGAAGTAGTCAAGATGTCCTTCAATAGGTGAATGGATAAACAAATTGTGGTACATTCTATACAATGAAATATTATTCAGCAATAAAAAGAAATGAGTTATCAGGCCATAAAAAGCATTAAAGAACCATAAGTATATATTACTAAGTGAAAGAAACTACTCTGGAAAGCTTACCTACTCTATGATTCCAACTATGACATTCTGAAAAAGCAAAATGATAGAGGCAGTAAAAAGGTCAGTAGTTGCAGGAACTCAGCAGAGAGGAGAGGCAAGTCTGGATAGGGGTGAAAAGGTGAAGGACAGGATTTTTAGAACAGTGAAACTGTATGAGATTATAATGGTGGATACCATTTGTCAAAATCCATAGAACTATGGAACACAAAGGTATTGATATTGGTTCATCAATTGTAACAAATGTCCCACAGTAATCAACAATGTTAATTATAGGGGAATCTATGAGCAGTGGGAAGGGGGGGCTTAAGAGAAGTCTATGATCCATTTTGTATAAACCCAAAACTGTTGTAAAAATTGAAGACTATTAATTTTATTTTTTAAGTTTATTTATTTTGAGAGAGGATACCACGCACAAGTGTGGAAGAGGCAGAGAGAGAGGGAGAGAGAGAGGTGAAAGAGAATCCCATGCAGGCTCCCTGCTGTCAGCATAGAGCCCCACCCCAACACAGGACTTAATTCCAGGAACTGTGAGATGATGACTTGGGCCAAAATCAAGAATCAGATGCTTAACCAACTAAGCCACCCAGGTGCCGCGACGTCTATTAATTTTAAAAGGTATACATTCATTGTAAAGTAATCTCTGTTACAAAATGGCCACATATGAATTATGGAGTTCATATTACTTAGAAAACTTGTTAATAAATCATTTATACATACAGTTTTTCACATCGTCTTGGATTATTTTCTCTCCTTAAGTAAAACGACATATTTAAATGTTTGCATATTTAAACGCTAAACCAAGGAACTAATATAGCACATATCTCATAGCTCTGAGGTTTGGGCTAATAAATATTATAAAAAGAAGTTATTAGCTATTTCTCTATTATTATTGGTTCAAAGTAAATAACATCATTTCCTACAAAACTTGAAAATTATCTATACTTTTCCAATATCTAGGTCTAAACACAAAAAGATACTGATCAACTTATATACATAACTGAAGTTGTTGCAGTGTATAATTCTGGCAAACAGAGGAAATTTAGAAGAGTAATGGAAACCACTAAAGACCTGAATTTAAAATATCAAAAATCAAAAATCAAAAGAAAATTCAAAAGAAACTAAAAATGTAGAGTATTGATGAGGAAGGGAGAAAAGGCATTAAATCTTCTGTGACGGCACATGATTTAAGGAAATATCATTTTTAACCATTTGACACAAAACATAATATACTTTTCATAACCTCGAAAAGAGCAAAAGTAACAATGAGGGAGGGGAGTTTCTTTTTTCTTTTTTTCTCTAAATTTTTTGGTTTTATTTCAATCACAAATTTATAAAAAATCTTCCAGTACAATACAAAGAAGCGTTTTTTCTTCAATGAATTGAAGATGCCACATCAGCCCCGAAACAGTGTATATACTTCCTATAAACAAGACTTTCACCTTCACAACCACCATACAACTACCAAAAATCAAGAAGCTGATTGATAAAACACTAACATCTACTCCTCAAAATCATATTAGGTTTCATCAATTATCCCAATAATGTCCTTTATGACAAAGTATCTAGTTCAAAATCCTGTTTTATCTTTTTGTAGTGTCTCTGTAGTCTATCAGTCTGGAACAGTTTCTCAATCTTCCCTTGATTTTTGTGACCATGACACTAGAGAAGATCCCAGGCTGGTTGTTTTGTGGGCTGTTTTTTAGTTTGGACTTGCGTGAACTGTCCTTATGATTAGACCAATGCTAATATGTCTTTGGCAAGGATATTACAAAAGAGAGATGTTCCTCTCCTTTCATTTTATCAGATGGCACTTAATTTTCATTTATCCTTTCCTGATAATGTTCACCTTGATCACTTCATTAAGGAGGTGCTGGCCAGGCTTTTCCATTGTAAAAGCAAGGTTTTTTATCTTTGTAATGAAGTATTTTGTGGGGACTATGTAAGATTTCTGTCCTCCCCCAACTTTCAATGTATTCATTTATATTAGTATGGGCTCATGGTTTTCTATTCTATTCAGTGGGCACTGATTACTATCATTACTTTTAATCAACTTCACTAAGAAATAATTTATATATAACAAAATGTGGCCATTTAAAATGAATACGTTGGGGGTTTTTAAGAATTTGTGCACCCATGTAACCACCAGTACAATCAAGACAGAAAAATGTCATCATCTAAAAGTATTTCCTGGTACCCCTTCCACAGTCAGCCTAACCCTACTCAACCACTGATTTCTTTTCTATCAAATACATTAAGCTTGCCTCTTCTAGAAGGTTACATAAGTAGAATCATATATTACATATTCTTTGATGTATAACTTCTTTGTCTCAGCATAATGCTTTTAAGATTCATCCATGTTGTTGCATGTATCTGTTGCTCTTTCCTTTTTATTGCTGAGTAGCATTTGAAGGTATGGATATACCACAATTTATCTATTCTCCAGTAGGCGGCCAACTGGAAGGCTATTTATGGGCTATTTTGAATGAAACTGCTATGAACAAGTGTGTATATGCACATGTTTCATTTGATAAATGCTTACCAAACTTTTAAAGAAACTGACAAGTTTTTCCAAATGAATTTTTAGTGTTGTCATTTTTATAATTAGACATTGTAATGAATCTGTGTTATATCTCCTTGTGGTTTTAATTTTTATTCCCTATTAATGAATATTGTTGAGCATCTTTTTATGGGTTTTTATTTTTGGCCACTTATAAACTTCTGAAGAGTCTTCTTATACTATTTTGCCCATTTCCTTTTTGGGTTGTAGGTCTTATTATATTTTAAAAGTTCTTTATATATTGTTCTCTCTATATATATTCCTTGATGAACTTACGTGTGTAAATAGAGGATAAATTTTTAGAATGTGGTGGCTGCATCAAAGAACAGACTTCTTAAGTTTTTGATAGATATTGATTAATTACTCTGTATATAGACTCTACCAATATATAATTCCTTTAACAATGTAGGAGAGTAAAATGTCAATATTACACAGCTTAAATTACTTTTCAAATATTAGGGGTATAATCTCACTTTATTCATCAGATCTATTTCTAAAAATCTGGATATGATTCATCTGAGGTAGAATTCCTTCCACATTATTCATTACAATACAGGTAAAAATAAATTAAATAAATAAATAAATAAATAAATAAATAAATAAATAAATGTATGTATGCATGCCTGTCTGTCTGTCTGTCTGTCTGTCGTGAAGTACTGGAAAGTTTTCAAGAGGAAATTTGTTAATGTAAAAACAAAAATTATTACCACTTTGCCAAATTTCTGGTATCAAATAAATATTCAAAAACAAAATTAGAAGTGAACTTATAACAAAAATCTACCAGGTCCTAACATATGAGTTAGTGTATTCAATTTAGCTAACAATATATATTATTTAAAGCTTCTCCTTGTTCAAAATACTGCTAAAAGCATAATACATCACTAGTTAAAAATAAAAATATATGTCAGTGTCAAAGGTAAATTTTATGATAGCGTAAAATCGATCATGTTGACAGTATACTTCAAAATATAATTCTTTAATGGGTGCAAAGACTCAATTTGAGATGATGGAAAAGTTCTAGAAATGAATAATTGTAATGTGAATGTACTTAATGCCACTGAACTGTACACCTAAAAATGATTAAAAGGGTAAATGTTACATCAAATATATTTTATAACAATAGAGAAAAATATATAACACATGCATTGATTCAATATTCAAGATCTGAAATATCTATATAGATTTAAATGATTTCATATCATGTGAAAGCTTTTCATCTTACTAAAATAAAAAAAGCCACTTTCTTTCCCTTAGTCTTGTCTGCAACTCTTAGTTTTAACTCTATTATATCAATGTATTTATTTCATTTTTCATCAGATAACATAGCTTCTTCTGAAAATCCTCCAAAGGTCTTAAGTGGCAACAAATAATTTTATGGAGTCATTATCTCAACACTCCTGACTAGTCTATTTTAAAGTATGGATTTTTTATATGTGGTATTTCTTAAACAAACACCTGTGTGGTAAAAAACATTTTGTTTGCGCTTTCTTAAAAGTGATGATTCAATTGTTCATTTGTAGACTTCTGAAGTTTTTTCACAAAGAAGATTCATCATTTTCAAAATAAAAGGTCACTATATGAAACAGTCATTGTTCTAACTAAATAAAGATTTATAAAGACATTATGGATTTTATTTACTGACATTATATTGAGAGTTATCTCTCACAGAAAACAAACTGAAGGTATTATCCCTTCCCAGTATAGCATTAAGTTTTTATCAAGCAATAATTGTATTTTATATAGCTTCATTTATCAATGCTAAAGGTTACAATGTCCAAATAAAAGAGTAATGATAGTAATTGCATTTGTAGGTTTTCAGTCTCCAAAGACTTTCCACGTATGTTGCTTCTTTTGATGAAGACAATCTTGTGACCCAATGTCAGTGGGTTTTATTCACATATTTTACAGATGAGATAACAGAGGTTTATAGAATTCCAACGGACTACTTATGATCTCACACTAAAAGATCTCCAATTTAAACTAAGATTCTTTGCACCACCCTCACATTATCTTTCCTAGCTCTTGTGACAGGCAACCTTGATCTCTGGGTCATCATTAGCAATAAAGAGGCTGGCAGAAAAAGTGTGTGAAATGAAGAAAACACCTCAAAGAACACATTTTACTGGTGGCCACTGACATAATTTTTACGCAATAATAAAGGGTCACAAAGTCATACTTCTGCACACATCATCTCATTTGATCCCTACCACATCCCTGTGAAGTAGCAGATAAGACAGATGTTAACAAGCCCATTTACTTGGTAAATGGAGAAGTTAAAGCTAGGGAAAGGCAAGGGACTTCCCAAAACTCATATGGTCAAGTATGTTGCATAGCTGAGTTGGGATACAATGCTCATGGTGTCCAGGTTTTCTCAATCCAAACCCAGAGTTATTTTACCTCACTAATGTGGAAGATAAGTAAAAATAGAGTGTACTTTATTACCAACATTATCTAAAAGTTTTTCTGCCTAATGATAAAATCCCATATTTAATGAGTATTTCCAATCTCAAGTATTCAAATTTCATGTTTTGGAAACACATTTTAGGTAAAAATTATTCCCAAATGGTTCTGCTTAGTTTAAGATACTCAGCAGAATTCAGGAAATCCTTCATTTACACCACAGACATCTGTAATGTCTAAGTTCTCTAGCCAGTTAGTGAATAAAGGAACTTGGTGTTTTTCTATTTCTTTTTTTTTCCTAAAGGATAAAAATGAAGAGTTTTCTCCTGAGAAAAGTGAGAAGCTGAAATATTTTCAGCCAAAAGGAATGCTATTAAAAAGGTAAGATATGTGCAACAGAATTCTGAAACACTGTTCCCCATAGCTAGAGATCGAATTCCCCCCTCAGTAATTACATAAATCATGTTTATGGGATGCTGCTTTTCACTAAATGAATAAATCATAGTTGCTAAGTGCTGAGTATACCCATGTTCCATGTACAAGTCCTGTGCTCCCTGTTGGAATCTTGTTCTCTTGAACCACACATTGCAGCCTCTCACTGCCAAGTATTTTTATGTCTTCAATAAACTAAACTGAACCAAGCTATTATTACTGAATTGCAAACTATCAGAAGCCAAACGTAGCTGTTGGGGTATCACCCTGGGAAATAAAAAATTATTATGTTCATTTTGTGTGTAACCTAGGCAGTTGCATTTGCAAGCAATCAACATTTGCAAGGGCTGCTTCAGATCTGGAGAGGTTGTGCAGGAGGCCTCATCACAGTTTCTATATCTGCTTTGGATTCATAAGGTACATGCCACAGGATTCACTGTGCAAGAATTAAAGAAGCAAAGTCATTTTCCAGACTGAAATGATATTTGCTTCAATTACTTAAAATAATCTGTCCTCCATGCACACAAAGTGGGCCCTATTTAAAAACAATAATAATTAAATAAAGCAATAGAGGATGGACAAGAGGAGCACAGATGGATTGCATGAGTGAAAAGCAACAATGAATTTCATGCTATAAGCATTCCATCACCAAGACCATAAAAGAAATACAATTTCCAGAGAAAAACTGACTAAAAAACATTTTGCTAAAGAGAAAGAAAATTGTTTTTTTCAACACGATATCTATTGAATAGGTAATATGACTATTATCTCATATCTCTATACCCATTAAGTGGAAGCCAGAAGTAGACATAAAGGGTAGACCTAGATTAGAGCAATTATCTACTTAATTATTGAAGTTTCTCTTAGCCAAAGGGCTAAACCATAGATAAGCTAAGTCTATATCAAAGCTATAACTAAGTAATGCAAAAATAACAGAGGATTCCCAAGCTTTGTAAAGTGTTCCAGAAGGTAACGACACAAATTTGGAGGCTTCTTCAAAATTTATCCTACTCTTTAGTAAGAAAATACAATTCGTCTTAACTATTTAAAGAAAATAGAGCATTAATCTCCCCTAATATATATTATAAATTATACATTTATAATACATTATTCTAGTGGCTTTTTCTATTGCTTCTGTGACCAAATTCTTCTACTTCAAAAAAGCAATAAACCCTAAGCAATAAAGGTTTATTTTCTCCAAACACAAAAGAGTTTGTATTCAAGCCTGCTGACCCTGTTATTAGAACAATCTGAATCTATCACTTTATAATATTAGATTCTCTCCAAAGGTCTTGTTCAAAATGACTAGCCAAAAGTCAACAAATCTAAAGGAACAGGAAATTTTACTTTCCTTTTATTAGGAAGATAAACAATATTCTAACAAGGAAACAGACAATCACAAAATAGAAAATTGAGTGTCTAGTTCATATCCAAAGAATGCCGGCATTTTCTTACCTGGCTCATGCATTTATACAGAGCCCACACTGGTATTTCCAAATGATTGAAAATGACAATTCCTTCCTCACCTTTAGTAGGCAAAATAACAACACTCCAAACATGCCCACATCTGAATCCCTGGAACTCAGAAATATGCCACCTTACATGGAAAAATGGAACTAAGCCCACAGATGAAATTAAAATTGCTAATCAGCTGACCTTAAAGAGGAAGATTGTCCTGCATTGTCCAAGTGGTCCAATGTAGTCACGTGGGTCTCTGAAAGTGAAGAAAGAGGTAGAAGAATTGGTCAAATGTTTCTGGCTTCAAAGATGGGGGAAAGGAGCCATGAGCCAATGAATACAGATAGCCTTTAGAAACTGAAAAAGGTAAGGAAATGGATTCTCCTCCTGAAGCCTCCATAAAGGAACACAGGCTTGTGAACACCTTGATTTTATCCTAATGAGACCTGTGTCAGACTTCTGACCTGCAGAACTTTCTATTGTTTTGAGCCACTAAGTTTGTAGTGATTTGTTACAACAGCAAATAGAAAATTAATACATGAACCAAACTAAGATATTTTGAAAATTTCTTTCTTTCAAATGTTCGGCCTCTCATTTCACCTTTTATGTTATAGTCCTCAGCATCTGCAGAGTATATCAATAATTTTGGAAAAAGTTTATTAATACTCAGATTCACTCATATCAATGAGCCTCTTAAATTCACAGATTTAGTGTTTTTTGTTAAACCATTTTATTGAAATATGATTGAAATAGAGAAAATTGTACATAATATATACAAGTTGATGAGTTTTAAAATTTTATGACAAAAATAGCTTTAAGTTTTTCTGTCCAATATTGTTTTATTATTGTTTTATTAGCATTCCAAGTGGTTTGAAAACCTAACAAGAATTGAACATTGTCGCCTCAATTTTTTTGTTCTCTTTTCACTTAAAACAGCATCAGATGTATATTGAATCTTCAAAAATGTTTACTGATTGCCTGGGTTGTTAAAACTAAATCTATAGTTACCTCAAAAAGTTAAAAATAGAACTGCCACATGATCCAGCAGTCCCACTTCTGGGTATATATATATCCAAAGGAATTGAAATCAGGATCTCTAAGAGGTATCTGCACTCCCATGTTCATAGCAGCATTATTGACAATTGCCATGATACAGAAACAGCCTAAATGCCCTTCAGTAGAGGAAAGGATAAAGAAAATATGGTATATAATGTAATATTAGCCTTAAAACAGAAGAAAATGCCATTATTGTGAAAATATGGATAAGCCTGGAGGACATTATTGTAAATGAAACAAGCCAGTCACAGAAGAACACATACTGCGTGCTTCCACTTACTTGGGAAATTCTAAAATAGTCAAACTCCTAGAAGCCAACTAGAATGATAGTTGCCAAGGGCTGGAGAGAGGGGTAAATGGGGAAGTATTAGTCTAAGGGTACAAAGTTTCAGTTATATAAGATGAATGAGTCCTAGAGATCTACTGCACAGCATAAAGCTACTGTAAACAGTACTATATTGTACTTAAAATTTTGCTAAGAGAATAGATCTTGCATTCTTACAGAAAATAATAATAAGGGGGTAAGAGGAAACTTTTAGAGGTGATGATATGTTTGCATTATATATTGTGGTGATGGTTTCATGTGTATATGCTTATCTCTAAACTCATCAACTTGTATATATTAAATATGTACAATTTTCTCTATTTCAATCATACTTCAATAAAATGGTTTAACAAAAACACTAAATCTGTGAATTCAAGAGGCTCATTGATATGAGTGAATCTGAGTATTGATCAACTTTTTCCAAAATTATTGATATACTCCACAGATGCTGAGGACTATAACATGAAAGGTGAAATGAGAGGCCGAAGTTCAGAAACTTAAAACAAATGGATACTTCCTCACAAGCAAATCCAAAGATGAATGAGGAAAGTGGACTACTTTATACCCTGGAAGATGAACATTCATTCCTTCTGTACTTCTACATTTGGCTCATTTCCTTGTGTGTTATTCTGAATGTTGTTTACTAACATTTCTTGCCAACAAACTGATTCATGTCAATAATCAGCTCATGGTTCAAAATCTAAGTTTGCAAGTTCCCATATACAAAAAGCCATTGTTTGCTCTGTGGATACTGGTCTCTGTCTTCTACCCTGTATTCCTGTGCTACTGAAGACACCACTAACACTGTCTAAGACAGGGCCTTCGACAGTAGGCCCTTCCTCTTGGTATCTCTCTCTAGGCTCCACTGCCAACACCCTCACCTCTCCATTTATGCTTTGTGGGGTCCCCTCCACATTACAGTTTCATGTATCTGTGAGACTGATTCTAATGGTCTTTTACTTGGAAGGTCCTTCATATGTATAATCAGTGGCTTAGCACAAAATTGTTTGTCTTCTTTCTTTTCTTTTTCCTGTTTGCTAGTTGGTGTTTTGTTTTGTTTTGTTTTGTTTTGTTTTGTTGCCAAGTTTAATGTGAAAAAATACCTGTTCTTTGTCAAGTGGTTCTTTGGGACGACTCTCTATCCAGATCTTTTTCATCATATGGTTCCACAATCTTTTGGGAAAGTATTGGCAAATTTTTCTTTGTACAGGGCCAGATGATAAATTTTTGGGGCTTTGCAAACCATGTGGTCTCTGTTACAACTCCTCTACTCTGACATTATAGCACTAAAGGAGCCATAGGTAACATGTAAACAAATAGATGTGGCTGTGTTCCAATAAAAATTAATTTACAAAAAGAAGCAATAGACAAGATTTGACCCCAAAGCCAAAGTTGTCCAACCCTTGGTCAAGAGACTTGGAGTTCTTTGTTTCCTGTGTACACTTAACTGGCCAGAACTCAACCCTGTATTCTCATTTATATACAAGAATGAGTCAGTAAAGGGTAGCTGGGAAAGGTAGTTTAACTGTGTCACTATGAAAGAAAAAAATTAGCTTGGTGCACTATAAAAGTCTTTTCCATATCCTATTCATCCTTTGAGAAATCTTTCTTGTGACCCCCCATATGGGTGGTATCATAGGCTCCACAAATCCTCCATGCACAATATTACAGCACTCAATCATGGACAATCACTGGCCTATTTGTCTATTTCCCTTACTAAACTATAAGCAGCTACAGCTCAAAGATTCTGACCAATTTACATTTGCCTATTCCTAGAATAAGAGACCTGAATAACTTTTAAAGAGTGGGCAAATTACCCAAAGTCTGAGGAAGAATAAAACAAAAACTAAAAAGCAGAGATTTCCAGTTGGTATTTTTCGGTAATTGATTATATAGTCTTATGTTCAAATACCTGATCTCCTCACACAGTCACTTAGAACTGTATAAATATGCACATTCTCATTAACTCCTACCTTTTCCTATTATGAATATCACTGCAAACCGATCTGCCTCATTTAAGAGTTCTTAATGCTTTTTAACTCTGACTTATACAATCTAAGCGATGTCTCTGCTTAATTAAGCAATTCATGATGTCTTTCAATATAAAATATTAAGCATTCACAAGTTGTTCATCTCTGTCTTATCCATGCTGGTTATCAATCATGTATACAGCAGTATGGCCCATGTCTGGTTGCATAAAAACCAGGACACTGACCAGGGGGCTTACTTCTCCTCCCTGGAAGTCAGAACCTCCTGGCAGAGCATGGTAGGGCTTAACTCACTCATTCATTCAAGAATGTTTTCTGGCCATCCATTATGTGATATGTACTCTGTTAAATGCGAAGGATAAACAGTGAACAATACAATCACAGCCTTTGTTCTCATGGAGCTGCCAATATGGCATCTAGAACCTCTTCCTACTGACTGCAATAAAGGTACTTTGCACTTCCTGCTACTGCTCCCTCTAAAGAAAAATTGCCCTGATGGGAACTGATGGTAAAAATCTTCAGTGATTCGCTAACATCTCATCACTGTGATATTTGTGTTGCAAAGATAATATTGTAGCCAAGCTGCAGAAGTGGGATGGGCCACCACCCTACCCAAACTGTGGTTCAGATGTCAAAACTGATAAGGTCCTATGTGCACCAAGAGGTTATGAAGACATTTATTACTCAGGTGATGAGGCTCGTTGGGAGAGCAGGGCCAAGCAGGTCTGAAAACGGTTTAAGAGAACAATGAGAGGTAATTGACTTTGGCTTTGGTTGTGATTAGAGGGTGGGGTTGTCAGGTCCCCATAGGTGGCAGGCTTTGCTTGGTATGAACTTCCCACTCACATCAAAAGAGAGAGTGCACACCTTTTCTTATCCAGATGTGGGACAAGTTAGAAGGAGGGATGTGTAGGTCTTCAATGCTGTCCAAAGTCAAATGTCAAAAATGAAGTCAGAGTCTTTATTACAAATATTCTTCATTAGTTTACCACTACAGTGATGGCCCTAAAACAAATCCTCTGACAACAAAGCTGTTTTTAATAAAGCCTATCTACAGTGATGGGAGGAAAGAATCTTATATCTCAGCAGTGTATCAATCAGTAAGTAATAATTTTGGCATCCAAAAAAGAGAAAACTTAGTAGCAGGGATAGAGTGTAAGTTGTTAACCTGATGAAGGAAAAAGTGTTCCCCGTGTACATGTGTCAAAGAATATATCTGGTTCTAAACAAAGCAAGAAGTAATACACACACACACACACACACACACACACACACACACACTACCATTGAGGACTAAAAGGAGCAAACCAAAACCTACACCATCTAGAAGGAGGAAAGTGGACGTACGTCCTAGTTAAATGATGACAAAACCTGCCTCTAAGAAACTGTTGTGCTTCCAACATTAATGATACTTCCAGCGATTTAATTCCCAATCATAAAACATCAATGGAATTCCTGTTTTGACTACTGAAACTTTAAAACATATTTGGCTTATACATGTATGCCATGCATCTATTGGTCAGCATTATTATTGTATCATTTAGTATAATTTGAATTATAAGGAACAGCATAGCCAACTAAAATAGGATTAAAAAATAAACCCAAGTTTTGCTTCAGCCCAGATGGAGTAATCCCTCCCCTTATATATAATACAACCCTATATAACACAACAAACGAGCATAAGAAGGCTCTGAAAGGTGGAGGGAAAAAGGGACCTCAGCCTTGAGAAATGTCATGGGTATCCTTATTGCCATACATATCCCACATAGGGTACCATGGAAGCCTCTGGTCCAGAATTGCCAACAAGCACAGACAAAAGGGAGCTTCAAGAAATGCCTATTTCTCCTAGCCAGAGAGTTGGGAAAAGAGTAACCTAAAATCAGAAAATGTTTTTGGCAATAGTAGCCCTGCTCCAGCCAAACATCAGCAGGAAAACCATACAACCCCTACTCCACAGTTTCAGAGGGGCTAAGCAGGGAATTGGTGATTTCTTTGCTGGGTGAAGCAGGTGTTGATCTAATTCTCCTTCAGGATAGTGTCAGTGGGGTCCAGTGATAAGCTGAGCCTCCGTGTCCACCCACTAGCTGTGGGACTATACAAGGTGGTGCAACACAGAACTAGTTATCATTGGGCTTCACCACCACTCCCATGACAGTAAGGCCTAGTGGAGCCTATGACATCCACAGGTGACCAAGGCCATGCAAATCAAAATGAGAAAGAACTCCATTTTCCTCCTCTTCTAGAATCAAAGAGGCTCACCACCACCCAGCATCAATGAAACTGAGAAATATTATTCAAGGTGAGATGTTCAACCTACCAGCCCCCCTTCTCCACTGTGCGAGCTGTGTTGCCCAATGGGAAGTAAGCTGTTGCACTCACTCTACAGCAGCAAAGCAAGTAAGTTAGCCCTCTGAATCCTCCTTACCTAGTGGCAATGGAGTCCACCCAAGAGCTGATCATACACCTCTACCTGCAAGCAATCAGAAGGTTCATTATCAGCCCCCATTTTTTACTGGGAAGGTGTCAAGGGGACTGGGGTGGTTGCTGAACTTCTGATTTATCCATCTGCAATGAGACAATGTGAGTCATCACTCCACTTTTGTAGGGTTGGTATTGGCAAGGCCCAGCAGAAAGCTCAACATATAGCCCACCAGCCTCTTGGAGGCTAGATCTCAACAAGAAGATTGTCTGCTAAACAATGAAGAATAAACAGAATCCATAGTCTCATAATGTAATATCCACAGTGTCCAGGATATAATGAAAAGATCACTCATCATACCAAGAAATACGAACATGAATGAGAAAAGAAAATCTTTTAATTTTTTTAACGTTTATTTATTTTTGAGACACAGAAAGAGACTGAGCGTGAGTGGGGGAGGGGCACAGAGAGGAGACACAGAATCCCAAGCAGGCTCCAGGCTCTGAGCTGTCAGCACAGAGCCTGACTCAGGGCTTGAACCAACATGCAGTGAGATGAAGACCTGAGCCAAAGTTAGATGCTTAACCAACTGAGCCATCCAGGCACTCTGAGAAAAGGTAATCTTAAAAAACACCATTATCAAGATGAACCTAATACTGGAATTACCTGACAAGGATTTTAAAGAGGGCACCAGAGAAATGCTTCAGCAAACAACTAATAATTTTCCTGAAACAAATGAAAAAAAAAGAGAATAATCTCAGCAAAAAATTAAAAGTTACAAAAAGAACCAAATGGGAATTATAGAATTGAAAATATAGCAACAAAAATTAAAAATTTACAGGTGGGGGGCGCCTGGGTGGCGCAGTCGGTTAAGCGTCCGACTTCAGCCAGGTCACGATCTCGCGGTCGGTGAGTTCGAGCCCCGCGTCAGGCTCTGGGCTGATGGCTCAGAGCCTGGAGCCTGTTTCCGATTCTGTGTCTCCCTCTCTCTCTGCCCCTCCCCCGTTCATGCTCTGTCTGTCTCTGTTCCAAAAATAAATAAACGTAAAAAAAAAAAAAATTACAGGTGGGCTCCACAGTAGATGAAAATGACAGGGGATAGAATCAGTGAACTTTAGTCCAGATCAGTAGAATTTACTCAATCTAAAAATCATAGAGAAATAGGCTAAAAATTTTAACAACAAACCTATTTATTATCTCCCATCAAAATAACTCCAAAAGAAGGACGTTTCTAGATTTGTTTCAGTCTCTCAGTGATAGCAATATTTCTGCTTGACTAGCCTCAATTTGTAAAACTTTTCTTCAGGTTTTTTTGCCTTGTCGTCACAGATGGTTGCTATAGTTCAATTCCAGGCCTCACATCCAATAATAGAATTTTTCTTTGGTTTGTTTGGTTTTTGAGTGTTGTTCTTTATAGGGGAGAGAAAATTCCCAGAAGTTCATTATATATGACTAATTTTTGGTCATTTAAACATATATTAATGTTCTAGGTGAAAGAGAGGCTGCAAAATAAAGCATCTGGCATTTTAGTTTCTATGATGGGAAACAATCTGTGTCAGTATTTGGGGGGAAAAGGCTGAGGGATGGCTTTTAGATGAGAACCAACAAAGAAATTGATTTTTTGTCACTTGTTCAGCTCCTAAAGAATATTTCACAGATTATTCCTTCTTCTTCCATTTCTAACGCCATAAAATTGTCTCAAACCCTACTGTTTGCCAGCTTCCCTTCCTTCAGCTTCAATCTACTTCAATCCACAAAATACATCATATTTTCAGCACTATCTTTGATTACACCATTGCATTGTTCCAAACTCTGCAGTAGTTCAAATTACCTTTTTTGCCAAATGGAATAATGAATTATGATTTTCTGAAGGCTCTCCATTAAAAAAAAAAAAAGTCTCTCTCACATTCCCAAAGTCTATTACTCAAACCCATCTCATCTCAAGGGGTTTAGAAATAATCACACTAAAAAAAGACAAAAACAGCAAAAATTAACTTGACAATATAAAGACTCTGAAGCTCTTACAGTCAGGACCTTTGTCTTCAGTTCTTCATCCCCTTACTTTGATGCTACTCTATGGGGGGATTTTACCATACAACACCCCCTCCTACTGACCCAGGTGCCCCACCACTTCATCTTGGGTTCCAAAATGCCACAGAGGCTACCTTACCTACACTATAAGTCTGAAGAAGTCAGAGGAGGGTATCTTAACTATCTCTGGAAGGTTATTTTTCCCCTAAAAAATCCAGATTAGTCAATGCCAATTTCAGTGACTTACTCTGAACTGCAAAAAAGTGATATTCTGTGAACAACACTTCATAGGTCTACTCCATAAATGACACCAGTTTTCTCCCACCATCTCATTTGTTAAAAAAAAATCTCTCTTTTCCTTTCTCCTTCTCTATTACAATCTCCATTCATTCTCATTATGTGTTATATCAAGTATCAGGTAGAAGTGAAAAATGAATTCCATGAACATCAGGAAGAAAAAAAAGGAACTTATCACATGATGATCTATTTCATCACAAATACATGCCACACTTCGTATTTTAAGGTCTCATGCAAATCAGCCCATATGTTCATTTATTCACCCAACAAGTATTTATTAAATTTCTACTATGGATTGGCCTGTGAACTTGTTTCCAGTAAATGAGTTATTTGGGAATGGAAATGTTAACATACCTAAATGTCACTATTGCATGTCAATATCTGTCTGAGTAAATATGGCCCCAGTACAACCACTGTTGTCACAGAGCTTGGGTGCAGACATCAAGATACAGACATGGAGATGGAGGCAGATTCATACCTTTTTTCCTTAGTAATCCAAGCCCATATAACAGGGACACTGCGGTTCTTTTAGGTAACTCCCTAGAGCTTTGAAGAGTGTCTTAAATGCATCTAACACAAAACAAACTGAACTGATTTAGATTGAACCTCTGACAATAACTTTTAAAAATAAGATTTCTTACTATTAAGAAAAGATTACATAACATATCAAATTTGAGTAAAGAAAACTAAAATTACAACTCAGACAAGTATCTGATATTTATGGTTTTGAACATCACAGATAAAATAGCATTTAGGAATGTGAAAATTCTGGTCTGGGATTGTGTGGGACCAAGTGGATGGAGACAGCTTGGTGGGACAGAGGTGTGTGTGTGTGCGAATTAGAAGAGAGAAAATGGTAATAGGCCTAAGCAGGGAAGAGAGGGGACTCCTTCTGTAGAGAGACGAAAGGAAGAGAACAAGGGTCTGTGGAACTGTAGAATTGCACTTAGACAAGAAACAAACCTCTCCAGACCATGGACTGGGGAATGAGAAATACGAAGAAAGCCAATTTTACTTTGTAAACAACCTTAGGAGCTGAAGATTGGAGTTTTCAGGGGTGCCTGACTTTCTCCAGTCCAGAGCCCCATGTACGTGGGCCTGGGGAAGAGGGAAGCCAGCCCTAGGGTGAGGTAACAATCTCTGGGAGCACTGGGAGAGAACAGTACCCTTCCTCAGATACTGTGGGAAGAGAGTTTATTGACTCCCCCAGGACAAAAGGCCCTGCAGGTGCCAGCCAAAGGACCTTTGTTGGCTGGTGTAGGATCCCTGTGGTGCGGGATCCTTTAGACTTCGGATTTTGAATCCCAGCTAAGCGTCTACGAAGCCTGGGAGACTGGAGCAGGGCAAGCCGCACCCCTGTGCTACCGTGTGAGGACTGACTGAATAGCATAGGTTGACACACTTGGTCCAGGGAGGAGGGACTGGGGTGTCGCCTTTTTTCTCCCCAACACCAACACAGTGGGGCTTCAGGGAACAGGACAGTGGCCCCCGGTGGAAGACTGCTTACACCAAACCCCACCCCTCTGTGCCTAGCAACTGCTTATCTACTGGAATAAGACTGACTCTGAGCTAACCAGACTGCTTCTCCTCCAGACCAGCACAGCCACTAGTCCCAGGCACCAAGAGACAACTGTCCTGTGATATTGTATGTTAGTCTGTTATTTTTTTTCATCCTTCCTTTTCTTCTCTTTTCCCATCTTTATCATATATATATATATATGTGTGTGTGTGTGTGTGTGTGTGTGTGTGTGTGTGTGTGTATGTATATAAAATCTTTTTTCTTTCTTTCTTTCTTTCTTTCTTTCTTTCTTTCTTTCTTTCTTTCTTTCTTTCTTCTGGTTGGTTGTTTAATTAGGCATTTTTACTCTATTCTTTTTACACCTTTTTGTGTATCTCCTTCTTATTTATTTTCCTTTCTCTATGGATTAAGCCTTATAGATTCTTTGATTCTCTTCCTGGTATTTTTCTTTCACCCCTTTCATTTTCCTCTTTGTACGGAATAAGGTCACCCCCCTTTCCTTTTTTATAGGGTTATTTCAACAAACAAATCAAAGCACACCTGGTGGAAGGTCCAAATAATCCACCACTATAAACCGTGTGATAGAGCAGCCAAATACGCAACAACAGAGTACACACAACACACTCCAAAAACACTTCCTGATGTGCCATGCCCTGGACAGTGTATGACCCCTTTTTAATATGGTAGTACTTGCAGGTGCAGGACATATAACAAGTTATTAAAACGCATAAAAGACAGAAACTAGCCAAAATGACAAAACGGAAGAATTATTTTCAAAAGAAATTCCAGGAAGAAATGACAGACAATTGCTCAAAATAGATATAAATAATATATCTGAATAAGAATTTAGAATAATAGTCATAAGACTAATAGCTGGGCTTGAAAAAAGCATAGAAGACAACAGAGAATCTATTGCTGCAGAGACCAAACACCTAAAAAATAGTTACCATGAATTAAGAAATTCTGTAAATGATATATAAAATAAACTAGATGCAGTCAGCAAGGACGGAAGAAGCAGAGGAGAGAATAGGTGAAATAGAAGATAAAATTATGGAAAATGATGAAGCTGAAAAAAAGAGGGAAAGGAAATTACTAGGCCATGAGGGTAGAATAGAGACCTAAATGATTCAATGAAACAAAATAATATCCATATCATAGGAGTTACAGAAGAAGAGAGAGAGAAAGGGGAAGAAGGTTTATTTGAACAAATTATAGCTGAGAACTTCCCTAATCTGGGGAAGGAAACAGACATCCAAGTCCAAGAGGCATAGAGAACTCCCTTCAAAACAAACAAAAACAGGTCAACACCATGACATATCATAGTGAAACTGGAAAAATACAAAGATAGAGAATTCTGAAAGAAGCTAGGGACAAACGGGCCTTAACTTACAAGGGTAGACACATAAGGGTAGTAGCAGATCTGTCTACTGAAATTTGGCAAGCCAGAAGGGAGAGGCAGGAAATATTCAATGTGCTGAATAGGAAAAATACGCAGCCAAGAATCCTTTATCCAGCAAGGCTGTTATTCAGAATACAAGGAGAGATAAAGGCTTTCCCAGACAAACAAAAACTAATGTTGTTCAACACCAGTAAACCAGCCCTGCAGGGAAACCCTAAGGGGGGGGGGGGTCTCTGTGAGTGAAAAGCAGGTAAGACTACAAAGAATCAGAGATACCACAAGCTACAGATAACACAAGGACATTAAATGCTTACCTTCTGATAATCACTCTGAATGTAAATAGGCTAAATTCCCCAATCCAAAGACATAGGATATCAGAATGGATAAAAAAATAATATCCATCTATATGCTGCCTACAAGAGACTCATTTTAGACCTGAGGACACCTGCAGATTGAAAGTGAGGGGATGGAGAACTCTCTCATGCTACTGGATGTCAAAAGAAAGCTGGAGGAGCCATGGTTATATCAGACAAACTAGATTTTAAACCAAAGACTGTAACAAGAAATGAAGAAGGACATTATATCATAATTAAGGGGTCTATCCATCAAGAAGAGCTAACAATTGTAAACATTTATATCTCCAGCATGAAAGCACCCAAATATATAAATCAAATAATCACAAACATAAATAAACATATAGATAATACTGCCATGATTGTAGGAGACTTTAATATTCCACTGAAAGCAATGGAAAAATCATCTAGGCAAAAAATCAATAAGGAAACAATGGGTCTGAATGACACATTGGATCAGATGGACTTAACAGATATATTCAGAACTTTCCATCCAAAAGCAGAATACACATTCTTCTCAGGTGCACATGGAACATTCTCCAAAATAGATGATATACTGGATCACAAAACAGCCCTCAATAAATATAAAAGGATTGAGATCATACCATGCATAGTTTCAGATCACAATGTTATGAAACTTGAAATCAACCACAAGAAAAAATTTGGAAAGCCCCCAAATATGTGGAGGTTAAACAACATCCTACTAAAGAATGAAGGGGTCAACCAGGAAATTAAAGAAGAAATTTAAAAACATATAGAAACAACTGAAAATGAAAATACAACAATCCAAACCCTTTGAGATGCAGCAAAGGCAGTCCCAAGAAGAAAATACATTGCAATTCAGGCCTATGTCAAGAAGCAAGAAAGATCCCAAGTACATAACCTAACCTCACACCTAAAGGAACTAGAAAGGCAACAGCAAAGAAAGCCCAAAGACAGCAGAAGAAGAGAAATAATATAGATTAGAGCAGAAATAATATAGAATCCAAAAAAAAAAAAAAAACATAGTAGAACAGATCAATTAACCTAAGAGCTGGTTTTTTGAAAGAACGAAATTGAAAAACCCCTCACCAGACTTCTCAAAAA
Source organism: Felis catus (assembly GCF_018350175.1). Lineage (NCBI taxonomy): Eukaryota > Metazoa > Chordata > Mammalia > Carnivora > Felidae > Felis > Felis catus. Next base: position 42,786,136 of record NC_058379.1, read on the forward strand.
CAAATGAGAGAAGACCCAAATAGATATACTCATGACTGGAAGAGGTGAGATCACAACCAACACTATAGAAATACAAACAATTATTAGAGAATACTATGAAAAATTATATGCCAATAAACTGGACAGTCTGGAAGAAACGGAAAAATTCCTAGACACCCAGACACTACCAAAACTCAAATACGAAACACATAAAATTTGAACAGACCCAAAACCAGCAAAGAAATTGAATTGGTTATCAAAAATCTCCCAACAAATAAGAGTCCTGGGTCAGATGGCTTCCCAGGGGAATTCTACCAGATATTTAAAGGAGAGTTAATACCTACTTTTCGTAAGCTGTTTCAAAAAAATAAAAGCAATGGAAGGAAAGCTTACATATTCATTCTATGAAGCCAGCATTACCTTGATTCCCAAACCAGACAAAAACCCCACTGAAAAGGAGAATTATAGGCGAATATCCCTGATGAATATGGATGCAAAAATTCTCAAGGTATTAGCAAACCAGATCCATTACAAATAATACATTAAAAGAATTATTCACCATGATCAGGTGAGATTCATTCCTGGGCTGCAGGGCTTGTTCAATATTCACAAATCAATCAACATCATACATCACGTTAATAGAAAAAAATGGTAAGAACCATATGATCCTGTCAACAGATGCAGAAAAAGCATTTGACAAAATACAGTATCCTTTCTTAATAAAAACCCTCAAGAAAGTCGGGATAGAAGGAACATACCTTAATGTCTTAAAAGCCATATATGAACCACCCACATCTAACATCATCTTCAATGAGGAAAAACTGAGGCTTTACCCTGAGATCAGGAACATGACAAGGATGTCCACGCTCACTGCTTTCATTTAACATAATGTTGGAAGTCCTAGCCTCAGTAATCAGACAACAAAATGAAATAAAAGGCACCCAAACTGGCAAAGAAGTTAAACTTTCACTTTTCAGAGATGACATGATACTCTACATGGAAAAGTTGAAAGATCCCACCAAAAAACTGCTAGAACCGATACATGAGTTTAGCAAAGTCACAGGACATAAAATCAATGTAAAGAAATCAGTTGCATTTTCATACACCAATAATGAAGCAACAGAAAGAGATATCAAGGAATTGATCACATTTAGAATTCACCAAGAACCATAAAATACCTAGGAATAAAACCACCCATAGAGGTAAAAGATCTATATGCTGAAAAGTACAGAAAGCTTATGAAAGAAACTGAAGAAGACACAAAGAAATGGAAAAACATCCTATGCTCATGTATTGGAACAAATATGGTTAAAATAGCGATACTACCCAAAGAAATCTACATATTCAATGCAATCCCTATCAAAATAGCACCAGACTTTTTCACAGAGCTAGAAAAAACAATCCTAAAATTTGTATGGACTGCAATAGACTCCCAATAGTAATTCTGAAAAAGAAAACCAAAGCTGGAGGCACCACAATCCTGGACTCTAGCTTGTATTACAAAGCTTCAATCATCACATCAGTATGGTATTGGCACAAAAACAGACATATAGATCAATGGGATAGAATAGAGAACCCAGAAATGGACCCACAAATATAGCGCCAACTAAGCTTTGACATAGCAGGAATGAGTATCAGATGGAAAAAAGACAGTGTCTTTAGCAAATGGTACTGGGAGAACTGGACAGCAACATATAGAAGAATAGTTCTGGACCACTTTCTATCATATACAAAAATAAATTCAAAATGGATGAAAGACCTAAATGTGAGAGAGGAAATGATCAAAATCCTACAGGAGAAAACAGGCAGCAACTTCTTTGACTTTGGCCACAGCAATTTCTTACTTGAAATGTCTCTGAAGGCCAGGAAAGTAAAAACAAAAACAAACTATTGGGACCTCATCAAGATAAAAAGCATCTGAACAGCAAAGGAAATAATCAACAAAACCAAAAGGCAACACATAGAATGGGAGAAGATATTTGCAAATGACATATTGGATAAAGAGTTAGTAACAAAAATCTATTTAAAAACTCAGCAAACTCAATATCTAAAAACAAATAATCCAGTAAAGAAATGGGAAGAAGACATGAATAGACACTTTTCCAAAGAAGACATCCAGATGGCCAACAGACACATGAAAAGACACACTTTCCCTTATCATCAGGGAAATACAAATCAAAACAACATTGAGATACCACCTCACACCAGTCAGAGCAGCTAAAATTAACAACTCAGGAAACAACAGATGTCAGTGAGGATGTGGAGAAAGGGGAACCCTCTTGGTGGGAATGCAAGCTGGTGCAGCCACTCTGGAAAACAGAGTGTTAATTTTCTAACAAAAATTAAAAATAGAATTGCCCTATGACCCAGGAATAGCACTACTAGGAATTTATCCAAAGGATAGAGGAGTACTGATTCGCAGGAGCACATGTACCCCAATGTTTATAGCAGCACTTTCAACAATAGCCAAATTATGGAAAGGCCCTAAATGTCCATCAACTGACAAATGGATAAAGAAGATGTGGTTTATATATACAATGGAATACTACTTGGCAATGGGAAAGAATGAAATCTGGCCATTTGCAGCAACGTGGATGGAACTGGAGGGTCTTATGCTAAATGAAATAAGCCAGGCAGGGAAATACAGATACCATGTGTTTTCACTCATATGTGGATCTTGAGAAACTTAACGAAGACCATGGGGGAGGGGGAGGGGGGAAAAGTGTTACAGAGAGGGAGGGAGACAAACCATAAGAGACTCTTGAATACTGAGAACAAACTGAGGGTTGATGGGGGTAGGGGAGAGGGGAAAGTGGGTGATGGGCATTGAGGAGGGCACTTGTTGGGATGAGCACTGGGTGTTGTATGTAAATCAATTTGACAATAAATTATATTAAAAAATTAATAAAAAAGAAGCTGTGAGATACAGATAGATATAGAGATATATAGATAGATATAGATATATAGATGATATAGATAGATATAGAGATAGAAATAGAGATAAAGATAGAGATAGAGATAGATATAGAGACATAGATATGAGACAACATTTGGATGGAACTGGAGGGTATTATGCTAAGTGAAATAAGTCAGTCAGAAAAAGACAGATACCATATGATTCACTCATATGTGGAATTTCAGAAACTTAACAGAAGATCATATGGGAAGGGAAGGAAAAATAATATATGAACAGAGAGGGAGGCAAACCATAAGAGACTCTTAAATACAGAGAATAAATCGAGAGTTGGTGGGAGTGGGGAAAATGGGTGATGGGCATTGAGGAGGGAACTTGTTGGGATGAGCACAGGGTGTTGTATGCAAGTGATGAATCATGGGAATCTATTCCTGAAGTCAACACTACACTGTATGTTAGCTAACTTGACAAAAACAAAAAAGAATGTGAAAATTCTGTCCACCAAACTATAGACCAACTATCATATGAGGGAAAAAACATACTAGATTACATTATTGTACCCTTGGCATGAGTTTTTAAATAAAATACTATGAATATTGCCAGTTTGAAACAGCTTTGTCTTGGTGCCCAGAACAGAGTATAGAATAAAAGAATAATGGGTCTTTTTGATGGTTTTATTCCCCAGAAAAATAGAAGATAGTGTTCTTGTAAGAATAAATTACTGTGTATAATGAAATCGAATATTAAAAGTCATAAATCCATGTCTAAAAACTGTAACTTTTATTTTCTGTATCTTCTCCTGCTTTGGTATTCCTATGCCCATGACAACAGCTGGTCAGGGGTGCAGTAAGGAGAGGGATTTTAAAATTTGCTAAATAAAAGTAATTCAATTCCTTTCAAGTTAACAAAGTCTCTTTCAAGTAAATATTCATTCAAATACAAGTTAAAATACTTTTCAGAGAAATGTTCACACCTTCTCTTTAGCTCCTCCATACCCCCTAATCCTCTACCTTTTGGGACCTGGGAAACAGGGCATCCAAGAAGAGACTCGTAGTCTTTATTCTGTTTTTCGTGGCATACTAGCATCCAGAAAGATGTCTCTTCCCCTTCTGAAGCTCTGACCATACAGAGCAGGTATCCACCAAAGTGTGGCCAGTCCTGTTTCTAGGTATCAAACTGCATAGTATGCTGAGATCACTGTCCTCAACCATAAACTCCCACCAGGGGCTGCCTTCAATCTACCACTTACCCACCAGATCACCAGTTCTCCAATTTCTCATGACACCCTCATTCCCCCACCAGGACAAAGGGGATGCTTAGAATATCTTATAAACTACCTCCAAGTGGTGATAAGTGGAAGCAGAATAATCTCTAGCCAAACAGAGATCTTCTCACCAGGCTACTTGGAAGTGGGAAAGAGTGTCAACAGTCATAAACGAGCAGTCCCAAACCTATGAGGATATTTTAACTATCCCCATCCACTTCCTATAAGTTTCAAAGCAAAGAGCTAAGGAGTAGGGAAGCTTTCTTCTGCCTCTCTCTCCCTGAATAATTCCACCTGCATTCAACACTACAAGTGTTTCTCTTCCCTTGCCTACCTAGCAGATACTACCCTTGAATCACATCCTCCTCCTCTAAGTGGCATAGAACTGTAATGTTAGAAAGTTTGCAAGAAAAGGAATGGTAATGCTGAGAGCATAAGATAAAGCAGATAAATTATAACTTGGTTACACCTAAATCAGAACATTGTTGGGGAGCCTGGGTCACTCAGTCAGTTAAATGTCTGACTCTTGATTTTGGCTCAAGTCATGATCTTACAGTTGTGAGATTAAGCCCTGCTTCATGCTCTACACTGGGCATGGAGCCTGCTTAAGATTCTCTCTCTCTCTCTCTCTCTCTCTCTCTCTCTCTCTCTCTCTCTCTCTTTCTCTCTCTCTCTCTCTCTCTCTCTCTCTCTCTCTCTCTCTCTCTCTGCCTCTCCCCACCATGAGGATCTCTCTTTAAAAAAACACCTTTGTTAGTGAGCATTGAAGGAGTCACAAAAATGCACTCAGTGAGTGGAACTGTGAATGTCCTTCAATTTTAGTGGCTTAGTGTTTCAAAGCTGGGGGTGACTATCCTCATTAGGAAGTATTTCTCTGAATCCTCTGAGAGTAGAGGTCTCTTTTAGAGTCTTGGACAACTTTGTAAGGTTGTGGATTTGGCATTGACTTGGGAGTTTACCATATGCAAGACCCAAAGGGTCTCCTACTTTTACTAGGAGATCCAGGTGTCAGAAAATTTTCCAGTATGATATGGAAATTAAGGTTTGGGTGCCAATGATGACTCTACAATAAACTTGATAATTAAATGGCTATATATGAAATCTCAGAGATTACTTTATTAGTTTGAAAATAGAGAAAGTAATATAACAAACTCAGGTACCTCTAACCCTAGAATCAAAAGCTATTAATATCTTATCATATTTTTCTCTAAAGTACAAGTAAAGTTCCATTTCTTTCTCTCCTAAGTCTCATTTTTCCCCAACCCCAGAGGATGTTTCTTAAGGAATCTATGTAAGGCAATAATAACATCGCAATACACACATCTATCAAATTAACTCAATGTACACACAATGTTAATGTGTCAATTATATCTCAATGAAAAACAAACAAACAGAAGCAGGAAAAGCCAATGTCCCAGTTCAAAAGCTGTCAGGCAGGAGGAATTCTCTTTCACTATGGGAGAGTCAGTCATTTTGTTTTCTTCAGGCTTCAACTAATTGGATGAGGCCCTGCCTTACTCAGTCTAACAATTTAAATGTTAATCTCATCTAAAAATACCTTCACAAAAATACTTGAAATAATGTTTGACCAAATATCTGGGCAGTCTGAGGCCCATCAAGTTGATGTGTAAAATTAACTATCTCACTTACTTAGGTATTTACCTGAAAAACAAAAAGATGCATGTCCACACCAAAAAAATTTATGTAATTATTTTTACTAACTTATTCATAGTCATCAAAAACTGTAAACAACCAATGTCCATCAGCTGGTGAAGAGATAAACAAGTTGTGGTATAACCATCAATGGACCACTATTCAGCAATTTTTGAAAAATACAGATACATACTGCAATACAAATAAATCTCAAAACCATTATGCTAAGTGAAAAAGGCCACATTCAAAAGGCTACATATTATGATCAATTTATATGATACACTGGAAAAGGAAAAACTATAGGACCAGAAAGATAAGTGGTTGCCAGCAGCTGGGGGTGTGAGAAGAAAGTTGATTACAAAGGAATGCAAGGGAACTTTTGGGCTGGTGGGAATATTCTTCATCTTCATTGTGGCGGTAGTCACATGCTACATGTCTGTCAAATTTCATCAGACTTCATCATGTAATCTGGGTGAATTTTCCTTCATGTAAATTATACTTCAATAAAACCTGATTTAAACAAATGGTACAAATTGAGATGAGAAAGAGGTCCAATTATGTGATGTTATCAGGCTCCTTAGGACTCTTCCACTCTTGCACTAGGCCTCTGAAAGATATTTCTGCTTCTCACTTACCTTCTTTCCCAAACATGGTGCTTTAGCTAAGACTTCACCTCTGGTTCCACATACCTGCCAAATCCCTTCATTTTGATGTTCATGTAGCCAGTGCTCTGATTAGACCTGCTGTATTTCCCCATTCTGACAAGGACTGTATTCTTTAGATAGTTTACTGTGCAATGTTGAAATACCACTATTCTTTTCATTCTTCTATGCAATCTTCACCATATTCTACGCTGAAGGGGCCTCCAAAATGGATCTTCTAGCACTCATTTATTTCCAAACTTATGTGAAAACTGGGTTTTATACAACTCTTTTTCCTCTGTATGTTATGTGTGATTGTATTTGTTCTCCTTTGTTTACATGGTTTGGGGAATGTAGAGGGATTTGGGTTATCTTAACTCGTTTCTAGTTTTATTGCATTAATTTCATATATGTTGTTCTGCATGTTATCTGTTCTTAAGAATTTGTTAAAACTTCTTTGTCTATTCTACCATCAATTTGGTAACTTTTCCATATATTCTTAAAAGAATGCAAATTATTTGGGGGAGGGGAGATATAGAAACCATATAGGTCATGTTTATTAACTGTATTGATAAATTCATCTGAAGTTTACTAAATTTTAAGAATTTGTTCTTAAGAATTTGTTAAAACTTCTTTGTCTATTCTATCATCAATTTGGTAACTTTTCCATATATTCTTGAAAAGAATGCAAATTATTTGGGGGGGAGATATAGAAACCATATAGGTCATGTTTATTAACTGTATTGATAAATTCATCTGAAGTTTACTAAATTTTAGTCTGGTTAATGAAGAAATTTCTGATATATGTGTGTTAAAATAATTCATTAAGAGAGTAGGTTTTCCAAATATAATACATGTAAGTTCCCAAAATAAAATAACCTATGTGAAGTAAATTTGTAAATATGAGTGCTACACACCATTATTATATTAACCACAGAAACAAAATAAAATTTATGACAACACAAGGTATAAAAGTACCAATTAAAAATGTCCTGGAAAGAATTCATGTTGGATAACACAGTCAGTGTGACTTAGAGCATTACTTAAAAGCCAAAAAGGCTGCCATAAAATCTTTTTGTAACAATAGTCAAAAATAGCATAACCTTGATATCTGAGTTACCAGAAGACTTTCTCTTGATGTCAATTCAACTACAGCAAGTACTGTTCCCGGGGCATTTCATGGATATATCATTGCTCTTTCTCTTCCAACAAAGTGTTATTTGATTTCAACAAATCCCAAATAATCTTTTGGTATAAGACATAAACCTCCAAGAATTAAGAATGTCAAAGCAACTTTTGCTAGCTATTTGACAGAATCTCCTGGAAATTGAACTTTGAGTTGTTTATAAATTTTGATTACCAGGTTCTACTCACAAATGGGGTAGCTGGCAATGAAAGACTGTCAGCAGACGATTAGAAAGTTATATATATTAAAGTTCATTGTTTTCATTTGTTTCTTCTATGATAAAGGAAATCGCATTAAGATACAAGGATTTGAAACAAACCTTGTGCAGTCACTGCAAGACATGATTGGGCAACATGACAGTGGAGGAAAAGTCCCCTAGTGTTTTCCTGTAATATTCTACTCTATCAACTCATGAACCATTATTAGAGTTGGAACTGAAATATTTTGTCCCTTTGTTAATGATTATTTTATCCCCATGTTCACATGGGAAACAAAATCCTTCTTAAATAATAGAATACAAATTAACTTTTCTCTAATGAATAAAGGGACTTTCAATATATCCCAAAGGCTAACAACTGACATACTGTATAGAATGAAGGAGGGGAAATGTTTTTAACTGTGCACCCATTTGCATTTCAAAGACTTTCCTAACTGATTATCTTGAACAGAGAGTAAGATGGTATTCAGTTATGTTTTTAAGTTCATTCACTTATAGATAGTTTGTGACTCCAGGAAGTTCGTAGTGGGATTAGAAGTTAAGTGTTACTCTCTAGACAAGGACATTGGTGGTCATAAATTATGATTATGTGACTGCTGTAGCATTCTGTCTGAATGGAATTGGGGTGGTGATCCATGTCTCAAGTGGCCTAGAAACCACTTTGACAGTCTTCTCAAAGGAGCATCAATAGCAAAAGTCAAGGTCTGAAGAGAAATGTGTGTTTACATCAGGAAAATACTAAGTAAATTCTGAAAACAAAACAGTATGAGAGTATATCTACCAATGTATTTCAATGGCCATCCTTAATTTCAGCAAGAGGCCATTTTCCTATTAGCAAAGCAGATTCTATCACTGATATTTGCACAATTTCATAGACTTGGGGGTGAGATCATAGGAGGAAACTGTTAGCTAGAACTAGCTTTCTTTTTCCTGAGAGTTTGAACTGAATTTTTAGATATACTTTCTGGGACAAAAAGCCAGTATCAGATATAAATGATCTCTGTTATTTGAATTATGTGGGTTTTTTCCCCCTATTAATGACCAGATTCAGAAATAACAAAGTTGTCCCAAGGAGTTCCTTCTGACACTGCTATTCTTAAGCTTTTCTTCTGCCTTGTTTGGACGGAATGTGGCCACCCATGCCTTGTAGGCTTCACTGGGACACAGCATTTGCTTGATGCTTTGGGAGGTTCAGGGGGTGGCAAGGAGAAATAGCAGCATAAGTACCCTATTTGCTATTACTCTCCCCTGTTTAAAAAAAAAAAACAGCTTTGGAGGGGAGGACCCATGTTCAGGGGGTGGCAAGGAGAAATAGCAGCATAAGTACCCTATTTGTTATTACTCTCCCCTGTTTAAAAAAAAAAAAAAAACAGCTTTGGAGGGGAGGACCCATGATGGCAGAACAGCATGGAAGTTTTTTTTTGTCTCACGTCCATGAAATACAACCAGACCAACACTAAACCATCCTGCACACCTAGAAGACTGATCTGAGGATTAACACAACAATCTGCACAAACTGAACCACAGAATTCAGCAGATACATGGCAGGGAGAGGTGAACTGGGAGAGAGAGAGCCATCGAGAGCAAAGAGCCATTTTTGTGTGCAGAGAGAGGATGGAGACGGGGTGGGGAAGAATACAGGAAGAGAACCCCTCCTCAAAAGCAGCTGGAGAGAAAGTGGAAAAGTGGAAATAGCTGAAGGGACTGAACTAAAAGGGGAGAAAGGAGAAAGGAGAGAGTTTAAATTCCATTAAGACTATAAACAGGGGGAGTGCAGAGTCTGAAACTCTGCAGCTCAACACCTGGTGGTGCTCTGGTGAGAAGGGCGAACTCCCAAGAACAGAGTGAAGTCTGGAGGTCTTTGGGCCACACGGGGAGAGCCAGTTCCCTTGCTGGGAAGACACCTGGTAGAGGCTGTGTGACTCCCTCCCAAAGGCAAATGCCCAGTGGACCCGGGAGAACAACCACATTCTCCAGTGCTGGAACAAGGTCGCTGGGGGTGAAGCCTGGTGCCAGATGTGTGTTGTGATTTTCCATAATCCCTGAAACGCTGCTGCTGCTACACGATTGCGTGAACTTTTTCTGGGGCAGGCTGGCACCCAGCCACAGACTCTGGGCATCAGTAGCACCACGGCCCCGCAAACGTGCCTGGGTGCAGCTGGCGCCTGACCATTGCTTGGTGAGACCCTCCCATAGAGTGGAAGAATGGGTAAAAGCCACAGTCCTTCAGAAATCAGGGGTAAGGAAAAACAGCCGCATCTGAGATAAAACTCAGGAGAGAGGTTCTGCCTGCGGCTTGGTCACAGACAGTGTAAAAGCGGGGATTGGAAGGAAGCCGAAAACAAAGGACTGGTGCGCGATTGCTGATTGGGGAGAAGAGTTCTGAGACACTGTTCTGAACAGAAACTGGATAGGTGGATAATGCCATTTTCACAACTCCCACGCATGCGCACACATACCTACAAGCTCCACAACAATCCGTCCCAGTAAACTAAGCAGCGCCATCTAGTGGAGAATGTAGATGTTACACTAAGCCCTGCCCAACTGGGCCTACCTCGCTCTTCAGAAACACAAGTCTCTCCACCTGCTTAATTCATGTACTATAAAGCACTTCATAGTTTGACTTCGAGGGGAAAACGAGTTAATTTCAGTTGTATTTCAGTCTGTTCACCTGTGAATCTATTCAATTTTCTTTATTTTTTCTTTTCTTTTTTCCTTTCTCATTTCTTTTCTTTTTCTTGAATACAGAAAGAGAAAAAATTCATTTTTATTTTCAATTTTTACTAAAAATATTTTCCTTTAATTTTTTCTACTATATTTTTTACATTTGTGTAAATTTTTTCAAATTCTATTTTACTTCCATCATTTCATTTTAGTCTACTTCAGTGTATTCATTTTTTCAAATTTTTAAACAATTTCTTTTTTTTCTTTATCTTTTTTCTCTAATATATCAAGCCCATTTCAACACCCAGAAAAAAACACACCTAGGATCAAGCATCATTTATTTCATTTTTTTCTGCATGTGTGTTTGTTTTTAATTTTTTATTTTAATATTTTTTAATTTTAATATTTTTTAACTTTAATATTTTTACCTCATTAACTCCTTTTCTCCCTTCAAAATGACAAAATGAAGGAATTCAACCCAAAAGACAGAGCAGGAAGAAACAACAGGCAGGGACTTAACCAACACAGATACAAACAAGATGTCTGAACCAGATTTTAGAATCACAATAATAAGAATACTATGGAGTCAAAAATAGATTACAGTCCCTTTCTGTGGAGATAAAAGAAGTAAAAGCTAGCCAGGATGAAATAAAAAATATGGCAACTGAGCTACAATCTCGAGAAGATGCCATGGGAGCAAGGATAGATGAGGCAGAACAAAAATCAGCGATATAGAGGACAAACTTATGGAGAATAATTAAGCAGAAAAAAAGAGGGAGTTTAAGACAAAAGAGCATGAGAAATCAATGACTCATTAAAAAGGAACAACATCAGAATCATAGGGGTCACAGAAGAGGAAGAGAGAGAAATAGGGTTATGTGAGAGGAAGAGAGAGAAGGGTTATGTGAGCAAATCATAGCAGAAAACTTTCCTAACCTGGGGAAAGACACAAACATCAAAATCCAGGAAGCACAGGGGACTCCCATTAGATTCAACAAAAACCGACCATCAACAAGGCATACCATAGTCAAATTCACAAAATACTCAGGCAAGGAAAGAATCATGAAAGCAGCAAGGGAAAAAAAATCCTTAATCTACAAGGGAAGAGAGATCAGATTTACAACAGATCTATCCATAGAAACATGGCAGGCCAGAAAGGAGTGGCAGGATATATTCAGTGTGCTGAATCAGAAAAATATGCAGCCAAGAATTCTTTATCCAGCAAAGCTATCATTCAAAACAGGAATGATAAAAAGTTTCCCAGACAAACAAAAATGAAAGGAGTTTGGGACCAATAAACCAGCCCCGCAAGAAATTTTAAGGGGAACTCTGAGGGGAAAAAACATGATAGATAGATAGATAGATAGATAGATAGATAGATAGATAGATAGATAAATACCAAAAGCAACAAAGACTAGAAAGGACCAGAGAACATTACCAGAAACTCCAACTCTACAAGCCACATAATGACAATAAATTCATATCTTTTAGTACTCACTCTAAATGTGAATGGACTAAATGCTCCAATAAAAAGACACAGGGTAACAGAATGAATAAGAAAACAAGATCCATCTATATGCTGTTTACAAGACACCCACTTTAGACCTAAAGACACCTTCAGATTGGAAGTAAGGGGATGGAGAAACATCTATCATGCTAATGGTCAACAAAAGAAAGCCAGAGTAGACATACTTATATCAGACAATCTAGACATTAAAATAAAGACTGTATCAAGGGATGCAGAAGGGCATTATATCATAATCAAGAGGTCTATCAACCAAGAAAACCTAACAATTGTAAACATTTTTGTGCCAAATTTCGAAGCACCCAAATATATAAATCAATTAGTCACAAACATAAAGAAATTCACTGATACTAATATCATAATAGTAGGGCATTCAACACCCTGCTCACAGCAATGGACAGATCATCTAATCAAGAAATCAAGAAGGAAACAATGGCTTTGAATGACACACTGGACCAGATGGACTTAACAAGATATATTCAGAACATTTCATCCTAAAGCAGCAGAATATACATTCCTCTCCAGTGCACATGGAACGTTGTCCAGAATTGACCACATACTGGAACACAAATCAGCCCTCAACAAGTACAAGAAGATTGAAATCATATTGTGCATATTTTCAGACCACAACACTATGAAAATCAAAACAAACCACAAGAAAAAATTTGGAAAGGTAACAAATACTTGGAGACGCAAGAACATCCTACTAAAGAATGAATGGGCTAAGCAAAAAGTTAAAGAGAAAATTAAAAAGTTCATGGAAATCAAGAAAATGATAAGACCAAAACCCAAAACATCTGGGATGCAGGAAAGATCATAAGAGGAAAGTATATAGCAATCCAGGCCTTCCTAAAGTAGGAAGAAAGATCTCAGATACACAACCTAACCTTACTCCTTAAAGAGCTGGAAAAAGAACAGCAAATAAAACCTAAAACCAGCAGAAGACAGGAAATAATAAAGATTAGAGCAGAAATTAATGCTATCGAAACCAAAAACAACAACAACAAAAGAAAAACAGTAGAACACATCAATGAAACCAGAAGCTGGTTCTTTGAAAGAATTAACAAAATTGATAAACCACTAGACAGGTCACAAAGAAAAAGGAAATGACCGATATAAATAAAATAAAAAATGTAAGAGGAAGAGTCACAACCAACAGAGCAGAAATAAAAACAATAATAAGAGAATATTATGAGCAATTATATGCCAGTAAATGGGCAATCTGGAAGAAATGGACAAAATTCCTAGAAACATATACACTACCAAAACTGATACAGGAAGAAATAGAAAATTTGAACAGACCCATAACCAGTAAAGAAATCGAATTAGTAATCAATTAAAAATCTCCCAAAAAACAAGAGCCCAGGGTCATACAGCTTTCCAGGGGGATTCTACCAAACATTTAAGGAAGAGTTAACACCTATTCTCTTGAAACTGTTCCAAAAAATAGAAATGGAAGGAAAACTTCCAAACTCTTTCTATGAAGCCAGCATTACCCTCATTCCAAAACTAGACAGAGACCCCACTAAAAAGGAGAACTATAGACTAGTTTCCCTCATGAACATGGATGCAAAAATCCTCAACAAGATTTTTGCCAACCGATCCAACAATACATTAAAAAAATTATTCACCATGGCCAAGTGGGATTTATACCTGGGATGCAGGATTGGTTCAATATCCACAAAACAATCAATGTGATTCATCACATCAATGAAATAAAGGACAAGAACCACATGATCCTCTCAATAGATGCAGACAAAGCATTTGACAAAATACAACATCCTTTCTTGATAAAAACCCTCAAGAAAGTACGGACAGAAGGATCATACCTCGAGACCATAAAAGCCATATACAAAAGACCCAATGCTAATATCATCCTCAATGGGGAAACACTGAGAGCTTTCCCCCTAAGGTCAGAAACAAGACAGGGATGTCCACTCTCACCACTGTTATTCAACATACTATGGGAAGTCTTAGCTCTGCAATCAGACAACACAAAGAAATAAAAGGCATCCAAATTGGCCAAAGTTTCACTCTTTGCAGATGACATGAAACTCTATATGGAAAACCCAAAAGATTCCACCAAAAAACTGCTGGAACTGATTCATGAATTCAGCAAAGTAGCAGGATATAAAATCAATGTACAGTAATCGGTTGCATTCCTATACACCAACAATAAAGCAACAGAAAGAGAAATCAAGGAATCGATCCCATTTACAATTGCACCAATAACCATAAAATACCTAGGAATGAATCTAACCAGAGGTGAAAAATCTGTACACTGAAAACTATAGAAAAGTTTATGAAAGAAATTGAAGAAGACATAAAAAAACGGAACAAAGATTCCATGTTCCTGGATAGGATGAACAAATGTTGTTAAAATGTCAATACTACCCAAAGCAGTCTACATATTCAATGCAATTCCTATCAAAATAACACCAGCATTCTTCACAGAACTAAAAAACACAATCCTAAAATCTGTATGAAACCAGAAAAGCCCCTGAATAGACAAAGCAATCTTGAAAAAGAAAAACAAAGCAGGAGGTATCACAATCTGGGACTTCAAGCTGTATTACAAGGTTGTAATCATCAAGACAGTATGGTACTGGCACAAGAACAGACACTCAGATCAATGGAACAGAATAGAGAACCCAGAAATGGACCCACAAACATAGAGCCAACTTATCTTTGACAAAGCAGGAAAGAATATCCAATGGAATAAAGACAGTGTCTTCAGCAAGTGGTGCTGGGAAAACTGGACAGCGACATGCAGAAGAATGAACCTGGACCACTTTCTTACAACCATACACAAAAATAAACTCAAATGGATGAAAGACCTAAATGTAAAATAGGAAGCCATCAAAATCCTCAAGGAGAAAGCAGGCAAAAACCTCTTTGATCTTGGCTGCAGCAACTTCTTACTCAACACGTCTCCGGAGGCAAGGGAAACAAAAGCAAAAATGAACTATTGGGACCTCATCAAAATAAAGCTTCTGCACAGCAAAGGAAACAATCAGCCAAACTAAAAGGCAGCTGACAGAATTGGAGAAGATATTAGCAAATGACATATCAGATAAAGGGTTGGGATCCAAAATCTATAAAGAACTTATCAAACTCAATGCCCAAAAAAACAAATAACCCAGTGAAGAAATGGGCAAAAGACATGACTAGACACTTCTCCGAAGAAGACATCCAGATGGCCAACCAAGACATGAAAAAATGCTCAACGTCACTCATCATCAGGGAAATACAAATCAAAACCACAATGAGATACCACCTCACACCTGTCAGAAGGGCTAACAATAACAACTTAGGCAACAACAGATGTTGGCGAGGAGGTGGAGAAAGAGGATCTCTTTTGCACTGCTGGTGGGAATGCAAACTGGTGCAGTCACTCTGGAAAACAGTATGGAGGTTCCTCAGCAAATTAAAAATAGAACTACCCTACGACCCAGCAATTGCACTTCTAGTTTTTATCCAAGGGATATAGGTATGCTGTTTCCAAGGGGCACATGCACCCCAATGTTTATAGCAGCACTATGAACAATAGCCAAAGTACGGAAGGAGAGACCAAATGTCCCACGATGGATGAATGGATAAAGAAGATGTGAGATATATATATACACATATACACACAATGGAATATTACTGGGCAACCAAAAAGAATGAAATCTTACCACTTGCAACTACATGGATGGAACTAGAGGGTACTATGCTAAGCGAAATTAGTCAGAGAAAGACAAAAATCATGACTTCACTCATATGAGGACTTTAAGTCACAGAACAGATGAACACAAGGAAAGGAAACAAAAATAATATAAAAACAGGAAAGGGGACAAAACAGAAGAGACTCATAAATATGGAGAACATACAGAGGGTTACTGGAGGGGTTGTGGGAGGGGGGATGGGCTAAATGGGTAAGGGGCATTAAGGAATCTACTCCTAAAATCATTGTTGCACTATATGCTAACTAACTTGGATGTAAATAAAAAAAGTAAAATTAAACTAAAAAAATAATAATAAAAATTAAAAAACAGCTTTGTCTCATTCAAATTGATAAAAAATATCACTTTTCCTTTATCTAGCTCAAGCTGTAAAATGTTAAATAGTGAGACTATAAAACTCAACAAAAGAAACAACTGGGGAAGGCATTCTTTGTGAATGGACATGAAACCTTACAGGTAAAGTTGGAAATCTTATGCCACATAGTACATTTTGTTTTTTAAATGAGACGCTTTCTCTCATCTCTTAAGAATTAAAAAATGTTTTTCCTACCTTGCTATTTCTCCCACTGTCACTATTTTCATTGTCAAGTGAACTCACTTTTTTCATTAACAAATCAAGCAAGATGAGAATGTCCATTATTTGAGCAGATGCCTGCAAATATCTGCAGAGATGGAAGAGCAAGTACGAATATGTCATGTTGATTCTGGACTTCTTTCTTCTAGAGAGTCCATCATTCTTGAGTATTAGATATTTTTGCATATTTAGGAGATGTGCTGTAAAAAGTTTCATGAAGTAATGGTTGTGGTTCTTCTCACTGAGAGAACAAAAGTTTAACCATCCTTGTGAATTCAAGGCTGAGTCAATTTAGACAAGGAAAGTAGAAAGAATGCCCAGTTTTGGCAATGGATTCAAATACTTTACCAAGGAATAAATTATCTGTGGTTGGAACACCAAACATGAAGCTTAGAAACAGTGGGTGAGGAAGGCAGGTAATATTTTGATTTCTATACAGGACTAACATACTGGAATATAGATGATATAGGCATACAATTTAAATTATAGATGAAAATTCTCACCTACATTCTTTGAGAGCAAGGGTCATAGATTAATCATTTTTACATCAGCCTATTTCCTTTACTCCAGGTGATTTCATCCATTCCCATGACTTAAATGTCAATGTATATCATGCCTAGGATATATGTCATTTAAATGTATGACTTCCAAATTTGTATCTCTAACCTGGACCATTTTGTTGAGCTCCATGCTAGCATGTCTAAGTATCTAACCTGGATATTTAATAGGAATCTTAAAATGAACATGTCCACAGCAGAATTCTTTATTTTTCCCTGAAATCCTGCTCCACACAGCATTTTCCATTCCTGGTCATGAAACTGCTACCCAATTACTGAAGCTCCAGATACAGACATCATCCTCATCCTGCCTTTTCTCTTTTATCACCATCACTCACCTCGTCAGCAACTTCTATTGGCTCTACTTCCAGAATGTTACTCTTATCCACCCACTGTTTTCCATGTTCACTACTGCCACCTTTATCCAAGCACCATGAGTCCTTGCCTTTTCTATTGCAGCAGCATAATTGCTATCTCAGCTTTCCCTCTCCACCTACTACAAACTCTTCCAAATAGTAACTTCAAATATCAACCAAATAATGTCACTGAACTGTTTTGTCACTACAGACAGAAAAAAAATCCCAACTCATCACCCTCACTTACAAGGCACTACATAATCTACCTTGACTCTCCAGGGTCTCACATTAGTAAGACCACTGAGGTAGGGCTGGCAACACAAGTTAGTGGGGAAGTCAACCTAGTTTTTAAAAACATTGAAAGGCCTTCAATGAAAGAGAATGTGTTTAGGGAAAAGGAGTTCCCCTACTCATTTTTAACGACTTTTCTAAGAGCTAGAGATTTTCACCTACAACATAATCAATTCGAGAGGAAAAAAAATCTAAGAAGGTGTTAATGAAAAAATGCTAAGCATCCCAAATTGCAAGTCCTCTTCAATAGGGAGCATAAGATCATTAGTGGAATTAACTTGGAATTGAATAACTATTTTGGGACCCCACAGCACACACCCCAACTATCTTTCATCCAAAAATGTTATCTCTAACCTGTGACCATTCTTTCCCCAAACTGACCTCCTACAAGGCACTTGTGAAAAATCCTGCCTCAATATTTTATTTCTCTGTAGAATACCCTTTATCTTTACAAATCAGTTTGAATTGTACTGAAAGTTCATTAAGGCATTATCGTGGGACCTCTTTCTAATATTAGCTGTTAAATCCTCAGGTTGTAATCAAATCCTTCGGGCACTTTATTACCTAAACAATATTGAGTGTGGCCTAAAACAGGTAATATTTTGCCAAACCCAGACCAATGGTGGGAGGTTTCAGGATGGGGCTCCAATGTGCATTTATTCATAGTTGTTGGTATTGCTTTTCAGAAGTTTCAATGGTGGTTTGAATTTCTCAAGGGTTACACTATGATTTCTCCTGTGTAGTGCTCTACAGCATCACTGATTAGCCATTTACAAGAGTATAAGCCCCCGTCTTCTTAAAATAAATAGCCTGTAGTCTCCTAGGATATCATGACAAAGTACCATACAGTAGGTGGCTTAAACAATAGAAATTTATTTTCTTACAACTCTGGAAGCTACAAGTCCCAGATCAAGCTGCTAACAACATTGGTTTTGGGACACATCTCTCTTTTTGGTTTATGGACAGCCATTTTCTCATTTTTTTTTTAAATTTTTTTTCAACCTTTATTTATTTTTGGGACAGAGAGAGACAGAGCATGAACGGGCGAGGGGCAGAGAGAGAGGGAGACACAGAATCGGAAACAGGCTCCAGGCTCTGAGCCATCAGCCCAGAGCCTGACGCGGGGCTCAAACTCACGGACCGCGAGATCGTGACCTGGCTGAAGTCAGACGCTTAACCGACTGCGCCACCCAGGCGCCCCAGCCATCTTCTCATTGTATCCTCACATGGCCTCTTCTCTGTGCATGCCCAAAGAGAGAGACAGAGAGATAATCTCTGATATTTTCTCCTCTTCTAAGGATACCAGTTCTATCAAGTTACAGTTCCAACCTTATGACTTCATTTAAACTCAATTACCTACTTAACGGCCCAATCTCTAAAGATGGTCACGCAGAGGATTATGGCTTCCACATATGAATTTTGGAGAGGACACAATTCAATCCCTAAAAAAGAGACTTTGCAATATTGGGAGGAGCATCTTAACAGAAATCTCCAGTTAAAACCATACAATCCGAACAACTGAAGTATGGGCTAAAAGTGGTGTCACAAATCTGGCACTAGGGGACACGAAACTGAGCTGAACTATATAGACAGCAATGTAAATCTAGTTACTGCCAGTCAGAGAAAAATATCATAATTTCAGTTTTAAACACAATAATGTGCTGTTTTTTACTTGTAGCAAGAATTACTATCAATCTCAATTCATTGGGCCAGAGACCCTTGTGGTGTTACCAAAAGCCTTGCCCATCATGTAGCACACTACCTACACTCGTGAGTTCATTATGCCAGATTTTTTATTGTTCAAATTAACTGTGATTATAAGTTAGGGATAAATAAAGTAAACAAGCATGCAAAGTTTGGGTTTTTTTTTTCTTTCAGAGAGGAGAAGATTTAATGCACTGTAGGAGTAATTTACTAAATAGTACTTCAGCTTCTTACTAATTAAAGAGTGACTCAGGTCATGCATTTAAGTGCACACAGCCCCAGATGTCTCATAAGTCAACAACACTACATAAACAACACCATTTTATCCTGAATTGAGCACGTTGAACACTGGCAAAGTTCAAATTTGCTAGAATCCTTACTTTGTAACCTGCACTCCATTTCAATCATCTCAAGTAAGGAAAGTTTGCTGGCATACATTTTTTTCTTTGTTGATTCTCTGGTATAACACAACAGTTCGGCCACACTAATAACTTTGACAATATCCAAAACTACCTCATCAATTTATGAAAGCAGTAGAGCTTTACCAAGCCATAACTCTTTAATTGGAGTCAAATAGCTGTTTCTTTGACACTAAGTGTTGCCCACCTAGATTTTGTAACCTAATTTGCTTAGCTAATGAGAACAGTGTGTCACAGTAGATAGAAGTTGGTCTGAAAATTAAAGCAGCAAATGTAACGGAGTTTTCTGTTCCAGGGAGAGTTACTTTGAAATCCAATAAGGACAACACTGATTAAAAAGGAGGTAGTTTAGGTTTCACTAGGACTTCCAGCATGTATATTCTTGCATATACAAATGATGAGACCAGTACATAAAGTTAGTCATAATCAAGGAAGCTGTTCACTTATATAACCATTTTCACTCCCAGGTTAATGGTATAGCTGAAAATTGACATGTCTAAAAATGGCTACTAAAATAATTCAGGCATCAGGTAAGAATTTGGAGCTGAACAAAGTATAGGATAGTTGCTTATAAAATAGAATATTCAGAATTACACAAAACCATATAACACCATCATTTACAGTTGGAAGCTTATTGAAGCTCCCTGGGGTATTTTGTAAGTAAAATTAGGCCTTAAGTGTCTGTGAAATTATGAACCTTTGCACACATTAATTTGCATAAGTATAAATAACTTTCTGAATCTAGATCCAGCCTCTATCACTACCTCTGAATTATAGTGTCAACTTTATCTCAGCAGACTATTTCAACAAACACCATCAATGAATACTGAGGCCTTTTATGTGCCAAACACTGCTCATGTGTAAGGGATGACAGCCGAGAGCAGGAATAGACAATAAATAAGTTTAAAAAAAAAAAACAGACTAAGTTATTCCAGATGGTGGCTCATGTAATAAACAATTAAGAAAGTAATAAGTTAGAGAGTAATAGGGTAGGAAGACATACTATAAATAGAGTGGTCAGAAAACCCCCTTCTGGACATAGGACACTTAAGCTGAGAACTTTTAGTTTAAGAAGAACTTTTAGATAAGAAGGAACTATCCATGTGAAGACAATGGAAGAGTGTTCGAGGCTTTTGAAAAATCTGAAATGAATTGGAACATGGCATTCTTGAGGAATAGTAAGAGGGCCAGTGTGTCTCAGTGTAGAAGGTAAGAATGGTAGAAAGGAGTTAAGGTCAGGAAGCTAATTTAATAACATGTGGCCCAATCCTAATGTCTACAGGAAGGGAGGACACTAGGGAAGGATAAATTTCTAACTTCCTATCCAGGAGTAGGGAGAAGCAAAAACAGAGCTTCAAGGCTGCTAGAATAGAATGACCTCCTCAGTGCTCCCTTAATATTATAATTATTATTCTTTCTAGAGAAGGGGCCAGCAAGCTTTTTATTTCTCAAGCAGGGGCTGGGAAAAGGATAAGTTACAAATATTTTAGTCTTTAAAGGCTCTTTTTAAACTATTCAATGTTGAGGGCACCTGGATGGCTCAGTTAGTTAAGCATCAGACTCTTTGATTTTGGCTCCAGTCTTGGTTTCATGGTTTGTGAGTTCAAGCCCCACCTCAGGCTCAGCACAGAGCCTGCTTGATATTTTCTCTCTCCCTCTCTCTCTGCCCCTCCCTGCTCACTCTCTGTCTCTTAAAATAAATAAACTTTAAAAAACTATTCAATGCTGCTGTTACATATATGAATGAATGAAGGTGACTGTGTAAAACTATATTTATAAAAACAAGCAGTGGCCACCTTTGACCTGCAGGTTTGCTGATCACTATTCTAAAATCTCTAAAAAATTTAACATCTGTGCAGTTCACTTCTATATCAAAAATATTATCATTCTAATGTAGTATCTCTTTAAGAACACCAGGTTACTTTTATTCTACTGATGCTAACTGAAAAAGAAATTCTCTATGAAAGATTTGAGTTCCAAACATTTAATGCTTAAATTAATTTGCACATCCTCAACTGATACATGTTGTCAAAGAGGCTCCCACACTATGTTTTCATTATCTCACTTTTCCCATCATTCATATAGATGGCTCCTTGGTAATTTCATCCTTCATTTCAAAACTCTTGTTATGAGGCAATAGACCATTAATGCGGCACATAGATCTTCCTGAAATCTATATGAAGAACTTAATGAAGCTACAGGACACAAAATAATTGCCAGTAGAATACATTTTCCTAAATCCGTTATGGTATTATCAACAGTTTAATGGTAGTATATTTCCATGTAGGCTGTATACCGGGGAAGTATTAATAAAATTATACTATTTACATAAATCACTATATCAGGGAAGAATTATGTGTTTGTCACAGCCAAAACACACAAAGAGGGATCAAATGACACTTTTAAAAATGATGATTGAATCCCAAGCTAAGAATATAGAAAAATGGATAATTTCATGGATGAGTTTTAGGTCAGAATAGGTCCATCAAATGCCAATGTTTCTTGCTCCAAAATGTCACTTTGGCTTAACCCCTTGTTTTCTTTTTTCTTTTTTTTTTTTAACATTTATTTATTATTGAGAGACAGAGAGGCACAGAGCATGAGCAGGGAAGGGGCAGACACAGAATCTGAAGCAGACTCCAGGCTCTGAGCTGTGAGCACAGAGCCCAGTGCAGGGCTCGAACTCACAAACTGCGAGATCATGACCTGAGCTGAAGTCGGACACTTAACCAAATGAGCCACCCAGGCACCCCACTAACCCCTTGTTTTCTTGCAGACAGCTCCTCACTTAGATTAGGTCCTCCTCCCTCTATGCCTGGTATTAAAGTACTTTTTGTTTACCTCTAAGTCTCTTATTTCTAAGTTAGCCTTTTTTCCCCATAACCCCTAGAGCAATCTCTAAATAATATTTTCATCAGTATTTTGCAACTTTGCTTAAAAATTTTAGACTAGCATGCTCACTTATATGTGGAATCTTAAAAAAAAACAAAACAGAACAAAAACAACAATAACAGCATCAAAACTCATAAATACAGAGAACCGATTGGTGTTTGTCAGCGGCAGAAGGTAGGGGTATGGAAAATGGGTGAAGGGGATCAAAAGGTACAAAGTCCTGGGGATATAATGTACAGCACAGCAAGTACAGGTGAAAATACTGTATTGTATATTTGAAAGTTGCTAAGAGAGTAAATATTAAAAGTTCTCATCACCAGAAAAAAAATTGTAACTATGTGAGGTGATGGATGTTAACTAGACTTATTGTGATTGTTTCACAATATATACAAATATCGAATCATTATGTTGTACATCTGAAATGAATATAATGTTATATCAATTATATCTCAATTTAAAAAGAGATATAGTAGTGTATTTTATTCCCTACAATCATGATTTTTAAAAAAATAATTATCACAGTTCACTATGTCAAAAAAAATTCTAATTGAGAATAGAGATTTTCCCTAACAAGGTAACCATTTCTTATTCTTATTATTTGCCTACTACACTTAAATCTCATCCTTATTCTAATTCTCTGCTCAGCACAACTTCTCCATAGCCTCTGGTGAACAAATCCTTCCTTGGCCTTTCCCAACCTCACCAAGCAATAAGTCACTCCCTCTTCTCCCCTGCATAATGGTAAATATACCTCCAGTTTAAGATTATCCCATTGTACTACAATTATGTGTTTATTCATCTGTCTTTCCCCAAATGAACTACTCACTCTTAGAGTATAGGTTTCACATTCATCTCTTTATTCTTTTTGCCTGGTTCATAGTGGACACTCAATATATGATTATTGAATAAATTAACACAGTAATCAGCAAAAAAGTCTTCAGCTATGTCAAGGACTTATGTTCAACTTCACTATCTTGAAGATAAGAATTGCTTCTTCTTCTCCAGTGAGTGTAATTTCCAGAACTAAAACTGACTAAAGATATGCTCTGTAAAATTCTAACTCAGTAGGTCTGAAGGACAGGCTCAAGAATCAACCCTTTGCATTAGCATCCTCAACATTTTGTGGCAGATGGTCCATAGACACCAATTTGAGTAACTCTGAACTACAATGTAAGTGTAGAACTTGGGTAAAGGCCCTCAAGAGAGCACTGGAACAGGTTTAGATGCACTGTGGCCCTATATTATGGTTAGCTTCACGCACGGATGGATATATGAAATAACAGCATTTTCATTCAGATTTTACTACTGATTTATCTTTTTAAATGGATTTTATTTTTACTGAAAATGTATTGGTTGATTTACATTCTGGGAAATAATACATAATAAGCAAGAAAGAGAAGAGGGCAATATTTGAAGAACCGTAATGTTTCAATGGATAATGTTTGATTAATTTTTTTCTTTTAATTTTTTGCTATTTAATGTTTATTTATTTTTGAGAGAGAGAGAGGCGGGGGGGGGGGGGGGGGGGAAGAGACAGGGACACAGGATCCAAAGCAGACTCCAGGCTCTGAGCTGTCAGCACAGAGACCAATGCGGGGCTCAAACTCAGGAACTGCGAGCTCACGAACTGAGCTGAAGTTGAATGCTTAACAGACTGAGACACCCAGGCGCCCCAACATTTGATTAATTCTAATGGATTAGCTTTGATATTTTAGGAAAAGGCTTTTTGTGTCTTTTTAATGTTTACTTATTTTTCAGAAAGAGAGAGAGCAGAGGAGGGAGAGAGAGAGAGGGAAAAGGAGAATCCTAAGCAGGATACTCACTGCCAGTGCAGACCCCACCGAGGGCTCAAACCCACCAACCCTGTGATCATGCTCTGAGCTGAAATTAAGAGTCAGATGCTTAACAGACTGAGCCACCCAGGCACCCTGGAAAATGTTTTGATTACATTATCTGTCTTAGATTCAAAGACCTCCTAAGTTGTGCTCAAATGGGTGCCAGGGCTTTGTATAGACTTTTGTTCAAGTCCTTGCAAGGGAGTTTTTTTATCCAACTATTTATTCTTCATGATAATGGAGCACTGTTTTTTTCTTCCACAGTCTGTTGGCATGCACTACAGCTAGCTCCCTACAGCAGCTGCTAAGAGGAAAATCGATTCCACCACTAGAAACTGAAGTCTCAGAAATTCTGTCATGTCACATGTCACATGACATGAATTTTTGTTTAATTTTATTTTCATTTTTTTAAATTTACATCCAAATTAGTTAGCATATAGTGAAACAATGATTTCAGGAGTAGCTTCCTTAATGCCACTTACCCATTTAGCCCAT
Organism: Felis catus; assembly: GCF_018350175.1. Classification (NCBI taxonomy): domain Eukaryota; kingdom Metazoa; phylum Chordata; class Mammalia; order Carnivora; family Felidae; genus Felis; species Felis catus. The sequence goes on from NC_058379.1 coordinate 42,811,027, forward strand.
CCCCCCTCCCACAATCCCTCCAGCAACCCTCAGTTTGTTCTCCATATTTATGAGTCTCTTCTGTTTTGTCCCCCTCCCTGTTTTTATATTATTTTTGTTTCCCTTCCCTTATGTTCATCTCTTTTGTCTCTTAAAGTCCTCATATGAAAGATGTTTGTCTTTCTCTGACTGACCAATTTCGCTTAGCATAATACCCTCCAGTTCCATCTACGTAGTTGCAAATGGCAAGATTTCATTCATTTTGATTGCCAAGTATTACTCCATTGTATATATATACCACCTCTTCTTTATCCATTCATCCATCAGTGGACATTTTGGCTCTTTCCATACTTTGGCTATTGTTCATAGTGCTGCTATAAACATGTGCCTCTTCGAAACAGCACACCTGTATCCCTTGGATAAAAACTAGAAGTGCAATTGCTGGGTCGTAGGGTAGTTCTATTTTTAATTTGCTGAGGAACCTCCATACTGTTTTCCAGAGTGACTGCACCAGTTTGCATTCCCACCAGCAGTGCAAAAGAGATCCTCTTTCTCCACCTCCTCGCCAACATCTGTTGTTGCCTAAGTTGTTAATGTTAGCCCTTCTGACAGGTGTGAGGTGGTATCTCATTGTGGTTTTGATTTGTATTTCCCTGATGATGAGTGACGTTGAGCATTTTTTCATGTCTTGGTTGGCCATCTGGATGTCTTCTTCGGAGAAGTGTCTAGTCATGTCTTTTGCCCATTTCTTCACTGGGTTATTTGTTTTTTTGGGCATTGAGTTTGATAAGTTCTTTATAGATTTTGGATCCCAACCCTTTATCTGATATGTCATTTGCTAATATCTTCTCCCATTCTGTCGGTTGCCTTTTAGTTTGGCTGATTGTTTCCTTCGCTGTGCAGAAGCTTTTTATTTTGATGAGGTCCCAATAGTTCATTTTTGCTTTTGTTTCCCTTGCCTCTGGAGACGTGTTGAGTAAGAAGTTGCTGCAGCCAAGATCAAAGAGGTTTTTGCCTGCTTTCTCCTTGAGGATTTTGATGGCTCCCTATCTTACATTTACGTCTTTCATCCATTTGAGTTTATTTTTGTGTATGGTGTAAGAAAGTGGTCCAGGTTCTTCTGCATGTCACTGTCCAGTTTTCCCAGCACCACTTGCTGAAGACACTGTCTTTATTCCATTGGATATTCTTTCCTGCTTTGTCAAAGATAAGTTGGCTCTACGTTTGTGGGTCCATTTCTGGGTTCTCTATTCTGTTCCATTGATCTGAGTGTCTGTTCTTGTGCCAGTGAACAATCCAAATTTTAAAACTGCCAACAAATTCATCACAAAAACCACGATCTTCCAAAACAAGTCTGTGTTTTTCTATCTAGATCCAACCAAAGGACCAATTCATTGGAATAATAATATACTTTTCATATTAAGGAGAAAAATTTTTTGAGACATTTAAGTATAAAATAAAGTTTCCGAAATACATACCTAGTGGACAACCTAATGCCTTCCAAATACCAGACCATGTGAAAGTTTTTACAGGTTCAAAGGAAAATGAGAAAAAGAAGCCCCTTGGACAGGCATCAGTTGCTCCCTATTCACAGAGTCATATCTAGAACAGAAAAAAACCAAAATCAGAGCTAAGTCCCTTCTATCTCTATTAGGAGTTAAGTCTCATAATAGCTTCTATAATTCTTTACAAAATGTACCTATGTCAGGCCACTTTAGGAATAGTATTCTGAAAATTATTGTCCTTAATTAGGTCATCAGTATTGAGTGTTAAAGTCTTTGGTCACCAGTAATTGTTATAAACTATGAGACCAAGAGTATAAGTGCTGATGCTGACCACTTCCTGCCAGCACTCTGTCCCTGGATCTCTGAAGATGTCTTCTTCCCTGAGTGGAGCTGTAGGTGTGAACATCCCTCTTTGATTCTCTCTTCAGGTTAGATGGTCTGGGATCACAGATTAACTCATGTCTTAGAATGTAGAAAAGATGTCCAGAAAGAAAGTTGCCCATGGTATAGAAAATATCCAGAAACTAATGGTTATCTATATTTACAAGTGACCAACTTAAGTTCCTATTCTCCTATTCTCTTCCACTAGATCCCATAGTAGTATAAAAAATAATTCAAAAATATCATTATTGTTTCATAATATCCCATCTTATTCTGACTTGATTTAAGGTAGCCATGAACTGACACTTGGTAAGCACCTGTACATCATACAGTCTGTCTTAGTACTTTGCATATTGTCTCACTTACCCTAACAATTTGTTATATTTTAAATTTTCCATTTTATAGATGCTGATATCAAGGCTTCCTGAGATTAGCCTGAATATTACACAGAAGTAATATCTGGATTGAAACCCACATCTGTTAGACTTCAGCCTATTATAGCACCATACATTCAATACCTCAAAAAACTAAATCTCTATATGAGACTCTTGGGTAAATCTATTTCTGCTGGCCAAAAAGCTGACTCAGGTATCAAGAGCAACATAAGAGGCCAAAATGACCTGTCATGTACCTACTGCAGCAAGAGGAACCTACATGGACAAGGTTGTAATCACTCAAAGCATTTGGGATTTTTTTTTCTTTTGTATGTAAATAATTTCAGACACATAGTGAAAAGTCCATCTTATTAGTTTGCAATCAAACAATGTTTGATTAAAACTTGTATTAATGCCAAGTGATAGCATTCAACTTGAACATACATTTCCCCCTAAGAGTCATATCTAAATTACTTCTATATCTATTTATGTAATCTTTCATGAGAGGACAAAAAATTTGCAATATTGAAGATATTCATAAGAAAATTCCACAGGCTATGTCAGTAATTTCAAGAGAAAAGCTTGGAAAATGACCCAGACCATAACAGTATCGGTGGAATAGGTACTTAGCATTCTAACATGACTAATTTGAAAGATACTTATTTAAAAGTAAAAGTTCTACTGTATTTTGGTGTTTTAGAAAATATACCATGGTTAATAATAATATTGTTCTATTGATTTCATGACGAAGTTAAATTCAAATGCTAAAAATTACTAGTTCCAGAGTCTCATGGAATGATAATACAATTGTAAAGATGATGGGGAAAAAAAAAAACAATTGTAAAGATGATGAGAGAGACAGAGACCAAGAGAGATTATTCAGTATAAACAAACATCACCTAGGTTTTCCTTTGAAAATTTTGTCTTTAGGGGCGCCTGGGTGGCACATTCCAGTATGTATATGCCTTTTGATTTCGGCTCAGTTCATGATCTCATGATTCATGATATCAAACCCTGTGTTGGGCTCTGTGCTGACAGTGTGGAGTCTACTTGGGATTCTCTCTCTCTCTCCCTCTTTCTGCCCCTCCCCACTCATGCACTCTCTCACTACCTCTCTCTCAAAAACAAATAAATAAACATTTTTTAATTTGCTTTTATGCCTAATAAATCTTTTTTTTTCTTTAATTTTGAGAGAGACAGCACGAGCAGGGGAGGGGCAGAGAGAGGGAGAGAAAGAGAATCCCAGGAAGACTCTGTGCTTCCAGTGCAAAGCTAGATGTGGGGCTCAAACCCATGAAGCTGGGAGATCATGACCTGAGCCAAAATCAAGAGTTGGACGCTTAACCGGCAGAGCCACCCAGGCACCTCTTATGCCTAATGAATCTTGACTGCCATTTTAATAAAAGCAAGTAATCTGCTATTCATAGACCATAAATAAGTACTAAGTATGCATTTATACCAGTTTTTGTGATGTCGGGACCCAAGGATATAAGAATTCTAGCTAAAATTGTAGTGCTAGAATGAAGAAAAGGAGAAACATGCTGCATACTCTGGCACAGTCTGGACCCATCCATACATGGTACCTCTACAGCCATGTCTTCTTCTAAGAAAGTCTCTCATAACTGATCATAGATTTTTTTTCCCAAGCTAGTCCTCATGGTGCCTTACAACTGTTCTCAACATAACAACCACAGTTAACACTTTTAGCAGATTAAAGTTGTCATGAAAGATGAAGCGCATCTCTCATCCTAGAAGGTACATGGGCATCATTGACTCTAGAGGAGAAATGGACACCTGAGGTATCAGTTTGCACTTCCTCTGCCACCATCACATGTGAACCCACTGGGAGAGACATTACAATAGGTCCCATTCTCAGAGGAAGGGCAGGGCTGAGCACCATGGGTTATTGAATGGTTACTACATTTAGTTCTTAGAAAAACTCTTAGGTCTAGAGATTGTTTTTCTGCATTTTTCAGCTGGGGAAAGGATATACAAAGAGGTTAAGTGAGTTGTCTCAGGTCACAGAGCTGGGGTCTGCTACAAAGACGTGTAGTTCCTTTCCTCACTAGCTAAGTGGTTGTAACGTGCAAATACAAAATTTATTGATATACATTAAGTTCATATTCACCCATGTCACTAAGTTTTGTTATTGTTTTTACATTTTTTCTCTTGATTAGTTTTATATTTCCCATGTGTCCCATAATAGCAGCTGCAAAGAACGATCATCCTACCTTATCCTTTTCAACTTCTATGCCTCTAATTTCTGTCTTTGGCCTAATTGCAATAGCTGGTGTCTTTAAGCAATGTTACCATGATAGTACTGATAGTGGAAATCCTAACCTTGTCCCACATGTTTATGGAAAAACAGTACTGCTTCCCACATCAATATTGATGTTAGCTTTGGGATTGAGCCCAATATATTTTTTATCAAGTTAAGACTATTTTATTTAAGGTTTTAAATCAAGAATGTACACAGACTTTTTTTTTTAGCACCTTTGAGATATAATGCACATGCCATTCAATCTAATGGCTTTTAGTATATTCACAGAATTGTGCAACCAGTAACACTCTGATTTTAGAATCTAATTTAGAATTTGATTTTCTACACTTCAAAAAGAAACCTCAGACCCATTAGTAGTCACCCCCTTCCTGACCCCAGCCCCACACTAGGCAACCACCTATCTACTTTTGTTTCTATAGCTTTGCCTTTTCTGTATATTTTATGTAAACAGATCATACGATATGTGGCCTTTTATGGATGACTTACATCAAAATGTTTGCAAATGATCACATGATTCGCCTTAGATCTATTACTGATCTAAGTATGCTAATATATTTTCTCATTAGAACCACCTTCACATTCTTGGAATGACCTCTTTAAATTGATGACTGAATTACCTTTGCTAGTAATTTATTTAGGATTTTTAAACCAATATTGTGTTGCATATTGTCTTTTATGATTTTTTTGTTGGAATTTAGTAACAATGTTTTATGTATACTACTTCATAGGATGGATTTGGAAGCTTTTCATCTTCACCTAGGTTCTGGAGCAATTTAACTAGTACTGGATTTATACCCTGTGAAACACCACAGAATCCCTTTTAAAGGATTAATTCTTTAACAACATTGTTTCTTCTATGCTAGTCTTTCAAAGTTTTCCTCCCTTTTCTGGAATCTGTCTTGGTAAATTTTATTTTTCTAGAAAACTATCCATTTCAAAATATTTCAAATGTATGTTCATGAAGCTTAGAAAACCAGCCTCCTATGATTCACTTAATTTCATCTGCAACTAAGGTTATTTTTTTCTCGTTTCTTCTTTAGCATGTTTGTGCTTTCTCCCTTTTTCTTGCCTACTTACCTGACATTTATTATTTATTTTTTGAGACCCAACTCAGATACACATGCTGCTCTACTATTTTTCAGTTTTTTAATTTATTGATTTCTACTCTACCTTACTAATTCCATACTTTGGCTTTCCTTTGGTCTTTTTCTAACTTCTCCAGTTATGTGTTTAATTCACTTATGATCATGCTTTCTTATTCATTGATATAAATACATAACATTTTATCCTCTGACCCTTACTATCAACTGTAAACCCCTGTGCTGATATGTAGTATTTTCATCATCAATGAAATTATCACTCTATTTCATGAATTATAAATTATGAATTCTATGAATTATTGAAGAGGAAATGACATTTCTATGTGGTGGGACTTTTTGTATTTATTGATTGATTGAAATATAGTTGATACACAGTGTTACATTAGTTTCAGGTGTACAAAATAGTGATTCAACAACTCTATACGTTGTGCTATGTTTACCACAAGTATAGCTACCATTTGTCCCCATACGATGCTATTACAATACCATTGACTATATTCTCTATATACTATACATTTCATCTCCATGACCTGTTGAGTCCATAACTGGAAGACTGTGCCTCCCACTCCCCTTCACCCATTTTGCCCAACCCCTCAGCCCCCTCCCCTCTGGCAACCACCAATTCATTCTCTACATTTATTAGCCTGTTTCTGCTTTGTTTGTTTGCTTTGATTTTTCAGATTCCACATGTAAGTGAAATCATATGGTATTTGTCTGATTTATTTCACTTAGCATAACACCTTCCAGGTCTATCCTTGTGATAAATGGCAAAATATCATTCTCTTTTATGACTAATATTTCACCATATATATATATATATATATATATATACGTGTGTGTGTGTGTGTGTGTGTGTATTATCACCACATATATATCATATAAATCATGCACATATCATTTTACATATAAATATATAATATATAGCACATATATGCTATCTATAATATATATGAAATATACAATAAATCATTGGGAGATATGTATGTGTGTGTGTGCGTATATATATCTCACAATCCATTGATCTATGGATTCATTCATCTCTTTATCCATTCATGTATCAATGGACACTTGCGTGTTTTGTAAACCTTGGTTATTGTAAATAATGCTGTGATAAACATTGGGATGCACATATCTTTTTGAATTAGTGTTTTTGTTTTCTTTGGGTAAATAGTAGTGGAATTACTGGATCATATGATGTTTCTATTTTTAATTTTTGGAAGAAATTTCATATTCTTTTCCCAAGTGGTTGAACCAATTTACATTCCAACCAATAGTGTATGAGGGTTCCTTTTTCTTGTGGTGGGACTTTTTGATTTTCTGATTTTAAGTTCTAATTTACTGCATTCACATCACACAATCTTGCCTAAATTCATTTTATTTTATGATAGCTATTGAAGTTTCCTTTGAGGCATACAATATAAAGAGTAGAGTAGAGTAGAGTCACATTCCTTGTGACTATCCTAAGGTAGCTGAAAATAAGGCATATTACCTATTTTTAAGGGATAAAGTTCAATATGTATATCAAGTAAGTCTGCCTCATATGTCTATCTTGTACTTCTATTTTTCATATCCCTAGTGTTTTTAATCCTTAGTTTTTTGTTCACTTGATTTTTTTGGTCCCTTTAATTCGTTATGGACAGAAAAAGATGAGTTAAAATCTATTATGACCACTGTGTTTCTAATTCTTCTTATAATTTCCTAGCATTTCCTTTATGAATGTTGATTTTATATTATTTAGGCCCTAACATTCATAACTGTTGTATATTTATTGGAAAGTGTGCCCATTGGTAGTATTGGTTCCTTTTTTTTGATGTATTTATTTTTTGCCATAAATTATATATAACTAGACCCAATTCTCAATGTTAATCCTTCTGCCATTATTTTCTTCTCATCATTTGGAAAACTAAAGCTCATCCTCTCATTATTTCTTCCAGAAAAATTCATGAGAACAATATTCTCTAAGTTCTTGCATATTTGATGTACATATATGCTGTCTTTACATTTGAATGACAGTTTGTCTGAATACAAAATTTGAGGGTCACACTTCTTTTCCTTGAAGACTAGTAAGACTTGTTCCATTATCAAATACTGCTATAAAACAATCTAAAGACAGGCTGATTTTTTTTTCATTTTAAGTGACTTGATTTTATTGCTTAGCTTCCCAAATGACTACTCTTTAGATCTTTGATGTCTCATTATTATATGTTTATTTGCTGGCATAGACTAAACTGCTGTCAAAAGTTACATAAACTCACTATGTAAGAGCTCAAAAAGAGTAGAGATTGTTTTCTTGCTAGGGTATCAATATTCCAGGTTAGGATTTAAAGGACTTCTTTTTTTTTTTTTAATTTTTTTTTTAACATTTATTTATCTTTGAGACAGAGAGAGACAGAGCATGAACAGGGGAGGGGCAGAGAGAGAGGGAAACACAGAATCTGAAACAGGCTCCAGGCTCTGAGCTGTCAGCACAGAGCCCAATGCGGGGCTCGAACTGACGGACTGCGAAATCATGACCTGAGCCGAAGTCGGCCACTTAACCCACTGAGCCACCCACGCGCCCCTTAAAGGACTTCTAATCACGTGGTCACTCAGCTCTGGCTTCTTTGATCAATGTGGTCACAACAGCAGCCCATTGGAAGGAATGAGCATGGAGTAACCTCACGGAGTGTTATGTGGACTATGTTAAAAATGGGAAACATAACTTATGTTCACACGCCATTGACTAGAATGCAGTCGTATGACACAAAGGAGGCCAGAAATGTGTTTAAGTGTCCAAGATGAAAAATTTTAAAAGCTTTAGGTGGACATTATCAATTTTAGCCACAATCTGTTCCTGAGCCACCACATAGGCATGCAAATCCTACTGACCACACATGTAAAACATTCACTCCTCCCCAAGGGAAACACCCCAACATTATTCACCAATTGCATCTAATACAAAGTCTAGGATTTCTGCATGATTTCTAGCCATTAAGGCCCAATTCTGGTTCCTTAAGGATTAATCATCTACAGAGTAAAAACACAAGTTATCTATCCTCCAGTCTCACAAAGAAAAACACATCTAATATGCAATAATGGAGTACAGACAAGATAACCAGAATAACAATCTCTATTTAGAAAAGGAAAGAATGAGGGACGCCTAGATGGTTCAATCAGTTAAGCATATGACTTTTGATTTCAGCTCAGGTCATAATTTCACAGTTTGTGAGTTTGAGCCCCGCATTTGCTCTGTACTGACAGTGCAGAGCCTGGTTGGGATTCTTTCTCTCCCCTCTCTCTCTGCCCCTACATCACTTACTCTCTCTCTCTCAAAATAAAAAAAAAAAAATTTAAAAATTTAAAAGGAAGGGAAAGAATGAGAAACACACAGTAATCATAGCAATGATGGAATCCAGTTGGGTAAGCATTGTGAAGTCTTAGCAAAGTTAGAAGTTTCTCAATTATACCTGCTCTCTCTGAAGACTTTGCTGTTTCCCAAATCCTCTTGCCCCACCCTCCAGAAGATTCTTTTTTGCCCCTTATCCATGGCCATATCTGAAGTGAAGACTGGGAAGTATGACCCCCTTGGAAACTGTACAATGAAAGCAATGTGAGCTAGGATATAATACATCAAGGCCCAGCCCACACCCTTTCTATGGGCTATAATGGCAACCATGTGAACCACAGCAAAGGATTAATGATAATGTTGACTGGGCAAGTATCAGTAGCCTTTGGTGGAATAAGAATCCTGAATCCCTCAACAACTATGTGGAAAAGTGGTCCTCTTTCCTGAACTTGGAACATTTTACCTTGACCATTAGAAGAGAATTCCTTTGTATTTTGAATGTATTTGTTATAATAATCTAGCCTCTACTAATTAATATACAAATTAGAAACAGGAATGGGATAATGCCATAACTCTGACTTAAAATATATGATACTGGTTTCGTGGTTAGGCAGTTGGTAGTAAAGAAACAGACATTATAAGCTAAAAAGCTGGAGACCCATGCTGTGCTGGGGAAAACCATTAAATATGCTTCATTCCACTGAATAAAACCATGACACATGGCCACTCCCAAACTAAGCAGAGAAGTATGATCTAGCTCTGTGCTCAGGAGTAGGAAGAAAAGGTTTGGTAGTCAGCAGTCTCTGGTATACCATTCTGTATTCTTTTTTTTTTTTTTTTTTTTTTTTTTTGAGACTTGGTATGCCCATTTACTCTGCAGATTTAATGCTTTTGTTCATAAAGAGTATTTTCAGAATTCTTTATTCTGGTGTAATATTTCTATTTTCTTCTTCAGGGCCTCCATTTAAACTTACATTTTATTTGCCTTGAGTATTTTCAGTATCTACACCTACATTCAATCCAGGCCACTTATAAAGGGGCTAAGCTATCAAGAAGTATTCCATGAAAAGAATTATTTTGGAAAATTCATGAAAGTTTTCACAGGAGTTACTACACCAATGATAAAGAAAACTAAGCAGTTGTGGATAATATTATGTACCTGGTAGATTAATATACTGATACTCAATCTTGACCTGATGGTTTATTATCATTACTTTATACTTAATTTTTCAAAACATGATACACACTTAAAAAAATAAATCTTCTGAGGCAACATTCTCCAAGTAATACAGCATTCCCCCAATTTGTCCACTCTGAACACAAAAACCTTGGCTACAAAACGTGAGTATAATATATCTGTAGTAATTACACCCTATGAAGTCAACAAAAGAGGCATTGAGAACAACTGAATGACTCCCATGAAAAAAAGAACAAAATGGAGACCAAATTACCAAATAAGCAAATATGTATAAAACTATGAATGCTACAGTAGGATTGAGATATGAATGTTCTCATAACAATCTACTTATTTTAAATAAGCCAACCAAGGCTATCACAACAGGGTCTATTCTGGTTCTCTGGATTTTTCTTTTTTACTCACTGGCAACTTTCTCCTATTCCTTTTCTGTATGTCTACCAAATTATTCTAAGTGGAGACATGACTCTCCTATGCCAGATTTTTTGTTATTATTATTTATTAAAATTATTCCAGAGGAGAGGAGCCAAGGTGGTGGAACAGCATGGAAGCTTTTTGTGTGACTCGCGCCCATGAAATACAGCCAGACCAACACTAAACCATCCTACACACCTAGAAAACCGATTGGAACATTAACTCAACAATCTGCACAACCTGAACCACAGAATTCAGCAGGTACACAACACAAAGAGCTGAACTTGGGGAGCAAGAAGCCCCGAAAGATAGGGAACCCCTTTTGTGGGCGGAGAGACGCAGGAGACTGGGGAGGAGGGGAGCATACGGGAAAAGCACACCTCCCCAAAAGCAGCTGGAGAGAAAATGGAAAATTGGAAACAGCTGCAGGAACTAAACTAAAAAGGGAGAAATGAGAAAGGAGAGGGTTTAAATGCCATTAAGATTGTAAACAAGGGGAGCTCAAAGGCTGCAACTCTGCAGCTCGATACCTGGTAATGCTCTGGTGGGAAAGGTGAATCCCCAGGAACAGCGTGGGGTCCGGGAGGTTCTCAGGCCACATGGGGAAAAGCGGTTCCACTGCTGGAAGGACATTTGGTAGAGACTATTGAAGCCACCTGGTCCCAGCAGACCCCAGAAGGCAGCCACATTCGCTGGTGCTGGGGCAAAGTTGTTGAGGGTGAAGCCTGGTGCCAGATGTGTGTTGAAATTTTCCATGATCCCTGAAACGCTGAGGCTACACTGTCTCACAATTTTTTTGGGCGGGGGAGAGCAGGCTGGCACCTGGCCACAGTCTCAGGGCACCAGAAACAAGAGGGGCCAGCAGCATTTGTTCATTCAGCCATTGCTCGGTGAGACCCTCCAGCATAGGGGCGGAGCAGGTCAAAGCTGCAGTCCTTTGGAAGTAAGGGGCCGGGGAAAATAGCCGCATCTGAGACAAAACTTGGCAGAGAGGTACTGCCTGGGGCATAGTCATGGAGAGTGGAAAAGCGGGAGTGAACGAGAGCTGAAGACAGAAGACCGGTGCACGATTTCTGATCCGGGAAAACAGACTGGGTGGCTGGGTGGCACCAACAAGCACTGCAACAATCCACCCCAGTAGGCTAGCAGCGCCATCTAGGGGAGAGCGGAGCTGTTACACTAAGCCCTGCCCAACTGGGCCAACTTCCCTCTTCAAGAACAAAAACCTCACTGCCGGCTTAATTTATGGACTCCAAAGAGCTACATGGACTGACCTCTAGGGGAAAACAAAGCAATTTCAGTCCTAATTCAATCTGTTAGCAGGTTCATCTATTCAACATTTCTTCTCTCTCAGTTCCTTTTTCTCTGTTACAATTCTTTTCCTTGAACACAGAGAAAAAACTCATTTTTATTTTCAATTTTTATTAAAAATATCTGTCTTTAATTTTTTTACTATTTTTTCTACTTTTATGTAAAATTTTTCAAATTCTACTTTACTTCCATCATTTTATTTTAGTCTACTTCAGTGTACTCACCTTTTCAAATTTTTGAACAATTTCCTTTTTTTCTTTCTTTTTCTTTTTTTCTCTTTCATTTTCTTGAATGAAGAAAAAGAAAAACTTCATTCTTACTCTCAATTTCTTTTAAAATATTTTTATTTAATTTTTATTCCTATATTTTTGGCTTTTATGTAAATTTTTCAAATTCTATCTTACTCCTATCATTTTATTTCAGTCTACTACAGTGTATTCACTTTTTCAAATTTTCAAACGATTTCTTTTTTTTGTCTTTTCTTTTTTCTTTTTTTATCTTTCTTTTTCATTTCTTTTCTTTTTTCTTAAATACAGAAAACGAAAAAAATTCATATTTTTTTAAATTTTTATTAAAAAATATTTTTCTATAATTTTTTTCTACTATATTCTCTCCTTTTGTGTATTTTAGTCTAGTGTATTAATTTTTTCAAATTCTCAAACAATTTCCTTTTTTTTCTGCCCCCCTTTTTTTGTTTTTGCTTTGTTTTTATATTTGTTTTTTTGTTTTGTTTCTCGAATCTGTCAAATCACTTTCTACACCCAGACCAAAACACAACTAGGATCTAGCATCATCTATTCGATTTTTATGTTTGTGTGTTTTTAATTATTAATTTTAATATTTTTTATTTCAATTTTTCTATCTCATTCTTTTTCTCCCTTCAAAACGACAAACAAAGGAATTCACCCCAAAAGAAAGAGCACGAAGAAAATGATAGATAGAGATTTAACCAACACAGACACAAGCAAGATGTCTGAACCAGAATTTAGAATCACAATAATAAGAATACTACCTGGAGTCAAGAATAGATTAGAATCCCTTTCTGCAGAGATAAAAGAAGTAAAAAATAGCCAGAATGAAATTAAAACTGCTATAACTGAGCTGCAATCACAGATGGATGCAGCGGCGGCAAGGATGGATGGGGAAGAACAGAGAATCAGTGATACAGAGGACAAACTTATAGAGAATAACAAAGCAGAAAAACAGAGGGAGATTAAGGCAAAAGAGCACGATTTAAGAATTAGAGAAATCAGTGACTCAGTAAAAAGGAACAACATCATAATCATAGGGGTCACAGAAGAGGAAGAGAGAGAAATAGGGGTAGAAGGGTTATGTGAGCAAATCATAGCAGTTAACTTTCCTAACCTGGGGAAAGACACAGACCTCAAAATCCAGGAGGCACAGAGGACTCCCATTAGATTCAACAAAAAATGACCATCAACAAGGCATATCATAGTCAAATTCATAAAATACTCAAGCAAGGAGAGAATCATGAAAACAGCAATGGAAAAAAAGTCCTTAACCTAAAAGGGAAGACAGATCATGTTTGCAGCAGATCTATCCACAGAAACTTGGCAGGCCCGAAAGGAGTGGCAGGATATATTCAGTGTGCAGAATCAGAAAAATACGCAGCCAAGAATTCTTTATCCAGCAAGGCTGTCATTCAAAATAGAAGGAGAGATAAAAAGTTTCCCAGACAAACAAAAATGAAAGGAGTTGTGACCCCTAAACCAGCCCTGCAAGAAATTTTAAGGAGGACTCTCTGAGGGGCGAAAAGATGAATATATATATGTGTGTGTGTGTGTGTGTGTGTGTGTGTGTGTGTGTGTGTGTAAATACCAAAAGCAACAAAAGATTAGAAAGGACCAGAGAACACCACCAGAAACTCCAACTCTACAAGCATCATAATGGCAATAAATTCATATCTTTCAGTATTCACTCTAAACGTCAATGGACTCAATGCTCCAATCAAAAGGCATAGGGTAACAGAATGGATAGGAAAACAAGACCCACCTATATGTTGTTTACAAGACCCACTGTAGACCTAAGGACACCTTCAGATTGAAAATAAGGGGATGGAAAACCATCTATCATGCTAATGGTCAACAAAAGAAAGCCAGAGTAGCTATACTTATATCAGACAATCTAGACATTAAAATAAAGACTGTATCAAGAGATGCAGAAGGGCATTATATCATAATCAAGAGGTCTATCAACCAAGAAGACCTAACAATTGTAAACATTTATGTGCCAAATTTCAGAGCACCCAAATATATAAATCAATTAATCACAAATATAAAGAAACTCATTGATACTAATACCATATTAGTAGGAGACTTCAACACCCCACTCACAGCAATGGACAGATCATCTAATCAAAAAATCAACAAGGAAACAATGACTTTGAATGACACATTGGACCAAATGGACTTAACAGATACATTCAGATCATTTCATCCTAAAGCAGCAGAATATACATTCTTCTCCAGTGCACATGGAACGTTCTCCAGAACAGACCATATACTGGGACACAAATCAGCCCTAAGTAAGTACAAAAAGATTGAGATTATACCGTGCATATTTTCAGATGACAATGCTATGAAACTCGAAATCAAGCACAAGAAAAAATTTGGAAAGGTAACAAATACTTGGAGACTGAAGAACATCCTACTAAAGAATGAATGGGCTAAACAAGCAGTTAAAGAAAAAATTAAAAAGTATATGGAAGTCAATGAAAACAACAGCACCACAACCCAAAACCTCTGGGACGCAGCAAAGGCGGTCATAAGAGGAAAGTATAGCAATCAAGGCCTTCCTAAAGAAGGAAGAAAGATCTCAGATACACAACCTAACCTTACGCCTTAAGGAGCTGGAAAAAGAATAGCAAATAAAACCCCAAACCAGCAGAAGACAGGAAATAATAAAGATTAGAGCAGAAATTAATGCTATCGAAACCAAAAATAAACGGTGGAACAGATCAATGAAACCAGAAGCTGGTTCTTTGAAAGAATTAACAAAATTGATAAACCATTAGCCACTTTGATCAAGAAGAAAAAGGAAAGGACCCAAATAAGTAAAATCAAGAATGAAAGAGGAGAGTCACGACCAACAGAGCAGAAATAAAAACAAAAATAAGAGAATATTATGAGCAATTATATGCCAATAAAATGGGCAATCTGGAAGAAATGGACAAAATTCCTAGAAACATATACACTACCAAAACTGAAACAGGAAGAAATAGAAAATTTGAACAGACCCATAACCAGTAAGGAAATCAAATTAGTAATCAAAAATCTGCCAAAAACAAGAGTCCAGGGCCAGATGGCTTTCCAGGGGAATTCTACCAAACATTTAAGGAAGAATTAACAGCTATTCTCTTGAAACTGTTCCAAAAAATAGAAATGGAAGGAAACCTCCAAACTCTTTCTATGAAGCCAGCATTACCCTCATTCCAAAACCAGACAGAATCCCACTAAAAAGGAGAACGATAGACCAATTTCCCTCATGAACATGGATACAAAAATCCTCAACAAGATATTAGCCAACTGGATCCAACAATACCTTAAAAAAATTATTCACCACAGCCAAGTGGGATTTATACCTGAGATACAGGACTGGTTCAATATCCACAAAACAATCAATGTGATTCATCACATCAATGAAATAAAGGACAAGAACCACATAATCCTCTCAATAGATGCAGACAAAGCATTTGACAAAATACAACATCCTTTCTTGATAAAAACCCTCAAGAAAGTACGGACAGAAGGATCATACCTCAAGACCATAAAAGCCCTATACAAAAGACCCAATGCTAATATCATCCTCAATGGGGAAACACTGAGAGCTTTCCCCCTAAGGTCAGAAACAAGACAGGGATGTCCACTCTCACCACTGTTATTCAACATACTATGGGAAGTCTTAGCTCTGCAATCAGACAACACAAAGAAATAAAAGGCATCCAAATTGGCCAGGAGGAGATCAAAGTTTCACTCTTTGCAGATGACATGAAACTCTATATGGAAAACCCAAAAGATTCCACTAAGAAACTGCTGGAACTGATCCATGAATTCAGCAAAGTAGCAGGATATAAAATCAATGTACAGTAATCAGTTGCATTCCTATACACCAACAATGAAGCAACAGAAAGAGAAATCAAGGAATCAATCCCATTTACAATTGCACCAATAACCATAAAATACCTAGGAATGAATCTAACCAGAGGTGAAAAATCTATACACTGAAAACTATAGAAAGCTTATGAAAGAAATTGAAGAAGACACAAATAAATGGAAAAAAAGATTCCATGTTCCTGATAGGATGAACAAATGTTGTTAAAATGTCGATACTACCCAAAGCAATCTACATATTCAACACGATCCCTATCAAAGTAACACCAGCATTCCTCACAGAGCTAGAACAAACAATCCTAAAATCTGTATGGAATCAGGAAAGCCCCTGAATAGCCAAAGCCATCTTGAAAAAGAAAAACAAAGCAGGAGGCATCACAATCTGGGACTTCAAGCTGTATTACAAGGTTGTAATCATGAAGACAGTATGGTACTGGCACAAAAAGAGACTCAGATCAATGCAACAGAATAGAGAATACAGAAATGGACCCACAAACGTATGGCCAACTTATCTTTGACAAAACAGGAAAGAATATCCAATGGAATAAAGACAGTGTCTTCAGCAAGTGGTGCTGGGAAAACTGGACAGCGACATGCAGAAGAATGAACCTGGACCACTTTCTTACACCATACACAAAAATAAATTCAAAATGGATGAAAGACCTCAATGTAAGACAGGAAGCCATCAAAATCCTCAAGGAGAAAGCAGGCAAAAACCTCTTTGATCTTGCCCGCAGCAATTTCATACTCAACATGTCTCCGGAGGCAAGGGAAACAAAAGCAAAAATGAACTACTGGGACCTCATCAAAATAAATAACTTCTGCACAGCAAAGGAAACAATCAGCAAAACTAAAAGGTAACCGACAGAATGGGAGAAGATATTTGCAAATGACATATCAGATAAAGGGTTCGGATCCAAAATCTACAAAGAACTTATCAAACTCAACACCCAAAAAACAAATAATCAAGTGAAGAAATGAGCAAAAGACATGAATAGACACTTCTCCAAAGAAGACATCCAGATGGCCAACCGACACATGAAAAAATGCTCGACGTCACTCATCATCAGGGAAATACTAATCAAAACCACAATGAGATACCACCTTACACCTCTCCGAATGGCTGACATTAACAACTCAGGCAGCAACAGATTTTGGCGAGGTTGCAGAGATAGAGGATCTCTTTTGCATTGTTGGTGGGAATGCAAGCTGGTGCAGCCACTCTGGAAAACAGTATGGAGGTTTCTCAAAAAACTAAAAATACAACTACCCTACAACCCAGCAATTGCACTACTAGGCATTTATCCAAGGGATACAGGTGTGCTGTTTCAAAGGGACACATGCACCCCTATGTTTATAGCAGCACTATCAACAATAGCCAAAGTATGGAAAGAGCCCAAATGTCCCACGATGGATGAATGGATAAAGAAGAGGTGGTATATATATACAATGGAGGATTACTTACCAATCAAAAAGAAAGAAATCTTGCCATTTTCAACTACGTGGATGGAACTGGAGGGTATTACGCTAAGTGAAATTAGTCAGTCCGAGAAAAACAAAAATCATATGACTTCACTCATATGAGGACTTTAAGAGACAAAACAGATGAACATAAGGGAAGGGAAACAAAAATGATATAAAAACAGGGAGGGGGACAAAACATAAGAGACTCTTAAATATGGAGAACAAACTGAGGGTTGTGGAGGGGTTGTAAGAGGGGGGATGGGCTAAATGGGTAAGGGGCATTAAGGAATCTACTCCT
This sequence comes from Felis catus, assembly GCF_018350175.1. Classification (NCBI taxonomy): domain Eukaryota; kingdom Metazoa; phylum Chordata; class Mammalia; order Carnivora; family Felidae; genus Felis; species Felis catus. The sequence goes on from NC_058379.1 coordinate 42,828,784, forward strand.
TGGGGAGCCTGGGTGGCTCAGTCTGTTAAGTGTCCGACTTAGGCTCAGGTCCTGATCTTGTGGTTTGTGGGTTTGAGCCCTGTGTCAGGCTCTGTGCTGACAGATGAAAGCCTGGAGCCTGCTTCAGATTCTGTGTCTCTCCATCTCTTGGCCCCTCCCCTGCTCATGATCTGTGTCTCTCTGTTTCTCAGTAATAAATGTTAAAAAATTTTTTTAAAAATTATTCCATCTCTCAATCTATAGTTACTTAATGTTAGTCTTAAATATTTAGGATTCATTTATTATACATTTAAGGAAATTGGTTTCCCAAAAATGTTCTTTTATTTTATTTTATTTTTTATTGAAACTCAAGTTAATTAACACACAGTGTAGCCTTGGCTTCAGGAATAGAACCCAATGATTCATGTCTTACATATGCCAAAAATGTTCTTTAAATGCTTTATTGTCCATGATGATGCAAAGTTATCCCTGTCCGAAGACAAAGAAAGTGTGGAATATGGATGTGTGGAATATGGATGTCTGAAACTGTTTCCCAAGTTTGCTTTATAGAAAATTCAGACCTGATTTGAAAGTTAGCTACTTGAGAGTTACCCATGTATATCTTGAGTAGATTTTATTTATTTAAATTAAATTTTTAAATAAATATATAAATATATAAATAAATGCACTATTACTTGGGGCACCTGGGTAGCTCAACTGGTTAAGCATCCAACTCTTTATTTCGGCTCAGGTCATGATCTCACAGTTCGTGAATTTGAGCCCCCACATTAGGCTCTGACAGTGCAGAGCCTTCTTGGGATTCTGTCTCTCTCTTTCTCTCTCCACCACTTGCACTCACTCTCTCTCTCAAAATAAATAATAAAAATAAACTTTAAAAAACTTTTAAAATGCATATTACTCATTACTTATTTCCTCAAGAATCATCTATGTTACTTAATCTGTGGAGCACTCTGTAAGATTTCCCCCATTCTGGTCCTTTGTCTTTTACTCTACAGTGTCATGATGAAATAGATTCTTTTTAATTCACAGTGCAGAAATACTAATTTCTAGATTGGGTTCTGAGTTCACACTGAATGAGCTGAAACATCAGTTAGAATACAAGCTGTATCACAGCAATAACAATTCCACCAATTGAAGCAATTTATGGATTTTACTATTCAACTCTTTCAAGGGTACATTCTTTTATTATATTTTTGACATACATTCTTCTCTTCTAAGTGACAATATCATTTTTAACAATGTTGAGATTACACAGTTACTAGGATCTTCTTAATTCCCTACACTGGCATTTTACTATTTTAATCATCTCCTTCTCACAGCATTGGTGAGGGAGAAATTCCAACCCCATGGTTTTGCAGGTGACCAAACACACAACACATAACACAGGACAAATGAGAGCAACAGCAGGTATTAGTCACATGTACCCATGGCCCAGGGGAGAAGGACACCATGCAGGGCCACACAGCAGTTGCACTGAGTACAGAACAGAGTGAACAGCAGGGACTGGGGGAGGCAGATTTTGTTATTAAGAGGGTAGAATGGTTCCCCTGGTTCCCACCGAAGGATACAATTGGCTTCTTTGAATAATTTATGGGCTGTCAGAGAAGTAAAACCCAACAGTCAGAAATAAGCCAGAACTGCATTTGGTCACTTCAATAAAGGGCATTGTTTGACTAGGAGGTCTTATCCACAGAAGGAAAGTGGGGTGGAACTTGTAGTAAGCCCACTGAAAGCCCTTCCAATTTTACCAGACATGAAGGCAATGCATAATATTAATTTCGGATCTTATACCATATTTACCTGTATAAATATACAGTAGTAAGAATCACAAATTCTACAAATTTTTCAGGCGTAATTTTACTCACTGTGACCTACGAAATTTCTTAGATGTTATCTGTCTTGAGGGAAAACTACTTCCTCCTATCAATTGTACATACCACTGATAGGGGAATTATTCATTACTTACAGTCCTGGCAATGACTCAGTGCCTCAGTGCCTTAACATTCCCTCGGTACCCAAAAAGCAAGCTACTACTTTGTTATCTGGGCATGTCATCCTGGTCTTGTTATTAAAGATGGTTTGTATTTCCTGCATATTATTTGTGTACTCCACCCATGTAGGCATACACATGCCTTCAATACAGCTCTGGGGATGTTCTAAATGGAACATCACCAGTTACCATTTCTTTCCTGTGGTAAGATTCACAAGCACTTAAACCTCATGCCATTCAAAAAAATGTTTCTGAAATAGTTTCCTCTCTGATACAAAAACAATAAATACCAACATCACCTCAGGGGTGACTGTGTTGGGAAGGTACTTCAAATCCCAGTAGGGTAGTCTACCCATACCAGTAAAAAAGTGCTTTGAATATGACTGAAATGCTCAGTTTCCTTATCCAGGATAAACATATCCCAACAATATTGCTTATATTATTCTTTTTTCATGATACAAGGGTAAATGTCAGCCTCTTCCAAATAATCACTAATTCTTCATTTTAAAAAGTCTGAATTGATGCAGCTTTAATTTTACTTTAGAATAAAAAAAAATATCTATACAAAGGGCCTGGTTAATTCCCACAGCTGAAGGGAATGTGGCAAAGAATAAAGCCATTCCCAACCATTTTTAACAGAAAAAAGCTATATTTCTTTACTCAAAATGTAGTTTTATTTGAGGGAACACTCAGAGACTCAAGATTTTAGAAGATTATAGGCATATGAACATCATCAACTCTCACTTTGAACACCAAATTGCCAAAATAATTCAACCCCAGAATGCAATCAAAACCAGTTGGATTCTTCAGTAAATGAGTTAGCCACCTATTAGGGAGAAAGAAGAGAACAGGGATATATAATCAGAAAACATCTAGGTAAACACATCTAATATGAGCTTTCAGGGTCAGATCTGCAAAGATTATCTATAGCAAGGTGAACCTGCTTTATAAGCCAAAGCCTATGAATATTTTCTGACCTCCCAGTTTGTGTAACAGTGAAACCCAAAAACATTGTAGGGGCATCTGGGTGGCTCAGTCTGTTGAGCGTCCTACTCTTGATTTCACCTCAGGTCATGATCCTAGGGTTGCGGGATCAAGTCCCACAAAGCTTGAGTTTCTCTTTCCCTCTGCCTTTCTCCCCCAATAACACTCACTCTCTCACTCTCTCTAAAATAAATAAATAAATAAATAAATAAATAAATAAATAAATAAATAAATAACAATAAATAAATACAAAAACACTGTAGTCTCAGATTCCCTAAGAAGTTAATTTCTGTGCACTTGTGCTTCATCTCGGCTTCTCTAGTTTCTTTTCTCCTGAAACTGCATTTCTTAAGTATGAAAATTCATTTTAATAGTATGTAACTTTTGATTTATGGTATTTGCCTCCTTTCTTGACACATGGTACTGGTACTTCTCATTTCTACCATAAAATAAATCATCCAGATTTCTAAGAGAAGTCTATCCACAGTTGGTTATTTTTAAAGTCTCTGATGCACCGGGAAGTGATACAAAATATCTAAATAAAAGAAAGTTTTGTAGGGATGAAAAACCATGGAATAGCAAACTCACCAGCCTACAATTACATGATTTCTGCATTAAGCCAAAGTTTGCATGGAAAATTTGGTTTCAAGTAGCCTTTGTTGCTTCCTTCTTTTCCCTCTTTATGGCATTTCTCTTTTATCTGTTCCCAGACTCCATTGCCATCATTTTCCATTAAATGGGATGAGTTTTATACAAGTACCTAGCATGTGAGGGGCCCCTGGGTGGCTCAGTCAGTTAAGCGTCTGGCTTCGGCTCAGGTCATGATCTCATCGTTCCTGAGTTTGAGCCCCACGTGGGGCTTTGTGCTGACAGCTCAGAGCCTGAAGCCTGCTTCGGATTCTGTGTCTCCCTCTCTCTCTGCCCCCTCCCTGCTCACACTATCTTTTCTCTCTCTTAAAAATAAATAAACATTTTTAAAAAAATTTTTTTTAAAAACAAGTACCTAGCATGTGACCAGATTATAGCACTCAATACCATGTCCTTTGCTTGACCAACTATAACTATAAGATGACATCTACTAAATTTATTTATACTAACACATCAATGGCTTAACAGTCCCCTTTGTAGTGGGCACATTTTATTGTATATCTGAGAGGCATCATATCTCCCTCTTATACCAACTAAACTTCTTTCTTTAAAGAATTTCTCTTTCTCCTTTCCTTATGTTCTTGGTGGGGCTACCAATCACAGTTCACCTTCCTTTCTAGATACAAGGGTAGGCCAGGGGTCTATGCTAAACTAACTGGGTTCTCCTTGCCACATATTTGAATCTAAAGCAGAGATTCCACAGGGCAGATAATCAATAGGTGCCCAATTACTCAGTGGTGGAACCCAGGGAGAAATTCCACAAGTTCCCACTATTGACAACCTAAGTCTTCTTAGCTCTCTGCCCTTTCTGAGAAAGAATTATTCACCTCTGTCTTCAATTCAATCACCTCTGACCAATCATCTCACAATATCACATCTCTTGCTTAAGTTAGTCAAAATCAGTTTCTCTGTGTATAAACAAGGACACTTAACACATACTGCCAACACTGCCACTGACCCCAACCACAGAGTGGGAGTAGAGAAGAGCTTGCATTTTTTTTTAATTTTTTTTAACGTTTTTTATTTATTTTTGAGACAGAGAGAGACAGAGCATGAACGGGGGAGGGGCCGAGAGAGAGGGAGACACAGAATCGGAAGCAGGCTCCAGGCTCTGAGCCATCAGCCCAGAGCCCGACGCGGGGCTCGAACTCACGGACCGCGAGATCATGACCTGAGCTGAAGTCGGCCGCTTAACCGACTGAGCCACCCAGGTGCCCCCCTTTTTTTTTTCTTAATTTTTTTTAAAGAGCTTGCATTTTTAAAGAGAAATCTAAAGGGCAAGATAATCATTCACCCAAATAAATAAGATTCTGATAGTGAAATATCAAGTGTCAGAAAGAGATAAAAGTGGACAAAATTTGGGCTGAGAGGTAAAGTTTCTCATACTTATATTCCTTGATTCATATTGTATACCTTATAAACTCTCCAGAACCCAGAAATATTTAAACTACACTTAACTATTTCAATTCACCTAAACTAATTTTTAAGTAAATGAGGAGATGAAAGGCTTCAGGAACTCCTTAGAAATTAGAAAAAACTATATCCTTGATACAAATAACTATAGGCTTTAATTATTTTTGTGCACACAAATTTATAGTCTTAAATTATGTATGTGCATATAAACTTATGTATATTTATGTGTATGTATTTGTGTATGTGTGTGTGTGCATATATATATATATATATATATATATATATGCACACACACACATATATATAGCATAAAAAATTTTGCAAAGATTTTACAATGTATAGAACTCTGTAGTCTTCCAAGTCATGCCACTGTGTTGGTCAGGATAAGTAGCATAGCAATCCAGCTCCTTCTATTGAGGGACTCTGCATTTCCCCCAGGGCCTAAGAGTCATCTGCTGGATTGTCTGCATCTAGCCGGCTAATGAAGCAAAGAGAAAGAAGGTGGAGAATCACACACAGTGATGAGAAGACAGCCTGGGTGGCAAACATCATTTCCCCACACATTCTGTTTTCAAGAATCAGTTACAAGTCCCCACCACATGCAGTGTGGTTAGGAAGAAGCTTAGTTGTGTTCAGGAAGCACAGAAAAGGTTTATGAGTACGTGACTGGTTATCTACCACTACTTCACCCATCTCTGAAGAGGCTAGCAGTGTGATATGAGCACTGTATTTGTAAAAACTATGATTTATGTTTCAACAATACTGCAGTTTTTTACTTAAATATTTTTCATTAACATGTAAAATATAAAATTTTCACAGTAGAAACAATTGTTTATAACTTCATTTTATTCATTCCTCTAAAATTAAATAAAACATTCTGTGTGTCTCTGTCTTGATAAACAGATGAGAAAAGATAGAGATAGATAGATGATAGATAGATAGATAGATAGATAGATAGATAGATAGATAGTATATAAAGTATCTCTTTGTCTTTGATTAAGAGTAAAGAAAATAAACCTTCTGTTTTGAAAGGTTAACTGAGCAGATATTTAAGTCCCTCCCTTCTACTCAACACTTAGAGAAATTACAGATGAAAATAGAAAACTCAGTTTGACATTACTGACATATTAAAAATATCGGAATAAAATAAAATGATGTATTCAAATTGCTGGGAGAAAACAATGCCAACCAAGATACCGCATTCAGTAAAATAATAACCAAGAATGAGAAATAAATAAGGACAATTTCAGATAAAATTGAAAGAGATTAGTCCAAATATATTAATTACAATATTTATAAACAGAATAGACTTTATTAAAAACTCTCAATGTACATATTTTAATCTAGCTATATGCTTTTATACAGAAAAATATATCTAAAACATAGTAACAGTTTAAGATTAAAAATGAAAGGATGGGAAAAGATGTAGTATCAAATATCAACCAAAAGAAAGCTACTATAGCCATATCAGTATGAAACTTTTATATAATATATTAATAAAGGGGTCATATATCAATCCATAAAGCACGCGCACACACACACACACACACACACACACACACACACACACACCAACTGGAGAGAAATTTAGTATTATCTCCTAAAAATACAACTTACTAAAAAACCTAGCCATTTTACTTCTAGAAAAATTCTTGCAAATGTGCAATAGGTGTTCAATATAAGGATATTCATTACAACACTGAGGAAAACAGCAAAAAACAAAAAAACAAAGGAAATAACTCTCATAACCATCAAAAGGGAAACAAGTTAGTGAGTTGTGATGTTGTCATGCTACACTACAAAATAAAGATACATAAATCATAGCTGCATCAATATGGATATAAGTCATAAGAGAAAAATGAATGAAAAAATGGTTTTTCAAATTTGGTAGGTTGTATAAATGTTCACAAATTCTTCCATTCCCTATATTCTTGTACCTTTGCTGCGTAACTTTGACAACACTCCCTCTTTAGACTCTAGACTCATTTTTGTTAATATTTTGTTCAATTTACCAATTGAAAGTGTGACCCAGGCAAAGCCTTATAAAGCACTTCAACATTAGGGTTGATCCACTTGTGGATTCTGGAACTCTTTCACCACCATTGGGAATAAACCCTGCTACTGGAGGATAAGAAACAATGTGAAGCAAAGACAAGCATTGCCTGTTGAGATCTTCTAGTTCAACCAATCCCCAGCCAACTCGGGAGCTGAGCAAGATGCAGAGGTAAACTGAGAAATGCTCAGCTGAACCCAGCTCAAATTATGGACCCACAGACTCTGAGGTAAATAAATGGCTATTGACTTAAACCACTACATTTTGGGGTGATTTGTTATACAGAGAATAACCTTTCTCTGATACACCGATGTACAGCTGAAACTATTTATATAGCTTTTATAAATTCACAAAGCAAGGCTAAATATTGCTATGCACATAATTTGCATGGCAGAATTATTAAATACAGATCAAGATATACACATAAGGTTCATGATAGTGGTTAGTACTGGGATGAAGGGAAGAGAATACAAGCAGGAAAAGATAAAGAGGCAATTTAAAAATTACCTATAGAAATTTTTTTTCTTGAAAAGTAAAAGAACTTTCCCGAAGGAAATATAGGAGAAAATCTTCATGACTGATGCAAAAATGTCATAAATAGGACACAAAAATCACAAACCATAAAAGAATAAAATTGGACCTCATGAAATTTTTAAATGTCCTATCTTTGTAAAACATTACTAAGAAAATAAAAACATAAGGGACTCTAGAAGAAAATATTTGCCATGCATATATCTGACAAAGGATTTATCCAGAATATATTTTTTCAGGAATAAGAAGACAAATAGCCCCATTTGTCTGTTGGGGGGGAAAAAGATAACAAAAAAGCACCTGATCAGATGTTCAACATTGTTAGTTGTTAAGGAAATGCAAATTAAAGCCACAATGAAATTTCACCAAACGTTAGAATGACTGAAATTAAAAAGGCTGAAAATAACAAGTAGTAAGTAAGGATATGGAGCAACTGAAACTCTGGAGGGAATACAAACTGATACAATCACCTTGGAGAAAAATATGGAAGCTCTTTTTAAACCGAAGTAACACCGTATGTCCCAGAAATTCTCCTTCTAGTATTTAGTCCATTATGTAACATACGTCCACACAAAAAATTAATTGTACTTGAATGTTCATAGTAGCTTTATTTATAATAATCAAACCCTGGAACAACCCTAACAGCCATCAACAGGAGAATAGATAAACAGATTATACTTAATCTATATAACTGTACACTACCTGCCAATAAAAATAATTTCCTGATAAATGCAATATGAATGAATCTTGAAAACATTACACTGAGCAAAAGAAGTCAGATACAAATATGTACATACTGTATGATTCCATCTAGAAACTCTAGAATACAAATCTAATCTAGTTACAGAAAACAGATTGAACTGGGTGGGAGATTTGACCAAGAAAGGGTTCCGGAAACTTTTGAAGGAAAATAGACATACATTTTTTATTGTGTTAGTGGTTACATAGGTAATACATTTACCAAAATTCATCAAACCATATGATCAAAATGGGTGCATTTTATTGAATATAAATCAATAATAATTGATCTATAAATAAAATATAAATAAATAAAATAAAAATATTTTTAAAAATCAATATTATTGATTTTTTAAATATTTTTAAAATATTTAAGTAAGAAAACATGACAAGTATTGACACTTTTAATTCTGAATATTGAGTGCTGTATTACTCAGGGTACTAGCAAGAAGGTAATCTCACCTGAAATTTTAAGAAAATGTCATGAAGAGAATTTTTAAAAGAGGTATGGGCAGAGTTAGGAAAACCATCTGGTACCTTGGAGACATTCAGGAACTTGCACCCACAGGCCAAAGCAAGGAAAGGGGTCAGAATTATCTGAGTCCAGATGAACACCATGTGTCCCTAACACAACCTCTCTCATCCTCTTGGACACAGAAACAAAGACAATAAAATAGGTAAGAGAGAACACAGACATTTGGATTTCTTAATATTATTAGAGAAAATGTACTAGGAAACAATGACCAGAGATGAGGATAAATAGGTATTAGGGTTTTTTTAAGCTGAGGGGAAGGGTGTATATATGTAGGGCCTCATAAACCAAAATAAGGATTTGGGTCTTTATCCTGAATTCATTGAAGAGTTTCATGCAAAGGAATGTATGAAAAGAATTTCATTTTTAAATGATTACTCTAATTTTTTTCTTAAATAGATTCTAAAAATGTAATTACTATTAGGGATGGAATTTTTTTTACTAAGATTGATTTAGAAATAGCATACATTGCAGCATTACTGATAATAGCAGTAGAATTATTATATAGAGAGTTCTGATGAAATATTTTCTAATTGTTTTGTTTCTACTATTTTCTTGAGTTTTTAATTTGGTTCAGGGTGATTATTTTGTAGTAGTTTAATTTGGTTAAAACTATTAAGTATTTTCATGATTGAATCTGCTTCCTATTTGGACATATCATTTTCAGCAATATTTTCTTCTTTATTGACTTTTTAAAATTACATCCTTTAATTCATCTGAAATTAATTTTAATATGTTATAAAATATATGCTTAAAATGATTTTGAGTGCAGCAGCCAAGAAGCAGTGCCTGCAAGTGCCTTGCACATAACAGGCCTCAGTGATGGTGTGTAGAATGAGTGTTCGAGTTTTGTCAGGACTAATGATGGTAACATTTTGCCCATGCGTTTTAATGTTATAGACATCACTTTTCTCATTCATTACACCAGAATATTCATACCACAGTGTTCCAACAAGATACAGTCCTTTTTTTCATTAATTTGAAAAATACAGTTATCTATTAATCGTGATCAACCTTCTACAGTTATCTTTAAAATAATGAGTTGGCTATTTTAAAATTTTAATTGATTCATAAGTTATCTATGAATTTTTAGATGCAATGAGTGTGTTGTGTTGCCCTAAATAGAAAAGCATGCTGCCCAGAATGTATCCTAACTTACCTGAAAACAAACACCTTTGCAATTTATGCACCAATGCCAATGCTCAAATCCTATGGTTGTTTTTCCCTCACAAAATGTGTACTTTTTAATCCCCATCACCTACTTCACCGAACACCTCCACCCACCTCCTCTCTGGCAACCATCAGTTTACTCTCTATAGTTAAGAGCCTGATTCTTGGTTGTCTGCCTCTCTCTTTTTTTTGCCTTTGCTCATTTGTTTTGTTTCTTAACTTCCACATATTAGTTAAATCATATGGCATTTGTCTTTCTCTAACATATTTTGCTTAGTATTATACTCTCTAGCTCCATATTGTTGCAAATGGAAAGATTTCATTCTTTTTTATGGCTGAGTAATATCTCATTGTGTGAGTGTGTGTGTGTGTGTGTGTGTGTGTGTGTGTGTGTGTGTGTGTATCTTCTTTATCCATTCATCCATCAGTGAATAGTTGGTCTGCTTCCATATCTTGGCTATTGTAAATAATGCTGATATAAACATAGGAGTGCATGTATCCCTTTGAGTCAGTGTTTTTATATTCTTTGGGCAAATACTCAGTAGTGAGAATTGCTGGATAATAGCATAGTTCTATTTTTAACTTTTTGAGGAACCTCCATTCTGTTTTCCACAGTGGCTGCACTAGTCTGCATTCCTACCAACAGTGCACAAGAGTTCTTATTTCTCAACATCCTTGCCAACACTTGTTTCTTGTGTTTTTTATTTTAACCATTCTGACAGATATGACATGATATCTCATTGTAGTTTTTGATTTGCATTTCCCTGATGATGAGTGGTGTTGAGCATCATTTCATGTGTCTGTTGGCCATCTGGATGTCTTCTTTGGAGAAATGTAGGTTCATGTCTTATTCCCACTTTTAATTAGATCATTTGTTTTTTGGGTGTTGAGTTGTATAAATTTTTTATAGACTTTGGATACTAACCTTTTATCAGATATGTCATTTGTAAATATCTTCTCCCATTCAGTAGATTGCTTTTTAGTTTTGTTGATTGTTTTCTTTGCTGTGCATAAGTTTTTTCCTTTGATATAATTCCAATAGTTTAATTTTGCTCTTATTTTATTTTATTTTATTGTCCAGAATCTCTGTCATATTTTTCTCAAGAACATAGTTTCTATGGCATCGCAAATACTAAAATAACCACAATGGAGACATTTAAAGCAAGGTGACAAAGGGAAGCTGTGTCTCCAGATGCTCTACTACTCCTCATTATTCAAAGGTAACACACACAAACATGAGCCAGAAAAGTGCCTAAAACCCAACTTAGACTGAATGAGAAAATAAACATTTTTTTTTTGCATCATTAATAGGTGTGTCCCAATTTCTCATCCAATTTGTCATCCCTCTATATTGTAAAATGGTTTGTAATCTTTGTCTAGAATGATGGGGAACCCCTCACTTCCATATAACAGAGCAAAGCTGGCCAGGAAGGAGGCAGACCTGAAGTATCTGGGAGTAGCTGGGTCTACAGAATGGATTCCACAACTACTGGGCAAGTAAGGTCTGAGAAAACAAATCTCTTCATCCCTCTAGCTTTAAATGCCCTTATTTTTAAAAATAAACACTTAGATTTAGTTTATCTCTAGAATTCCAAGGTTCCACAATCAGGAATTCTAGTGTTAGAGAAAAAGATAACAAAGATACTGGACAACCACAACCAGTGATTGACCGAGTGCAAAATACAACAGAGAGACAAGTTTGGAGAACATGTCTCCAGAAGGGCCACACATAATAGTGCATATGGCAGACAGGTGTATAGATAGCTCAAGCATCTGGTGTGTAAATGGGCAGTGGAGACAGGTGAGAACAGGGAGGGTGATCCTCAACAGCACCTGAATATTCCTTATAAGGATGTGGGAAGTGTTTCTGTAAGTAAATGAACTGGGTTTAATCAAAGCCAACCTTTGATCTGATTCCACATCATCCTGAAACACAACTCGTTCTCCTAACACCTGCTGTCATCAGAGACAGCTATTCCCAACAAGGGTACATGCCCTCCTCCTCTCTACAGAGTGTTTCAAAATATTGGTAAAGTCATTTCCCAAAACCATGTAAAAATGTAATCAATGTATTTCAGTTTTGAGTAGATAATACATTTACATGTACAATATTTAAACAATGCCAAAGAATATACAAATGAAAAGTAAGTCTTCCTCCTATGCCTACGCAAATTTCCCTCCCCAAGGCAGCTACAAGAACCAATTTCCTGTGTCATCTTTCCAGAAGAACTCTAACATAATATCACACACACACATACACACACACGAGATACATACTTTTTTATACAAATGATAGTATATGTACAGGTGAGAAAATTGAAAAGCTTTCTCATTTTGCTTTCATCTGCCTGAGATTCCATTGGATATCTTTACCAGAGTATATATAACCAGTTCCAGTTCCTACTTACGAACCTCTTTCCAATCTACTGCTATTACAAACAAGGCTACAGAGAATGTGCACATATGTCATTTTTTACATGTTTGAGTAAATCTGTAGGACAAAAGCCTGACCGGAATTTCAGGGTTAAAGCAACTGCATACAGACCATTTGGAAGACAACAATAGCAGAGTACAGCTACTCGCGTATCTTTTAACCAGACCTCCTGGGTTCAATTTCTACTCTTGCCACCTACTTTCTTTGTGACTAAGCAAGTTGTTTCTTTCTAGACTTCAATTTCACCATCTAAAAAAGGACTAATAATTTTACTTGATTTGCAGGATCATTGTGAGGAACTAATTAATGAATATATGTAAAACTCTTAAAATAGTGCCTGACATGAAATAAACACTCAAAAATGTTTATTATTATTAGTTTTGTTAATAGGACACATAAACACAAGTTTGCATTATTGAGTTTTTCATCTTTGACAATCTAATAGCATTTTTCCCTAACTCACCTTGGTTTTAATTTACATTAATCTCCTTTTTCAGAAGTACTTAAGTATGTTTTCATACTTGTAATTTCACTTATAATTTCTTTCTGTGCACTGCTCATGATTATTACTCTTATCTTTTGGATTATTTATTGCTTGCTTATAAATGAATATAAAGTCTTTATATATTAAAGGAATTAGCTTTTTTGTAGCAAATTATAGGCTACAAATTTTGTTTTCTAAATTTCTTGTTATTTTTATTTTCCTTATGGTTATTTCTGCCATGCAAAGGTTATTTTTATTTGTAGCCAAATTTTGGATCATTTTTTGTATGGCTTCCAGATTTTATATGTCATTTAGAAATAACTTCTCATACCAAAATACTTTTTAAATTTTTGTTATATTTTATCCTAATATTTTTATGGAGTTTAACACTACAATCTTTGCTTCTTATGAATTCAGGATAGGAGCCAATTTTATCTTTTTTCCAGGTGGTTATGCAGTTCTCCCAGCATCCTTTATTAAGTCAGTCATCTTTAACACACACAAAATTTACAAATTTATTGATATTACATCTGGACATTTTATTCTGTTTTACTGAACACTATTTATACAGGAGCCAATACAAAACTTTAAATCACTATATTATTATGTTTAATATCCTTTAGGGCTAAATATACATCCCCTCAGTGAGTACATTCAAAAATCAATAACTTTTTTTCAGAACTTTCCTAAAATTTAGTATTTATTTTAACATAAGAAAATTAAAATCAGTTTGTGTAGTTTATTTTTAAATCTCCAAGAATATTGTGGGCACCTAGCTGGCTCATCCAATAGAACATGCAGCTCTCTTCTCAGGGTCATGAGTTCAAGCCCCACACTGGGGGTATAGAGGTTACTTTAAAATATAATAAAAAAAATTCCCTGATGAACATGGATGCAAAAATCCTCAACAAGATATTAGCAAACTGAATTCAACAATACATTAAAAAAATATTGGGATGCAGCGTTGGTTCAATAACTACAAAACAATCAACATGATTCATCATATCAATAAAAGAAAGGACAAGAACCACATGATCCTCTCAATAAAGCATTTGACAAAATACAGCATCCTTTCTTGATAAAAACTCTCAAGAAAGTAGGGACAAAAGGATCATACCTCTAGACCATAAAAGCCATATATGAAAGACCCAACGCTAATATCATCCTCAATGGGGAAAAACTGATAGCTTTCCCCCTAAGGTCAGGAACAAGACAGGGATGTCCACTCTCACCACTGTTATTCAACATACTATTGGAAGTCTTAGCCCCAGCTATCAGAAAACACAAAGAAATAAAAGGCATCCAAATTGGCCAGGAGGAGGTCAGATTTTCACTTTTGGCAGATGACATGAAACTCAATACGGAAAACCCAAAAGATTCCACTGAAAAACTGCTAGAACTGATCCATGAATTCAGCAAAGTAGCAGGATATAAAATCAATGCACAGAAATTGGTTGCATTCTTATACACCAAAAATGAGGCAACAGAAAAAGAAATCAGGGAATCGATCCCATTTACAATTGTACCAAAAACTATAAAATACCTAGGAATGAATCTAACCAAAGAAGTGAAAAATCTTTACACTGAAAACTATACAAAACTTATGAAAGAAATTGAAGAAGACACAAATAAATGGAAAAAGAGTCCATGCTCCTGGAGAGGAAGAACAAATATTGTTAAAATGTCAACACTACCCAAAGCAATCTACACATTCAACGCAATACTTATCAAAATAACACCAGCATTCTTCACAGAGCTAGAACAAATAATCCTAAAATTTGTATGGAACTAGAAAAGACCCTGAATAGCCAATGCAATCATGAAAAAGAAAACCAAAACAGTAGGCATCACAATCCCAGACTTCAAGCTATACTACAAAGCTGTAATCATCAAGACAGTATGGTACTGGCACAAGAACAGACACACAGATCCATTCAATGGAACAGAATAGAGAACCCAGAAATGGACCCACAAACATATGGCCAACTTATCTTTGACAAAACAGGAAAGAATATCCAATGGAATAAAGACAGTGTCTTCAGCAAGTGGTGCTGGGAAAACTGGACAGTGACATGCAGAAGAATGAATCTGGACCACTTTCTTACACCATACACAAAAATAAATTCAAAATGGATGAAAGACCTCAATGTAAGACAGAAAGCCATCAAAATCCTCAAGGAGAAAGCAGGCAAAAACCTCTTTTATCTTGGCCGCAGCAACTTCTTACTCAACACGTCTCTGGAGGCAAGGGAAACAAAAGCAAAAATGAACTATTGGGACCTCATCAAAATAAAAAGCTTCTGCACAGCGAAGGAAACAATCAGCAAAACTAAAAGGCAACCGACAGAATGGGAGAAGTTATTTGCAAATGACATATCAGATAAAGGGTTCGGATCCAAAATCTATAAAGAACTTATCAAACTCAACACCCAAAAAACAAATAATCCAGTGAAGAAATGGGCAAAAGACATGAATAGATACTTCTCCAAGGAAGACATCCAGATGGCCAACCAAGACATGAAAAAAAATGTTCCACATCACTCATCATCAGGGAAATACAAATCAAAACCACAATGAGATACCACCTCACACCTGTCAGTATGGCTAACATTAACAATCAGGCAACAACAGATGTTAGCGTGGATGTGGAGAAAGAGGATCTCTTTTGCATTCTTAGTGGGAATGCAAGCTGGTGCAGCCACTCTTGGAAACAGTATGGAGGTTTCTCAAAAAACTAAAAATACAACTACCCTACAACCCAGCAACTACACTACAAGGTACTTATCCAAGGGATACAGGTGTGCTGTTTCAAATGGACACATGCACCCTATGTTTATAGCAGCACTATCAACGATAGCCAAAGTATGGAAAGAGCCCAATTGTCCCACGATGGATGAATGGATAAAGAAGAGGTGGTATATATATACAATGGAGTATTACTCAGAAATCAAAATGAATGAAATCTTGCCATTTGCTACTACGTGGGTGGAACTAGAGGATATTATGCTAAGTGAAATTAGTCAGAGAAAGACACAAATCATATGACTTATTACTTCACTCATAAGAGGACTTTAAGAGACAAAACAGATGAACATAAGAAAAGGGAAACAGGGGCGCCTGGGTGGCGCAGTCGGTTAAGTGTCCGACTTCAGCCAGGTCACGATCTCGCGGTCCGTGAGTTCGAGCCCCGCATCAGGCTCTGGGCTGATGGCTCGGAGCCTGGAGCCTGTTTCCGATTCTGCGTCTCCCTCTCTCTCTGCCCCTCCCCCATTCATGCGCTGTCTCTCTGTCCCAAAAATAAATAAAAAACGTTGAAAAAAAATAAAAGGGAAACAAAAATAATATAAAAACAGGGAGGGGAACAAAACCTAAGAGACTCATAAATATGGAGAACAAACTGAGGGTTACTGGAGGGGTTGTGGGTAGTGGGATGGGCTAAATGGGTAAGGGGCACTAAGGAATCTATTCCTGAAATCACTGTTGCACTAAATGCTAACTAATTTGGATGTAAATTTAAAAAATTTAAAAATACAATTAAAAAAAAAGAAAACTGACTTTATAAAATTAAGATATGTTTAATAGGCTCATAAAACATATAAATATAATGTATGACAATAACAAAGATTCGAAGCAGGAAATGGAAGCATACTGTTGAAAAGTTCTAACATTAATAAAGGTTGATTTAATATTTAAAGATCAAATAATGTGATTTACCACATTTATAGAATAAAGGATAAAAATCCCATAATCTTTTTAGTAGATGCAGAAAAGCATTTGACTAAATTCAATACTCTTTTACAAGTTTTTTTGAAAAAATCTAATAAAGTATAAATACAAAATCCTTACTCAGCCTGGTAAAGACCACCCATAAAATGTCTTCAGATGAGGTCATGCTTACAGTGAAAGACTGAATGCTTTCCTCCAAAAATGAAAACAAGGCAAAGGTGTCCACTCTTACCACTGTCATTCAACATTGTACTAGAGATTCCAACATGTTAGATAAAGAGGGGAAAGAATAAAATAAAAGACATATAAATTGGAAAGGAAGAAATAAAATGGGCATTATTCGCTGACATGATTGTATACACAGGAAAACCTATATACTCTACCAAAATGCTGTTGTTACTAATTAATTAAATCAAAAAAGTCACAGGATTCAGAATCAACATATAAAATTAATTCCATATTTTTTACTAGTAATGAATAACAAGAAAATGAAAGTTTTAAAAATATTATTTACAGTATCATCAAAACACATACTCTAAAAAGGAATTCAACATATGAGCAAGACCTGTACCTTGAAATTACATAATATTGTTCAAATAAATTCAAGAAAAAATAAAATAATGTAAAGATATACTATGTTCATGGACAAAAAGATTCAATGTTGCTGTGATGTCAGTTCTTCCCATATTGATCTATAAATTTAATGCAATAAAAATGCCAGCAGACTTTATTGATAAACTTGGCAAATTCATTCTAAAATAGTATAGAAAACCAAAGGAAGAAAATAGGATAGGCAAAATAATTTTGAAATGTAACATTAAAGGTGGATATTTTACGTTACTTGGATTCAAGTTTTAATATAAATTTATAGTAATCAAGAAAATATGGTATTAGCATAAGGATAGACAAATAACCAATCCTGAATTTGGTAATGGTTATGCAGGTATAGAGGTTTATCAAAATGCTTCAAATTGAACATATAAAATAAGTGCATATAACTACATTCAAAAAAACGAATTTTTAAACAGATAATTGTCATTAATATGTGGATTAAGAAAGGAAACCACTGAAGTGTAAGAGCAAAGGATCACATTGATCACAATGTAGCATTTTAAATCAATAAATAGAACAAGGTTAAAACAGGTAAATTTGCACAGTTAATGGTCATAATTTTGTTAATATAATTGAAGTAGTTTGGTCTGTGAAATTTTTCATGCTGTGTTGCCTTGATGTAGATTACTAGAACATATAATGCATAAAAATAAAGACACTTGCTGTACCTTTCAAGACTTCAGGAGTTTCAACTAAACAAAAACTTCAAATATTTGTTTCTGTATAAGCCTGAGATTGTAGATTTCAATTTGTCTTTTGAGTAAAGAAAGATATAAATACATTTTAAAGATAAACATTGTATCATCATGTAAATGAATTTTAGAATGATACTCTGAAAAGACATTTTTTCCAAATTAAGAAAAAAAAATCCTGAATCTGTCATAAGACTAGAAACAATGCATTTTCCTTAAACAATATCTAAGGAGATCCCATAGCAGCCTGCAATTGCCGTCAAAATGAGAAGGGAAATCAACACACTTTCACTGTGTGAATTATTCTGCAATATGACCAGTGTAACTTTAAAAAAGATATATAGCTTGGGGAGAGTTAAAATTTCTCTGACATGATGGAAAAACTTTGCACTAAGTAACTAGAAGTGTTTAAAAATGGAATTAATATTCCTAATAATTATTCCTAATTCAGATACATACAAAAAAAGAGCTTCAAATTATCAATTTTATCTAGAGATATTACAGTAAATATAATAGAGTTTCTGGAAAAGGAAAAATCATGAAGGCATGAATCTCCAAGGAGAGAGAGCGTGAGAACTTTAATATGTTTCCAACAGCTAGTATCACCTGTGCCCAATTCAAAGAAACCACTTCCATAACTCTGTGTGTATATCACTCTTACTGAATGAATTATCCTTGAAAATATAATTAAGTGAGATTATTGTAGAGAGATGGTAGAGACCACAGCATGGTTTTTGAATCTCTCCTATTCCATGAAAAATTATTATAAGAAAAGAATAAATACTAAAATATACCTTCTACACACAATGAAAGCATACTCAAAAGACTCAAAAGATATGATCACAGAACAGATGAAAACTCTAATCCACCTGTGTCATTACAGAGGTGGGGGCTCAGAGACTGACAACCATCCCAGAACCACATTGATTGAGAAAGGGTGCTTCCCCAGAGAAAGGGATACTAGGTTCACAGTTAACATTTTTTTAAGTTGTCTACTATCTGCAGTGGAGTGCTGAGGACTAATAAACAATCAAAACAAATCAAAAACAAAATTTTAAGGGGGGGAAAGTTCCTCTCTTGTAGCATTTGCCAATTTCCATGGTGTCAATACTCACACCATACCAAATTTTAAGTACCAATGTGACATCACTGAATGCTAACTTGGGAAGAATTAGTTCTCATGAGCTGATAGCAGGAACCAGTTCCAGCATACTAATACTACATGTCAATAAAATGGATGACATTTAGTTTATTTTTGAGATGGGAAATAAAATGGCTATTCATTTCCTCTGAATTTGGAACTAAACCCCAACAAATAAAAAGGATTCCACCCGTTATCCTCATATTTCTCATGTCTTGGCCCTGTGAATCAGTTCGTGAATGTACCTAACACATACCTCTAGAATAGTCAAGTAAGAACAAAGAAACCCTCTTCCTATCAGGTAAATAAAGAAAATATGTATACCACATCTGCCTATATATGAGCTTAGGCAAAATGGATTCTTGGTTGTATAGTTTTCCAAATGTCTATTCCATTACAAACCTAATTCTCACTCAAAATCCAAATATTTATGGGAAGTAGGGTGGGGGGAGAGAACCAAAGATGAAAGAAAGGAAAACTTAGGGAAAGTGATCAGGATTCTTCCTATAGTTGCTAATAAAGGATGATAAGCGAGCTTGCAGATTTATCAAACACTGAAAAGATATCACATATGTAAAAATAAGAATAGTAGGTGCGCCTAGGTGGCTCAGTCAGTTAAGTGTCCAACTCTTGATTTTGGCTTAGATCATGATCTCACAGTGCTTGGGAACGAACTATATGCTGACAACATGGGGCCTGCTTGGGATTCTCTCTCCCTCTCTCTACCCTTCCTCCTCTCTCTCTCTCTCTCTCTCTCTCTCTCTCAAAATAAATAAATAAAATTAAAATAAATAAATAAATAAATAAATAAATAAATAAATAAATAAATAAAAATAGGTATAGAAGTGTTCCCATGAAGCAAACATTTTTATGTTGGTCTTTGTTTTATTTATTTCCATAGTAACAGGTACCTGAAAACATGCTCAACATAACTAATCATTGGGGAAGTGTAAATCAGAACTACAGAGGGATATCATCTAACACCTGTTAAAATTGGTATTTTAAGATGAGAGAAAAATGTTGGTGAGGATGTGAAGAAAAGGGAACATTTGCACACATTTGTTGGAATGTAAGTTGGTTCAGCCACTATGGAAAACAATATGGTGTTTCCTTTAAAATTAAAAATAAATCTATCATATAATCCAGCAATTCCACCTCTGGTTAAATACCCAAAGGAAAGGAAAACAGGACATTGAAGAAATATTAGCACTCCCATGTTTACTGCAGCATTATTCACAATAGCCAAGATATGAAAACAACTAAGGTACCCACCAACAAATGAATGGATAAAGAAAAAGTGATATATATGTGATTAATTCAGCCATGAGGGGAAAAAAAAGGACACACTACCATTTGTGACAACATGGATGGAGCACATTATGCTTAGTGAGAAAAATCAGACGGAGAAAGAGGAGTAATACATGAAATCACTTGTTTGTGGAATCTAAAAATCCAAGCCTGTTAAAACAGAGAGCAAAATGGCAGTCAGCAGGGAAAGGGGTTAGGGGATAAAACAGATATATTTTTTAAAGGAACAGACTTGCAACGAGTAATAAATAAATCCTAGGGATCTGATGCACAGTATAGTGAACATACACAATATCGAATTATAATCATCAAACTTGCTAAAAAGACTAGAACTTAATCTAACCATTAAACAGAAGTGATAATTACCACTACAATGATAATCCTATAATAATAAGTAAATGTATCAAATTTTTTAAAAAGTTGAAAATCCTTTGAAAACTTTACTTTTGTAATTTGCTTCTTATTCTTCATTACCTCGAGTAAATAATTTACTTAAAACTCAAGTAAATAATATATCCCTTTAAAAAAAATTTATGAGTATGTTAATTTCTACCAGCTCTTTAATTTTTTGTTGAGAGAGGGGGAGCAGCTGCTCATGCTCCTGGGAAATTAAGAGGAAATATTCATGGACAAAATTCCTAAAGCAATTATTGTTGGCTTTCCTGGCAGTCTAATAGTAGAAATCAATAGCTGTCTTTATGAAATGTATCTCCATGGACCAAGGGACACCAGGAGTGAATGGCGGCCCTGTTTATTTAGTTCTTTGCTGATCTCCATCTTTGACAGCTGACAGCATTGAAATTAACACCTGCTCCAAAGGGAAAACATTATTAAATATTCCATTGACGAACAAATAGTTGTCCTTTGACACCAACAAAATAAGGGGCCCATATTGATAATTTGAGCAGAAGGTGAGAGATTAGCAATTTTTTCATTTGTTTAACAAATGTTTATTGAATATCTGTCTCATGCGGGGCCATGG
Organism: Felis catus; assembly: GCF_018350175.1. Classification (NCBI taxonomy): domain Eukaryota; kingdom Metazoa; phylum Chordata; class Mammalia; order Carnivora; family Felidae; genus Felis; species Felis catus. The sequence goes on from NC_058379.1 coordinate 42,850,222, forward strand.
GCTGGCTTCTGGGCATATATCACAAAATGAGGCAAAAGTTTACCATTTTAGGTGTATATGTTAGTGGTGAAGGCAAAGAAGTAAACCAGAATGTATAAAACATATGGCTATTGTGAGTGATTTAAAAGGAAATATGGAGTGGTGTGTAAGCGTGTGAAAGTGTTTGGAAGTATCTAGAACCACTTGAGGTGGTCAGGAAGGCTTCCTGGAAAAAGTGACATCTAAGACACAACCTGAGGATGAATAGGAGGTATTCAGTCAAATGGGAGTCAGGGATTGGGAGTCAGAAATTCTTCAAACTAAAGAGAACAGCATATGTGAAGGCCCAGGGATAAGAGATAATAAGGTGCTTTTGAGGAAGTAACAAAAATACTAATTCCTTACAACATATCTAAAAAGTACAGACACTGGTAAAGTTTTCATTGGCAAAATCTTATTAATAAAAACTAATATAATGCCATTAAATATGTGTTTTAGGACAATGAATAAAAACTATTTATTAAAAATAGATGTTACTTTATTAAAAATTTATATAATAAAACAGTTCTTAACAACACAAAGCAGAAACATCACAAATGTCCATTGACAGAGATGGACAAATAAAATTTGGTGGCATATGCATACAATGAAAATGCAGAATTACAACTACCTGCAACAACATAAGAACAACTTAAAAATACAACATTGAAGGGGTAAAAACATATCTCAACAAATTATATAAAATGAGATACATTTTTATAAAGCTGAATAACAAGGGAAGCTAATCAGTAAAATTAGGCATACAGGTGTTTATTATAAAATTATATTTTCAAGTAGCAATGTAATAATATAAATGTAGGAAGAGTGGTTGCCTTTGTGGTACAGAATTATTGATACAAGTGGCAGGGAGTCAGGGAGTTAGTTGAGGAAAGGAATTAATACGTAGCTAAAAGTTTCTATTATACTAACTAGTTCTTGGATTGAGTGGATTCATAAATGTTCCTTATGCAATTATAATTTGCAACTAACATATGTAATATAGGACCATCTTTTTGCAAATGGCACAGATTTTAAAACATATTATGTTTTAGGGAAAAAGTAAAAAGAAATATTCCAATCCTAACTTTAATTCCATTCAGTTATTCAGAAACATTTCCAGGACATTAGGACATTGTCATGAAATTCATTAATTTGACTCTATCAATAATTTGAATAAAAGCAAAGTTTTTAATCAATAATTTGAATAGGAGGAAAGTTCTTAATCACAGAAAAGTAGAAACATCCCAAATATCCATTGACAAAGGATGGACAGATAAAATTGTGGCATATCCATACCACAATTTAGTAAACTGGATTAAATTTAATGATATATTTACAATCTTGTTCTTTCAACCTTCCACAAAATGACTCCTCCTTTACCAGTGACCTCAGGGCTTGGTTTGTATATATCCTTTCTTTTCTCACTGTACCATCCACACACCCAGTCACACATCTACCAGGGTAAGGAAAATTGCTGGTCTTCAGTTAAAAGAGCCTCAAAGGACCTCATATACATAAAACATCACAGAATGGCAAATTTGGGCATTTATTTAGTTGAATATTTCTTAGTATCTATGGAGTCCCAATCTCTCCTTCTAGGTAATACAGATATAATAGTGAACAAACAAGGTAAATTCCTATTCCCATGGAGTTCATATTTTGGTCAAGAAATATACATGTTTCCAAACAGCCTTGAGTATAAAGGGCTGTCTCAAGAGGAAAGTACAGAAACTGTCCTAAGTGATAAAATTCATCAAAGAGAAGAAAAGGGAGAAGAGGAGTGTGAAAGGAGAAGAGAGAGAGGAGAGGACAGAAAGATCTAGGACTAAGAATTTAAGAGTTCCAATATTTGAAGCTCAGTTGAAGGAGATACCTGAGAAAGACAGGCCAGGAGGCCATTGATCCAAATGCCTACTTAAGATCTCTGCTTGGATGTCTCATATGCATTTCAAAATTAACATGTCTGAAACTAAAACAGAGACAAATGACAAGTGATTTCAGAGAAACACCAGAAGAGAAGCAGAATGTTTCCAAAAAAAGGAAAAGGTGGACCATCATATTCAATGCTAGAGAGAAATTAAAAAGGATAAAGGATCAAATACATAATTGTGCTATCCCAAGTACGCTTGGCAAAACCATGATGGGTAAGGAACACAAAAAGGCTGGAGCCTAGCATGTGACTTCAGGAATAAGCTGCATCAGACCCCAAGGAACTATGTGTATCAAGTAAGGAGAGTTTGATTCCTTAGATGGGTGAGGAGCCTTGAAGGCACTTGCCAGCAGAGGCATTGTCTGTTCAAATCTGCACTATCTGTTGGGGCACCTGGATGGTGAGTTGGTTAAGCATCCAACTTCAGCTCAGGTCATAATCTCAAGGTTCGTGAGCTTGAGCCTCACATGGGGTTCTCTGAGCCCACTTCAGATCCTCTGTCTCCCTCTCTCTCTGCCCCTCCCCTGCTTGCACTCTTATCTCTCTCAAAAATAAACATTTTTTTAGAAAACTGCACAATCTGCACTTTAGAAGTGTTATCTAACTTCACAGATGAAAGAATCTTCACTCCAATATAATAAGAAATATGTTTTTGACTTCCTCTTTATCATTTAAGCTATGATTAGATGAGGGCTGACAGAAAGGTAGGCGAAAGGGAAAAAATAAAGTGGAAAAGATACAATTTGCCCTGACATATAGGCTGTGGGATTATCTAAGAGTCAACTGGGACAAATTATATAGAAATGCTGAAAGCCCAAGTAGACTGCACAGGTGCAGCCAGCCACAAAGAAGAAAATATGCAAGGGGATGGGAGAAAGGGGAGAAAACACTGAAAAAATTATTTTAAGTGACATGATGTCTTTAACTCTAAAATCAGCCTTGTGTCCTTTAAATTAATCTCAAAGTGGAAAATTGGACCCCACTTTAAAAACTCAAAGATGGCAGAGGACACATATTTCTGTTAATTATGCTCTTTAGCAAAGGATTATTACCTTGGAAATCTCAAAATATACAACTTAGAGGATTTCGGGTGTACTTTCTTTGGAAATATGACACTTATACTGACTTTTCAGAGCTGAGAAATTCTTCCTTAAAATTGGAGTTAATTTGTGCTTCAGGTATCAGTAGCTGAGCACTCTCTGGGTCTCAGGAACCTTGGCTGAGAAGTGCAGGTTCCTCAAAACTTCTGCTAAGCCAGCTGCTAACAGGCTAATGAGGCACATCACAGAGCAGGCTCTGGAGTGAAAGTACATAAGAACAGCTGCTCTTTACCGAAATAGGATATGCTCTGAAGTCTACTTACCCAGCTGCTGAGAAGAGCAGCAAAATTAGAATCAAATCAATATTCTAAACAGAAAAATTCATGGAAAGATTCCCAATTTGAAGACAGACCACTTTAAACCCCACCTCCCTGGGTAGTACCATACCTGACAATCCAACACCAATGCTTCTGTCAACTCAGTTCTGAAGTATAAATTATTCTTACCTCTCTCTTGGCCCCCCGAAAAGATCATGAATAGGAAAAGCATTGGATCTGGAAGGGGAAGAAATCCTGGTTTTAAAAGAAAACTGTACTCATTGGCTATCTGGCCCTAGACAAATCATTGAACTTCAAGAAATGTACATCTTCCTCACCTCTGAAATACTAGAAACACCTCACATTTCAAAGGACTGCTATGATGGAAAAAATTTTAAGTATCTCAAAATCCTGGAGAGGGTTTCACTCTGGTCTGGATGCAGAAAATCACAAAATACTATCATTCTCATAAGAACAACTTAAGCCATATAAGTTACAAAATCATGGCTTGTTAAAAACACATCAGAAAACTAAGGATTCAAAGAAAACTCAAATGAACAGCACTATAAACAGTAACAATCTAGTGTTTATTAACTAAATGAATGAATAAATAAAATATAACATATCAGTAAAATGTAATATTATTTGCAAAAAAAAAAAATGAAGTACCCATATATACATCATATGAAGTACCCATATATACCATATACTATGAAAATACTTGAAAGAAGCCAGTTACAAAGAATTACATAGTATGATTCCATTTATATTAAATAGTCAGAATTGGAAATCCATAGAGATGGAAAGTAAATTAGTGGTTTCCCAGGACTGGAAAGGGTAGAATGGGAAAATGTGAATCCGGAGGCTGATGGCTAAAGGGTGTACAGTTTCTTCTGAGGCAATGAAAACATTCTAAAACTGATTATGGTGATGGTTGCACAATTCTGTGAATATACTAAATGCCATGGAATTGTGCACTTAAAATGGATGAATTGTAGGTTACGCAAATTACATTTCAATATTTTTTTTAAAAATCAATTATATTTGCATTTACTAGCAAGGAATATTTGGGAAATGGAATTTTAAAAAACAATACCACCTAAGAGAAGACTGACAATTCCAAGAGTTGGTAAAGATACAGAGCAGCTAAAACCCTAAACCCTCATGTGTTGCTGGCAGTAGTGAAGATTAGTAAAATTACATGTGAAAACTGTTTGGCAGCATCTTCTAAAAGTTAATACATGCCTAATCTATGAGCCAACAATTCTACTCCTTTGTATATTTCCAAGGGAGATGAGTGCTTTATGTCCACCAAAAGTTATGTATAAGATTGCTCATAGCAGCTTTACCCATAATAGAAAGAAATGGAAATAATCCATATGCCCATCAATAGTAGAATGAATAAGTAAACTGTGATTTATTCACACCTTGAATACTACTTAGCAACTTAAAGGAATGTATTACTTCTAGACCAAACACGTTACAAAATCTAGTAGATCTACTGAGTGAACAAAACCAGACACAAATGGGCATTTGATGATTAAGGTTCTCTCTTCCTCTGCCCCTCTCCCCAACCCCCTCCTCTCTCTCTCTCTCTCTAAAAAATAAAAAAAAAGAAAAAAGAAATTCAAGATTAAACTAAACTTAAACTTGTGGTGATAGAAAGTCAGAAGAGGGAGCATCTCTGAGTAAAGATAAGAGTAAGCCTGTCAGGAAATATGAAGGAAACTTCTAGAGTGCAGCAAATATTTTATAACTTGATTTAAGTACTATATAAATATATAAAATTTCATCAAACTGTCCACTTAAGATCTGTACACTTATACTTCATTTTAAATGTTTTCTTAAGGGTGCCTGGGTGACTCGGCTGGGTGGCTACTGTTGGTTTCAACTCAGGTCGTGATCTCATGGTTTGCGAGTTTGAGCCCTGAGTCGGGCCTTGTGTTGACATTGTAGAGCCTACCTGCAATTCTCTCTCTCCCTGTCTCTCTCTCTATCCCTCCCCTACTCACTCTTTCTGATTCTCTCAAAACAAATCAACTTTAAAAAATGTTTTCTTGAAAGTTATATAGTTTAGCATTTAAATAACTTTTAATTCTCATAAAAAGAGCTTTCTACAATAGTAGAGGTAAAAGCCAAGTGGTACTGAGTTGAAGAGTAGATACAGAGGTGAAGATGTAAAGTCTGTGCTTATAGACTAATCTTTCAAAAGATGTTGAACAATGAAAGGAAGATAAAAGATGAATTTGAGGAGTATAATCTACAGAAGAAATTCCTGTTATTGGTTCAGGAAAGAGACATTGGCATGTGCTCAGAAGTTAGAATAAAAAACATAATAGAGAGGGATGAAGAAAGACCTAAAATTGATAGTTTATCACAGAAGCTTAGGCTTTTATGTCAGTCTTGGATTCCAGTCTAACCTCAATCACTTACACCTTACAAGGCACATACAACTTAATAAGGTCAAGATTAATTCCTCAGCTATAAAATGGAAAGAAATAATCTTAACTTTTTAAACTGTTGCTGTGAACTGTGAACTCAATAAATATCTATTATACCTATTCAAGGTGATTATGGATAACAGAATTAAGAACATAGGTAGAGAAAATGAACTTATGAAATACCAGGAAAGAAGGAAATAGTAGACAAAATAAACAGTAAATTTTAAATAGCATGTGAACAGAAAAACTAAGTTAACAGCAGATTCTTTACATTTTACAGTTAAATTATCTTTTACTAAAATAGAGCAAAATTCAGTTCTTACACAAGAGATTCTTAAGCCTTTTATACAACACTGAATATTGAGATTCTGACTTTCGAGTAACACAATATTAGAATAGGAAGTCCAGATTTCACTAGTCCTTATTTTTACTATAACCCTTTGCCAATATGGAAAGTGGAGTAGTAACAATTTGCATTCTAAGAAAAAATAAATATAGGAATTTTAATGTCTGTCTGGAATAAAACTATTTCAAACAATACCTATTTTAAAATATTGGAATTGGCAGTATTTATTGGTCTAATGCTTTTAAGCATAGAAAAACTACATTGCATATGTGGAAACAAAAACCTCCACTAAAAAGCATGGAAAGAGATAAATAAAAACTATACCAAAGAGTGTGCCTGTTCTTAAAATTTGGATGTTCTCATATATTGTAATAAAAATAATCTTTAAATTTTAAATAAATAAATTCACCTTTACTTATTTGATGGAAATCTACATCATTTTACTGGGTGCAAGAGGCAAACAAATCTGGGGGTCTCTCCTTTCAACATGGCTTTCTTTCCCACTTATTTCCAGACCCTAAAGGAAAAGGGAAGTGTGACAAGCTGAGAAATGCAGGTGCAAGTAATTGACTAGGCGAGTGTTCCATTGTCATAGAAGCAAAGCACATCAAATTAATGAGGCCCACAGAGACCCAGAAGGCTGGGGCCAATCAGAAGCCTGCTTTAGCATGCTTCAACATGTCCTGTAGGCGACCTAGCAGCCCTTTTGTTTATATCCCAAAGAAGCTAAAATTTCCCAAAAAGAGAAATCATCTTCATAGTCTCACTGTGTGCAAAGTTTGGCTCTCAAAGAGCACATGTTTAAAACCCAAAAGTCATTAACTGAGCTCCACACCAACTGGGGGCGGGGAGGGGGCGGATAAGGTTCAATTAAAAACTTATTTAGCTTTTTCTCAACGATGCTTGTTGGTATACAGTGTGTTGTTAAAAATGTAAGGAATCACCTAGGAGTCAGAAAAATTGAGATCTAATGCCACTACCATCCACTTCTCTCTTGAGGCAAGTCATATAACCACTCTGAGACTGTTTCCTCTTTTATAAAAAAGAAATAATTGAACTGGTGATCTTTTTCCTTCCAGCTCCAAATTTTTACCAACTACACTAAGGAATTTCTTTAAAATATTATCTATATTTTGTAAAGTAAATTGTTTCCTTCTTTAAGAAGGTGAGCAATGAGTTTTTTTACATCTCTAACCTTAGCCTGAAAACCCTATGGATCTAAAAGAAAAAATGGTTATGAAACAGTTTTTTAAAGTTAATATTTTTCCATTTTTCTTGAGAAATAATTGACATACATCACTGTATAAGTTCTTAAACTTATAAACTTCTATAAACTTATATAGCATAATGCTTCGGTTTCTATATATTGTGAAATGATTACTACAATATGTTCAGCTAACATTTATCTTATATAGATACAATAAGAAAAAAAGACAAAAAAGAAAAAATTTCTCCTTGTGATGAGAACTCTCAGAATTTACCCCCTTAACAATATTCTTATATATCACACAGCAATATTATGTTGTACATCATAACACTTATTTATCTTCTAACTATAAGTTTGTATTTTTTTTACCACTTCCCTCCAATTTCCTCCTGCCCCTGCCCCCAACCCCTTGCCTCTGGTAACCATAAGCCTGATCTCTTTTTCTATGAGTTTGGGGTGGGGGGGGTTGTTTTCTTTATTTTAATTCCACATATAAGTGAGATCACACAATATTTGCCTCTCTCTCTGATTTCACTTAGCACAATGCCTTCAAGGTCAATCTGTGTTGTCACAAATGGTAGAATTTCCTCATTTTTTATGACTGAATAATATACTATTGTATACATATACCACAAGTTCTTTATTCTTTCATCCTTTGATACACACTTAGGTTGTTTCCATGTCTTGGCAGTTGTAAATAATGCTGCTATGAACATGGGGGTGCAGATATCTTTTCAGGATAGTGTTTTTATCTCTTTTGTCTATATGCCCAGAAGTAGAATTGCTGAATCATATGGTAATACTATTTAAAAATTTTTAGGAACCTCCATACTATTTTTCATGGTTACTGTAGCAATTTACATTCCCAGCAACATTGCATGAGGGTTTCTTTTTATCCAAATCCAAATCACATTTGTTAGCTCCTGTCCTTTTGATGATGGCCATTCTAACAGATTTAAGGTGATATCATGGTTTTGATTTTCATTTCCCTAATGACTAATGATGTTGAGCATTGTTTCATGTTCATCTTGGCCATTTGTATATCTTCTTTAGAAAATGGCTATGGAGGTCTTTTGCCCATTTTTTTAATTAGATGGATTATTCAGGAGTTTTTGCTATTAGGTTATAAGAGTTCTTTATTTTGAATATTAACCCATTATCAGATTATGGTTTGCAAATATTTTTTTCCCATTCTGTGGGTTGTCTTTTCACTTTGTGGATGATTTCTTTTGCCGTACAGAACCTTTTTATTTTGATATTGTCCCACTTATTTTTTTTATTTTGTTCTTTGTGTTTTGGGTATCATATCCAAAAAAATCATTACCAAGATCCATGTCAAGGAGCTTTAGTCCTATTCTTTCTTTTAGGAGTTTCATGTTTTGAGGTCTCATATTTAAGTATTTAATCCATTTTGAGTTAACTTTTGTGAGTGGTGTTAAGATATGGGTCCAGTTTCATTCTTCTACATGTGAATATGCAATTATCCCAGCACCATTTATTGAAGAGATTGTATTTTCCAATCAGTATTCTTGACTCCCTTGGCAAATATTAGTTGACCATATACATTTGGGTTTATTTCTGGACTCTTGATTATGTTCCATTGGCCTATCTGTCTGTTTTTATACAAGGGCCATACTGTTCTGATGACCATAGGTTTATAATATAGCTTGAAATCACTAAGTGTGATGTCTCTTGCTTTCTTCTTTCTTGGGATTTCTTTGGCTATTTGGGATCTTTTGTGCTTACATACAAATTTTAGCAGTGTTTTTTCTATTTCTGTAAAAATGCCATTGGAAACTTGATAGGAATTGCACTGAATGTATAGATGGCTTTCAGTAGTATTAACTCTTTAACAACATCAATTCTTCCACTCCATGTACACAGAATGTCTTTCCATTTACTTGTGTCTTCTTCAGTTTCTTTCATCAATGTCTTGTAGTTCTCAGAGTAGAGATCTTTCACCTCCTTAAATTTATTCTCAAATATTCTTGATGCTATTATAAATGGAATTGATTTATTTCTTTCTCAGAAAATTCATGGTTACTATTTAAAACCATTACATATTTTTATGTTAATTTTGTATCCTGCAACTTTAGTGGATTCATGGACTAAACCTAACAACTTTTTGGTTGAGTATTTAGGATTCTCCATATATAAAATATCGTCATTTGCAAATATAGATAATTTTACTTCTTCCTTTCCAATTCTGATACCTTTTTTCTTTCTTTCTTTTGCTATCTAGGACTTCCAGTACTCTATGAAATAGGAATGACGAAGTGAGCACCCCATCTTGTTCCTGATCTTAGAGAAGAAGGTTTCAGCCTTTTACCATTAAGTATGATGTTAGCTCTAGGTTTGTCATATATGCCCTTCGCTATGTTGAGATACGTTCCTTCTATGACTAATTTGTTGAGTTTTTATGAGTGGATGAATGGATGTTGAATTTTGTCAAATGCCTTTTCTGTGTCTATTCAGATGATCGTATAATTCTGTTCTATCACACTGATTGATTTGCATATTTTGAACAATCCTACATTCCCAGGATAAATTGTGCTTGATAATGGTGAATTACCCTTTGAATGTGCTGCTGAATTTGGTTTCTATTTTTAGAAATTTTGCATCTATATTCACAAGTTTTCTTGTCTGGTGCTGTCCTCTTCTGGTTTTGGTATCAAGATAATGCTGGCCTTTGTAATATAAGTTTGAAAGCATTCCCTCATCTTTGATTTTTTGGAAGTGTTTGAGAAATATTGGTGTTAATTCTTTTAAATGTTCAGTAAAATTCACCAACAAAGCCATCTTGTCTGAGCATTTCTTCATTGGAAGATTTTTTATTATTGATTCAATCTCCTTACTATTACTTGGTCTATTCAGATTTTCTATTTATTCCTGATTCCATCTTGGTAAGTTGTATGTTTCTAAGAATTTTTCCATTCATTCTAGGTTGTCCAGTTTGTTGGTGTATAGTTGTTCATAGTAGCCCTTATGATTCTTTGAATTTCTGTGGTATCAGTTTCATCATCTCCTTTTTCATTTATAATTTTGTTTATTTGGGTCCTTTTTCTTCCTTGGTTAATGTAGCTAAGGGTTTGTCGATTTTATTTACCATTTCACACAGGTTCGGCTTATCATGTCAGGGTCACCAATTGTGGGTTTGGCTTTCAACTTTGTCCAGCAAAGCTGAGGGTGGCATAAAGGAGTACTCAAGACTCCACAAGTCAAGAGAGGTGAGAAGGAGGCTAAGGGAAATCAAGATCCCATGTTTATTAGGCGTACATTATAGGGAAAACATTGCGCAATGTCAGTGGCTACGTGCCAATAAGAACATATAGAAAGCGTTCAAAAAACAAGGCATTCCCAGGACTACAAAGAGCAGATGCCAAAAGCAGGGTGGAGAACAAGATAAAATATTCCATAGATAACATGGTCTAAGGAATTCATGAGCTCAGGCAGGACCCAATCCCTAAATACGCATTAACTAGACACTGGTCAGCTATTTTCAGCAGGGCCAGAAAGCAGTGCAATGCATTCCCTATAATCTCCTTAACCAGGACATACCTATTTAATTTCCCACAATTTCAAAGAGCCAATTCTTAGTTTGGCTAAACTCTTTTACTATTTTTCTCTTCCCTATTTTATTTATTTCTTCTCTAATTATTATTTCCTCCCTTCTACTAAGATTAAGCTCAGTTTGTTCTTTTTCTAGTTCCTTAAAGCCTAGAGTTAACTTATTTATTTGGGATCTTTCTTGCTTCTTAACTTAATAGTAATGATTACTATGAATGTCCCTCTGAGAACTAATTTTGATGTATCCCACAAGTATCAGTACATTGTGTTATCATTTTTGTTTGTCTCAAGAAACTTTTTTATTTCCCTTTTCATTTCTTCCTTGATCCATTAGTTGTTCAGCAGAGTGTTGTTTAGTTTCTATGTGTTCATGAATTTTCTACTTTCCTTCTCGTTATTGATTTACAGTTTCATACAATTGTGTTCAGAGAAGATACACAGCATGACTTCAATCTTCTTTAACTAAGACTTGTTTTGTGACCTAAAATATGGTCTATCCTAAAAAATGTTCCGTGTGCACTTGATAAGAATATGTATTCATTCTCCTGTTGTCAGATATAAAATGTTCTATGTATGTCTGTTAGGTCTATTTAGTCTATAGTATTGTTCAAGTCTACCGTTTCCTTATTGATTCTCTGTCTGGATAATCTACCTATTGTTATTTTGTAGATCCACTGTTCCTTGTTTCTTATCCTGCTATCTCTTTTTTGTGTTTTGATGTCTTTTGCTATCATTATGCTTGGACTTTTTTATTGTGTTCTTCTTTGTAATTACTACAGGATTTTCCCTTGTGGTTATCATCAGGCTTACATAAAATATCTTAAACTCATAATATTTTATTTTAAACTAGTAACAACTTTAATATAATTTTAAACTTACAATTTACTTTTCCCTCTCACGTTTTAAGTTACTGCTATTACAATTTACATTTTTTTAAATTGTGTAACCAATAACAGATTGTTGTAGTTATGGTTATTTTTCCTACACTTGTTTTTTTTCACTTTTGAACTAGAGTTTTAGGGGCGCCTGGGTGGCTCAGTTGGTTGAGCGTCCGACTTCGGCTCAGGTCATGATCTCGCGGTCTGTGAGTTTGAGCCCCACGTCGGGCTCTGTGCTGACAGCTCAGAGCCTAGAGCCTGTTTCAGATTCTATGCCTCCCTCTTCCTCTGACCCTCCCCTGTTCATGCTCTCTCTCTCTCTGTCTCAAACATAAATAAATGTTAAAAAATTTTTAAAAAAAGAACTAGAGTTTTAAGTGAATTATGCACTGCTACTATATTTCAGAATCTAGTTATTACTATATAGTAACCATTACCAGTGAGATTTATACTCCCTTTTTATGTTTTTATGATGTTAACTAGCATTCTTTTACTTCCACTCAAAAAAAACTCCCTTTAGCATTTCTTGGGTTTTTTTTTTAACATTTATTTATTTTTTAGAGAGATAGAGTGTGAGTGGGGAAAGGAAGAGAAAGAGGGAGACACAGAATCAGAAGCAGGCTCCAGCTCTGAACTGTCAGCACAGAGTCCAACACAGGGCTCAAACCCACAAACCATGAGATCATAATGTGACCGAAGTTGGACACTTAGCTGATTGAGCCACACAGGTGCCCCATCTTTAGCATATCTTCTAAAGCTGGTGGTGATGAACTCCCTTAGCTTTTGTTTGCTCAGAAAATTCTTTATCCCTCCTTCATTTCTAAAGGACAGATTTGCTGGGTATAGTATTCTTGGCTGGCAGTTATTTTCTTTCAATATTTTCAATATGTCATCTCATTCTGTCCAGCCTTGAAATTTTCTGTTGAGAATTCTTCCAATAGTCTTATGGGGAGTTGCCTTGTACATAACTTCTATCTTTTTAGTTTGGGACCCAAATCACTCCAGACTGTGCACTGAATCCCCTGGTCAAGGGAGGCCACCAGTTTTGCTCTTCATATGGGGTAAGTCATGGGCTGTGCTCTCTGTCCAAATGCCATGAACATACAGCTGCTGACTAGGTGATACAACTTCCCATGTGCTCTGGTAAGGCTCCTTGGTTGGACAGGATGAAGGCTGTATTCAGGGATGAGTGAGGCTACAATTAGATTTCCTGCCTGGGTACAGTAGAAAAAGCAACTCTAAAGCTGGTAAAGCTCTTTGTCTGTTGTCTTAGCTCCAGCTGACCTGCATCTCAAGTTCCTTGACTGAACTGGCCCACTGGCTTTGCTCTACAAACCATCTACTCTGCCAACCTCTTGGCTTAAGTGCCACTGGGCCACACACCTTCCAGGAGTTTTCTCTAGCCCTTCTGGCCACATGAGGCCAGAAAACACTCTCCTGTGGTTATGTCTCAGTTCCCTTGCCTGCATAGGCATTTAAAAAAATTCTTTAAGTGTGGTTTTCTTTAGATCTTTGAATATATTTATAATAGTTGCCTTGAAGTCTTTGTCTACTAACTCCAACATCTGGGGTTCCCTCAAATATGGTTTCCATTGCTTGCTTTGTCTCTGTTGTGTATGGTTCCTGTTTCTTAGAATGTCTCTATATCCCATATGCACACAAGTCAATTTTTGATACTGATCCCTTACACCTCAAGGCTTGTTGTTGTTGTTGTTCTTTACTTCCTTATTGTTCCCTTATTGTTTAGTGTCTTGGATGCACTAGTTTGATGAGATCTATTTCCTCTTAAATGTGCAGCCTCTGATGTCTCCTTGAAGGTCAGAACCTTGAGAATGTACATAGTTTTCCTGACTATTAGGGATGATTGTGTGTTTAGCTAAACTCTCTTTGACTTTCATTTTTGGTTATATTTTTAAAAATTCTTCCTTCCCCTCTCTCTCTCACTCTCTCTCAATAAATAAATAAATAAACATTTTTAAAAGGGGGGGGGCTGCCTGGGTAACTCAGTCAGTTAGGCATCTGACTCTTGGTTTCAGCTCAGATCATAAGCTTGTGGCTCATGTGTTTGAACCAGTGCATCAAGCTCTGCACTGACAGTGTGGAGCCTGCTTGGGCTTCTCTCTCTCCCTCTCTCTCTGCCCCTCACCTGCTCAACCTCCCTCTCTCTCTCTCTCTCTCTCTCTCTCTCTCTCTCTGATAAATAAAAAAACATTCTTTAAAAATTCTTTTTAAGTGTGGTTTCCTATACATCTTTGAATATATTTATAATAATTGCCTCGAAGTCTTTATCTGCTAACATCTGGGGTCCCCTCAAATATAATTTCCATTGCCTGATTTTCCCCCTTTGTGTCCTGTTTCTTTGAATGCCTGTAAATCCCAAATAGACATTTTAAACTATGATGACAATGGGGGCACTTGGGTGGCTCAGTCGGTTAAGCATCCGACTTCAGCTCAGGTCATGATCCCACAGCTCGTGGGTTGTAGCCCTGTGTCGGTCTCTGAGCTGACAGCTCAAAACCTGGAGCCTGCTTCAGATTCTGTGTCTCCCTCTCTCTTTCTGCCCCTCCCCAGCTTGCACTCTGTCTTTCTCTGTCAAAAATAAGTAAACATTAAAAAAATTTTTTTAATTAAAATAAATTAAATATGATGACAATATCTTACCAAATAGAGAATATCAACAAAGTAGAAACTATAAAGACAAAAAAATTGAAATTCTGGAGTTAACAAGTATAATAACCAAAAATTAAAATTTTACTAGAGTCTCTCAGCAGCAGATTTGAGACAGCAGAAGAAAGAATCAGCAAACCTGAATACAGATTGATAGAACATATACAATCTGTAAAACAGAGAAAAAAGAATGAAGTAAAATGAAGTCTCAAAAATGGTGGGACACTACTAAGCACACCAAACTATGTAAAATAGGAATACCATAAGAAAAACAGAAAAAAAAAATCCCAGATAAACAAGGACTGAGAGATTCTGTTGCTAGTTGACCCACCTTACAAGAAATACTGACAAAAATTCTTTATACTAAATCAAAGAGTCACCCATGCATGGGTGGCTCAGTCAGTTAAGCATCCAACTTCAGCTCAGGTCATGATCTCACAGCTCATGAGTTCGAGCTCCACGTTGGGCTCTATGCTGACAGCTCTGAGCCTGGAGCCTGCTTCAGATTCTGTTTCTCCCTTTCTCCCTGCACCTTCCCCACTCATGCTCAGTCTCTCTCTATCTCTCAAAAATAAAACATCAAAAAACAAACACACAAACAAAGGATGTCAGCAATTTGAAACTACGTGAGAAAAACAAAAAGTGTTGATAAAGGCAATTTTTCTGTAGGTAATTATAAAAGACAGTTTAATTGCATATTTCTTCACTTAACTACATAATTGTATCACTGGGCTTTATTATGTATAAATGCAATGTATTTGACAATTACAGCACAAAAGAGGTGGGCAAAAACAAAACTGTATTGATATAAGAAAATTACACCAGATGGTAACTCAAAGGCATAAAAAGAAATAGAAAGACCCATAAGTGGTAATAGAAGGCTAATATAACAAACTCTATAAATATACACATGTCCTTTTTTCTTGTTTCAGCTTAATTTAATTGTAGTTCTTCTTACCACTGAGGAACAAAGAGGTGTTCCCATACATTCCTGTAATTGTAATGACCAAATGGGATAGCCACAGCACTTGCTACATCTGAGAAAGCTTAGCATTTATATTATGTCATGAAAATTTATTCAAAGATTTATGTAGAACACAGATATATTTTCCCCCACATTATTCACCCAATTCCTAATTAGCAAGAGTGTTCAGATATAAACACCACATAATTGCAAGTGAATATAGCCGTAGAATGGCATTTATTTGGTAAACATTAAAGCAAAACCCAATCATGATTTGCTCTCAATAGGACTCATTTTTCAAAGAACATTTTCTTCTGCTTTATCTCCACATATCCCTACATTTAAGAATACAACATGCTCTCCAGTGGAGCAAATAAGCTTTCTTCATTGAAAATGGAGAGAATGCCATCAGTCCCACCATGTAGGTTTTTCTCTTAGATCTGGTTTTTGTCACAATACACTACTTGTTCCCTATCATAAAAATCTGTCACATGGTGTCATGAATAATTTTGGCTTTCTTAGCTTTCTTTTAACATTATAGCATAATAATTTGGCAGTTTAGACTATTCACAGTTTAGTAAACAATTAAAATATAAATTCTCCAGACTTCCAAAGGAAGAAAAAATGTACTTAATCTAGAATTCCTCACCTCTCAGACTACATCTAACATGATGGGGACTATAAAAAACATTTATATGATTGTTAGTTCAGCATTTTGCACTTCAGGAAGTCTTTATACACACTTGACTAACTAGGATTTATTGGTATGATTTAAAATGGGTCCCCATGGAGTTGCATGACAAGAAAACATTGGTGGGAAATAGTATTGAGCAAACCAGCATAACTGTCATCTATTAGTTGCTGGAATCTAGAGATGCACAGGATCCATACACAAAAACAATAGAACCACTGAAGTCTTAATTCTGGGTGTGCATCGAATTAGTTATTGTGAGGCTTAACCTAGGTCCAGTGTGTAGAAGACAGAATGACTTTAGTGGTGTATTAAATCCTCAGGTGTACATAAGGCAATTGTTACATTATCATTAATAATGTTCAGAAACTTCTACAAACAGAATATTAAAACTGCATACATCCATATTGCAAAAATCTGTCACCAAAATTATCCCCAGAGACCTGTTCTTTGTTAGGCCTACCAGTCTTCAATCTCACCATTTCAATAAGGAGAAATGGAAGAGCCTAAATTTGACAGTAACAGCACAAACAGGATGGCTAAGAACAAAGTTTTATCTGAGAAAGAAAATGGCACTAAATGGCTGATGTCCTCTTCTGGGATGTTCCACCACTAAATTCATCCTAGGACAGAAACAAGTGTTTCTTGTTTCTCCACACTGGTACTGATTGGTTTAAGTTGCCTCGGGTTTTATGGATCAAAATTGTCTCTATTTAAACTGTCCTTGAATGGAGACAATCAAGTGTAATCATTCCCCTCCTTCTTACAATACACATTTTCCAAAAAAATTTATCTAAAAAGTTCTAATTAAAGATAATGATAATAACTGCACTTACATTACATGGCAATTTTTCTCAAGTCCCTTAAATGCTTCTAGGTATATGGTAAATGTTTCATGTATTACCTCACTTAATAGTTCAAAACAATCATAAAAGAGAAGTGGTCCTATTTCCTTAGTTTTTACATATGAAGAAAGACTAAGTGACCTGCCAAAAGTCATGCAGCTAAGTGGTGGAACCAAGATCCCCAAACCCAGGCTATCTGGCTCCATAATCTGCACGCTTAACTTTCTGCTATTCTGCCCCACAGGATATTTAAGCATCATATATTTAACTCTTAAACACAAGATAACTAAAGAAAAAACACAAACACATAAAATAAAAGATATCAAACAGTAAAAGTACGAGAGCAAGAAAACATAAATAGGAGGGTTGGATTTTAGAGACAGACACTATAGAGTGTGTGCCCTCTCCCTCCTCCACTGGTAATGCCTCCTTCTGTCACTCTTGGTGCTACTTGTGTGTTCATTGGGTGTGGGCCCGGTACCTCATTTGCTGAAGTGGCAGCTGAGACTTTGACACTTGCCATGGCCAAAGAAAAGCCCAACAAAGGAGTTTAGACTAAGGACAACGATCATATTAATTTGAAGGTGGTGAGGCAGGATGGCTCTGTGGTGCAGTGTAAGATTAAGAGGCATACATCATCACTTAGTAAACTAATGAAAGCCTATTGTGAATGACAAGGTTTGCCAATGAGGCAGATCAGATTGTGATTTGATAGGCAGCTAATCAATGAAACAGACACACCTGCATAGTTGGAAATGGAGGATGAAGACAGTTGATGTGTTCTAGCAGCAGACGGGAGGTGCCTACTAAAAAGGGAAGTTGCTACTTTACTCCAGAACTCTGTTCCTCCAGACCAAGAATACATTCTCAAAGAGAAAACCGCAATTTGGTCCCACCACATCCTGATTACTACAGTATAGTTAATTCTTTCATTTCCCCTTCCCCATTCCTTTATTTTACATAAGGTAACTGTGTATGTACACAAGCATATTGCATTTTTTTAACTAAATGGCCAATGATATGTTTTCATCAACATCACTTGGAGATGGGATGGGAAAAACTACCAGTTCTGTGAAAATACCCCCTTTCTCCATTAGTGGCATGCTCATTCAGTTCTTATCTTTATATCCCAATACGTTATTCTGCTCTCACTGCTTAACAAAAAAAAAAAAAAAAAAAAAAAGAACAACACAAAAATCCTTGCATACCTTGTTTGATTGTAGAATTTTAAAGTTTTTCACTTATCATTGTAAAACAAGGACAATTTTAGAAAGATTTTGTACATAGCTGTTACATGTAGGGCAATCTGTCTTTAAGTAGGAATAAATTATTCTAAAAGAAATGAAATCCAGATAGTTTTCCCTTCAAATCAAGAGTCCTTCTGGGTTTTTTTAATATAATTATTGTCAAATTGGTTTCCATACAACACACAGTGCTCATCCCAACAAGTGCCCTCTCCCTGTCCATCATCCACTTCCCCCTCTCTCCCACCTCCCATCTACCCTTAGGTTGTTCTCAGTCCTTAAGAGTCTCTTATGGTTTGCCTCCTCCCCTCTACGTAACTTTTTTTTCCCCCTTCCCCTCTCCCATGGTCTTCTGTTACGTTTCTCAAGATCCACATATGAGTGAAAACATATGGTATCTGTCTTTCTCTGCCTGGCTTATTTCACTTAGCATAATACCCTCCAGTTCCATCCACGTTGCTGCAAATGGCCAGATTTCATTCTTTCTCATTGCCAAGTAGTATTCCATTATATATATATACCACATCTACTTTATCCATTTGTCAGTTGATGGAAATTTAGGCTCTTTCCATAATTTGGCTATTGTTGAAAGTGCTGCTATAAACATTGGGGTACATGTGCCCCTATGCATCAGCACTCCTGTATCCTTTGGGCAGATTCTTAGTAGTGCTACTGCTGGGTCATAGGGTAGTTCTATTTTAATTTTTTGAGGAACCTCCACACTGTTTTCCAGAGGGGCTGCACCAGTTTGCATTCCCACCAGCAGTGCAAGAGGGTTCCCATTTTTCCACATCCTCACCAGCATCTAGAGTCTCCTGATTTGTTCATTTTAGCCACTCTGACTGGCTTGAGGTGATATCTAATTGTAGGTTTGATTTGTACTTCCCTGATGAGGAGTGGAGTTGAGCATCTTTGCATGTCTGTTGGCCATCTGAGTGTCTTCTTTAGAAAAGTGTCTATTCATGTTTTCTGCCCATTTCTTCACTGGATTATTTGTTTTTTGGGGGTGGAGTTTGATGAATTCTTTATAGGTTTTAGATACTAGCCCTTTATCCGATGTGTCATTTGCCAATATCTTTTCCCATTCCATCAGTTACCTTTTAGTTTTGTTGATTATTTACTTTGCAGTGTAGAAGCTTTTCATTGTGATGAGGTCCTAATAGTTCATTTTTGTTTTTAATTCCCTTGCCTTTGGAGATGTGTTGAGCAAGAAACTGCTGCAGCTGAGGTCAAAGAGATTTTTTCTCCTTTCTCCTCTAGGGTTTTGATGGTTTCAAGTCTCACATTCAGGTCCTTCATCCATTTTGAGTTTATTTTTGTGTATGGTATAAGAAAATGGTCTAGTTTCATTCTTCAGCATGTTGCTGAAGTTCTCCCAGCACCATTTGGTAAAGAGACTATCTTTTTCCATTGGATACTCCTTCCTGCTTTGTCAAAGATTAGTTGGCTATACATATGTGGATCCAATTCTGGGGTCTCTATTCTATTCCATTGGTCTATGTGTCTATTTTTGTGCCAATACCATACTGTCTTGATGACTACAGCTTTGTAGTAGAGGCTAAAGGCATATTGTTGTTTAATAAACTTCTTATTTTAAATGAAAAAAAAGGAAGCCACACTATAAAGAATGATAAGAAATGTGATATAAAAATTACATATGTATATAAAATGAATTCTATCCTAAGTTACAAAACAAATACTCAAAATGTTCACCATTAATTAATATCACTTTGTTTCTTAAAATAAATTGCTACATCAACTTTTTATCATCTCTCTTTGTTCAACAAATATTTGGTAAGGTACAAAATGGCACTAAGGGATGTGTGCATATGACAGGAGGGTGTAGGAAGCCACTGAAGCACAACATGGGGTGCCTGAATTAGGTGCCACGTGGTCAGGAAAACTTCCCAGAGGAAATAAAGCACAAGCAAGACCTGAGGATAAAGATGTATTAGCCAGGTGAGGAGAAGGAGTTCAGAAAAAAGGATGCAGCCTATGCACAGGCTGAGAGGCAAAAGAGAATAGTATGCCCAATGAATGGAAACCAAGCTCATAATAGCTGGTCACTGACATACATGTACTTTTCGACCATCATCTTTACTATTTTCCATTTTCAAGGGAGTGTAATGTTGGGAAACAGCCCCAGGTTTGGAGCCAGATGGGGTCAAATTAACATTTGGTTCTGCCACTTAGATCTAATCTTAGACAAGTTGATCAACCTCCCTAAGCTTCAGGCTTATTATTGGCAAAATAGCAATAGCAACATCTAACTTGGGCATCATTAAAATGTATGTGACTGCAATTGAGAAAATGACTGGTACAGAAACATCAATAAACAACTGTTTCCCTTCCTAGTAAATAAGCATATAGACTACATTTGCCTCAAGCTTTTTGTAAGAATTTGAAATGTTTCTTTGTATTTATGGTTTTGATTTCATGCAACTTGTTTTTTTATTTAATCTACTGTTGTTTTTACCAATTGTGCAATTTGAATACAAACTGGAAGAGACCCTAGAGAATTATCTACAGCTTCCTCAAAGTGGGGTCCTGATTGGGACAGCTGGGTGGCTCAGTTTGTTAAGTGTCTGACTTCGGCTCAAGTCATGATCTTACGGTTCGTGAGTTTGACCCCACATCAGGCTCTGTGCTGACAGCTCAGAGCCTGGAGCCTGCTTCAGATTCTGTGTCTCCATCTCTCTCTGCCTCTCTACTGCTAGTTCTCTCTCTCTCTCTCTCTCTCTCTCAAATAAAGAAACATTAAAAAAAAATTTTAAATAAATAAATAAAAGTGGAATCCCAATTACTGACATTTCAGGCAGGAAACTTTTCACTGTGTAAGATGGTCCTGTGTATTGTAGCCTGTTTTCCAGCCCAGACTGATGACTAGTAACTGCCAACAAATCCCATCATTGTGACAAATAAAAATGTTCCCTGGGGGTCAGTATCACCTTATTTAAGAACCCACTGATTTCTCCCTCTCTCTTTCTCTCTCACCCTCTCCGCCCTCCCCCCAACACACATCTTTTTTACCAATTAAACACCTAAGGATAAAAGGCAGAAGTGATTTCCACAAGGCCAAAAATTAGCTAGTATCAGGAATAAGATTTGCTTCTCTGTTTCCTGATTTTTAGGCCAGGTTTCTTCAGATCCTAATTAGTCCCACACTGTAACATTCCATTAAATTTTTAAACTTCTTAAATTAACTTTTAAAATATTTTAATTTTTTAATTTTTTAATTAAATTCATAAAAACTTTTTTAAATTTTTAAAATTTAAGTTTTTAAATTCATAAAAACTTATTTACCAAAAGGTGTGTGTGTGTGTGTGTGTGTGTGTGTGTGTGTGTATTTCACTCCACAAATGTTGTATGAAGGGATCTCTGACATAAGGGGAAAGGGAAAGCAAATAGGCCATTTCATCACTCCATTGGAAAGAGTTCAACAACACTGGTCAATTTTCCTTTCAGTGCATTCTGTTGTAACAAAAGATTTCTAAGGACAAGCAAAAACTGTGATAATGTTTGAATTCTCTTTTTCACAAGAATCAGTGAAATATACAATCTCTGCTCCATCTAAACTAAGCTATTCCTGGAGTTAACACTCAATCCAATGGTACCATGGCTACATGCTAAAAAATTTTACTACAAAACATCATTCCTTAGCTACTGCACAGACAAGTTTTATACATCTTAGTTGTATTAACTTTAACAATAGTTAAATTCCATTCCTGAAGATATAATGCTCACATCTCTCGCCACATGCCATTAGACACAGATCATTATATGTGGCTTATATTTTCAGGAAATTTCACTTCAGGTCTGTATTCTGGGTGCAAATAACACAATCTGTGTCAACAGAGCTTTTATAAACATCTCTGAACTCCACTGAGTATCTGAATATTATGTGCATGCATTTACTTCTAATCAGATGGCCTGACACAGCTGCCTTTCTCCAAATCCCACAGTCCTGAGGGCCGTGAGTATTCATAAAGGGTCAGTGAACTACAGGATCTGTGGAGATTTGAAGAAGACAGAAGGTCAGTGGTAACTCTGTGAATTTAAAAAAGGATATCAAACTTTCTGTTTCCCCTAAAGACTGAAAAAAAAAGGAACACTTGAATAACAGAATGTTAGACTCAAAGAAAACTGCCCACATTTTGACTCACAACACACTTTAAGGAAAAAGCTACTAAGAGCCACATTTGGAAAACTCTACCTTTAGCATAAGAAAGACCCTGTCCTCTGAATGAGATACTTTATAGGTCTCTTCTTGATCTACAACTCCATGAAACTAACTTCAAGAGAAAATGGAAATCATTTTTTGAAGTCTCAAGACCTTGGTTACTACATCAAGGTAATATGTCCCGGTTTTAATACATATGCAAAGAAAAGATCTCCCAAATTCCTTTATCTACTTTAAACAGATTTCTGTCTCTCATTTGGCTTCTGTTCACTCAATCCCATATACAGCAAAAGTAGAAGTTAAGATGGAATTACTCTTACAATTATATTAATTGTTTTCCTTGCAAGTGTCATTTTTACTTAATATCCCAAATCTAATAATTAATGAGAAAATATAGCCCTCCTTTCCTTTCCAATAGTGCACTTAACAAAAACTGAGATATTCAAAATGTATATCTCATTTTTATATCTTATGGGTTTTCTTTTAATTTGGTTTTAGGCTAAAAAAAAACTGAATTGTTAGAGAACAATTATGACCACAATCCACACAGGCATATTTGTGAAAAGTACAATAGGTTGTGACCAACAAAATGCTGAGCCTCAGAGGTCCACATAGAATGTTAAATACCCTTCTGAAGATACATAACCATAATAGCCAGGTACATAACTTTTAAAGATACATACACATTTTTAATTTGCCTCACTAGTAAAGAACCATGAGAGTTAGTAGCAGATAAAGGAAATCTCAGTTGAATCATCGTTCCAGGGTAGAAAAAGGACATTCTACTTAACAAATGTTTTTTCCAACTTGTAGCACTTCTGAAAATTATTATATCCATGTATCTTTTTATCCATGAATCTTTTTATATTCCTTATTCAACTAAAGTTTCTTATTTAAAAGCATCTCTCCATCTTACTAGAAGAACATTTTATAATTATAACCACATTACCAAAAGCCCATCATGGCTCTTTTCCTTAATATAACCATATCTCAATTAAATATATAAATCCCTATGGCCTGGCAGTTTGCAAAATCCCAAATTCATTCTTTCTTTCCAAATATATATATTATATTATATATATATATCAGTTTCCTTACCATGGCATATGCAATGAATCACATGTGAGACAGCAGAGCCCTCAGAATAATGAGAAAATTTTAAACTACATTCACAGACTAATTGGGTATCAATTAATATTAAAGAATCTACCTAGAAGACTCACCTCCAACTAATGTCTTTAACCCAGATGAGACTACACTCGTCTTCTTCTAACTTGTTCCTCACTCCCTTTACCATTCTTACTTTTACCTAGATCAAAATACTCAGTTTTGTCTTCCATATTCAGTCCCAAAGTTTCCCTCATGGGCCACCTTATAGATTTTGTTTTCCATTTTGGCACAGACAATGCCCAGGAAAAAAATGACTTCATTGACAACTTTAGTCCAGCCCTCTAACAATTACAAATCAACATAATATAAACAGCCAATAGTTCAATGAGCATATTTCTATTTGCTCTACTCTAAGTGCTTCACATGTATTAACTTCTTGTATTTCTATAACATTTGCACAGAATAAATACCACTATGCCCTCCACTTTATAGATGATAAAACTGAGACATACAGAACTTAAGAAACTTACCCAAGGTCAGTTAGCTAGGATATAATATAGCATAACTGGCATTTGAACCCAGGCATAATCTGGTACCAGAAACCATGTTATTAATAACCATGCTTTACTGACTACTAGTTTTTTTTTAAGAACAATATTTGTCATGCCAACAAAGTGTGGAGCCATGTGAAATAAATGTACAGAGTAAAGGAAAGCAATATATTTGCTGTGCAAAAAGCAACCTCAAGATAATACCTTGTCCTTGTTTTCTTAGTAGATGATTCTCAGATATCAAATAGCCAATAGATGAAATTATTAAAATACTCTTTTATGGATACCTTAGTGGACAAACATGGTACCATTAAGATCTCACTAATACTGACTTAACAAACCTTTCAAAGAAGATCCTAAAATTATTTGAGTGTGCTATAAACTGAATGTTTGTGTCCCCTCACCCCAACCCAAATTCATATGTTGAAACCTACTCTACATTGTGATGGCAAAGTAATTAAGTCATGAAAGTAGGGCCTTTATGAATTAAACTAGTGCCCTATAAAAGAGGCCCCAGAGATCTCCCTTGTCTTTCTGCCTTGTGAGAACACAAAAAGAACATAGCTAACTATGAGCCAGGAAGCAGGTCTTCATCGGACATCGAATATGCCAGCACCTTCATCTTGGACTTCCCAGCCCCCAGAACTATGAGAAATTAATGTTTGGTATGAAAACCACCCAGTCTGTGGTATTTTTGTCATAGCAGCCTGAACATGCTAAGACAGAGTACATTAATTTTTTATTTTAATGATATGTTGGTATAGATGATGACATTCAAAGAAATTTAAGCAAACTAGTGACACTATAAAAAAGAAAATGTCTGATTTATCCTCTCAATTTTCTTGGATTCATGTGTGCCACATACACTAAAATCTGAAAATTAGAGCAGGTGCAAGGGAGAAAATATGAATCAGTTGAGCCTCTGGTTGACTGGTTGCCTTTGCTAGGTTCCATGATCCTATTTTTGTTTTGTGGTTTTTTTTTGGGGGGGGAGGGGTTGTTTGTTTTTTATTTTTTAATCCACAACCAGATGTCTCTTAAAAGCAAACTGAAATGGCCTGAGATGCAGAGCTATCCATTAGGTAAGGATAGAGTAAATGAGAATGTTTCAAGGCCTCAAAATTTAGGGGCCACATGGTACCAGTGACCAGGCAACAACTCAAGGAAACCCAGTAAAAAAGAACTTACACTACCAACTTGTTCTAAGAAAACACACCAGAGACTCAAATACACAGAACTGGTCAATGACATAATTTCCCCTCAATGTGCCTATAAAGGAATGGCATTGCCCCTCCCATATTCTATACATCCTCTCTCAGGCCAAAATTATATAACTTTATCCCCTTCAAGAGGTTTCCCATCTAAAAACTTATGGAAAAGAGCTTGGTTTGTGGAAAAATCATTGGCCTGGGGACCGAAACAAGGTTCTAGTTGCAAGTCACTAAAAGGCTATGTGATCCAAGCAGTCCCTATTCAAACAGAGACTCAGTTTCCTTATCTATAAAATGAGAGAACTTGTAATATAATAGACACATGCTCTAAAATATCTCTCACTCTTACAAGTATTCAGTTATTGTAGACTTGTAAAAATAACCATGTATACTACCTTTAAAATTACTTATGCTTAATGATCACATTTTTAGCTGATTTAATATCACTTCCTCAGAGAAGTCTTTATGACCACTCTACCAAAAGGAGCTTCTACCTCCCTCTACTCTACCTTCCCCAGTCATCCTTCATCCCTTTCTTCCATTGATTTTCTTCATAACACTCACCACCAGATAGTATATGTGTGCCCATATTCTATATTCCCCTTGGAGAGGGTAAGGACTTAGAACTCTTTTGGTCTGCTGTTGTATCCCCATTACTTGGGACAGTGCCTGGTATTGGTTAAAAGAGTGAATTTTATCCTTTCCTAATTATTACTTTTTATTTTAGCAATCTGATTTTTAATATACCTCTTTCAAATAACAATCTAATCTCTAATCCTTAAAACTCAAAACATTATCATCTCTTGATTATTACATATCTCATTGTCAAAAGTCAAATCAAAATTAATCTGATAAAAAAGCAAAGAAACCAATTTCTATGCAAATTTTAGTACAAAAAGTTTTCATTGGATTATTTCTAGAAATAAAAATAGCTTTGAAGTAAGAAAAAGATTGTTTAACTCTGGTCTCAAGGTTTTTTGTTTTCTTCCTTTATCAGTACAGTTGAATAGATATTTCTGGACAGTCAACCATGAGGTAGATGCTAGAATGTCAAAGATGAGTAAATTACAACCTACGCCTTTAAAAATGTAGTGTTTGGTAGAAGTAACAAAGATATAGATCATTTATAGTACTATAAAAGAGACAAAAGAGGAATTTAGAATAAATGGAACTTACTTTCTGAAATATATAGTTCCTGAAACATAACCAGTACACTTGTCAAAAATTTATAGGGGAAAAATTTCATCCTACATCTGGATGTGTGAAACCTCAAATAGAAAAGCGCTTCATTATTTAACAAGGTTAAAAATTTCTTTTCTTTCTGTATGTGGTTTTTATTATGCATTTTAATGTCCAATCTGTTCGTGTTAGTTTGAATCAGTCCCATTAATGATGCTGGCAGAGGTTAATACTGCAGTAATTTCCATTTTGGGTAATACAGGGAAGGACAGATAACATACAAACAGTTGAGGGTACAAACACTTGTTAATTCAGATGGTTTCTCCTTCGCTTCTCTAATTTTTTAGATGCTTACTTAAGACACCTACCATAGACAATTCAAGGGGAAAAACATTTTAATTCTAGTTTGTGGATTCTGTCACTTATTAAGAATTCTAGTAAAAGAGAAAAGATTGAGTTTCTGTGAAGATTAGATTTGACTATTTGTTAATGTCAATTATGTCTTCTATAATTACCACAAATAGAGAAAAAATACAAGGTCTGGAAATTCTAGTTCTGAATGGCTGGCATAGTCACCTTAGATGGGCCTTTTAACTTCTCTTGGTCTAAGTTTCATTATCTGAGGATGGAAAAAAAGAGAGATTGAAGAAGATAATTTCTACGGTTTCTTCAAGTTCCAGGTTTTCTAAGCGTAGGTTATGAATAATTAAAAACTTGCTATTTTGTCTCCAAATAATTGAAGTACAAACCACTACTTGTGGCCTGTGTGCACTGCAGTACTTTTCCCCATGTAAACATCATCAGCAATAATATTCAGGACAAGCCACTTTTGTGGAGATACAAAGCTCACAACATAACTAAGAAAATTTTTGAAAACATAAAAAAATACCTAGCAGAACAGGTTAAATGAGGCTACTGACTATGAAAAGACTGGTATATGTTAATGGCATCCAAATCTGGACAGTAATCTAAATCATCAGAAAAAAAAAAAAAAAAAACATGGAAAGGGAGTATCTCAGCATGGGGCCTGAAAAAAAAATTTTTTTTAATTTCCTCATGTGTTTCTGATGTGTAGTCAAGTTTGTGAACCACTATTATAAACAATAAATGTTATGAGTTCTGAACACTGAGGGACCTCCGTGCTCTAAATTAGTTTGGGAAAGCTAATCATAATGTGTATTATTGAAATTGATTCATATTTTTTTCTTGATCAGCCAGTAATTGTTCAAACAAAACTGACAGTAGTAATTCCTTAGGGGTATGATAATCAGCCAAACTTTTTATTCAGCAAGTGAATTGCATTTAAAATAGACTCATATATTCTCTCAAATCTCATAACAATAATAATTATTATACCTTATGTTTGTATAATGTTTTATGGATTGCAATGTGCTTTACATGAATTCTCACTTGAACCTTATTTAGTTACGTTATCCCCATTTTAAAGATCAGGAAATTAAAGCTAAGAGATAATTATTCCAGTGTCACACAAATAAGTAGACGCTTGAATTTAAAAGTTTTTCTGACTCTAAACGTTTCTTATCTAATCTTATAAATAGCAAAATTTGTTCTTGACATAAGATACCATCTAAAACTATGCCATACAAAACTTGTATGTTTGTATAACTTAAGTTTATTTAATTTAGGCTGGTAAGAAACCTTTTCTTCTCAAAGACTTGCAAATATTTATAATTAGGGGCGCCTGGGTGGCGCAGTCGGTTAAGCGTCCGACTTCAGCCAGGTCACGATCTCGCGGTCCGTGAGTTCGAGCCCCGCGTCAGGCTCTGGGCTGATGGCTCGGAGCCTGGAGCCTGTTTCCGATTCTGTGTCTCCCTCTCTCTCTGCCCCTCCCCCGTTCATGCTCTGTCTCTCTCTGTCCCAAAAAAAAAAATAAATAAACGTTAAAAAAAAAAAGATTCCTATTTAAAAAATATATATATATATATTTATAATTAATATGACTGCCGAGTCAGAATCTCTCTTACCTCAACAACTCAAATTAATACTCAGAGCGATCTTAATTCTACTGTTTAAGCCCCATCCAAAAACCTGGGGAAAACTCTCTGCTAGGCATGACAGTGGGTGGAAATGATTTCTCTCACTAGGAAGTAAACAAACCTAAATGCAACAGAAAAAAAGTGTTATAAACAAAAACAGGAAACCAAAAACTATAGCTATTTAACAAGAGAAAATTTCACAGGGGCATCTTTTAATAAGAACAGAGCCTATGAAACAGAGCAGGAGAACACAGACTCTGGAGTCAGATGAACCTGGCTTTTAATGCAGAATGTGCTACTTAATAGTCACATCAGATCGGATCCCTTTCCTTGTCTTTTTTGGCTTCTAGAGACTGCTTCCATTGCTTAACTCATGGCCACTTCCATCTTCAAAACCAGCAATGACTGATCAAGTCTCTCACACTGCATCGCTCTGACAGTGACTTTGCAGCATTTCTCTTCCACACTTAAGGATTCTTGTGATTATGCTGGGCCCACCTAGATAATCCAGGATAATCTCTCTATGCTCAAAAGATTAGCAATCTTTATTCTGTCTTCAACCTTAATTCTTCTTTGCCATATAATGTAAATATTCATTCACAGGTCTCAGGAGATACAAACAATTAAGAAGTAGAGACAAAGCAGGGAAAGGTCCAGGACACTGTCTGGCTCCCTGGGTTCTCTGTGCCTGCTTTGGACACGTGCTCTCTGGCTCAGAATAACAGATGAGATCTCTAAGGACACCCCACATAGTGAGGAGCATTCAAGTCATAAAACATCTCCATTTTTTTGCCCCCAGATAGTTGTATGACATACCTGACATTTGCCAGGGAGTCAGCCTTCATAAATCCATAGATTGTTGGTTTGTTTACCATAAACAATCCTAACAAGGGGTATCCTATCCTAAGTATCCATAGATAAGGAAAATCTTCCTAGAAAATATCACCAGTCTATCTCCCTGGAGATGCATCTGTTTTTATGTTTACAAGGAGCCTATACTGGGCCACCTTCCCTCTCTCTTCCCAAGAGGGTACTCCTAGTAATCAGGGAAGATAGTGACAGTCTAGCTACCTCAACTCCTTCCTCCCCAGGAAGGTTATTATAGATTGAGTAATAAAAGATCTATATAAAATGTCTAACACAGTGTCCTGCACACAATACGTACTCAGTAAATGAGTTATTATCATTACTAGTACCAATAATATCAAATATGAATCTATAAACTTTATCATAATAGTGAATAAATAGTGAATAAATCTTTAAGTGCTCCTTTGTTTAAAAAAAGAGAGACATTTAACACAAGCATCCTTCCTCTGGATGTATAGATTCTAGTAGAGGTTCTTAAATAATTACAGTAGACTAGAATATGTTTTGCTATATAAAAAATATAGACTAAAAACATAACAAAATTCAAAGAACAAAGCAAATGAGGAATGTTTCACACAGATGGTGGTAGAGGCCATGGTGATGGCTGGTGCTAACGAACAGAAGGAAAGAGAATAGCACAATGACAGGTTTGATTGCAGCCCAAGATTAGGTTTCTAGTGGGAGGAGTCTAGAAAGATAGGATTGATTCTACTGAGAATTTCAAAGACCACTTGAGCAGAGAACTTTGAATGCCAATCTCAATAGCATAGATTTCTTCCTATAGAAGACTCACTAAATGTTTTTGATTGAAGTGTGGCATCATGAAATCAGTTGGTATGAAAGTTGAACAGAATATGGTATTTTGAGAGAGGTTTTTTATTGTTTGTTTTGGGATATATCTAAGGACTCAGTCACTTTTCCATTTGTCCAAAAATGAAGTATAGATGATCTATTTTATGTTCTGGATTTTACTGGAAAATATAAGAAATCCTCCAAAGTCTGGCAAAGCAGGGTTATTTTAGGACTTTCAGTGGAATCAAAAGGCCTGGGTTTTCATTTCATTTACTAACAAATAATAAGACAATCTAAGCAATAATTTCCTGTTCTGCAAAATAAAACTAATATCAATGTTTCATGTTTACTGTCAGGATAGAAATGATCTAAATTACCTAATACAACTTTCAGCACGTATTACATGCAATAAATAGTAGTCATTATTTTCCTCCATTGAGTAGATAATTCTGCTCTTCAAGGTTGTCCCACTTGCTTCAGTTTCATTGCCCCTACTTAACCATACTTAAGTTCAGAGCCTCCAGGAATAAAATCTTCATGTTTTTAGGGGAGTGGAGACCTCCCTCTCCTACTCTACATTCTCCTCCAAGAAGCAGGATGCCAGTACCACCAACTGGGTGGGTATTTACCCCTGACATTCTTCCAAACTAGTCTGTGTTTTTCACAGAACTAACCCCTACTCTTTCAAGGACTCTAACTGCCCATTCATTGCCTTGAAGTTCATTTCCCTTGAGCAGAAGACAAGCTTAGCAAATTACCTCACAAGGCCATGTATTGCCACGACCCTAAATCCAATTTCATTCTAAGCATGTTCTTAAACTAGCCTACCTTGAGACCTCATTACAATTTTTCTAGGAATGAACACATGATTCTTGCATACAGATAACTAAGGTTTCTCACCCAAATAATTTTAGTCTCTTAGACTCACAACTGTTAGCAGAGGGAAGAAAAGTCAGCGAGGTAGTGAAACAGTTAAATAGTATGGCAAACATTCAAATATTAGTAGCAAATAATTGTTTTGTGTTCCCTATTTTCTGGTGCACAAATGACCCCCTTAACATACCACCAGACCTTTTTGGTCATATGGCTGTTTAGAATTGGAATCTGACCAAAGTTAGCTAAAACCAGAGTTCTCACATGGCCCCTAGCCTAAAGTCTTCATGACCATATATAGAGTCTTGGTCACTGCCAAATGACTGCTCTCAATATGTCAACATTCAAATTCCCAGAAAGAGAAGCTGACTGTCCATTAGCAGGTCAATGCATTGAGTCTCTTTGACTGAGATGTTCATCTCCAACCAATATTGAGTTGAATGGTAAAACTGCAGAAAGAGGTAAGAGGTCATCAAAAAAAGGAATGATTTAGAACTGAAATCCTAAAATTGAATCAACACACAAGATTAAATAAAACACATCTGAATGGAAAGTATAACTCATATATGGTAGCTAACAACTAATACTGCTTAAAATAAAGATGATCATAGCCATAGCTAGCATGGCATAGCTATGACTATGAATGACTTGAACATAAAGAAACCTGAGTCTCTGTTCCCAGGTACAGAGGTTATAACAGAAGTATTTCTCGAAGGAGTTAATCTTCCACATGATACTTCCAGCAAAACTTTCTCTGCCAAAAATGATCGGTTTTCCATAAGAATTAAATACTACCTCACCCATTCCACCAGGTACAGAGACACAAGGCACACCAGACAGCTTAAAGTGTAGGAAGCCAACAGCAAGGACAAGGAGAACCCCCCACAATAAACCCAGAAGGGTAGGGTCTCTAACAATTAGCAAAGCCCTGGCTTCAACCCAAAAGGGTCTACAGTGAGAATGTTAAAGTCCCTCCAACTTGTCTAGCAACAAAAACAAGAATTCCCTAGAGGCTAACCACCACAGTTTCTGAAGAAATAGATCAAGACACTGTGGAATGGATCCAGAAATAAGGATAAAGGAGGACTCCAGAGTACTAAGCCAACAAAACAACATGTGCCTCATTAAGGATGACTGGCTACTTCTGGCCAGTGGAGAGATGCCAACTTTCCACTTGAAAAAAAAGGTTTCAATGGTCTACAAAGCTCACAATATAAGCAAAAGACACGTGGCTAGCTATATATGCTTTGTAAACATTAGTTATAACCCCCCACACATTGTATGAACCAAGTATTTCTTATACAACCCCTTTTGCTAAAAGGTACTACCTTAAGTATCTTGTTGAGAATTGTACGTAATATACCTAAATCTATGTAGAACTGGCCAAAAATATCCTTTCTGTATTGATGTGAATATAAAACTATAATTCTAATTGCTTCAATCACTATTCCAACTCCAGATTTGAAAAGATAAAAGATAAAAATTTGCTAATGGGGTGGATCTTACATAAATGTTTCTATCACACACACCAAAAAATAATAATGATAATAATTAAAGGGGCAGAAGAAAATTGGGAGGTGATGGATATGTTTATGGCCTTGATAGTGACAATGGTTTCGTTGGTATGTATACAACTCATCAAGTTGTATACATCAAATACGTACAGCTTTTCCCATGTCAATCATATCTCAATAAATCAGGAAGAAGAAGGGGAAGAAGAGGAAGAGGAGGAGGAAGAGGAGGAGGGGGAAATAAGGAGGAAGAGGGGGAGACGGAGGAGGGAGAAAGAAGAATCATCCAGAAAACATCCAACTCTCTGGTAACTAAACAGCAATTATTTATCATTTCTTCTGGTTCTGTTTATCAGCTTGGAATACTTTAGGTAACAGGAATCACTGCTTATTGCTTTATTCAATGCATTTCTACAAAATAAAACATCACTTATGACCTTCATTAGAGACATTGTTTTTAACTAGACTGTATGTTATATTCCTAAGAAACATTAAAAAAAAAAAAAACTAGCCCTGACTGATGCAGTAAAGTCGCCATTCCATGAATATATAATTTTTCAATCTCACTTACTGCTACTGAGAAAATGTTGATTGGCCACATCTACAATCTGTGTGTGTGTGTGTGTGTGTGTGTGTATGTATATATGAAGCAGAACAGTTACATGAATTGAATGTCTTCTAATAAATAACTCCCTAACACCTTTAGCCCACACATGCCTCCTCTTGCTTATTTTATTAACAACCACACTTTATAAAATACCTTTCTACAAACACAGGGCTGAGAGATGAGCGACATGGAGTGGAAAGATGGCAGGGAGGATATTGCTCATACCAGTTGAATACATAAATACATTAATCACCCAGAGCATGCTCTGTTATTCTGCAGCTGACATTATAGTGTGGGATAAGCTCAGCCTCTGGCTCCTGCTCCTGTCAACTGAATACGTATATATCAAGGCCTTACTCTGTACCTAGCACTGTGGTGAGAAGCTGCAAGGGGGTGGGGAGAGGAGGGATGGAGAGCGGGAGAGGGAGAAAGAAGACAGTTCATGCCTGAGGAATACTGCTCTGATTGAGGTGCACATATGGCAAATAACTGAAGATTAGTGCTCAAATATTGCTGTGTTCTTTCTTATTTTGACCTATAATTTCTTAGCGGGATTCATTGTCTACTGTTACTGCTACCACAAGACATTTAAAAGAATTGGAAATCAAGTAAGTCAGTTGTTTTTCTTCTATTTAATAGATTTGAGAAAAGTCCCAATAGGAGAGGAAGGGAATAGGGTAAAACTATTGATAAAAAGCAAGTATGAGGACACCTGGGTGGCTCAGTTGTTTGAGTGTTCTGACTTCAGCTCAGGTCATGATCTCACAATTTGTGAGTTCGAGCCCCATATCAGGCTCTGTGCTGACAGCTCAGAGCCCGGAGCCTGCTGCGGATTCTGTGACTCCCTCTCTCTCTGCTCCTCCCCCGCTCATGCTCTGTCTCTCTCTCCTTCAAAAATAAACATTTAAAAAATTGTAAAAAATAAAGTATGAGGTTATCTATGAATGTCCATTTTGTGTTATAACATTTCTGTATTACCATGGAAAATCAAACAATAACTTTTTGGGGCAGTATAACATTAAAACATTTTATACAAAACGATAAGGATATATAGATCCTCTACATCTACAAAAGTCTCTTTTCAAGGTCCTAGTTTTCTTTAAGAATCACATTGAATTACATATTTAGAATAAATAAAGGCACAATGTCTTTTGTATTAGGCAGACTTCGATTTGAACACTAATTCTCTGAATTCCTATTTGTGACTCACGTGATTAAGGGGAGATAATTTAACTTTTCTGAGCTTCAACTCCTTCTTCTGTCAAACAAGGATAACTACAACTATTTTTAAGGAAATAATGAAGATTAAAGTAAATGATATGAATAAGTTTACCTAGTACAGTGCCAGGTACATAGCAAGTAATTAACACCACTTTGTGTTCTTTCTAAACAGAAGTAAACAAACATATGATCTAAAGCTTTAAAAGATAAATATCTAGACACAGAATTTTTATGTTGTTCAATATTAAGAAGAGAATACAACAGTACTCAATTTCAGATATCATCCTGAAGCAGGCTTTGGGGAATATGTGCAGGGTGCTACCTCACTATACATTCATGGTACTTAGCATAGACCTGTGTTACAGTACATAAGTTCTCTTTTTGTAATTAAGTATGTACATCTGTCTCTTCCATCCTACAATGAGTTCTCTGAGATTAACATCTAAATCTTATATATTATTAAGTAACTATATGAATGTATAAATGAGTAAGCACATAAGGATCAGATGATAGGAATTCTGAAATCATCCCAGTATGAATAAAACACACCACTATACAGCAAATGAGTGCCCACAAACTTACTACCTAACCGACAAAAATGAAATAAAGTCTAAGTGAAAAATAAAGATATTTCAATAATGACAAAAATCCTTGTGTTAAAATACTAAGTGAGAAAAAATAAAATGTCTATGTCTGGAATAATTACTGTGTTGAATTTTTTTAACCATATATATTAAAAAAAGATAGAAACATAAATGGTCATGATCAATAATTGGCTCTTAAAGGATACTTTAATGCTCATTTTATTTGATCTCTGTCTCCATTGGACCCTGATGCTTTCTTTTCACTTTACTGATTTTTCCTGAACAATCTTCTTTATTAATGTATTCAATAAATCAACATATATTACTTAAGTACCTTCCACGTGCCAAGCATTCTGCTAGACACTGGATACACAAAAGAAAATGAGATGGGCATAGTCCCTGCCCCCACTGATCGTGCCAGGAAGACAAGCATCTAAGGAGAGTGCTGAGGGTCAACAGGCTCAGGACAGTGGACAAAGAAGGCACCTAATTTACTCAGAGGATGGAAAGCCTGTCGGAGGCAATAACTTTTAAGCTGAAAAACAAAATAAAAAAAGGAGTTAGCCTTGAGAAGAGGAGATGAGGGAAGAAATGGAGAGGAGGGGTAGGCAAAACAGTATTTCATTGGCTTCTACTGCCATCTATGTACTGACAGCTCCCAGATTTGTATTTCCAGCCCAGACAATTGTGACACCTCCAAGCTCATATATAGCCTTCAGCTACCTTCCAGCCCATATGTCCAAACTGAAATCCTTAAGTTTTTATTTTATTTCTGGCTAGTTAACATACAGTGTTACCTTCTTTTAATTTTTTAACGTTTACTTATTTTTCAGAGACAGAGAGAGCCAGAGTTGTGAGCAGGGGAGGGGTATTGAGAGAGGGAAACAGAATCCAAAGCAGGCTCCAGGCTCTGAGACGTCAGCACAGAGCTCGACGTGGGGCTCGAACCCACAAACCGTGAGATCATGACCTAAGCCTTAACTGATTGGAGCCACTCAGGCACCCCAACATACAGTGTTATATTAATTTCATGTGTACAGTATAGTGATTTCAACACTTCCATGCAACACCCAGTATCCATCACAAGTGCCTTCCTTAATCCCTATCACAAATTTCACCCATCCCCTCACTCCCCTCCCCTCTGGTAACCATCAGTGTGTTCTCTATACTAAGAGTCTATTTCAAAATAAAGCAAAAAACAAAAAAGTGTTTCTTGATTTGTCTCTCTCTCTTTCCCTTTTTTCCCCTTTGCTCATTTGTTTCTTACCTTCCACATATGAGTGAAATCACATGGTATTTGTCTTTCTCTGACTGATTTATTTTGCTTAGCATTATACTCTCTAGTTTCATCCATGTCTTTGCAAATAGCAAGATTGTATTCACTTTTATGGCTGAATAATAATTATATTATTAGATATAGATAGATAGATAGATAGATAGATAGATAGATAGATAGATAGATAGATATCACCTCTTCTTTAGCCACTCATCAATTGATGGACACTTGGGCTGCTTCAATATCTTGGCTATTGTAAATAATGCTGCTATAAATATAGGGCTGCGTGTATCTCTTTGAACTGGTGTTTTTGTATTCTTTGGGTAAATACAAGCCAGTTTACATTCCCACCAACAAGGCACAAGGGTTCCTTTTTCTCCATATCCTTGCCAACACCTGTTGTTTCCTGTGTTGATTTTAACCATTCTGACAGGTGTAAGTGATGGTAAGTGATGATAAACATCTTTCATATCTGTTGGCCATCTGGATGTCTTCTTTGGAGAAATGTCTGTTCATGTCCTATGCCCATTTTTTAATTGGATTATTTGGTTTTTCGGTGTTAAGTAGTATAAATTCTTCATATATTTTGTATACTAACCCTTTATCAGATGTAATTTGTAAATATCTTCTCCCATTCAGTAGGTTGCCTCTTAGTTTTGTTGATTGTTTCCTTCACTGTGCATAAGCTTTTTATTTTGATGTAGTCCCAGCAGTTATTTTTGGTTTTGTTTCCCTCGCCTCAGGAGACATACCTCGAAAAAAGTTGCTATGCTAGATGTCAAAGAGATTACTGCCTGTGTCCTCTTCTAGGATTTTTATGGTTTCAGGCCTCACATTTAAGTCTTTAATGCATTCTAAATTTATTTTTGTGTATCATGTAAGAAAGTTTTTCCATTTCTTCCTTTTGCATGTTGCTGTCCATTTTTCCCAACACCATTTGTTGAAGAGATTGTTTTCCCATTGAATATTCTTTCCTGCTTTGCCAAAAATTAATTGACCATATAGCTGTGGGTTTATTCCTCAGTTTTCTATTCTGTTCTATTGATCTGTGTGTCTATTTTTGTGCCAGTACCATACTGCTTTGATTACTACAGCTTTGTAATATAACTTGAAGTCTGGAACTGTGATGCCATTAGCTTTGCTTTTTTTTTCTTTTTCTTTAAGATTGCTTTGGTTATTCGGGATCTTCTGTGATTCCATACAAATTTTAAAATTGTTTGTTCCAAACTGAAATCTTTTGTCTCCATTTCCTCCTCTATGATCAAGAGGATGGAGGTGGGGGGTGGGGAGGACGGGTACATGCTTAATCCATATTTCCAATCCTTCCAACCACCCAAACCAGAGAGCTTACTTTATTCTGTATTTCTCTCCCTCATCCTCCATATCCCATGGGTCACTAAATGCTATTCTAGGACTTAATCTCTCAAAACTCTCCATCCTGCTTATCCCCACAATCACAGCTCCAATCCAGGTTCTCATCATCTCCTGAAATGACTATCCAAATAATTACCCTAACCCCTGATTTATTTCTCTGCTTCCAATCTCACCTCAACTCTGAAACCATTTTTCATATATCCCACAGTGTTGTTTCAAAAATGCAAATCTGGTCATATTCCTCCATGACTCTTTCAATGTTCCCCAACTGCCCACAGATAACACTCTAGATTCTTCATGGCTTTGACATCCTTCATCATCTGGCCTCTACCTACTTCTCCATTTTAACGTCCTACCACTACCTTCTTCATACTTTAGGTTCCCAGTACACCAAATGGCAAGTATGAATGAAGCTTCTAAAATTTTCCTTCTGCCTGGAGCATACTGTCTGCCTTCCTCCAACTTCTACCCTGCAAAATATTCCTTCTCTTTCAAAAACAAATTCAGTATCTCCCCTTCTATGAGTAATTTTCTGACTCTCCAATCTTGAACATAGTGCTATTTCCTGTATATTCCCATATCTTCTCCTTCCATCATAAAACAATCTTTTCCTCTGCCTAAAATACTTTCCCATGGCGATCCTATCCCAAAATCCATACAGTTAACACATCTTCAATATTTAGATTCCCCCAAGCATTACTTCCCTAAGGAAGACTTCAGGGACCCTTGATTAAGTCAGCCTTTTTTTTTTTTAATGTTTATTCATTTTTTGAGAAAGAGACACAGAGACAGACCATGAGTGGGGTAGGGGCAGAGATAAGGAGACACAATCTGAAGCAGGCTCCAGGCTCTGAGCTGTCAGCACAGAGCCCAACACGGGGCTGAAACTCACAAACCATGAGATCATGACCTGAGCCAAAGTCAGACGCTTAACCGACTGAGCCACCCAGGCACCCCAAGTCAGGCCTTTTTATGTATATATGTATGTATTTACTTACTTACTTACTTACTTATTTTCGAAGCTATTCTAGAACTGTGTTTTTACTTTTTCACAGAACCTTTCTTAGTTTGCAATTATATATTCGTTATAATGATTTCTTTATTAAGATCTCTTTCTTCATTAGTCTACTAAAGCAGCAGGCCTCTGGTCTATTTTTTTCAGTAATTTGCTTGATAACACACCATTGCAATGATGAACATTTAATCCCCATGACAACCTTAAGTTATTGTTATTATCTCCATCTTTATACAAAAAGAAATTGAGATTTTGAGAGGTCATGCAACTTTCCCAAAGTCAAACAGAGAGTGAGTGAGGATTTAACTTCAAGAAGGTGTGGCTTTGGTATCCAGGCTTTAAAAGTCACCATAATATATGAATGGATAAAGAAGATGTGGTATATATATATATATATATATATATATATATATATATATATATACTACTTGGCAATCAAAAAGAATGAAATCGTGCCATTTGCAACAACATGGATGGAACCAGAGTGCATTATGCTAAGCAAAATAAGTTTAGGCAGAGAAAGATAAATACCATATGATTTCACTCATATGTGGAACTCGAGAAGCATGTAGGGGATGAACATTGGGGAAGGGAGGGAAAAATAAGATAAAAACAATAGGGAAGCAAACCAAAAGAGACTCTTAAATACAGAGAACAAATGGGGGGGTTGCTAGAGGGGAGGTGGGTGGGGGGGATGGGCTAAATGAGTGATGGGCATTAGGGAGGGCACTTGTTGGCATGAGTACTGTTTTATGTAAGTGATGAATCACTGGGTTCTACTCCTGAAACTAATACTACACTGTATGTTAACTAACTTGAATTTAAATAAGTTTAAAATTTTTAAAAGAGAAAATAAAATTTAAAAATTACTGTCATATAAATGTGTTGAATAAATTATTCAATAAATTTTATTTTTCATTAATTATATTTAATTCATAAGACTACATGTGAATTTTATCTGCTTCATATATTTTTATGTTTTCTAAATTATCTGTAATGATAATGTATCAATTTATAACAGAAAATGTAAATGTTTATCTAAAAGAACATTTTAGGGGCACCTGGGTGGCTCAGTGGGTTAAGCTTCCAATTCGATTTCGACTCAGGTCATGATCTCACAGTCATGAGATTGAGCCCCACACTGGGGTATGCACTGAGCAGGGAGCCTGCATGGGATTCTCTCTGTTCCTCTTTCTCTGCCCTCCCCTGCTTGCACATGCACTCCCTCTCAAAATAAATAAAATTTTTTAAAGAACATTTTAGATCAACTAAATTTTATATAAATATTTTAAAGTGTGCTTTTCTCTACACCAGAGGTGTTCAAAGAATACAGCAAAATAATATTAAAGTAAGTTATAAGAGAAAGAATACATTTCACACCCATTAGTAGACTATTATCTTTAAAAATAACAAGTATTTTTTTTTCAACGTTTTATTTATGTTGGGGACAGAGAGAGACAGAGCATAAACGGGTGAGGGGCAGAGAGAGAGGAAGACACAGAATCGGAAACAGGCTCCCGGCTCTGAGCCATCAGCCCAGAGCCCAACGCGGGGCTCGAACTCACGGACCACGAGATCGTGACCTGGCTGAAGTCGGACGCTTAACCGACTGCGCCACCCAGGCGCCCCTAAAAATAACAAGTATTGACGAGGATGTGGTTAAATTGAAATTCTTATATATTGGGGCACCTGGGTGACTCAGTCGGTTCAGTGCCTGACTTCAGCTCAGTTCATGATGTCACAGTTCATGGGTTTAAGCCCTGCATCAGGCTCTGTGTTGACAGCTCAGAGCCTGGAGCCTGCTTCCGGTTCTGTGTCTCTATTTGTCTTTCTTTGCCCCTCCCCTCCTCACACTCTGTCTCTCTCTCTCTCTTTCTCTCTCTCAAAAATAAGTAAACATTAAAGAAAAAAACTTTTTTTAAA
Source organism: Felis catus (assembly GCF_018350175.1). Classification (NCBI taxonomy): domain Eukaryota; kingdom Metazoa; phylum Chordata; class Mammalia; order Carnivora; family Felidae; genus Felis; species Felis catus. The sequence goes on from NC_058379.1 coordinate 42,890,648, forward strand.
ATTTTGTGTATTGGTGAGAATGTAAAATGATTCAGCTACTGGGGAAGCCGTATGGTAGTTCCTCAAACTTAAACGTAGAGTTATCATGTGATTCAGCAATTCCACAGCCAAATGAACTAAAAGCAAGGATCTATACATCAGTGTTCATAGAAGCATTATTCACAACAGCCAAAAGGTGAAGATAATCCAAGTGTCTATCAACAGATGAACAGATAAAATGTGATATATACATACAATTGAATATTATTCAATCTTTAAAAAGAATGAAATTCTGGTATATGCAACAACATGGATGAACCTTGAAGACATGACACTACATAAAATAAGCCAGACACAAAAGAACAAATACTGTATGATTCCACACATATAAAGCACCTAGAATAGTCAAATTTATACAGACAGAAAGTTGAATAGTGGTTGCCGGAGCCTTAGGAGAGGGGAATTGGGATTTGTTGTTTAATGGAGAAGAAGTTTCAGTCTGGGATGTCAATAAAGGTCTGAAGACAGATGGTGCTGATGGTTGCACAGCACTGTGAATGTACTCAATACCACTGAACTTCCACATGGTAACATGTAAAATTTTATGTTGGCTATATTTTGCCGCAATTTTTAAAAAGAAATAGAATAAAAAACTATTATGGCAATACTTCAAAGGAAGAAGCAAAACAAATGTATTCTTAGAGACCTGGGAGAAATTTCTGCTGGAAAAAATAACTACGAAGAAAAGAGTATGTGGCAAATAGGGTTAATGCCTGCTCGTATCCCACTGGCACCACCTCTATGTGTTGAAACCTGCTTACCAAGAACACTTGTGTCTCCATGCCTGCAAGTTCTTTCTACCGATGGAAGCACACTCAGCCTATGCATAGGCAAGCTGTAAGAGAGTTAACGCCCCAGGAAGGAGCCGTCAGCCACTGCTGGATGGGGACAAATACCTCAGCTTCCTTGTCCCTCTGTGAGGATAATTCTGAGGTGTGTTTCACGTGTATCCCAGAAATCCCAGTAACACTGGGCTACAGCTGCACACTGCAGTAACTCGCTTAGTAACATGCTATTGACTTTCTTCTCTGTATCCCTTCTTCATTCTCCTATTCCCTGGAATCATCTCCCAATAAACTGTATTCAAGTCCTGGGTGAATCCAAACTGAGACACAAAACTCTAAGACCCTGATGAAAGTGACCCCAGAAACAGCACAGAAAAGGAAAAGAGCATGAGACTGAAAAATGTTCTTTCTAACAGCCAAGCGGCCCAGAGTTGGAGAATAATTAAACAGTAATATGATACAAAAGTGGACATACACAAACTAGCCCCAATACTGTGCCTATACATTTAAATAAACAATATATCAAATCATAAAACTTAAAAGTGTGCTTTGGCATATCTTTATTTAATCAGTACATGACTGCTTATTGTAATGCTAGCTTTATAATTCTATTGATATATCTTTAAAGAAAATCTCTTATGGATTCTTTTGTAAATAGCTGCATAATGACATAAGACCACTTCATTTTGCTTTAAAGCTCTCCTTACTCTATATGCTAAATGTAAAATGTACAGCCTGTTTAGAGCTAAAAGCTTACAGAGTAATATAAAGTACTAACAATATGTTTGCTTTTAGTCCTGTGTATCTCTCCTCTCAGAGATTAAAACCATACTGAGAAAATCTTCAGTTCAGTGGTGTTTAAAAGGAAAACATCACTGTAATAAAAGCTTTAACAGGCCTCCTATCTTTAGACTAACAATCAATCCTCATTGTCTATTAAGTCACTTCGATGTCACTATTGGAGAAGGGCTGTATAGGTAATTATCTCTCCTGGTCTGCAATTGAAGTCCCAATATCCAACTGCTTCTGATTACAACTAAGTCCCTGAAGTCAATGCTGATCCAGGGGAAAAGGTGAATACCAAATGTGTTGCTTTAAATGAGGACGGATATTTTTCTCACTTTTCCCCATCAGCCCATTTCCCACTCTTCCTTGAGCAAATTCATCACTTCTGACAATCCCCCTATGAGGGGAGGTGCCATCTCCATTGGGCAAGAGATTTAACCAACTATTGGAGAGCCAAAAGGGGAATGGAGCCTGAACAACTGACTCACACATCACAGCTTGAGCCACTAGACCAAGCTTCCGCCCTGAGAGGAAGATGAATCAGTCAACAGTGATTCATCCCACCAAGGAAAATGTGTTTTCCCTGTGATGGAGAAGTTCATTTTAAACATAATAACACAGAAAATGTAAAAGTTAATGAAAAGAACAGTCTGTTTAAATTCAACAGCCATGCAGGCTTTTCAATTAAAGATACAAATACATACTGTCACATGACCTGAAAAACTATTAATAGAGTGTGAACATTATTCATGGAAATGTCTGAAAGCAACTATTAAAATTTCAGTTTAGGGGCCCTTCGGTGGCTCAGTCAGTTGAGCGTCTGACTTTGGCTCAGGTCATGATCTCACAGTTCATGGGTTCGAGTCCCACATTGGGTTCTGTGCTGACCTGGACCCTGCTTCAGATTCTGTGTCTCCCTCTCTCTCTGCCCCTCCCCCACTTGTTCTCTGTCTTTCTCTGTCTTTCAAAAATAAATAAACATTAAATTTTTTTGAAGATGTCAATTTAAAACTTCATCAAAAAAGCAGGGAAATGTGTAGTTTTACATATTTAAAGAAGATAAAGTAAATTCTAAAAACATTTTAACTTTAAAAGTTTAAACTATCACTGAAGAGGACTCTTAAAGAATAATACTCACCTTTGGCAAAATCACAAAAGAAGAGAATTTTTAATATAAACAATTTGGTGCAAAGGACTGGCTGAATTGGTACATTAATTTAACAAAAATAATGACAGCTACTATTATCAAATGCCTACTGTGTGCCATCCCAAATTTTCTTAACAATTCTCAAAATAAATATTATCTGCATTTTATTGAGGAGGGACTGGAGGTTCAAAGAAGTTCAAGGGCTTGTCCAAGGTGCAGTAAGTTTCTGTTCTGAAATTCAAACTTAAGCTATTCTGGTTCCAAAATAACCCTGACAATTCTTCACAATTCCAAACTCTCTCCCTGAGATATCTGAAGCCTACCTATACCTTAAGCAATGGGCTATATAATGTGGGCACTCAAAATAACAGCAGTGAATTACATGTTCTTTTTTAGATTTCTACCCTGGTCACACCCACACCCATTCACCAACACACATATACACATGTGCACACCACTCACAACTAGTTATTAGAATTATGAGTTTTTATACCAAACTTGTTACTATTCCCACCCAGATCATTTAATTATTTTTTTAATTTTCTAATGTTTATTTTTGAGAGAGAGACAGAGCATGAGTGGGGGAAGGACAGAGAGAGAGAGAGGGAGACACAGAATGTGAAGCAGGCTCCAGGCTCTGAGCTGTCACCACAGAGCCCAAACTCAAAGACCGCAAGATCATGACCTGAGCTGAAGTCAGAAGCTTAACCAACTGAGCCACCTAGGGGCCCCAGATCATTTAACTATTTTAACTGTATTACTATACAGTAGACTCAAAATTGTTGAAGGTTTTTCTTACATGATTAAGAAGCAAACAACCCTAAAAGGAATAAATCTCGGGTGCCTGGGTGGCTCAGTCAGTTAAGCGTCAGACTCTTAATTTCAGCTCAGCTCATGATCTCACAGTTCATGGGTTTGAGCCTCACATAGGGCTCTGCACTGACAGCACAGAGCCTGCTTGAGATTCTCTCTCTCTCTCTCTCTCTCTCGACCCTTCCCTGCTCATTCTATCTCTCTCTCCTTCTCAAAATAAATAAACTTAAAGAAAAATAAATCTGAGATAAAAGTACACAACCCTAAGTTAAAGCTTTCAATCTTAGCTTTGGTCACTCAAGTATCCAGGCATATTTATACCTCTAAATTGGTAGTTCTGACTTTTAATTTTTATTATATTTTAACAGTGGTTCTCAACCGGCCAACCCATAGAGACTTTACCACACTTCTCTAATGTAAGAAGTAATATCTACTAACCTTTATAAAGTCTTTCATACAAATAAGACTGGCATACTTAAGACATTCACCAGGATCCTCAGGCCCATGTGGCAATGTGACCAGTTTTGAAGAGTTTGATGGAATAAGTAGGATTATAGTATAGTAAATATCATATACTACTACTATTATTATTGTTGTTGTTGTTACTACTGTTGTTGTTCTAGTAATAAATACTAACAATTAATCCTCTCAACAACTCTTTAGTGTCAGCACTATTATCATCCATGTGTTATAACTGGAGTATGCTCACAATTATACACTATGCCTTGGAAAGATTAAGGAACTCAGATAATACAGCTGATATTCAGGGCTAGAAATGCCTGCATTTAATCATTATGACTTACTGCTTCCCAATTTCCATAGAGATCTGTAAGATAATTATTATATTTTTCCAGTGTCCTTGAAGCAAAGCTTAATTGTTCAACCTCAAAACTGCAAGTTGTCCATGCATTATAGTATACTGACTATTGTACTTCTAAAGTGCACACAATGAAGCATTTACTAATTCTGATCAAATCCACTTCAAATCCACTTCAGAGTGAGGTACTATTACTGGCATCTATTAGTAAGTCTAGTCACTGTGCCAAGTACTACCACTGTCCCTAACTATGCTGCCAGAGGCAGCTATCAGAGCAAACTCCTGTGCTGAGATGGCACTGGGAACTGTCCGTGGTGTTGACTGAAATTCTGGCTTGAGTTTGCTTTTCCGTATTTCCACTCAGATTCTGCCTGCTAACCAAACCCTGACCTTCCTTGTTGATAGATCCCGCTTCTAAACAAGGCTTTACATATCTTCAGTTCTATTACAATCTAGCCTCGTCCAGATTTTCACCTCCTGACCATCCATCTTTTCTAAGCCCTGCCTGTGCTACCATGATCCCACCATAGCTTCATTTCCTGCTTGTATTTTTTCTTTTTCTTTCTTTCTTTCTTTCTTTCCTTCTTTCTTTTTAATATTTATTTTGAGAAAGACAGAGTGTGAGCAGGAAAGGGGCAGAGAGAGAGGGAAACACAGAATCCGAAGCAGGCCCCAGGTTCTGAGCTGTCAGCACAGAGCCCGATTGGCGGGGGGGGGGGGGGGGGGGGGGGGCTTGAACTCACTAACTGAGAGATCATGACCTGAGCCAAAGTTGGACACTTAACCCACTGAGCCACCCAGGAGCCCCTTTTCCTGCTTGGATTCTTAACAAATCAGCCTACCACTATCTTGTCTAAGGTACTCTTTAAGAAGGGAAAATGCAAATAAGATTGCATAGTAAATAGTAGGGATATTAGGATTATCCTTGTCATTTCTCCCTTATGGCTTAGGCTATATGAAAGGGAAGGGTGGGAGGGGTCCCCCCTCTGGTAATCACAAAGCTCCCAGCCAAGTGTTACTTGAAATTTGTTACAGGAAATGGAGTCACAAGGTGAGAAGAGAACTAGCATGGGAGACACAGATGGAATTGACTAGCTGCAGTGGGAAGCAAAAGACACAAGTATGGTCTTATGGGAAGTTAAGCTTAAACATGCTACTTGTTTTCTGGTAGATACTAGAAGCTAACCTTCAGGTCCTAACAACAAGTTAAAGGGAGGAAATAATTTATAAGTGATTTATCACAAAAGAAAATAAAATCTAAATATTTAATCTTTGCTTAACATACTTATTTGTAGCTATATTACCTTTGCAAACATAAGTTTCCAGGCCTAAATTAATAATGAAATGCTGTCTTTCATTAATTTAAAGTGTTTGATATATAAATAACTTTCACAAACTAATTCAAACTAGCAATGTATGACACTAGTCTCAGAGATAGTGTGAAATTTGCTTTAAAGATTGCTGCTGGCTGTCCAATAATTATACACTGTGACATTGCAGCAGGGTTCCTGCCTGGCCTCCATCTTAAATTAGAAAACATTAAGCCAGTTTAAAAAGAAAAAAAAAATGTACCAGCATGATATCACCCTAGCAAATGCATAAATACGTTTACATTTATTTAACTAATTGCCCCCCTTCATAGCCAGGCATTTATAGCCTTAAATCGTTTACTTTTTTTTTTTTAATATCACTGTGCTAGTCATCCTTCTCACAACATAACAATTTATTCTTATCACAAACCTGGATATTTTGTTGTAGATGGGTTTACCCTAATGACCACAGCTCGGTAGTAACAAGCATTTTAATAAAAGTTAGGTACCAATAGTGAACAAATAACATGCATCCTCCTGTTAGCAAAGATATAAATACAAAAATTAGTGTAGGATATTTTAATTTCTTAATATAAAACCTAAAAAGCTTGAGGAACTTTGAAGAAAATAAGAATTTAGGAAGAAAAATATTTTATCTTCTGACAGAACCTCAAGAGCAATAGGCAAACTCTTTTCTTTTTTAATGTTATGTTATTTAGATGTCAAACCCAAGTTAAGTAATAAATTTCCCTCTTATTCTTTGTTTTTTCCTATAAAGGGTCACAGGTACAGGGGTTGTGTCTCTCACTACCAATACCTCCCTTCCCTTCTAGGATAAATCCATGGACTTTTTCCATAAAGATCTAGTGTAACGTTTTTTTTTTTTTTTCACAGTTGTGAAGGAAAGCCCAGACATACCAAAAGACTTATCCAAAGTTACACAGGCAGAGCTAGAACCTGATACTTCTGACAACAAATAAAATGTTCTTTCCACTATACTGTACTGTTTCTTTTTTTTTTCAAATTTATTTTTACATTTATTTATTTTTGAGACACAGAGAGAGGCAGAGCACAAGTGGGGGAGAGACAGAGAGAGAATGAGACACAGAATCCGAAGCAGGTTCCAGGCTCCAAGCTTTCAGCACAGAGCCCGAGGCAGGGCTCGAACTCACAAACCGTGAGATCATGACCTGAGCCAAAGTCGTAGGCTTAACCGACTGAGCCACCCAGGTGCCCCTATACTGTACTGTTTCTTATAGAATTTGTGTTTCCAGTTGTCTTTTAAATAAGGTTGACCATTGTTATGTAGATCTGGCAAAAAGAATTCTACTGTAACTATAAGTGAACCAATAGTTAAATGTTGCATCTGAATTTGGACTAAAGTACTTGGCTTTCTTGGTTTCTACTAAAAAAGAATAGAAATTGTTATAATTCTATTCATATTCATTGTTTTTCAAATGTAGTCTATTCCTTAACTCCATCCAGAAACTGGAAGTCTAGAAAATCTTTATCAAAAAGCTAGGTGATTTTATAATTTTGATTGTATAAGGTAGGGTAATCTATGATCCTTAGGCCACAAACCCTAAATTCTAAGCACACAGATACCTATATCTTAGGCTATATTAAGTTTGCTAACTTACCCCTTTTAAATTCTACTCTGAGTTCTTGTCAAAGACCCTTTTTTTTAATGTTTTATTTATTCTTGAGAGAAAGAGAGACAGAGCATGAGTGAGAGAGGGGCACAGTGAGAGAGGGACACAGAATGTGAAGCAGACTCCAGGCTCTGAGCTGTCAGCACAGAGCCTGACATGGGGCTCAAACTCACAAACCATGATATCATGACCTGAGCTGAAGTCGGATGCTCAACCGACTGAGCTGCCCAGGCACTCCACCAAAGGCCCTTTCTAATGCCAAAATAGAATTTCATAAAAATGGACTTAATAGTGTTTAGAGGAAAAATATTAGATGCCCCAGTATTTTTTAAGATATAATTGATAGATAACATTATATTATTCTCAGGTGTGCAATATAATGACTCAATATATGCACATATCATGAAATGATCGACACAATAAGTCTAGTTAACACCTACCACCACACATAGTTATAAAGCCTTTTTTATTATGATCAGAACTTTTAAAATTTATTCTCTTAGCAACTTTCAAATATACAATACAGTGTTATTAATTAATCACCATGCTGTACATTACATCCCCAGGACTTACTTATTTTATAACTGGAAGTTTGTACCTTCTGACCTCTTTCACTCATTCTATCCACCCCCACTGCCAGTCTCTGACAACCACCAATTTATTCTCTGTTATCTAGGAATTCAGGTTGTTTCTTGTTTGTTTCATTGTTTGTTTGCTTTAGATTCCACATGCAAGTGAGATCATACAGTGTTTTTCTCTGTCTGATTTGTTTCACTTAGCATAACACCCTCAAGATCCATCTGTGTTGTTACAAATAATGCCCTACATTTTTGGTTTTACTTTTTTATAAAGAGAGAGCATGAGAGCAGGGTAGAGGCGCAGAGTGAGAGAGGGAGAGAGAGAATCTCAAGCAGGCTCCACACTCAGCTCAGAGCCCAACGTGGGCCTCAATCTCACAAACCTAAGCCAAAATCAGGAGTCAGACACTCAACCAACTGGGCCACCAAGGCACCCCTGCCCCAGTTTTCATACAAAACAAGAGAGAAAGAAAATTAGAGAGGCATACATTTCCAAAAAAACCTCATACAACACTTGTTAAAACATGGATATAATATACAGAATTTAAAAAGGAAATTCTAGAAGAAGTGGGAAATTAGCAAAAGTGAGTGGCAAGCAATATAGACAAAGAGAAAGAGAAGATTATGAATATTCTAATCATCAAATACTGGGGAGAAAGAAATTGAATGTCATAATTTGATTATCATAAGAATGTTTGGTCATCATTTTTGTTCAGTTATTACCAGAGGTAATTGTATATGTAATACTACCCTATGATGTTACAGAAAAAAAAATCCTACTGTCTGATTTGAGACAAGAAAATTACCCAAATAAAAACAGAAATTGGGGGGAAAAAATGAACACTGAATTGGTGCACATTGAAGAAGATACTATGATCTAGCCAATGCATTCTGTAGTAACTACATGATTCCCAGGTAACAAATTCTTTCCGTGCATGTGACTCATACTTCCTGAAGGATTTCAAGATGTACAGCCCAGACTCAGCAGCTCCAGCAGAAAAAGGTGTTCAGAATGTACAAAGATCAGGTTCAGACAGGTCAGAAACAAAGACCAAGATCAACCAAGGCCAAGAAAAGTAAGCAGATAGTGTAGTCAAGGTAAGAACAAACTTAAAGATCAGAGAAATGGAAGGAATAATCAGGATCCCAGGATAAGATACCAGGGGGCAAAGAATAGTAACCTAGGCAGAAGAAGTCCTTTCCATGGTAGATCAGACCCTTGCTCCTCATTTGCCACTTCAGCCTCATGCATCAGAAATACTCATTTTGTCACAGTTCTGTGCCTCTGCTTAGCATTCTCTTTCTTAATTTATTCACCCATAAATTTTAACTCTCCTTCAGGACAGAATTCAACATCAGCCCCCCACAAATAAATTGGCTTTTAATGTTCCCAGGAGACTTGGACACACTATCCTAATGTTTCCAATATAATTTATGCAAACCAACATTATAACATGTATTGTGATATATTTTAGCTGCTTGTGTGCCAGTGACCCCATTTACTAAAATCTCCTTGAGAATGGGCACTGCTTCTTAATCAATGATTTCCCAAAAATACCTAGAACACAGTGCCTAATGGATCACAAGTTCTCAAATATTTGAATAAATGAACACCTCTACAATAACACTTATGTTCTAATATAATGATATATTCTGTCTTTGCCTTAAGAATGGGAACTATCATATTCATTCTTTTCCTCTAGTGCCTAGCTCAAGTTCTACCAAAGAACATGTGCTCAATAAATATTTAACAAATTACCAAATGAGTGAAAAGCTCTTCTCCTTCTATTGTTTATATAGACCAAGTCTAAGAAGAATTATACAGAGAAGAGTACCAAAATGTGCTTTTAATATTGGAGTAACAACAGCAATAGAAGAGACATAGGAACTTACCAGCTGTGTCTTCTCAGTCAAGTGACTTAATCTCTCTATACCTCAGTTAGTGTCATTAGCTATAAACGGGATAATCCATACCTACTATTATTAATAGTAATAGCACTGCTCAGGGCACCTAGGTGGCTCAGTCGGTTGAGAGACCGACTTCAGCTCAGGTCATGATCTCATGGTTTGTGGGTTCGAGCCCCGCATCGGGCTCTGTGCTGACAGCTCAGAGCCTGGGGCCTGCTTCAGATTCTGTGTCTCTCTCCCTCTGTGCCCCTCCCCTGCTCATGCTCTGTCTCTCTCTGTCTCAGAAATAAATAAACATTTTTTTTATTTTAAAATAGTAATAGCACTGCTGTGAAGATTGGAAGAGTATCTAAAACATAAGAAGCACTATTTCCAGTATTTGTTTCTACTGTTATTGTTAGAGTTCTGAGCTAGCAAGGAAATTTTTTAAATGAGAGAAAGTGAGCGGCTATCTATCAAGAGGTCATGTTTCTTCTCCTTATAAGGCAGAACAAAATTGACCAAAAACACAAAGTAATCAAAACTCCCAGCCATAAAACCTATTAGCCACTTGACTTTGCTTATATCATTCACCATTATGTACTTCAGTATCTTCTTTATTCATTCAATAGGTATATCTGAGTAACTATTATGCAAGCTACTAGAGGTACCATGGTAAAAAATACCCACATGAAGGATATAGACTAGTGAAACCAATTCTTTACTCTCTAAAATACGAATGTTCATTTGAAGATTCAAAATAAAACTGTCATCTCCCTAGGACCTTTTCAGACTTCAAAAACCAGGTCCACTTCTCCCCTCTGCTAGGACCTGCAGTACTGAACCACTGCTAGTGATGTGGCTGTGGTGTGTCCTCGAAATGTATTATGACAGGGAAGGTAAAGAATCATTACATTAGATGTTCTACATGATTCATCCCACAGTTTACACTCTAATAAGACACTGTTGCCCTGAATCCACAGCCTTCACACACAACTATCAACTCACAAATACATACTATTGCTATAAAATAGGTAAGATAAGAAAACAGACTATTAAAAGTCTGTCTTTTCTGCTGGCAAAACAATATCTATCCTTTTGTGAGTGAATGAGTTTTCTACTCTTTGAAGATACGTAAAAAACAAAACAAATAATAAAGAAAATTAAAGGTCAACAGCACGTTAGAGTTAGATGTACAACAATAGAGCAAGCCTACAAAAATGCAGTATGGATTTAGATGGAGAGAAGATGTCCAGAAACCAGGACCTGTTAGAAAGTTATATGTTAAGACAAGCCAGAATTGTTAGTACAGAGGCTAGGCAAAAAGCTACTCAGTTAAGTGACACTGATCAACATAACCCACTAGTGTGGGGGCTGGGTATTATAAATGTTCACTCAAGAGACACACCGTCACCAAAGTAATGTAGGAAAGAACACTTAAATTTAAATTTCCAAGAACTTTCCAAAAAACTAATAAAGTACAGTAAGTCCAAAAGGAATATCAGGTGTTTTGCAAATGACTGATGTGATTAAAATTAGAACAATGAAAGTCCAGCCACTAAGCTGCAAATTAGAAAACAGAAAAATTATGCGCTACCATGATGTTCTGACAAGCATCTTAGGTCATTTTCCTTGAGAAAAGTTAAATATGTATCTGATATGTACATAAGCTTCACTTTATCTTTAAAAAAAAACTTGTCTTAAAGTGGGATAAAAAGTTACTTATCAACATGTCTAAAACACCAGCAAACTATGTTAAGTTTTACAGCCCCATGATTGTGGTAATAATATAGACAAATTTTCCTTTCAAAATGGTAACACTTAAAGACGTAAGTGTAAATACTTCCACAAAGCTGGAATGGAGTGAATAAATACCAAAAATCCTTTACCCAAATTTTTTAAATTTTTTTTAACATCTATTTATTTTTGAGACAGAGAGAGACAGAGGATGAATGGGGGAGTGTCAGAGAGAGAGAGAGGGAGACACAGAATCTGAAACAGGCTCCAGGCTCTGAGCTGTCAGCACAGAGCCTGATGTGGGGCTCGAACTTACGGACCGTGAGATCATGACCTGAGCTGAAGTCGGACACTCAACTGACTGAGCCACCCAGGCGCCCCCTTTACCCAAATTTTTAAAAACTATTTTACAGGGGCGCCTGGGTGGTGCAGTCGGTTAAGCTTCCGACTTCAGCCAGGTCACGATCTTGCAGTCCGTGAGTTCGAGCCCAGCATCGGGCTCTGGGCTGATGGCTCAGGGCCTGGAGCCTGTTTCCGATTCTGTGTCTCCCTCTCTCTCTGCCCCTCCCCCGTTCATGCTCTGTCTCTCTCTGTCCCAAAAATAAATAAACGTTGAAAAAAGAAAATTTAAAAAAAAAAACTATTTTACAAAACCATATTCAACATATGTGTGCAGGTATACTTGTGCACATATGTACTCTTACACGTACACAGTTTTCAAAATTAATGTTAAAAGTTTAATACATACCAGATTCACATGCAACTTTCCACAAGCTTTCACACTCATTGAAAAAGATTTAGAAAGAGGATTAACATCTAACCAAAGTCTGCATTCTAAAATAAAACCACACAACTGGAAGGTGAATGAGGGAAAGCCTCATCAACTCCTCACATCCCCAGTGAGCATAATTGACCCTTACCAAGAAAGTATAGATCAGAACCACTCATTTGAGCCTGTAAAAAAAAAAAAAAAACAAACAATCTGCTTTACACTGCCTCATCTCTGGGGTTAGTAGCCCTCAGAGAAGTTGGTGTGAAACAGACCTTTTCACACGTTGTTGGTAAAAGTATAAATTAGAAAATCTTTTTGCAGATTTATCTAGCAATATGTTTTAAGAGCCTCAAAAAATGTTCTTAGCCTTTTATTCAATACAGTCAAACCTGGATATCTGTTAAGAAAGTAATCCTAAATACAGGAAATAAGCCTGATTCACATAACAAGAAAGTAGAAACTACCAAAATATGCACTGCTGTGTAAAATCTACCTAGAAGACTCTCATGTGTTCATTTAGAGTAAATATTCATGGATAGATAGATAAAATAAAAAATGCTATGCTCTATTGTAAGTAAAGTAATAAAGAGACAAAATTATTCATAATACATATTCTCAATATGTAACATCTCTAGCTATGGGACAGATTGGTCACTCTAAAACCATAAATTTTATCAAAATTATAAAGCTAATTAATCCCAGAACACTTCTCATCCCCATTTTTTCCCCACCTTCAGAAGCCAAACTTCCCGGCCCCACCATTGTTAACCACCCAGTTACATCCATATGATCCTGTACCCTGGAGACACTATTCCTGGCAACTATTCCTCTCCAGCAGAGACTGTTTCTTTTATTTTACCACTGGTACCCAGAACTCCATGCTCCCCATTACCATCTATGTCACATCTCCTCTCTTCTACAAACTGCCCCATTGTCACCAGCACATATTAATACCTATACTTCATGGTGTATTGAAATAGATACAATTAGATGAAATCTAAACTTTCCCACCATCAATTCCACCAACTTACCTGTATACCTACAGATTCCACCCTCTTACTTGTTACAAGGTCAACAACTCAAGGATTTTGTTCACACAATTCTCTCTAGCACCAATTTCTCCCTCTATTGTATCACTACCATTGGCAAACAAAGATGGCTTAATACCCCCTTCTTAAACTTCTTAAAATAAGCTTCTTAACAAAAAGAAAACATCCCTTACTACAAGCCTTTTCCAAAGAAGATCTCATTTTCCTTCTCCCCTTCATAGCAACACTTCTGTATACAATAAGTTTTATTCACTGTCTCCATTTACTCAGCACCTCTTCTCTCCTCTACCCATTCATATTGGGCTTTCTTCCTCACCATTCCACTGAAATAGGACCAATGAATGTCAGCAATGACCTCTATCCTGCCAAAACATCTCAACAGCACTGATACAATTAGCTGTTTCCTAGTTCTTGAAACACTTTCCCCTATAGGTTTCTAATTACTACTCTTGCCAATTTCCCACTTCCCTCACTGGCCACTTCTTTCCATTTCCCTTAGTGGGTCTTCACTTTCCACCAGCCTGTTAATTGTTAAAGTGTCCAAGGCCTCCATACACAGGCTTCTGTACCTCTACAGCCTCTGCCTGAGGGAGCCTATCCAATCCCATGGCTTTAAATACCTCATCTGTAGGTAGGACAACTCTTAAAATTTGTGCCTCTATCCCAGACTATGGTATTATCTCCATTGAGATATTTGGCAGGAACCTCAAATGAAAACTACTGATTTCCACTCTGTAGACACTCTCTACTCCCAAACCTTCCCCATCTCAAGGTCTGGCATCATAACCATGTAGGTGCCTAGTCAAAAACCTAAAACTTATCTTGACTCCTCTTTTTCCTCAATCCCAGATGCAATTCATCAATAACTTCTATCATATCAACCTCTAAAATGCATGCAGAGTCTAATCATTTCTCATTATCTTTTCACTTCTGCCCCAGGCCTGGCCACCATTATTTTTCACCTGAACTTCTGCAACAGTCTCCTAGCTGATTTCTCTGTCTCAGCTCCAATCATGGCCAGAGTGGTCTCTAAAGCACATATATATATGATCCTATAATTCCCCTACTTAAAATCCTCTTCAGGTCATTTGAAGCAGAATAAAATCCAACCTCTTCACCATGAACTATAAGGACGTATATGATCTGGCCCCTGCTTCCCTCTGCCCTTATTGTTGTTGTTGTTGTTGTTGTTGTTCTCTCCTCGAATCTGCCAAGCTCCTTCCCAGGTCAGGGCCATGACACTTGTGGTTCTTGCAGCTTGGAATGCTCTGTTCCCACAAATTTAATAGTAATAGTAATAGTAATAGTAATAGTAATAGTAATAATAATAATAATAACAAATATATAAATAATAAATATCTCAAACTTACTACTCACACTCATTCTCTCTAAAAATAAAATAAAATGTAAAAAATAGAAAATGTGACTTAAGTGAGTAAAAACAAAATGACACAACAATAAAAGGAAAGCTCTCTATCAAAATAATTATTATTTGAGTCTTCACTATAGAAGAGGGAAGGAAAATTCATTGAAATATAAAAATATTCCTTTTATTAATTGGCCACTTATAAAAGCTATCCCCAAATGTGCCCTTCTACTTAACACTACACCAGAACATTCTGGTAATTTTTTACTTTTAGTCAATCACAGGTATTTATCAGATAGAGAGAGAGAGAGAGAGAGAGAGAGAGAGAGAGAGAGAGAGGGAGGGAGGGAAGGAGGTATCTCCCCTAGGAAAATCAGTCCTTAGGAAAATTGATAAAGCTCTCAAGTATTTTAACATAAATGGTAATATAAAAAAAATAAATAAAGGATGCACAACAACTGACAATTTTGTCAGAAAAGTTAGGCTAAAACACCTGATTGGTTTCTTGTTTTTCATTAAGAATGAACTGACAGGTTGTGGCGCCTGGGTGGCTCAGTCGGTTGAGCGTCCGACTTCGACTCAGGTCATGATCTCGCGGTCTGTGGGTTCGAGCCCTGCGTCGGGCTCTGTGCTGACAGCACAGAGCCTGGAGCCTGCTTCAGATTCTGTGTCTCCCTCTCTCTACCTCTCCCCCACTCATGGTCTCTCTCTCTCTCTCTCTCTCTCTCTCTCTCTCTCTCTGTCAAAAATAAATAAACATTAAAAAAAAAAAAATGAAGGGGCGCCTGGGTGGCGCAGTCGGTTAAGCATCTGACTTCAGCCAGGTCACGATCTCGCGGTCTGGGAGTTCGAGCCCCGCGTCGGGCTCTGGGCTGGTGGCTCAGAGCCTGGAGCCTGTTTCCGATTCTGTGTCTCCCTCTCTCTCTGCCCCTCCCCCGTTCATGCTCTGTCTCTCTCTGTCCCAAAAATAAATAAACGTTAAAAAAAAAAATGAAAAAAAAAAGAATGAACTAACAGGTAGAACTAACATGAATTGTCAAATAATGCTCAAAAGTTGCTTTCATTTTCTTTTTTTTTCCCAATATTAAGTCTCAATCAAACCTTTTCCCCAGTTTTGTTGGCAAAATTATTAGGTGGCTCCAAGATTCCTGCCCACTGTTATATCTGTACCTAAATATGATGGTATAGTTCTCTCATGATTATGTTATAACATATAGCAGAAGCAGATTATGTTATACCATATAGCAGAATTTTTCATATTAATTAAGGCCTCTAATTACCTGATATTGAATTCATCAAAAAAGAAATTATCCTGGTGGGCCTAGCTTAATCAGGTGATCCCTTAAAATAGGCTGGAGGGATTGGAATTATAAGAGATGTTCTCTTGCTGGCCTTGAAGAGGCAAACTGCCATACTGTGAAGAGGTTCATGTGGCAGAGAACAGAGTACAGCCTGTAGGAACCGAAAATGACCCCCAGTTGGCAGCCATCAAGAAAGCAGGAACCTTAGTCCTACATCTGCCAGGAACTGAATTTTGCCAATAACCAATAACCTGGGAAGAGGATCCCAAGCTCCATTTGAGATCACAGTCTCAACCTTGACATCAACCTAGTGAGACCCTGAGCAAAGGACCCAGCAAAAACATGCCCAGATTTTAGATCCATGGAAACCATGAAATAATGTGTGCACTGTATTACATCACTAAATTTGTGATCATTTGTTACACAGCAGTAGAAAAGCAATACCCCTACTTTAACTATGACATTTTAATCCCCATCTCAAAGTATTATATTCATATTGGATGTCACTTCTTGGGTACCAATTACCATGGATAATAAGAACCTTATATACTTGAGTGATTATTTGATAATTGTCTGTCTCTCTATCAGATTTCAAACTCTGTAGGAGGCAAAAACTTTATCTGTTTTGCTCACCATTACAGCCTCACAAACAGAACATAGCAATTACTCAGTGTAAGTGTTGAATGAAAGAATGTTCTCATTATTTGGTTTCATGTCTCTCATGAGCCCCTGAAAGTATTTGTTACTTGAAAGAAAGAAAGAAAGAAAGAAAGAAAGAAAGAAAGAAAGAAAGAAAGAAATGGAAAGGGAAAGGAAAATTCCTCCATCCTCTCTTCAAATAATACATAGTATGTCTGTGAAAATTTGGAAACTATAACATGCAAGACACTCATCTGGCAACCTGCAATCAGAGAAATGGTTTGGCCTTGTGGGAAGGCACTGAGCAGCTTTGGGTAAAGCTGCCAATAAAGCCAGGCTGCAAAAAGCAGCTTCAGCTATGAGCCTAAAGCCAGATGTTACAAATATATCAGCTCTGTCTCCATTCATTGCCTGCCTCTCCAGCTCCTGACAGCTAGGCATCTGTTCTCTGGTCATGAAGACTCCACACTGTGCACCTCTAAGACAGCCTGCCCACTTTCAGGCACAATGTCAATGGCCTCAGCTCATCCGGATGCAGTACAGGAAACTGCTCAGCCAGTGTCCTGTGTTGGCCGTTCTTTGCCCCATAAGGACCTCTGAGCTGTTCTTACTGCCCACTTCCACCACTTCCACAAGAAAACTTCTTACCCTCAAATGCTACCCTTCCCAAGACTGGGCTTTCGCCTTAATTCTTTGATTTCTGTTTTATGCTGCCATTCACTTCCCAACAGTCTGTGGCCCCATCTGTGAACTCTAGCCTGGTCGCCTGTCCTCAGATTCTCGTGTCCTCCTCCAGCCCAGGTTGACAACACTGGATTCCCCAGCCTGGGTTTCATACAGAAACTCTGTGCCAATGTTTGCCTCAAGTACAACCGGGCTGCCATCGGACTCTGCACCTTGCCAACGCTCAGTCAGGCCTACACCCCTTCCTACTCCCACCATCTTTCCACAGAACATAAGCTTCCAACCTACTTTGACCTCCATTTCCTCTCCCTATCCACTTCTTTTTGCCAAGATGAACCAGAATTCTTACAAACTCTCTCACCCTACATCCAAGTCTGATATAACAAGGTGTCCCACAAAGTAGGGATTATTCTTACATATAGACCTCAATAAAGAATTCATTCATCATTAGACATGCTTTAAAATTATTTTTATCTTACCTAAAATTCTAAGAATGTTTATTCTCTGCCTACTTCACCTCATTGCCCTATGTCAAAAACCACTTCATGAGCATTTTATATTGGTAGAAATTTAAATTTAACATTTGTATAGGTATTTTCACTGTATGCATCTACTTACTACTTTTTTAACATAATTTTGGGGTTTTTCAAATTTTTTAAAGTTTATTTATGTATTTTGAGAGAGAGAGAGAGAGAGAGAGAGAGAGAGAGAGAGAGAGAGAGAGAAAGCAGGGGCGGGGCAGGGAGACAGGGAGAGAGAGAATCCCAAGCAGGCTCCATGCTGCCAGCACAGAGCCTGGTGTAGTGCTCAAACTCATTAACTGTGAGATCATGACCTGAGCCAACACAAGAGTCAGACACTTAACCAACAGAGCCACCCAGGCGCCCCTCAGGCTTTATTACATGTATTTTTAGCACTTTTTTTTCTGAAGACATTGACCAGTAATAGTAATAAAAGAAAATTTAAATAAATGTGTTAGAAAGCTTTTTTTCTGGACATATATTCTTTCACATATAATCTCTTTTAGACACACTAGTTTCTGTACATATCATATTCACAAAGTGAAATACCAAGTTTGATGCCAATTAGTGGCTTTAAATATTGTTAATATTTAATGAACTCAACTTGAGGCATCTTAGTTAATCAAAATAAAAAGTCGTCATTCCCATTACAACTACTATATATTTCTTTATAAAATTTATAAAAAGCTGTATGTGTAGTTTTTTTCCTTCCATAGTGAATTAACTACCAGCTATCTATTAAGTTTCTTTAGTGAAACTTGTCACAATTCAGAAACAAATTTTAAACAACTCAAAAACAAATTTTAAATACAAAATACCTTGGGGCACCTGGGTGGCTCAGTCGGTTAAATGTCCGACTTCCACTCAGGTCATGATCTCACAGTCCGTGAGTTCAAGCCCCACATCTGGCTCTGTGCTGACAGCTCAGAGCCTGGGCCCTGTTTCAGATTCTGTGTCTCCCTCTCTCTCTGTCCCTCCCCTGCTCACACTCTGTCTCTCTCTCTAAAAAATACACATTAAAAAAAATTTTTTTAATAAAAAGTAAATACAAAATACTTTCATAGGCATTATTTCAAAATGTTAATATCCTTTTTCTCCTTTCAGTAATCAAGGTATTACCTTCGAATATCATTAACTAGTTTCACCAATGCCTTCCTTTAGGGATTTAAAAAAAAAAAAAAACAACTTCAAACTTACTACACAATAGACTTAACTGGGCAGCTTTTAAAAGATCCAGAGTTCATGGGGTGCCTGGGTGGCTCAGTGGGTTAGGTGTTGACTTCAGCTCAGGTCATGATCTCATGGTTTGTGGGTTCAAGCCCCAGGTCAGGCTCTGTGCTGACAGCTCAGAGACTGGAGCCTGCTTATGATTCTCTCTCCCCCTCTCTCTCTGCCCTCCCCCTACTTGTTCCCTCTCTCTCAAAAATAAATAAAACATTAAAAAAATTTTTTTCTAAAGATCCAAAGTTCCGACTCACCACCAAAGTCCCTGATCCAAGTGGTCAGAGACAGGACCCAAGCATTATCACTTTTTTTAAGTTTATTTATTTTGAGACAGAGAGAAAATGCACAAGCCAGTGAGAGGTAAAGAGAGAGGGAGACACAGCATCTGAAGCAAGCTCCAGGCTCCAAGCTGTCAGCGCAGAGCCCAATACTGGACTCGAACTCTCGAATCATGAGATCATGACCTGAGCCAAAGTCAGACACATAACTGACAGAGCCACTAAGGTGCCCCAGCATTACCATTTTTAAAACCATATTATAACCTTATTAAAACCACAGACACAAGATGAAAGTTATGCATGAGGTAATTCAGGAAGAACACAGGGGTGGTAAAAGACTTGTTTAGGCATGCCAAGGATTAGGCTCTACCTAATGCTCCCACCTCTGCCTCGGGTACACTCTCGGACTCTTCTGGCAGGCCTGGACATACCCAGGCAGGAGAGGAAAGACACTTCCTAGCACTGGTGTTACACTGCTATCTCCAGGTGTATGGAGATAAGGCATAGACCCAGCTGATAGAGGTTCAGAGATGGTGTTTGAGGTTCTCTAACAGCTTTTGCTGCTCCTGTTGTGTCACATGTCCTATGTTTACCACCATAGCAATGATTGGTTCTAGAGAAGCATTTTCTTTACTGTTTACATGAGACATCCTACTCAGATGCACACACTTTCTCTCTCTCTTTCACAGCAACCTCCTTGGTAGAATTTTTTCATTTATTTTTCTGACCGCAGAGTACATACTAGAAATTGCTGTTCACACACATTTATGGAAATGCTCTCAGATTATCTCAGGCTCCCTTTTACACTTTCCCCACTATGGCCCTTTAGTTGCCCCACTTCAAGTGATAAGGATTTTCATGCTCTCTGTGCATCTTTTCCCTCTAAATCTGTATGTAAGAGGTGACTTAACTAGTCACCTTAACACTAGTGTGTGTTGAATTTGCTATATTGTCTCTTAGACTTCAGTTCTAATTATGTAACTAAAAGTTTTTTCCCCTTTTAAAAGGATTCTATGAGAGTAGGGAATATTTCTTTTGGATGGGTAGTCTTTCCTGGCACAACTGAATCAACACCAAACAGGGAGCCATTGACTCCTACACTCCATGCTAAGATTATCAGTAAGCTAACTCTTTATTAAAATTATAATATTAGATGGAAAGATAAAGAAAGGAAAAATTGACCTTTAATGTGGTTCAACTGTTTTGATCCAAGCAACTGAAGAAAACTGGATTGCTCTGTTCCACTGTTCCCAGAACATCTTTCCTAAGTTGTCCAAATAAAACTACTTTGCACAATGCAGGAAATGAAACCATGTAAAAAAGGACCCAGAGATTATACAACTTCATTTTCAAATATTTCCATCCTACAAATATTATGCTAAAGAAAACCATTTTAATTAGAAAAACACATGGGAAAACTCATAATAAGCACTAAGTAACTAGGTTTGCAGAGAGTTTTTTTTTCCAGGCATGGTGTTTCAATGTCAATAAATCAAGCCAAAGAGAAGAATTTCTGGGATGTATCGTTACTGATTTCTCACCAAAAAATGGGGGAATTTTAATTTTTTCCTTTTTTTGAGAGAGAGAGAGTGCATGCACAAGCAGAGTAGAGGAGCAGAGGGAGGGAGGGAGAGAGAGAGAGAGAGAGAGAGAGAGAGAGAGGGAGAGAGAGAGAGAGAGAGAGAATCCCAAGCAGGCTCCACACACAGTGTGGAGCCTAACATGGGGCTCAATCCCACAACCATGAGATCACAACCCAAATCAAAATCAAGAGTCAGATGCTTAACCACCTGTGCCACCCAGGTGCCCCCAAAAGGGGGCATTTTAAAAGAGAAATATTATTCACTTTTACTAGAACAGCATCTTGAGCCAAATGTAATCATATTTATCTGTTTTCCTTCAAACATTATTTTGGTCAAGAAAAGTTTTTTTCCTTTATGCCACATCAGCCTTACTTTTTCTTCTTTGCCTAATAAATAATTTCTCCCTCTATTCTCATGTCATGAGAGATGGTAGCTGTATATCATGTACAAATTCATACATTATCCAGAAGCAAATGCATTTCTAAGTGCTTCTGTGAGTCACTAAGGATGCTATGGTTGATGTGTCTCCATCATTGACCTATGACTTACAAAACTGCTATCACAAAAGAGAATATTTTTTAAACTCTTATGTGTACTTTAATGAATAATTTTTTCAAAAGAAACTTCAAATTGAATTTATCTTCCAACACAGAAGAAATTCTTATCCAAAACTGTGTATGTGTCAAATATATACACATATATATATGATATTCACAGACACACTTTTATACTTTTTCTAATTTATTTTCATCAATTAATATTTATAAGCATAATCATTTGGAAGCCAATCTGAAACAGAGATACAATCTCTAGATAAGATAACACAGATGGTGGCATGCATTCTTGCAGACTATTTTTAAATGGACTCTCTTACAGGCAATCTGTTTTATCAGCTTTCCAATGGATCCACAGTATGAAGAACTCCAAAAAAGAAAATTCCAAGATTCTAAAAACACTTGGCTGTGAACAGATTTAGTGGGCATAGCTTCTCCTTTTGCCAAGTCTCTGGGATATAAAAAGCTAAAAATATAGCCCAGTATTTCCTTCCCCCATCCTGTTTAAGAACCTTGATACTGTATTGCTATATACTAATGTAGTCACTACCAAACTGACTCTGACTAAGGTAGACACATGAACTTTGGATTATAAGGATAATAAAAATTTGCTACAGAGTGTGATGAAAATGTATTCGGCCTAAGAGCTATGTGATCAAGGAATGAATTAACAAATAGGATAACACCACACAAGCAGTATCATAGGGTCAGAATTCAGAAACAATCTGGCTGCACACTGTTATCTGAAAATGATCACAAGTAGATCAGACATGGGGCCTATTTGTTATACACATATAGTAAATGAATATGTAATCACTAGGGTAACATTAAGAGAACAGCCAGCTACATGTCTAACCATTAATGATTGGTAATAAAAGTGACAGTGTTTGCTCGAGAGGAAAAAAAAAAGCTGTTTCCTATTGAAGGGAATGCAACACAATTTAGTCAAAAGCCATTCATCTATGCAAGGACAGAGCCAACCTTGCCTAATGCAAAATAAATGAGTCTGGGGCTAAGCTATGCTTTTAGTGGTTAAAGATGGCCTATTTCAACATGTCAAGTCTCTGAATTCTGAACTGTGGTAACACAAAGGGAAGGAAAATAAGTTAAATACAAATATGAAAACATTACTAGAGATTCTAGGTTATTATCACTAACTAGAAATAATGCCAGCACTTAGGATCACATACTAACAGTTTTAACGTCACTGTTTTCTAGAAAAGGAAGATTGAGCTCTGTTAAATAGCTAAATAATTAAAGAAGTTCTTAAGAAGCCATTTCACGATTTAAATAAGTAACTCAATTAGTAGGCAGGCTAATCTTGCAGCAATTGTGATATGCACAGGAAAATAAAATGAGTATTATTGGTTGGGGAAAATGTTCAAACTAAGTATTAATTCTTACAGTTCCTTGGATTTCACCATTATCTGTAAAAAGTGTTTCTAGGGGCATAACACTAACCTACAGTATAAAGAAAAAAGCCAAATGTTTTCAAAAGGTTTAGGATGGAATCTGTTCACGTAAATTAATGCTTTATTTCAGTTATATAACTTAATCTAACTATAATCACATTTGAAGGAATATTAATGTTTTAGGTCAAGAAAATTGCCATAGACAGTCTAAAATTTTTCAGATCAATAGTAAACTCACCAAAGAGGATGTATCATTAGAGTTATATACATGTTTATATACAAGCATTATCCTTCCTTTAAAATTACCAGCAAGGGTTCAAATACAGCCAGCCCCAAAAGTTGAAGAGGTAAAAGTGAAAAAGCTACAATTACCCTCGGGGTATTCAATCTCTTACATTTTTCTGACTACATAAAAGTAAGCCACCACACAATAGGGAACTTTTGAAGGAGTACTTAGAGTTTTCTTCTTTTTTTTTTAATGTTTACTTATTTTTGAGAGAGAGTAAGTGCGGGAGGAGGAGAGGGCGGGGGGAGGGAGGGAACAGAGGATCCAAAATGAGCTCTGGGCACATTGACAGCAGAGATCCTGATGCAGGGCTGGAACTCAGGAACAGTGAGATCATGACCTGAGCCAAAGTTAGACACTTAACTGACTGAGCCACCCAAGTGCCCCTGAAGGAATATTTAACTAGGAAAACAAAATAGCTTGAACTGAACCATAATTGCCTTCCATTGTTGCCAAAACGTTCATGAGAAAACTTAATTGCTATGCATTCATTTGATGGAATTAAAGATACGGTACCTACATGGCACCATAAAGTGGCCTTCATGTCACCATCTTAACTTATCATTCATCTTAGTTCTAAAATATAAATGATTATAGGTAGGTTTTCAAATTTTAGCCTGATAAATGTGGAAACTCCAGAGAACTGTACATGGGATTAAAAAAAAAAATGAAGCTAAGCAGCAAGACCCTTGCATTTTAGTTCTGTCTTGCCTGTAACTACGAGCTGGCCTTCATAAGGAAAACTATTCAACTTCTGTGTCTGTTTTCTCTTCTGTAAAGTGAGACAGCTGAACTAGATGATCTCAAAGCATCACACCCCAGCTTTGATGATTTGAAATAATACTTCAATCTATTCAAATATTTACCCATCCCATTAAAAAATTATTTCTAGGGGCACCTGGGTGGATCAGTCTAAGCATCTGACTCTTGATTTTGGTTCAAGTCATGATCTCAAGGTCTGTGAGATCAAGCCCTGCGTCCGGCTCCATGCTGACAGTGCAGAGCCTGCTTGGGATTCTTTCTCTCCCTCTCTCTCAGCCAGTCCTCCACTCACGTGCTCTCTCTTTCTCTCTCTCAAAACAAATAAATAAACAGTTTTTAAAAATTATTTATAGGATAAAAAATCAATCAAGTATGTATTAAACTCTTAGTAAGAGCCAGGTATTAACTATGTCAATCATTCAGGAAAACACCTCAATCCAATACAGTGTAATCCAAAAGAATGCTGGGTTTCAGTTTTAAAAGTGTGTGTAAGTATAAGGGGGAATGGGGAGGTAAAAGATCTAGAATTCTTACTTGTTCACATTCTGCAATAAACTGAAATGAGGCTTTGAATAAGAGAGCTTATTTATTTTATTAGTGAAATGTACTACAATGGCATCTTATACTGTTGTTTCACATAAAATATGAAAATAATTTTAAAGCATTTCCTATTATGTTTTTAAATGTTTCTTAAAATTTAATGAAATTTTATTCTATAATTTTGAAAAACCAGTCACTCCAGCTTTCAAGCACAAAATTAAATGTTTGTGGTGTTACATATCCAGTAGTTCAAGAAAATATACTAAGATGTTTGATGTTGATGTTTGCATTGCTTAACATAAAACATCAACAGAGGAGAAAGAGTTATACTATGAAATATATATTTTTCAAATCAAATTATAGATATAAAACAAATAAATCCTGTTTCTCTTATAACTGGAAGCATAAAGGTATATCTGTATTTGCTATTTCAGCCCTTAAATTTGTCTGTATTTACAAACTGTAAGTTATCATTTTGTCTGAGTTCTAGCCAAAGATTTAGGACAGTTCCACTATTAATAGAATATGTCGACCCATCTCTATTTATAAAGTCATCAAACCCCAGTTTGTTTCCACCTGACCGGGCTCCAAAAGGGTGAAAGCAGCAGGGAAGTTTGCATACTACAGTATAAAGGAATGACATCTGGGTCAAGAGCACATTACACAGAAGCACAATGTGCGTGCACATGTGCAGCAACTCACTTGTCTCGACACTCAATTGTGCAACAAGCTAACTCACAAAGGTAAATTTTCCAAATTATGCTAAAGTTTTATTTACTCCTTTCCCTATCATTCCTTCTTTGTATTTCAGAGTAAACTTTATAAATGATATCATAAATAATATATGTGAATATATAAACAGTATATTATGATTACATTATATGATATAATATAATGATGCTTTCAGAGGACATTGCCCTACACTGAAGAGTTGTGCCCAACGGATGTTCCTTTAATTTATATACCTAGATTTACAGGTTTCTATCTCTTCCCTTGCAGTCAAGCTAGCCACTATCTTTTCTTAATTCTTTATACTATTCATAGTTCTATCAGCCTCTGAAATGTTTGTTAATGCTTTGAGTAAAGCAGAAACAAACTCTAAGTAACAGCCTAAAGACTGTAGAGTCAAATATAAAATACATAGGCTTTGATGCATAAACTTTGTGTCAACAATTTACTTACTTAGGTATTTGCCCCTGTTCTTTCTGAGAATCGTGACTCTTTCAGAGTTGGGGTATTTTCAATCTAATTACTAGATACCACATTATTATTATTTGTATATATTTGTACCATGTAATCATTTTCTATCTGCTAAATCCTTTCTCAAGTTTTGGGTTTGTTAATTCTTGGCAAGTATTGATATTTTAAAAACAACTGATCTGTAAAGTGTGACTAAAAATTATTGGAAAATTACACAGAAGTATTTTTAAAGGAGTGAGAGAAACTATGGACACAAGATGACTATTTACTATATTGAAGTTTTTCTCACTTGAAAGTGCTCATAAAAATTACTGGTCAACAGTAAATAAGATACAGATGTTTCTGTCATTCTCTAGCCTTAATTATTGACAAAAAGAAAAAACAGATTATTCAATTCTCCTTAAATCAAAAGCATTTTACAACTAAAAATACTCTAAAGAACTACTATAAAGTAATATAAGAGGAGACCACTGCATTTTTATGAGTACCTATTTTTAAATTCAGAACCAAAGGTGTGAACAAAATCAACCAAATCAAACATCAATCCATTTGCTAAATCAGGTGCAAATGTACTTTGCCATATAAGACAGTGAGGTGCACTAAAAGTAATAAGTAAACTTTGTGGCCATCACAAAATCTTTTCCAATATATTCATTCTTTTATATATTTTTTTTACATTTATTTATTTTTGAGAGACAAAGAGAGACAGCATGAGCAGGGGCGGGGCAGAGAGGGAGGGAGACACAGAATCAGAAGCAGGCTCCAAGCTCCGAGCTGTCAGCACAGAGCCCGACGCGGGGCTCGAACCCACGAACCGTGAGATCATGACCTGAGCCAAAGTCGGATGCTTAACCGACTGAGCCACCCAGGCACCCTTCCAATATATTCATTCTAATTTAGAGATGCTTCAATTCCGTTTCCAATGGATCATCAATGGTTTTCTAATATTTCAGCTCTAGGTTTTGCTGCTAAGCTATTAAGTCAAGCAGCTAGTGGTCTTAACGCAATACATAACAGGCATTACTACAATTAAAACATGTTTTTTCAGTGCAAATTATTGATCCATATAACTGTTCCATAAACTCTGACTTGAGTTTAATAACTCAGAATAATAAAACATGAATCAGAATTCAAGATAGGAAAAAAAGGATGTTTTAAGCTAGAAAAGTCATTCTCTAAGAAGACATTCTCTATCATTGTTTGAACTATTCTGAGTATTTTAAATTTTAACATTCATAAGCCAATATTATTTCCAAGTTCAGATGGCTCACTACCATTCAAGTGCAGGCAGTTAATTTTGCCTAAATGCACTCCACAATCATATTAACTATGAGTTCCAGGCCAAAAAAATAAAAACCAAGAAATAAATAAGGTCAGAGATCATTTCCTATTGATAAAAAAATGTAGAAGACATGAACCACCATGCACTAAGTAACATAGCATTAAAATATATCAAACAAAGCCTAACATAAATACAAGGAAAAATGGACACAATCATGAGTATAGTGGGAGATACAATCCAATCAGTCTATGGCATTATAAGTAAATGTATATAGGAGGACAGTTAATAAAATTGTAAACAAAATACATGCTATGTTTCCTACGAAAAATACAGTATCAGGGACACCTGGGTGGCTCAGTCAGTTAAGCATCTCACTCGAGTTCAGCTCAGGTCATGATCCGAGGGTTATGGGATTGAGCCCAGCATCAAGCCCAACATTAAGCCCTAAGTTAGGCTCCACATTGAGTGTGTAGCCTGCTTAAGAGTCTCTCTCTCTCTCAGGGTGGCTGGGTGGCTCAGTCAAGTTCACTTAGTCCAACTTGAGATCATGTCATGATCTCACGGTTCATGAGTTCAAGCCCAACATCAGGCTCTGTGCTGACAGCTCAGAGCCTAGAACCTGCTTTGGATTCTCTGTCTCCCTCTCTGCTGCTCTCTCTCTCTAACATAAAAAAATAATAAATAAAATAAAATTAAATTAAATTAAATTAAATTAATAAAATAAATACAGTATACTTTCAAATACCTCTATTATGTTTATAAAAAATAAATGGTAGGGGCGCCTGGGTGGCGCAGTCGGTTGGGCGTCCGACTTCAGCCAGGTCACGATCTCGCGGTCCGTGAGTTCGAGCCCTGCGTCAGGCTCTGGGCTGATGGCTCGGAGCCTGGAGCCTGCTTCTGATTCTGTGTCTCCCTCTCTCTCTGCCCCTCCCCCGTTCATGCTCTGTCTCTCTCTGTCCCAAAAATAAATAAACGTTGAAAAAAATAAATAAATAAATGGTATTTAGAAAACTTGGCAAAATTTGTTAGTTTTTAATTCCAGTGTCAGCTTCAGAGAAAAACTCAATAGATTTGTAAAAGAATAAACTACATAGGCTACACGCTTTGACAGTACTGCAATTAAATTACAAATTAAGAAGAAAGTTTTAAATGAAAAACTGATTACTTTTTTTATATGAAATTTATTGTCAAATTGGTTTCCATACAACACACAGTGGTCATCCCAACAAGTGCCCTCCTCAATGCCCATCACCCACTACCCTTCCCTCCCACCACCATCAACCCTCAGTTTATTCTCAGTTTTTAAGAGTCTCTTATGGTTTGGCTCCCTCCCTCTCTAACTTTTTTTCTTTTCCTTCCCCTCCTCCCTGGTCTTCTGTTAAGTTTCTCAGGATCCACATAAGAGTGAAAACATATGGTATATGTCTTTCTCTGTATGACTTATTTCACTTAGCATAACACTCTCCAGTTCCATCCACGTTGCTACAAAAGGCCAGATTTCATTCTTTCTCATCACCAAGTAGCATTCCATCGTGTATATAAACCACAATTTCTTTATCCATTCATCAGTTGATGGACATTTAGGCTCTTTCCATAATTTGGCTATTGCTGAAAGTGCTGCTATAAACATTGGGGTACAAGTGCCCCTATGCATCAGCACTCCTGTATCCCTTGGGTAAATTCCTAGCAGTGCTATTGCTGGGTCATACAGTAGATCTATTTTTAATTTTTTGAAGAACCTCCACACTTTTCCAGAGTGGCTGCACCAGTTTGCATTCCCACCAACAGTGCAAGAGGGTTCCCGTTTCTCCACATCCTTGCCAGCATCTATAGTCTCCTGATTTGTGCAGTTTAGCCACTCTGACTGGTGTGAGGTGCTATCTCAGTGTGGTTTTGATTTGTATTTCCCTGATGAGGAGTGACGTTCAGCATCTTTTCATGTGCCTGTTGGCCATCTGGATGTCTTCTTTAGAAAAGTGTCTATTCATGTTTTCTGCCCATTTCTTCACTGGATTATTTGTTTTTTGGGTGTGGAGTTTGGTGAGTTCTTTATAGATTCTAGATTCTGGATACTAGCCCTTTGTCCGATATGTCATTTGCAAATATCTTTTCCCATTCCCTCAGTTGCCTTTTAGTTTTGTTGATCGTTTCCTTTGCAGTGCAGAAGGTTTTTATCTTCATGAGGTCCCAATAGTTCACTTTTGCTTTTAATTCCCTTGCCTTTGGAGATGTGTCAAGTAAGAAATTGCTGTGGCTGAGGTCAGAGAGGTTTTTTTCCTGCTTTCTCCTCTAGGGTTTTGATGGTTTCCTGTCTCACATTCAGGTCCCTTATCCATTTTGAGTTTATTTTTGTAAAAGGTGTAAGAAAATGGTCTAGTTTCATTCTTCAGCATGTTGCTGTCCAGTTCTCCCAACACCATTTGTTAAAGAGACTGTCTTTTATCCATTGGATATTCTTTCCTGCTTTGTCAAAGATTAGTTGGCCATACTTTTGTGGGTCCAATTCTGGAGTCTCTATTCTATTCCATTGGTCTATGTGTCTGTTTTTGTGCCAAAAACTGATTACTTTTTTAAAAACAAAACTATATCGCATATAACAAATATTTGATCCAAAAAGAAATAACAAAGCTAAGAAGAAATTTATTCAGCCAACATTTATTAGGTCCCTACTATATACTAAGCACCATGCTTTGAAATCACAAAGAATGAGAAATCTACAATACTTTCTTTCATAGGAATTACAGTCTAATAAAAGAAGGGCACAAAAGAAATAAACAAAAATAAAGTGTGTCACACATGCTCTAACAGAATGTATCAAGTATGGTGAGTATCTAAGGCAATGCAGGGTTAATATATGCTTTGTACATATTTTGATATGAAGAGTGTTAGGAAGACTATAGGGCTTAGTGACTTGAAACGGGACTCAAGCAGTAGGAAAATGTGCAAATTATCCTGGCAAGGTCAAGAATGACGTGATGTTGATCTGAGTCTTTAAGGATGAACAAGAGTTTAGCAAATAAACAAGAGAATAAAAATAAAGGAAAGAACATACACAAACACAAAAGTCACATGATATATTTCAAGAATGGCAGCAAGTTATGATGAGTGAACCAAAGCTTTGATGATCTAGCAAAGTGAAAGAAAAGGTTGAAGGGGTAGAAGGCATATAATAAAGAACTTCTGGTGTTATGGATGAGAAATTAGACTTCATCCACAGACATGGTGAGCATCCAACCACTTGCACATATGTGTTTCTTGAATCAATGCATTAATTATCTATTGCTGTGTAACTAATTGCCCCCAAATTTTGATACTTAAAGCAACAAACATTAATTATATCACAGATTTCCAAGGATCAGGAAACCAGGAGTATGTTAGCGAGGTGAATACAGCTCAAATTTAGCTGTAATCCAGCTAAATTTAGCTCTAATTTCATTTAGCTCTAATCCAGCTATCTGTCAGGGTTATAATCATCTCAAGGTTCAGCTGTGGCTAGAGATTACACTTTCAGTTTCACTCAAGTGGCTATTGGCAGGAGGCTACTTCTTTGCAGTATAGGCTTCTCCATAGAACTGCTCACAATATGGCTTCCTCCAAAGTAAGTGATTTGGGGAATGGAGAGTGGTCAAGCAACAAGATAACTAGGATGGAAGCTTCAGTGTTTTGTAACTTAATCTTAGATTTACCATTCCTTCTGTCATATGCTATTGGTCACACTCACCAAATGAAACACAGTGTGAATTCACAAGAGTGTGAATATCAGAAGGTGGGGATCATTAGAGATTATCTTGGAGTCTGGTTACCACAGTGAAGAAATGGTTCTAGTGCAACAGGATCTTTGGGACAACAGGGGCAAGGAAGATGCTGTGGGTAACAAATTAGATCAAAAGTTAACTAGTAATTTTCCACTCCTAGCCAGAATGAAGAGACCAGATTTATCTTCCACATGAAAAAAGAAAAACGTAAAAAAAAGAGAAAGTATATGAAACAAAGGTTTCAAAATATGAGGAAAAAAACAGTGATTCCTAAGAGATAGGAAACAAACAAGAGGAGTTTTAGGATTGCCCAGATTACTGTCTGAAGAGAGTTTTTAGGGAATGTTACAAAAGGAGGAGCCAAGGCAGAGCCCAACAGTCATTCAGACTTAAGATGGAGCTGGAAGACTGGGGAGGACAAAGCGAATAGAATTTGCAGGTCAGAGAAGGAAAGAACTGCACAGGGGTACGGTCCCAGAAATCTTCAGAGGCTCTGCTCTGAAGAAGATTCCTCTCCTAGTCTTCAGCTGAGTACTGATCATGCATGTGAGGAAACTATCTGACGCAGCCGAAATAATCAACTGAAAGGATAAGAAGTAACAGTACATAAAATACAGAACTGGGAATAATTCCTGTGTCCACAGGCTAAGAGAGAAAAAAATCTAGTCATTTACAGGATATTGGGTAGAAAACTTCAAAGGATTTTGCCTCAAATAGTGGAGAAAACTTACACCAAGACTAAACACTGCTCTGATCCCATCTAGTCACATTCAAAAATATGACTGTGGTACTGTCTTCAAGTAACTTAATGGCATAGCAAAACAAAGTGCAAACCTATTTAGAGGAATACAAAAGCATCCAGCATCCAACAAGGTAAAATTCACAATGGGTAGCATCCAATCAAAAACTATGAGGCATGCAAAGAAGAAGAGAAACATGAACCATAATGAGGAAGAAAAAAAATTAGCCAGTCAAAACCAACCTAGAAATGACATAGAATCATATTAGAATAGAATAGAATGAGGAATAAAGTAATAGAATTAATATATAAGAATATTATAATTATTTTATGCCCAAAAAGCTAGAAAAAGATCACACAAATTAATTAACCACATAAAGACAATTAAAAGACCCAAATTAAACTTCTAGAACTGAAAACTAAAGTATCTTAATTTAAAAAAAATATTTGTATGTGATTATTGCAGAATAGACATTGCAAAAGAAAATATTAGTCAACTTGAAGACATAATAATATACAACTTCAAGTAGTCTTACATACTTAGAGCTGGAGTCCCTTAAAGAGAAGAGAAGTGTAAAGGGGAAAAAATTTGAAGAAATAATAGCTGAAATGATTCTACATTTGATGAAAACTATAGAAGCACGACAAATGTCAAATATCAAAAATGAAAAAAAAGATAAAGAAGAAAATCTTAAGCACATCATAATAAAATTGCTTAAAACCAGTGACAAAGAGGAAATCTTAACTGCAGAAAAAAAAAAAACATTATGTACAGAGGAACCAAGATAAAGATTACAACAATTTCCTCTCTGAAACAGTGCAAGCCAGAAGAGACTAAACCATATCTTTAAAGTCCTAAAATTGTCAATATAAAATTTTTGCCCACTGAAAATATCTTTCAACAACAAAAGTGATACAGACACAATCACAGATATTCATGTACACATATGTTAGTACCCATGCATACATTACCTCACTTGTACACTTAGAGGGCCTAGGAGCAATGACACCCCAGTAGCAACAACCACACCCAGTACCCTGTTGTTGGGTTCTTTATCAGTTTGTTAGTACTGCCATAATAAAGCACCACAGACCAACTGGTTTAAACAACAGGAGTTTATTGCCTCACAGTTCTGGAGGCTGGAAAATCAAGATCAAGGTGTTAGCAGGGTTGGTTTTTTTCCAAAGCTATGAGGGAAAATCTGTCCCATGCTTGTCACTTAGCTTCTGGCGGTTTGCAATAAATCTTTGGCATTCCTTGGCTTGTAGAGGCATCACTCCAATCTCTGCCTTCATGTTCACATAATTCCTCCCAGTGTTAGGAACATCTTGCAGAACAAGACATTAAGAAAGTACTTTAGACTAAGACATCACCAAGATGGCAACATAGGAGTCTCCAGAACTTCTCTCCTCCTACAGAAGCACTGAACATGCAGCTACACGAGGAACAACTCCCTCTGAGAGAAATCCAGAAACAATTAATTAACTGACTCCTATGCAATGAGCAACTGAGAAAATACTCACACAAAAATGGGTGGTAAAGGCTGAGACAAACTCTTGCCATAAATCCCATCCCTGGCTCAGCATATGACAATTGGAAAGGAATCTCCAATACCCCAGTTCTGAGGAGTGAATGGTTTGGACCATACATATAGCACCCCAACTTTTAAGAATTCCACCCAAATTATCTAGCTCTGAAAGCCAACAGAGTTTGCTTTCATGAGTCTCACAAACAAAGTAGTAGCAAACAAAGTAGTAGTTGTTAAGTGGGCACACAGGCATGTTCCATGGCTGTCATTCCCAGGCTCAGATCAGAGGGAACTAACAAAACTGCCCATCTCCCATTTTTTCTTGAGGGGTTTGACTACATTCCTTACTGTTGGGGATCTGACTTCTGATTAGCTGGCATCTAAGTGCTGACTGTAATCCTTCCCAGAGCCCCAAAGAGCAAGCAGACACTTACCTTGCCTTTTCCATCTGGCTTGCCCCCAAAATAAAACCAAGTCACAATACCTCCCTGCAAGAAGCTTATCCACATATCTAGCCCAATAACTTCTGCAGCTTCAACCCAAGGGATGGGCCCTCAAATCACCTAGCTTGGCTAGCCCACAAAGGTCAGTCTTTACAAGTCCAAGGGAACCATATAAATAAAACAAGCAGTTCCCCAATGGGCACAGAGGCACTTTTTACAGCTATCCCCACCTCCCAGGCACAGTACAGAAGGAGCATGCAAAAATGTCCCCTCCCAGTTTCTCTCTGGAAGAGATTTGACTGCAAATTTTCCCATTGCTGCCTAAGGTTACAATGTCAAATCAGCCTGCATAAGGGAAGTGACCATGATCCTTCTGGAAGCCTGAAAGAGCTGATGGGCACATCCCGCCTGTCTCCATGAGCTCACTCAAACAGTAAAACTAAGTCTCCAGCTTCTCTTGAAGGAGTTTGTTCACAAGTCTAGCACAACAATTGTTACAGCTGCCACCCAAGGGACTAGCTCCCAAACCACCTATCTCTAGAAGCTGAAGGGGCTCAGCATTCACAAGCCCCTTGTGATCACAATCAAAGAAGTTGTTCTATATGGAAACACAAGCTCTCCCAGTGATTATTCCTTTTGGCTCAGCACAGAGTGCTGGCCAAAATACCTACCTTGCAAGTTCTCCCTGATAAAAGCTCAATGGCATATATAATTCCCTGACATTCCCAGCTATTGCATAAAGGCTCTCCAATTAGCCTGGTCAGGAAGGTGAAGGGGCAGGTAATTAGTAGTCCTCTGGGGGCCTGAAGACACATATGGGCATTTCCCATACCTTTGGGACACTGACAGGTGTTGGCACACCTTCACCTACTGGAAGCAAACAAGAACAAAGAGAGTAGCTTAGAAAATCACAAGGTGTGAGAGGCAACCAGGAGCTCAGTCCAGGCTCATTGACAAGCTTCATCTCCTACATGAGGCGAGCCTGTCAAGACTGGAAGAGGTGGCTGTTTTATCTAATGCACAGAAACCAACACAGGGAGTAAAAGAAAAAGAAGAAACAAGGAAATATGTTCCAAACAAAAGAATAAGATACATCTTCAAAAATTGATCTTAATAAGACAGAAATAAGTGATTTATCTGTCAAAGATCCTCACAGAGGTCAAGGGAATAATGCATGAACAAACTGAAAATTTTAACAAAGAAATAAAAAATGTAAAATGTACCAAACAAGGGAAACCATAAGAGACTCTTAAATACAGAGAACAAACTGAGGGTTGCTGGAGGGAAGGTGGATGAGGGGATGGGACAAGAAAGACACTAAGGAGGGCACTTGTTGGGATGAACACTGGATGTTAAATGCAAGTGATGAATCACAAAATTCTACTCTTGAAACCAATACTACACTGTATGTTAACTACCTTGAATTTAAATAAATAATTTTTTTAAATACCAAACAGAAATCAAAGTACTAAAGAATACAATAACTGAACTGAAGGGGAAAAAAATAGAGGGTTTCAACAACAGACTAGATCAAGTGGGAGAAAGGATGAGAAAAAGTCAGGGCAGAGGAATTCATCCAATCATAAGAGCAAAAAAGAAAAAAAAAGAATGAAAAGAGTAAAGATAGCTTAATGGACTTATAGGACACCAACAAGTAGACCAATATATGTATCACAGAGGTCCTAGAGAAGAGGAGAGAGAGAAAGAGACATAAAACTTGTGCAAAGAAATAATAGCTAGAAACCTCACTAATGAGGGAAAAGAAAGGCATCCAGATCCAGGAAGCCCAAAAAGTACAAAAAAATATGAATCTGAAGAGACCCAACGGAGAAACACAAATAAACTGTCAAAAGTTATAGACAAAGAGAATCTTAAAACCTGTAAGAGAGAAGCAACTTATTATGTACAAGGGAACTCCCATGAGAAAATCAGCAGATTTTTCAGCAGGCCAGAAGAAAGTGGAGTGATATACTCCAAGTGCTGAAAGAAAAACTAAGAGTATGCTACACAGCAAATCTGTCCTTCAAAATTGAGAGTTTCCAGAATAAACTAAAGCTAAAGGAGTTCAACCCCACTAGACTTGCCTTACAAGAAATTTTAAAGGGAGTTCCTCAAGCTGAAACAAAAAGATGGTAATTAGTAACATAAAAATGCATTAAAGTATAAAACTCCAAAAAAAGTATAAAGATAAATATATAGTTAAATTCAGAACACTCTAATACTATAATTGTGATGGTTAAATCACTTTGCAACTCCAGTATTCTACAATGGACTAAATTAGATATCAATAACAGAAAGATATTGGGAAAATCCCCAAACATGTGGAAATAAAATACAAATAGGAAGGAGGGGAATAGGGAAGAATAGAATAGAAAACAATGAAAAACTAAATCATAGAGTATTTTAAAGTAAATGAAAATGAAAACATATATCAAAATTTGTGGAATTCAACTAAAATAGTATTTGGATGGAAATTCCTAACACTAAATTACTATATTAGAAAATAAAGGTATAAAGTCAGTTATCTCAGGTTAAGAAGTTAGAAAAAGGAGAGAAAATTAAAACCAAAGTAAGAAAGAGATAAGAATGATCAGAGTAGAAATCAATGAAATACAACACAGAAAAATAATAGAGAAAAATCAATGAAATTACAAGTTGGTTTTTAAAGAAGATTGATAAAATTGATAAACCTCTATCCAGGTTGATCAGGAAAAAAGAAAAGAAACAAAATACCAATATTAGGAATGAGAGAGGTGACATTACTATAGATTCCTCAGTTATTTAAAAGCATAAAGGAAATATTATGCACAATTTTATGCCTATAAATTTAACAACTTAGATAAAATACACAAATTCCTTTAGGACATAAACTACAAAATCTCATTGAAAAAGAAAGAAACTGAATAGCTCTATATATTAAAGCAATTGAATTTTTAATTAAAAACTTTCCCATAAGTAAAAAAATACTCCAGACCCAGATTACTTCACTAGTGAATTCTAAGTAGTATTTAAGAAACAAATGTTGTCAATTCTACAAACTCTTCAAGAAAACTGAAGGCCAAGGAATACTTCCCAACTCATCCTTTAATGCCAGCATTATTCTCATAGAACAGCCAGCCAAAGATATTACAAGAAAGCAAAACTATCTACCAATATCCTTCATAAACACAGCTACAAAAGTTCTTAAAGTGTAGACAAATTAAATCCAACAATATATAAAATGGATAATATATCATGACTCAGATTCATTACTTATGGTTTATCTCCAGAATGCAAAGTTGGTTTAATCTTTCAAAACCAATCAATGTAATTCACGATATTAGTAATATAGTAATTAGTAATTAGTAATTAGTAATATTAGTAATTAGTAATTAGTAATATAGTAATTAGTAATATAGTGGTTTCTCATAGATGCAGAAAAAGTGTATGATAAAGTCAACATCCACTCCTGATTAAAAATTCTCAGAAGACTAGGTGCAAGACTTTTAAAGCTTTCCATCTAAAATCGGGGACAATGCAAGGATGATTGCTCTCTCTTAAACATTGTACAGAAATTTTTAGCCAGTACAATAAGGCAATAAAATGAAATAAAAGGCATCTAGACTATAAAGGAAATAGTAAAGCTCTCTTTATTCACAGACAAAAATTCATTATATAGACAATTCAATAGCAGCTACAAAAAAAAAAATCATAGATCTAATCAGTGTGTTTAGCAAGGTTACAGAATATAAGACAATACACAAAACCCATTGTATCTTCATATACTAGTAATGAATAATCAGAAACTATTTCTTTTGCTCTTTTAACTACTACTTACAAAACTTCAAAATTATGAAATACTTATGGGCAAATTTGACAGAAGACATTTAAGACCTATTCACTGAAAACTATAAAACACTGCTGAGGGAAATTTTTAAAGATCTGAATAAATACCATAATCATGGGTCTAAAAAGTTAATAATTTTAAGATACCAATTCTCCCCAAATTTTTCTAAAGATTGAATGAAATTCCAATCAAAATCCCAACAGGTTTTTAGGCAAAGATTTATTGAATACTTCACCAAAATCATGAGCCATTAAAAAAACCTGATAAATTAAGCTTCTTCAAAATTAGGGATTTCTGCTCTGAAAGACACTGCTGAAAGAATGAAAAGACAAGCCACAAACTGCAAGGAAATATTTGCAAATTACATATCTGATAAAGGAGTTCTATCCAGAACATATTAACAATTCTCAAAACTCAATAATAAGAAAAAAAATCCAAAACTAAAAAAAAAGGGGAGAGGGATTCAAAATATTTTAACAGACACTTCACCAAAGAAGATATAAGGATGGCAAATAAGCACACAAAAAGATGTTCAACATCAACAGTTCTTAGGAAAATGCAAATTAAAACCAAAGTGAGGTTCCATTAAACATCTATTTGAATGGCTAAAATTAAAGACTGACCATACCAAGTGTTAGTAAGGATTTGGAACAATGGGAACTCCTACACTCTGGTGGTCAGAAGGTAAAATAGTACAGCCACTTTGAAAAACAATTGTCAACAGTTCAACATACCTATCATACCTATCATATGACCTAACCATTCCATTCCTGAAACTATCTACAAAATTTCATACTAGTAGTTTTTGTAATAGCCAGATATGGAGAGTCTCCAAATGTCCATCAACAAGTGAATGAATAAGCAAACTGGCATATCCATATAATGAAGTACCACTTAGTAATAAAAAGTGATGAACTATGATACACAAACACACACACCAAAAAAAAAAAAAAAAAGAGCCAATTTCAAAATTACTATGTTGAGTAAAGGAATGCAGGCAAAAAGACTACACACCATGTGATATGATTATATAAAAGTTGAGAATATTCAAACCTCAGTGGTTGTCTGAGGACAGAAGGGGAGGTGATGGGTTGTATCACATTTTACACTTTAAATACATGTACTTTATTGCATGTCAATTATACCATAATAAAGCAGTTTAAAAAATGGCTATCCATTTTTGTGAGTTTAAAATATGTGAAATGTATTCTAAGTTTAAGAATATCACATACATATTGACAACTTCAATCTCCCACATGATTAAATTTGGTTTCTATTCAAGCTCCATCTGTTTCTAACCTTTACTAACTCAATCACAATTCAATCTAATTATTCCCCCAGATTTAATTAGAATACCTTTGCCTTGGCTTGAATTGATGACTCTATAATCATGCCTAGAGAATAAAGAAATTAACAAAGACTATTTCATGTTTCAATTACCAAGAATCAATCCAATTCTGATGTATAGGCAACTGTTTCTGGAAATAAGGAAACAAAATTCCTAAAATTTTTCATGCCAGCATGACTTCTACTTTCTCCAATTATACTAAATACACCCCAAAAATCCATTTTGAATTTTAGCTGATGAAAAGAAACAAGATAATCATAGTGAAAGCACAACTTAAGCATCAGAATTACGAGTACACCAAGAATAACTTTTTTTAATCTTTCTAAGAGAATATAAAGGGGCTCATATTTTCACTGTTCTAAACATTAGCAGTGACTTTGATAATCACTGAGATCCCCCATTGTTCCTGAAGAGGTTTCTTGCAATACAATCAAGTATCTCTGGGAGCCCAGGTGAATCAAATGCTTTTCCATGAACCTAACGCAAATATATATATATACATACATACATATATGTGTGTGTGTGTGTGTGTGTGTGTGTGTGTGTGTATATATACATATATATATGAAAAAATACCAAGATATATACAAACAAAGATGAAAAATCTTGAACTGTGAACACCTGAGACAGGCAAGTGAATGTCAGGAGGTAACAGAGATTCAGGCAGTGGAGTACTGTAGCAGACTTAACACTAGTTCAGGGTTATGCTAGCTTGTTATACCAGCTCATCATCTGATCATTAAATTTTCAGAAATTTTGCAAGCTGGCAGTTAAATCTTTGGTACCTTGAAATTGGCCATGGAGGATGTATTTACATGGAAATCAGCAAATGCTACAAATGAGGTCTTTTATTTTATTATTTTTGGTGAGCCAGATATTGAACATTTACCAGCATACCGCTGGATAGATGATGCGTAGAAAGGCAAAGACAGACCCTGCTAGGTAATAAATACAAGGGAACACTACTTTCAGGCCCATGTTAACTTAAAGGTACAGTTCTACAAATCTGTAACATTTGCAAAACTCTCTTAGTTATGAAAAACATTGGTAACCCAACATGTTAGGGTTTAAAAAATAACTGTAAGAAAATGACAAAATACACTGGATAAAAAGAAATCTAGCAGGGAGGTTATAAACGTAATTCAAGCTTTTGTGTCAAATTTCTGAAATTCTCTTCAAAAGTCATGTTCCCTAGACCTAGCCAAACTACCAGTCTGCAGTTTTGACTCCCGAATTTAGACAAAGTCTAAGTTCTGCAGGTGCTATTTATTGAATGTGTCGGCTGAAGATTCATCATCTGTAAATATTTCAAGAGATTCTGAAAGCACAGTATGCTTCCAAATAGCCACCTGGACAAAACAGAACCTTTGCAGAAGCTAAAGCAATTAGATGATAGATACAAAGAAACACAACATTCTCCTTCTTCTTCATTGGAAATCTGTACTGGGGATTGAGGTCATTGTGAACTGGATATTTGTGTTCTCCTAATCGACTGATTTAAGTAGCTTAAAATCAGAGCAAGTGGAATCTGAAGTGAAAATTCCTAATAGTAGGCAGTCCAATTAAAATTGTGATTCCACAAAATTTTCTGATCAGCTATAGGATGCTTAAACTTTCAAATTTGCAACACTAACAGTTTAATGAAATAATAATATTAACCATATTATTACAGTATTTTCAAAATTAAATGTGGGACACAAGAAATCCTTTTTAAAAAAAAAAGTCCATGGATATTATAAAAGTAAGTCTTTTCCACCAAAATGCAGTCATTCAAAGTTAATAAAGTTAAGATTCAACAAATAACAAACAATAGTCAACTTGACAACAAAAACTCCATTAATACTGAAACTGAAATATACCTGATATTTTCAAATAATGGATAATACACTCATATTAATACAAAGATAAATTTTCTTTAAATGACAATGCAACTTGATACAGAGCAATTAATTTTGTTTCTAGACTCTATTTCTTTTCTGTTTGCAATAGAAATAGAGATTACTTTAAACCACATATTTCAATGTGCTATTAGTTAAGGGCAGATTTATTCAAGGGCAGATCAAAGATTGACTAAATTTCTAACCACATTCTAAAGGAAAAAATAATAATAAATCATGAAAGGAAAAAGTTTAAATCTTTACCTGGGAATTGCCTATCTTCTGTACATATGTGTGATTGACAAAAAAAAGTTGTATACATCCACTGAAAGAAAACTTACTATGTAAAAATTCACTGTTGAGTAAATAATAATTTAGGAGCATGAATAATTTAAATATAATGGGTATTTTCCATTTCATGGAGCATAAGTGTTGGTTTATTTTTTGTTTGTTTTCGTTTTCATTATTGGTTTAGATCAAGAAAGGTACAAATAAAACAGATTAACAAGCATCATTTATTATACAACTATTAGTATGCCTATGAAAAGTGTTAAATGTTGTAAGGCATGGTTATGATATAAAAATAATGAAAACTAAAGATGCAAGAATACAGAGTGTGACCATAAATATAACTGAAAATTAAATATATGATACACATATGTACACAGAAAAATAAAATACGGCAAAAACATTAACAGTACTCACTTATATTCTTTATGTACTATGTATCTATGTGTCTATTTTATATATGACTATAGGCCATTCATAGTCAGAAAGCAATGTATACTAAACTAAAAATTAAATTGGGCCCAAAATCTAAAAGCTTAAAACTGTTTTAAGTTGGATCTACTGAAAATGCCTTAGCTATAGAACAATACAGAAACTAACATTTATCCAAGTCTTAGTTCAAGCCTTGGGATTTTAAAGTAAAATATTTATTTGGGTTACAGACATCCAAGCCTATACCTTGGGGTGGACAGAACTCTAAGAATGGCCTCCTGGGGTGTCTAGGTGGCTAGGTCAGTTAAGCATCTGACTCTTAATTTCAGCTCAGATCATGATCTCACTGTCATGGGATTGAGCACCTACCTCATCAGGCTCAGTACTGAGTGTGGAACCTGACTGGGATTCTCGCTCTTTTTCCGTCTCTGTCTGCTTCTCCCCTCCTCTCTCTCTGTCTCCCAAAAATAAATAAATAAACATTAGAAAAAAAAAAGTATGGTCTCAAATGACCCACAGTCTTCTGTTATCTTCCCTTGTTTGAGTGTGGGTGGAACCCATGAAAATAGTAAGGTATCACTCATAATTATGGGAACTTATAAAGCAAAAGGGAAATTAACCTAGTGGGCTCAATCTAATCATAAGAGCCCTTTAAAAGTGGAGAGTTTTCTCTGCATGATGACAGAAGGTGAAATTAGAGAAAGAGTCAAAGTGTGAGAAGGACTTGATATACCCTTGTGGCTATGAGGACCGTGTGAGAAGGAACACAAATGGCCTCTAAGAATAGGGAATGGCCCATGGCTGACAGCCAGCAAGGACCTACAGGAACTAGATTCTGCCAACAATGTGAATTAAATTAGAACCAAATTCTTCTCCAGAGCCTCCAGATAGGAGCCTAACATAGCCAACACTTTGATTTTGGCCTTGTGAAACCCTGAGCAGAAGCTCTTCCCACTTCTAACCATAGAACTGTGAGATAAGGAACAGATAGTGTTTTAAGCTACTACATTTACATCTGTTATGTAGCAACATTCCTTTACACTGTCCTGTCACTAAGGACTGCCTTTACAGGAAAGATCATTTGAAGGAGTATTTCCTTCAAATAACTTCAGTCCCATGAGGGTAGAATTTCTGACAGGGTATTTGCATTTTGAGACTCAAAGTCATTAACATTTCACATTATTTTAGTTCTATATAAGTTTCCAAAAGGCAATCAAATATTTTATGTATAGAGTTTTGCTTTGTTTTGCATTTCATGTTGAGACCAAAATGTTTCCCTGAGAGAATATTTCCAATCCATTATGGGAGTCATGGTGAAAACAACTTCATGATCTGAAATTTGTTTTACAACCAATTTGGGAGGGAAACGAACCAATGTCATTAAATAAATCACACCTGAATATGGCCATCTTTTTTTTTTAATTTGAACATTCTTAAATTTCAGTATTGGAGCATATTAGTAAGAAAATAAAAAGATTTCTGAAAACATTTACCCCTGTCCCATTTACTATAGTTGGCCATTTTCTCCCAGCCACCCCATGAAGCCATCCATGTTAGCATATCCACTACCCAACCTTACACCTCTAAAGCCATGTCCTAAGTTGAAATTTAACTTTCACTAGTTTTGGTGATGTTCCTTTAGACTTCCTTAGTCTGTAGGTCTACTCACTGGTCTTTTGACTTCAAACCTAAGCTTCTCTGGAGAACTGTGCTTCACACCAAAAGCAACTTAAAATAATTTCTTTCCTAACTTTTAAATCCATTCCTCAAAATGCAATCAGAATTCACTTCCAACTCTCTAAGCCAGTCCCATGAGTAAAACAAAGATGGACTAAATGATGTCTACAATCCTTTCCAGATTTAATATTTGATGGATCAGGCATTTAATGTAATTGGCAATAAAGCTAGGATAAAAACTTATTTTTATAAGATTTAAGCTAGAAGGTCAAGAGAATAACAAATGACCCCTGTCATAATTTGATAAAATTTCCTTTGAAGATCTCGGACAACATTAAGGCCATACTTGACAGTCTTTGGCTGCAACCACCTACAGGCTTCACATTATTTCTAGCATCTCCTCTAACTAGATGCTTCAGGCACAAAATGTGGAACCAAGAAACTATTCTGAGCTAAGGAAGTGTCCTCTTTTATTTTAGGTGCATTTCTTTCAAATGTTTTATTATCATGAAAAGGCAGGCCAAAAGAACACATTTTCAACCATCCTGAAACCTAACCAAAGTTTGAAACAAATTTTCCATTTCCATTTCCATTCCAAATTTTTCCAAATTTTAACCAATTTTTCATTGAAATAGATAAGCAAGGTGTCTACTAGCTCCTTTCATTTCATTTAGCAGTAAAGTATTTGATAGGTAAGAGAGATGGATGAGAAGCAATAAAAGACAGTAAAGAAGCACAATCAGATTTTAATATGTAGCATTTGGATGACTTGTTTTATATTCCCAGACTTTAAGAGAATTACTATATAATGATTGATACTTAGGGGAAATCATCAGGATATGAAATTAATTTCTTAGCCTGGAACTTTAATTTGGCACATGAAGAATTAAGACATAACTAAAATCAAATATCCTTTATTAGCCAGAATTCTCCACAGCAAAAATTACTTTGTACTTCCACCCA
This sequence comes from Felis catus, assembly GCF_018350175.1. NCBI lineage: Eukaryota > Metazoa > Chordata > Mammalia > Carnivora > Felidae > Felis > Felis catus. Next base: position 42,934,529 of record NC_058379.1, read on the forward strand.
CGAACCCCTATCTCCATTCTAAGATTTTGATTCACAATATGACGTCATCACCCATTTATTTTTAAACTGGAATTAATGTAATTAAACCCAATTTCATTTGTCATTCCTATCTACAAAATCAAGTCAAGGAATAAAAATAAGATTGGGGGAACACTGCTCAGTTAAAACTATGTTCACAAGGAAGTATTTTGTATAGGATTAAAAGGGAAGATTTAAGGACACAATCACAAAATTGTCTAAATACAATTTGGTGTTTCAAGGATAACTTTTCTTGCACATAATGTAAAATGTTATGCCTCCATGGTTTATTCCCAACTGGTCCCTCAGCCCCAGAACCCGCCCCCCTCCTTACCTCTATTCTTATTAACCATACATCTTATTCTTTAAAACCCAGTTCAAATGCTACCTCCTTCCTGGAAAATATCTGTATTACCAGATTATAGGTCATTCTTCCTAGTTTCCACTCCTATCCTTCCTCTTATGGCCGTGGACTAAACCTAGAAATTCAAGAGAAGTAATTTAGGAGTGATCATTAAGAGTTTATGTATAAGAGTGCTTTATAAAATAAGCCAGAGGAGATGCTCCCTTAGCATAATAAAGCCAAGTCACTCCTGAGAAATATTAGGAAGAAACATTTTCAATATTCTAATTAATATTTAAAATATTAGTAATTAACATTAAAATATTAATTCCTCATTTAATGTGGAAGAAATAAATCAATTCTCTGATAAAGAGGCCCCAATTTCAGGCTCGAGAAGAAAGTCAACTGCCAGAGTAAAAACCCCTTGTGGTTTCCCTCCCCACCCCTATGCTATACCTGCCCTCATCCCTTCCCTCTGCAAGGCTAATAGAGCTAAGCAGAAGAGAATATCATGTCATTCACTAGACAATGAATGCAGTGAAATCAGCAAAACACAAGGAGAAAATAAGTGAATTGAGATTCAAATATTTGAGAAGATGGATGGGGAAGCATGGAACATCCCAAGGTATATCCAAGAGAAGAGTAGGGCACTGAGGACACCTACAGGGAACAAGTTAAAGAGAAACTGAAAAAGTGGAGGAAGAGTTAGGGAAGAGGGGAGCTTCCATGTGGCACAGACCTCAAGGTTTAGGCAATGGGGACTCATCATGTAGGATGCAAGAGAATGATGTCCCTGGAGCTGAATTTCTCCCCAATTTAGTGTGGCTGGATCATTCAGCAGTGGTTTACACTTCTATTTGACACTGATGACTTTTTACTGTACTTATTCATTTACTTATCTGTCTCCCCAAACCTACAGGAGTTCCATTTGTCTGTTCTGCTTGGTGTCATACCCAGTGTTTTGCCCATAGTAGTTAATTGCAGTAGACACTGTTCATTACCCACCCAACAGCCACTTCCTCCTTCTCCATCCTATCAGAACCATGACTTTATTTGGGTAACTCCAGAGGGCATATCATGATTAATTTTTTAATCCAATCAATGCATTATATGCCTCTGACAACTATTATTGGTCTGAGGTGAGAATGTAACAGAAGTTGGTACAATCAAACTGAAGGAAAAGACGTATTCTATGCCTAAGGGGGAAAAAAGACGTGAACCAGGAAATACATGGCTCTGATTGACACTGGGGACCATCTTGCAATCACAAGGGATACAGACTTAGGGTGAAAAAAACAGAGGATGGCAGAGAACAGACGTTAAGAACCCTAGACGTTAGTATCATCCCTGAGCCCATGACCTCATCATGCCTGTGCCCTAGCAGATCTCTAGACTCCCAGGTGTGGACAGTATTTTTTTATGTTTTGACTCAGTTTGAGTCACTAGTCAAGTTTAATACTTGACTAGTAAAGTTACAAATGATTTTTTAAATTGAAGAACAGTGAATGAAATTTATTTAGAGACAAATTAATCATAGTTTTAAAGAGTTGTTTTTTAAAAAGGAATAAATGTCGGGGCACCTGGGTGGCTCAGTCTGTTGAGTGTCCAACTTAGGCTCAAGTCATGATCTCACGGTCTGTGAGTTCGAGCCCCGAGTTGGGCTCTGTGCTGACAGCTCAGAGCCTGGAGCCTGCTTTGGATTCTGTGTCTCCCTCTCTCTCTGCCCCTCCCCCACTCATGCTCTGTCTCTCTCTCTCTCTGTCAAAAATAAACATTAAAAACAATTTTTTTTAATAAAAAAGGAATAAATGTCACAACAAAGGCTGTGAGAGCTGGGGAGCTGGATAAACCATCTGAAATTGAATGGAGAAACCATTAATAGCTAACCTATCAAATACAAAGAAGACAGTGTGCAAACACAGGAATTGGGTTTCAAGAGGCAAGATTTAAGACCCTGCAATGACCAGACAGAAAAGCAGGAATGGATTGGGATACTGGGCAGAGAGCAAAGACAAGGATTTAAGCACAAAGACTAAAAGCAAACTTGATTACAGGGCTTGGGCTACAAGTTGTGGTTCAGTCATAAGTTCCACTAGACATACTTCCTTGAAATAGAGTATAATACCAAAATAGGACAGCTTTCATTCATTCAAGTAATATTTGAGGACCTGCTTTGTGCCAAGCACTGTGAAAGGTGCTAGAAATACAATGGTAAGCAAGAACCAAGTCCCTACCCTTGTGGGTCTTACAACCTAATGGGGAGGTAGGCATTATTCAAACTTTAAAAATGTAATATCGCACCAGCAATGTGAAATGAAGGTGCTAGGAGAACTATCTATCCAGTGCTTGGAGAACATTTAAGCAGGAGTGGGTAGGGACAATTGTTAAGAACCATAGGCAGGAAAGGAGAAAGAAAAGCATTCCAGGAAGAGAGAAGAGCATATGCAAATACCCTGGAACAAAGATGCTTAAGAAACACTGGGAAAAGGCCAGAGAGGAATAGTGAAGGGGAGCATGGTAGGAGATGAAGCTAAAGAGTCAGTTAGAAAGGAGACAACATAGCAGGCCATAGTCTTTATCCTAAAAGCAATGGGGCCCATTGGAGCTTTCTTTGCAAGAGGGTTACGAATTACATTCGTGCTTTGAAAGGATTACTTCAGATGCAAGTGAGGGGAAGTACTTGGAGAAGGACTCATGCGGCTGAGCAGGACCTGATATGAAACAATTACGTAGCCTAGGCAACATACAATGACAGTGGTGAGAAGGAAATGGATATGAAACATATTCAGGTGGTGAAAGCTACACTGCACAGGCATTACAAAGCAAGAAGATAAGAGCACCTATGCCTAGGTGAAGGAGAAGAAGATGGGGCCATCTATTGGCAAAAAGGCACAGGACCAGGCTATGGGGTTGAGTTTCATTTTTGACTTTAACGGATTATAATTCATCACTGGTGCAAACTTGAATGTGGTCCTAAATTATAGGTCGGAAGGCATGTAATTCATCCTCTCTCCACAGAAATAAATTTGATTATTCCTGCCATAAGGATAATAGATCCCCAGACTGAAATGCTCACTCATGATGGAACACAACAGTTACCAAATCATAAATAAGCCCACCTCCAAGCCAGACATGTTCCCTCCATTTAGTCAACTCTTTTTCTTTCTGTTTCTCTTGTCCCCTGGTTTCTTTTTAAAATCCCAATAAAATTGCTTTCTTTTATCTAAGGCTTTTCCATTGTTCTCCCCCACTCCCCAAGAATCAGGAATACTCAATGGAGACCAAGAAAACAAAAATTCCTTTGAAAGAAATACGTCACCTTTGGCAGAAGTACTAGTAATTCTGCTATTTTATATAACCATATGGCATGGAGGAAAATTATCTAATTTATCCAACCTTCTTACTGAAAATTCATTTTAAAAGATAAAAAAGTACAGTGTATGCTGAATTTGCAGCTTAGACACTATGAACAGCCTCCTTTCCCTGGTATAATTAGGCAGTTCCTTGTTTATAACTACAAAGCAAGAGGCCTGGCCTCCGTCTATACACGGATTCTTTTAAAGTTAACAGGTGATTAGAAATTAACCTAAGGGACACATTAGATTTTTATTTTTCCTGAGGTGGCCAAAATGGTGTGCATTTATGAACAAGCTTCCTGACTCAAAGGTCAATGCTTTAAGCATGACATCTGCAGGTTAATGGGCTCCCTTTTCCTGAAACTATTATTACACCATATACTAATTAACTTGGATTTAATTTTTTTTTTTTAAATTGGGTCCCTTTCTGAGAGTGTAAGACCTCTGGTTACCAATAACATGAAGTGTACTTACTTTCCTTGATAAAAATAAGGGGAGATTTCAAGGTGATTAGACTGATTTTTTAATCAATTTTCCCAATCCAAAACAACCATTCATATTCACTTCAGGATATTAAAACCTAGTAAAATTTCATTCATGGCTTACTTTAGCAAACACCTACTGAAAACTCAAATTCTTTCTTCCTTAGTCTCCCTCCACCAAACCACAACAATCAAATGTGATGTCGTCATCCCTGTGATGGTCACCCCTGGCCACACATGTCCCAAATTAGGAAAATTAAAGATGATACCATTTGTTGAATTGAACTTCATATGAATTATCTCTAACACCCACAACAATAACAAAAGGTAGAAATTTTTATCTCTATTTCATAAATGAAAGGAGAGAAACTTGAAAAGGTAATAAGTTGTCTGAGGCTAGACTGCCAAGAAGGAATAAAGCTGGGAAGTAAGGTAAATTTCTGATTCTAAAATCCATACTCTACCACATGATGCTCTATTCTCAAGTTGCTTTACTAGGGTCCATTTCTAGTGCAGCTTTGGATCTTCTAGGTGGAAGAGTTCTTAAAATTTCAGAGGTACAAGCTCCCCTCCCACAGGAGAGAAAGGCAGTTAACAAAATACAGTGAAGGGTTTTTCCCTGGGAGGCAATAGTGAGAAGTTCAAGTTCTGGAATCAGATTGGAGTTTGGGTGTCATCTCTATCAATATTGTGACCTCAAGGATATTATTTCTAGCCTCAATCTCCCCATCTATCTCTAAAATAGATTAGGGGCACCTGAGTGGCTCAGTGGGTTAAGCGTACAATTTTGGATCAAACCATGATCTCACAGTTCACGAGTTCAAGCCCTACACTGGGCTCTGCACTGGTGATGCAGAGCCTGCTTGGGACTCTCTCTCTCCCTCTCTGTTTCTGCTCCTTCCCCACTTGCTCGCTCTCTCTCTCTCTCTCTCTCTCTCTCCCAAAATAAATAAATAAACTTAAAAAAAAATTTTAAGTAAATAAAAAAAAAACAGATTAAAGTATCCATTGTAGGGTTATTTTTAGAATTTAAGGAAATAAAATAAAATGTTTGGCATGTGCTAGCAAATACCAAGTGTTCAAAAATAATGAAGCTATTTATTACAAAGAGCAAAATTAGCTGCTTTCTATCTGGTACCCATTCGTTCTCTTTAGTTTGGCTTTCTGGAAAAACAGGATAACTCCTTGTCAGAATTATCCCATTTTTATTACCCTCCACATATGACATGACTTCGTGCTTCCACATATTGTCATCCAGTAAAGAATGAACTAGAGGGATTACTATACAGTTGGCTTCTACTAGTTTGCGGTCAACTCAAACCTTTTTTCATATAAATAGATTTCAAGCCAACATAATTCAAAATACACATTTACAACTGATTTGAGAATTTAAATTCAAACATTTAAAAACACTCTTGTTGGGGCACCTGGGTGGCTCAGTCAGTTAAGCGTCCAACTTCAGCTCAGGTCATGATCTCAAGGTTCATGAGTTTGAGCCCCGCGTCAGGCTCTGTGCTGACAGCTCAGAGCCTGGAGCCTCTTTCAGATTCTGTGTCTCCCTCTCTCTCTCTCTGCTCCTCCCCAGGTTGTACTCTTTCTCTCTTTCTCAAAAATAAATAAAAACATTTTAAATTTTTTTAATAAAAACACGCTTGTTAACTCTCACCTAACAAAACAGATTCACAAGGACCATTTGATGATCCACTTGACTGCATAAAAGATTTTGTGGAGTTAAAGCTCTCAAAGCAGGCACTAAATATATGTCAACTGTCCCCTCCATAGAGTGCTGTTTTTGTCTAATGCCAAGATATCAGCATATCACCACAGACGGCAGCTTGAAAAAATATAAGAACATGGACTTCTCCAGCTATTATTGGGTTCTGTCTAATCCACCCCCATGGAGTCTATATATGATCATTTCAATTCATGTGGAAAACAAGTCCAAATCAGTCATGTTTGCTGACATCAGAAAACAAGCCATTTATAGAAGGAACTCCTCTAAGCACAGGTATTTGTGGAAAGGTTCATCTTCAGGCGGTAATTTGTGACTAATATTTCAGACTTTGTGCTTGATCTTAATTGTGCATTGGTTAGCCAAGAAATATGCATCAAGTGTCATTTTATCTTCCTACACCTGAACTTTAAAAGTATCAGTAAAAGGTAGATACCGAAAGTCTGAACTGCATCCAGAGTTCTCAAATTGGCAGCACATTAGAATCACCTGGGGAACTTCTTTAAAATATGAATACCCAGACTTCACCTAGATCCATTGCATCTGAATCTCTGTGGTGATTTTTTTAAAAGCCCCCCTGAGGCATTCTAATTTGAATTGAGACTAGATGATCTCAAAAATCCCGTTCAATCGATCCTTCATTTTAGAAATACATTGGGTATTTATTTCCTTTCCCAAGATGTTTTCCACAACCTTGCCTACTTACCTTAAAAGTAAAATTTGGGGGGGTTCCTTGGGGGTTCAGTTGGTTTAGCATCGACCTCTTGATTTGGGCTCATTTGATGATCCCAGGGTCACGGGATCAAGCCCCACATCAGGCTTAGTACCGAGCATAGAGCCTGCTTAAGATTCTCTCTCTCACTCCTTCTGCCCCTTCACCTGGCTCTCTTTCTCTCTTTCTCTCTCTCACTCACTCTCTCTAAAATTAAAAAAAAAAAAAAAAAAAAAAAAAATAGGGGCACCTGGGTGGCTCAGTCAATTGAGCAATGAACTCTTTTTTTTTAATATGAAATTTATTGTCAAATTGGTTTCCATACAACACACAGTGTTCATCTCAACAGTGCCCTCCTCAATGCCCATCACCCACTTTCCCTTCCCTCCCACCCTCCCATCAACCCTCAGTTTTTTTTTTAAACGTTTATTTATTTTTGAGACAGAGAGAGACAGAGCATGAACGGGGGAGGGGCAGAGAGAGAGGGAGACACAGAGTCGGAAGCAGGCTCCAGGCTCTGAGCCATCAGCCCAGAGCCCGACGCGGGGCTCGAACTAAAGGACCGCGAGATTGTGACCTGGCTGAAGTCAGACGCTTAACCGACTGTGCCACCCAGGCGCCCCAACCCTCAGTTTGTTCTCAGTTTTTAAGAGTCTCTTATGGTTTGGCTCCGTCCCTCTCTAACTTTTTTTTTCCCTTCCCCTCCTCCATGGTCTTCTGTTAAGTTTCTCAGGATCCACATAAGAGTGAAAACATATGGTATATGTCTTTCTCTGTATGACTTATTTCACTTAGCATAACACTCTCCAGTTCCATCCACGTTGCTACAAATGGCCATATTTCATTCTTATTGCCAACTAGTATTCCATTGTATATATAAACCACAACTTCTTTATCCATTCATTAGTTGATGGACATTTAGGCTCTTTTCATAATTTGGCTATTGTTGAAAGTTCTGCTATAAACATTGGGGTACAAGTGCCCCTATGCATCAAGCACTCCTGTATCCCTTGGGTAAATTCCTAGCAGTGTTATTGCTGGGTCATAGGGTAGATCTATTTTTAATTTTTTGAGGAACCTCCACACTGTTTTCCAGAGTGGCTGCAGCAGTTGAGCGACAAACTCTTGATTTCAGGTCAGGTCCTGATCCCAGGGTCATGCATTGCCCCACAATGGCTCAGCACTGAGCGTGGGGCCTGCTTGGGATTTTCTCTTTCCCTCTGCCCCTCTTTCCCCTTGTGTTCTCTCTCTCTCTCTCTCTCTATATATATATATATATATAAATTTTAAAAATAATAATAACAATAAAGAAAAAAGAAAAATAAATTTAAAAAGGAAAAATTGAAAATAAAAAAGTATTCCATTCTCAAGAACTCTCTGTATACACATTTGTTATGCATTAACTAAACATCTGCTATTTTCAGCAGTTTCCTCTAAGTAACATGCATTTAGCCTGAGCAAATTTAAATGGTCAAATGAAAGAAGCAGCCCCCTATTTTTTCTTTCTGAAATTAGAAAGTACAACTCATACCTCATTTCTTTCTCCCTACGTGGCTGCATCTCATCCTCCCCTCTGAATCCTGAATCTCTCCCACTTCCTCCCTGGGGGATCTACAGAGCCCTCCTTAGTCTCCCAACCACAAAAGAAAATACAAGCTACAAGTCAAGACTACTTCCCTCCCCGACAAAATATTAAAGCCCAGATTACGAAATGTTAGAATAGGGAATCCTAAGTTCAAGCACGATGTTCCGATTATTTTCACCTTGTGTCTCAGAAATACACACAGATTTTCCTAACAGGGTCACCTACTAAGCTTTGCAAAATTAAAAATATACAAGGGGGAAACATGGATATTGAAGTGGGCTGGGATAAAGGGCACTACTGCTGTCCATGTACTTTGAAATGCATCAAAAACTGGATGGATGGTTGGATGGATAGATGGATGAATGGTGATGCAGCAAAGTGATAGCAATATTCAATCTGGATGGTGAGTATGTGTTGCTCACTTCACAACTCTTTCAATGTCTCTGCAGGTTTTAAATTTTTAAAAAAATAATAATAATGGAGGAAAAGGGATGTACTAGAGGAAAAGTTGGATGACTCCCCCAGACATAATGATAAGTGAAATAAGTCAACCAGCTAGAGTACATATTTTATGACTCCAATTACATAAAGGTCAGGAATAGTGAAATAATCTATGGGGAGAGAAGTCTGAACAGTGGAAACCTTGGGGTGGGAAAATAGTGATGGGAAAGGTTATAAGAAAGCTTTCTGCAGTGCTGGCAATGTTCTGTGCCTTGATTTATTTCTTGTTCTATTTCTCAATACCCAGACATTATATGATTGATAGATAGATAGATAGATAGATAGAAATTTACTGACCTGTACAATTTACTGTTGCATTTCTCAATTAAAAAAAGTTATTAAATATTTACTAGGGAAAAGTAGTCATGCGAGTTTGCTATACTACTTTCAATAACTCAGTGTGACTCATGTGGAATTAACTTGCCCTCTATAGCAAAGAAGCACTTAACCATACCTATAATCGTAACTCTTACGGTTTCTGTCCAGAATTTTCCTTTTCTACCTGATAGCCTAGCCTGAGAGACCACAAGTGAACCTGAAGGGCTGCTGATCTGCCTCTCTTGAGACCTGAACTTTTTCCAAAACAACACTCATACTATTTCTTCTCCTCTCAGCTCCCTAAAATAGAGATCACTCCAAAGCTAAAGGTAACCTAATTTGGAAAGTCTAAATGCAGGAGGAAAGGAGAGAAATGCAGCCACAATCACAATTTGGCTCTCAGACTATTCATTCTTCTGTGTTACTCTTTGTTTACATTTATGCAAAGAGAACAAAAGCAGGGTTGGGGTTTCCTCTGTTTTTCACCTTAATGCTTCCCCAGAAATTCCCTTAGTGAAAGGGGATAGAACTGGATGGAATAACAACAATCTAGTTCATAAGGTGAATCTCTGACCAAAGAAGTAAAGCTGCAGAAGTGAGTGGTAGAACAGAGGCACCCTTTTCTGTCAGTATTCTTTATCTAAAAATTATAGTGATCCTATGTAAAATCCTGAACAATCAGCAAATCAGATCATTTCTTACTGACCTCTTTATTAATGTGAGATTTTTTTGATGATAAAACTAAATTGGAAACCAAAGGGTGGCAGAAAAGTATACATGGCATTCTTAACAACCAACTTAGAGACAGAGATTTTGAAAATCTAAGACCAGTCATACTATATAAAATGTTTAAACCATGTAAACATGGTGTAAATGCCCAAATACTATTAATGAGATCAAACATTTCTCTTGATGTCTGCAGAACTCCATGTAGCCTCAACTTTCTTTCACCTAAATCTTAAGCAGTTTGAGAACCAAAACATGTTTCCATTTAAAGCAAAACTTCAAATCAATATGCAGGATTTTTTTTTTTACTTTTCCATCCCATAAGGGAAGAGAGAAGTTAATGAAAATTCTTAATTCTCTGTCTGAATGCTAAAAGATTCTGAAAATACTTTGATTTGAGGGGGATAATCCTCTGGAGGGAAATTTAATATTTGCACCAAAGGAACAAGATGAATATTGTCAATCTCCACCAGATTCTGCTTTATTCAGCTTATTTTTCAACATCCAAAGTTTGATCTCACATTGTCTGCTATGAAAATCTCCCCAAAATTCCAAAATGATCAGTGTAGTAGTTCTTAGGTCCTGATCTGAGCTTGAGAGAGCTGAACTGTCAGATATCACAGTAGCCAATTAAACAACAAAGGAAAATTAAAAATAACAGTCAAGGCTTTAATCACTTACTGCAATAGTATAAGCAAGAGACTAAACCAATTCCCTCTGCTCCATTTTCCCCCATGGGACATGGCCAGTCACCAATCACTAGTTGAGGGTCAGGTGACAGAGTCATTTCACTGCCAGAGGAACCACAAACAAAAGGCTCCTGCAATATTATGGACCCAGGGGATAAGGTAAGGGAGTAGGAAGTGTTAGGAGTGCAAAAGTACCAAGTACTGAATCAGAGTAAAGGAAAGTGTCTTTAAATTCTTCCCCTCTACTCTCATAAGGACACCTCTGCAACTGTTCCAGGATAAGGAGGCCTCCGCTTGGAGGCACTTGGGCTAGGGATGCAGCTATGTGTAAGAGCATGGCCGACCAGGGAGGGGGTCTGAATCCTTGAGAAGAACTCCTTTCATAGGCTGCAAAGCACTAGATATGCATCACATCTGGTGTGGGAAGGACAGCACATTCCTCCATGAAGCCTGCCATGCAATTACAATTACAAAAATTGTCAATGATCAGGCCGAAAGATCACTCACTGGTTGTTGGGCAAGAGCTGGACTCCTCAGTGGTAACTTCCAAAAATACTCCATTTTGTTTATCTGCTACCTTTATCTATCTTTACGTTGTCAAACAAATTCACTGTCCATCAAGTTTGAAAAGATACACATATACTCACACACAAACATATATCTGTAATATATTTCAAATGTTTTCACAAGGATATAAAAATTGCATCAAAAATATACATTCTCGGGGCGCCTGGGTGGCGCAGTCGGTTAAGCGTCCGACTTCAGCCAGGTCACGATCTCGCGGTCCGTGAGTTCGAACCCCGCGTCAGGCTTTGGGCTGATGGCTCGGAGCCTGGAGCCTGTTTCCGATTCTGTGTCTCCCTCTCTCTCTGCCCCTCCCCCGTTCATGCTCTGTCTCTCTCTGTCCCAAAAATAAATAAAAAACGTTGAAAAAAAAAATTTCTAAATATACATTCTCAGGGCACCTGGGTAGCTCAGCTGATTAAGCATCCGACTTCAGCTCCAAGCTCGTGAGTTCAAGCCCCACATCAGACTCTGTGCTGTCAGCTCAGAGCCTGGATCCTGCTTCAGATTGTGTCTCTGTCTCTCTCTGCCCCTCCCCTGTTTGCAGTCCATCTCTCTCTCTTTCTCTCAAAAATAAATAAACATTTAAAAAAATTTAATATATACAATCTCACAGCAAACAAAACCTAAAAAAAAGTAGAAGAAATAATAAAGATAACAGCAGAAATTAATTTTAAATTTTAAAATAATTCAAAGCAAATGTGTAAGATAAGCAATCATCAAAGTCAAAAGTTAGTTCTTTAAATACATTCATATTACTAGAATACCCCTAAGACTGGCCAAGGAAGAAAATAAGAAAACATAAACTACTGATATCAGAAATAAAAAGGAAGTTGCATCACAGATCCTATGGACATGAGAAGATAACAGAGACGTGAAAACTAATAAAAGATCAAAGAATTAAAACCTTCAGGTCAATAATTTTAACAATTTAGATAAAAGAAAAATTCCTCAAAAATACAATTTATCAAAGCTATCAGAAAAAGAAGGGAAAATCTTAATCGTGTGGTATTCATTAACAAAATTGAATCCACTATTTAAACTTTCACACACACACACACACACACACACACACACACACACACAAACACAGTCCTTAAGCCCAAGTGGTCTTACTGGTGAATTCTTCCTATCATTCAAGGAGCAAAATACCAATTTGGCAAAATTTCTTACAAAAAAATAGAAAATTTATCTTTGTATTATACTTAGAAATAGATTTTCTAATTATAGAGTACCAACAAAATGTTGGTTCAAAATATGAAAAAAATAAAAATGCAGATTTAATATGAAAAATAAAAAAATAAGCATTTATAGGAAACATCAATCATCACAACTTTGGAGGAAAAGACTTCTTAAAGAAGATACAGAAAGCATTAAAGCATAATAGAAAAAAATTGATGTATCGGAGTACATTAAAATTGATAATTTCTATTCATGAAAAAGCATCATTAAGAGTAGAAAACGATCTATAGACAAAGATACTCACACTACATTTAACTGCCACAAGACTCACATTCAAAATACATAAAGAAGTTCTACAAGTTACTAAATAAAAGACAAGCTAGCAGAAAAAAATGGCCAAAAGACTTAAACAGTTGTTTCACAAAAAAAGGTATCCACATGGCTTATAACCAAATGACAAGGTTCCCAATATCATTAGTCATCAAGAAAATGCAAATTAAAATTACAATGAAAAAACACTAACTGGAAACTAACGAGATAGAATGAGATAACACAAAAAATTCTTTATCTTGTTTCTTGTGTTTTATTTTGTTTTATTTTTTTTTTAACATTTATTTATTTTTGAGACAGAGAGAGAGCATGAACAGGGGAGGGTCAGAGAAAGAGGGAGACACAGAATCCGAAACAGGCTCCAGGCTCTGAGCTGTCAGCACAGAGCCCGACGCGGGGCTCGAACCCACGGACTGCGAGATCAGGACCTGAGCCAAAGTCGGACGCTTAACAGACTGAGCCACCCAGGCGCCCCTTGTTTCTTGTGTTTTAGATGTCATATCCAAAAAATCATTAACAAGACCCATGTCAAGTAATTTTGTTCCTATGTTTTTTTCTAGGAGTTTTATGCACAGGCAAGGGAATTAATTCATAGCTAAAACTAAGGGTAACTCCCAGCCCCTCCCAACCAGAAAGCCTGTTTGGGAAATTGAATGATAGCTAGAGTGGTCCATCGCCCTCCTGCCCAGGAAGGGATCTGAGGCACAACCCCACCCACTGTGGAGAGTGTCTTACAGCCCCATTTGACCAGAAGAGCTGGCAAAAATACTTTAAAGCAGTGCAGCCCAGTGGCTCTTGAGCAGAGAAAAGGATGGACAAAGCTGATAGTCTGCAGCGCAAAGCCAGTGGCCCTCTTTGGCCAGGGAACTTAGGGCACAAGTCATTTGACTTAAGAGTTTTACTGGTTTTAGAGCTGCTTCACCCACTGCACCTGTGCAGGGAATCTAATTCATAGCTCTACTCATTGCTGAATAAAGCCTTCAGCCTATCTAACCTGGGAAACTAACCAGAGCACAAGGGAAGGTATGTAGCCGATTCAACAGCCCTGTATATGGTGGCACTTGGAAAGACAGCAGAGCCTTTAGCCTACCCCACCTGGAGAGCAACATCAATGAACTCACCTGACCAGGGAATTCAGTGCACACCATGCCTGATTCAGGTCCCCAAACAACGAACCATATAGGTTCTGGGTCCTGTGCTGCCACCTTGTCAGGGCAGGGAAGCTAATTCACAGCTCCATCTACTACTAAAATATAGTACTCAGTCCCAACCATCTAGTAAGTCTGACCAAAGAATCCAGGCAACCACAGAGCCCATGCCATAGCCTCACTTGGGTAGGGCACTAAGCCAGCAGCCCTACCCAACTGCTCTCAGACAGTGGCACCACCTTCCTATTTCCATCCTTAGAGCTCAGACAATTACCTCACCCAAAACTAGACAATAAAATATCAGGTCCCACCTGTCCAAGGACTTTACCAGCAGACACACCCAGAAACCCAGACAGATGTGGCTGGTGAAGAACCGTCTCTGCCAAAGCAAATCTGTAAAGTCTGGAAGAGGAGCCCACTTACTCAAATGTGCATATACAATGTAAGGAATCAAAGATCACAAAAAATCAGGTAAATAGGATGCCACCAAAGGAAACTAATAAAGCTCCAATAACTGACCCTAAAGAAATGGAGATCTATGAATTGTCAGACAAAGAATTCAGGTAATCTTCTAAAGGAAGTTTAATGAACTAAATAAAACACAAACAGACAATTAAATGAAATTTGGAAAATAATGAATGAACAAAATGAGAGGTGGAAAAGGAAACAGCAGCCATCAAAACAAACAAACAGAAATCCTGAGCTGAAAATGGAATAACTGGGTTGAAGAATTCCGTGGAGAGTTTCAAAAGTAGACTCAACTATGCAGAAGAAAAAAAAAATCAATAACCTGAAGAACAGGACATCTGAAATTATCCAGATAGAAGGGGGAAAAAAAATGACTGAAAAAGACTAAAGAAAGCCTATGAGAGGGTCGCCTGGGTGGCTCAGTCAGTTAAGTGTCTGACTTGGCTCAGGTCATGATCTCACAGTTTGTGAGTTTCAGCCCCACGTCGGGCTCTGTGCTGACAGCTCAGAGCCTGGATGGAGCCTGCTTTAGATTCTGTGTCTCCCTCTCTCTCTGCTCCTCCCCCACTCATGTTCTGTCTCTCAAAAATAAATAAACATTAAAAAAATCTTAAAAAAAAAAAAAAAGAAAGCCTATGAGAATTATGTGACATGGTGAAAAGAGACAGTACTCATGGGAATTCCAGAAGAAGAAGAGAAAGAGAAACGGACAATAATGGCTGAAATTTTTCCAAACCTGGGGAGAGAAATGGACATCCAGATAGATCCACATGGCCCAAAGGACCTCAAATAGGTTGAGCCCAAATAGGGCTACACTAAGACACATTATAATTAAATTGTCAAAAGTCAGAGACAAGGTATTTTAAAAGCAGCAAGAGTAGGGGCAACTGGCTGGCTCAGTCACTAGAGCATGCAACTCTTGACCTTAGGGTTGTGAGTTTGAGCCCCACGTTGGGTGCAGAGATTACTTTAAAAAACTAAAATCTTAAAAAAAAAAGTAGCAAGAGTAAAAAGAGAAGTTATACACAAGAGAAGCCCCACAAAACTACCAGCAGATTTTCATATGCAATATCCAGCCCCAATCCATACATTTTGGTAAAACTCATGGCACAAGTGATCATTGAATTTCATTAGACTTTACAGTAAAAACAATTTTGAATCAAATCAAGTATCAACGATTAATTCTTGCAATTGAGAGAGTGATAAGTAGTGGCGGGCTACTGACTTGCTACCCTCTTTCCAACCTGTTACAGCCTCCTCTAGCATAGTGGGATGTATACACTCAGTATCCTCCAACCAGTCAAGGTAGAAAAAGGATGTAATCCACCATTCTCCAATTTAATTCTTTTCACACACAGAATGTACTCATCTCAAATCAGCAATCCTCCACTCAGAGGACATGAGTTCTCACTGGAAAATTATCACAATTAAGTAACCATAAGAAGCATTCAAATTCAAAAAAAAAAAAAAAGAAGCATTCAAATTCATAAAAAGCAAACTGTGCCTATTCACTCCTTCTCCACAGAAAATATAGGAACAATTAAGGAAAAAATCATGTCAACTGTCATGCGTATAACATTCTGGGATTTTTGAATCTGGGAAATATAAAGTATTTTTCACATACCTTCTGAATTTACCCAAGTTCTCCTCTTGGCAAGGCATATTTGTGTTAGATAGGTCATGCTGTATTATTATTATTCCAAACTAAGAAGTTAATTTAAGGCACTGATAAACTGAAAGAGGCAATCCGCTTGTTCTGACCATTCAAGTATCTTAACCACAAAGTCAAATTAGTGGAGAAAGGGATGCTTTACCCAACATTACGTTATCAACATCACTTTTGGTGAAATGGAGAGTAAGAACGAAACTAAAAGCCTAATTGGTTTGAAACAAGAAGTTTCCAAACAAAGAAACAGAATGTAGACTTTAAAATAAAACTGCTGCTCTAACAAACAGTTGGAACAGAAAATTATATTGTGTCTTCAGTCTTGTGAACATAACATTCAGAACATAATATTGTGAAGCATACATAACACACAGCAATTATAAAATATGCTCCTGGCCTGATGTGTCTATCCTGATGTGACTCAGCATGCTGTTCACTAGACAACCTCCCCCATCAACTGTGAGCATTTTGAGGCCAGAGGTCCTGTTCATCATTGGATTTTGTGCCCACTATGGAGTAGGCATTCAATATATTTTCTGAATGATGATTACATGAATGAAATGAAATCAATGAGTGACAGACCCTTCCAGGTCAAACTTGAAAAGCCTTTGGTATGAAATTCTATGTAATCTTATCCCAATGAAGATCTCTTTCCACAAGCTGGCTTTGTTTCGCCAGAACTAACTGGCCCAATGGTTCTGCTTAACATTCTCCAATGAGGTTAACAAGACTGATTATGCACATACTAGGCCAATTAATTGTGCCAAATTCTATGGTCAAAGACTGCAACTTCAATTGACAAGTTCAACACAGTTTCATATTTGGAATCATTAAAATCCCCTTAGTTATTAAAACAGTATAGACATTTGTTGTGAAAAAGTGTTTCTCCTTTGGTTCATGAGTCAGGTCCAGGACAAGAGTATGTTAACAAAACAAGTATGTTAACAAGTATGGACAAAAAGAGGTCCAAAATGAAGTCACTTATGCTAAGCTCTGTATCACCAAACCCAGACACAACCGAACTATAGTTTTGGCTCTTCCAGAAATGGAATTTTAAATCAGTCAGGGGCACCTGGGTGGCTCAGTCAGTTAAGTATCCAACTCTTGATTACAGCTCAGGTCATGATCTCATGGTTTGTGGGATCGAGCCCCAAGTCAGGCTCTGCTCTGACAGCAGGGAGCTTGCTTGGGATTCTCTCTCCCTCTCTCTGCCACCCCCTCAAAATAAATAAATAAACTTAAAAAATAATTTTTAAACCAGTCAATCAGGAATGGCCTAACTAGCACTAGACAATAGACATGCCTGATAAGACCTTTGCTGTTCCCTAAAGGGAAGTAGCTTTGCAATAACCAACCCATTTTTTTTTTTTTTGCCTTATGTAACTTCCTGTCCCTGCTCCCTTCTACCTATAAAAGTTTTTCATTTTGTACAGTTCCTTGGAGCTCCTTTCTATCTGCTAGTTTGGGTTCTACTGGTTGTAATCAATTTTTGCTCAAATAAAACTTTAAAAATTTTGAATATGCTTCATTTTATCTCTTGACAGTTCTAGTGTCAGAAGAAAGAACTCAAGAAGACTCTGATGGTCCCCAGGAAAAATGAGCAACAGCCATAGGTACCCATTAAGCCCCTTGAACTTGGCACTTCTTTGCTTCCTCTAGAGGTGGTGGATAAGTCCCTCTCAGTTCCTAGCTCTGTAGCCTTTTCATTGTGAGCTTTCAGACTATATTTGTTTGAGCATTCCTTTTTCTAGAGTGGATCTGGAAACCAGCCAGAGTCACACTATATCCAACTTAAAAACCAAAATGGGACTGAAGTCAGACTGGATCCAAACAAAATTTTGTTTTAAAATAGAACAAGCAGGGGCACCTGGGTGGCTCAGTCGGTTAAGTGTCCAACTTCGGCTCATGTCATGATGTCGCTGTTGGTGAGTTCAAGCCCTGCATTGGGCTCTCTGCTGTCGGGGCAGAACCTACTTCTATCCTCTGTCTCCCTCTCTCTCTCTGTCTCTGTCTGTCTGTCTCTCTCTCAAAAATAAATAAACATTTAAAAAATATAAAGTAAATAAAATAAAATGGGACAAGCAGAGATGCCTGGGTGGCTCATCTGGTTGACCATCTGACTCTTGATTTCGACTCAGGGTAATGGGTGTCAGGCTCAACACTGGGCATGAAGCATGCTTGGGATTCTCTCTCTCCTTCTGCCCCTGTTTCCCTCTGCCCCTCTTCCCTGCTCATGCATTCTCTGTCAAAAATAAATAAATTTTAGGGTTGCCTGGATGGCTCAGTCAGTTGGGCATCCGACTTCAGCTCAGGTCATGATCTCACCATTTGTGAGTTCAAGCCCCATGTCGGGCTCTATGCTGACAACTTGGAGCCTGGAGTCTGCTTTGGACTCTGTGTCTCCCTCTCTCTCTTCACCTCCCCTGCTTACATTCTGTCTCTCTCTCTCAAAAATAAATAAACATTAAAAAAAAATCTTAAAAATAAATAAATACATACATACATACATACATACATACATAAATTTTTAAAATTCTAAATAAATAAATAAAATGGAACAAGCAGGTGAACCCACTGAAGATAGTATTTAATTACAATTGCATAGTTGAGAACTTTTAACCTAAATAAGCTTATCCATCTATGAGATGCCCTAAAGAAAAAGGGGTTTTAACCAAATACCATAAAAAGTAGAGGGAAAATTATTTTTCCTCCTCTAATTTCTGGAGACCAGGATGAGACCCACTGGGACACCCTTCTCATTCCAGAGACTGTAGTTGGATCTTGGGTAAACCGGCAGAAACCAGAAAAGTGTGAGAATTCCTACCAAACTAAGTTCTCCCAGATCTGTGGTGCCTGGTTGAAAGAGGAAGGTATAATTTCACACAATCCTTTCCTTTCCAAACTCAGATTGGCAGAGAAAAAATATTTGCAAAAATTGGATCATTGAATTATGACTCATTAATTTGCTTTTGGGTACCCACTGGTTGGTAATCCTCTCCCAGGGACAGCTACTGCCTTCTTGTTTGCCTCACTTTGCATCCCAGGAAATGGGCTTAGCAATCATCAGGTTGGGGGCCACAAAAATATGGCCGGACAGAAATGTGTGTTGCACTCCATTTGTGGCTAGACATGGCTGGAAAGAAATGTGAATTGTACTCCATTTACATCTAGGGTCCTATCAACTATTGCCATGTTTGACAGAAATTATCCAAGTCTCTTTTGGTTATCTATGGGAGTGGTTCTGGATCTTGGGAGGGTAATATCTTTGCTCCCCTTAGGGACACCTCCTGTGTCCATGGGGTTGTTCAATACTGCCAGAAACATTTATGATTTGTCCCAGCTGAAACTTGACAAGATATTTGAAAGAATTTCTTTTTTTAAGTAGCTCTATTGTCAGAAGTTTGCCAAATTGGAAGCTGATATTTAGATCCTGATAGGAATTTTTTTTAGGCCTTTTCCCCTAAGTTTAAATGAAATGACATACCCAGAGGGAAAGAAAAACATTCTGAAGGCTTTATGGAAAGATTTACTAAAATATTTTGAAGACACACAGCTCTAAATGTAGAACATAGGAATCTTCTGATTTCCATCTTAGTTAAGATTTTTTTCCCTGATATAAAGATGCAAATTGGAGACAATGTGGTTGGATGGGTGGGTCTGAGTCTTGATATCTTTCTGGTTGCAACCCAGTTCTTTGAGGAATTAAAAACAACTGTACTCATCTTAAGGTTGAGTCTTCCCAAGAACAGAAATGAAGCTCTAGAAACAATCAAAGCCCACTAGCCTTTTTTCCAATCCCAAACCTTTCCTATCCATTTCAAAAGATTTGCAGGTATTATAAAAAATACACACACACACACACACACACACACACACACACACACACACTTAAGGAACAAAAGTCATTCTTGGTAAAACTTGCATTTTTTTTCTCTGTATCTTTTAAAATGTAAGTATTCGACATGGTCAGCTTTAGAAACCAAAGTACTTCTTATCAGAAGGAGAAAAAAAAGAAAAGGTTACCTTAAAAACTAGGCCTTGGGGCGCCTGGGTGGCGCAGTCGGTTAAGTGTCCGACTTCAGCCAGGTCACGAACTCGCGCTCCGTGAGTTCGAGCCCCGCGTCGGGCTCTGGGCTGATGGCTCAGAGCCTGGAGCCTGTTTCAGATTCTGTGTCTCCCTCTCTCTCTGCCCCTCCCCCGTTCATGCTGTCTCTCTCTGTCCCAAAAAATAAATAAACGTTGAAAAAAAAATTAAAAAAAAAAAAAACTAGGCCTTATAAAAAATCTTAAGTGTCTTCCACAATTATTAGTAAAAAGCTTTAGACCTCTGAGCAGATAATCTTAAATTTATTCCATCTACCAGAAACACAATTTGGATCCCAGTGTTCTTTTATAAACTAGTGAGTTTTGCATTATCATACCCATCTCATGGCTAAATTTTTTTTTAAGTTGTAAGATCTCTGTGTCTGTCTGTATGTTTATGTATGTCTGTGTATATAGATTGTAGATGTGTGATATTTTCTACCTCCAGACCAATATTTTTCTACCTCCAAATTGCCAAAATTAATCTTTAAAGAGCTCTATTTAGTAGACTTAAGGGAAATTAAGCATTTATATAAATCAAGTATACTCATAAAACTATTGAAACTAACCCAAATGTTTTGCAAATTCACATGATCTAGAATAATCTTCAAGAAATAAAAGTTAAAGTTTGTTGGCTTAATTAGAACAGGCATGTCTTTGATACTCTATCTGGAAAACCCAAAAGATTCCCCCAAAATTGCTAGAACTGATCCATGAATTCAGCAAAGTCAGAGGATAGAAAATCAATGCACAGAAGTCAGTTGCATTCCTATACACCAACAATGAAGCAACAGAAAGAGAAATCAAGGAATCGATCCCATTTACAAATTACACCAAAAACCATAAAATACGTAGAAATAAGCCTAACCAAAGAGGTGATAAATCTATACACTGAAAACTATAGAAAGCTAATGAAAGAAATTGGAGAAGATACAAAAAAATGGAAAAATATTCCATGCTCCTGGATAGGAAGAACAAATATTATTAAAATATCAATACTACCCAAAGCAATCTACATAT
Source organism: Felis catus (assembly GCF_018350175.1). Classification (NCBI taxonomy): domain Eukaryota; kingdom Metazoa; phylum Chordata; class Mammalia; order Carnivora; family Felidae; genus Felis; species Felis catus. The sequence continues at coordinate 42,955,452 of NC_058379.1, forward strand.
TCAATGCAATACCTATCAAAATAACACAAGCATTCTTTGCAAAACTAGAACAAACAATTTTAAAATTTGTATGGAAACAGAAAAGGCCCGAATAGCCAAAGCAATCTTGAAAAAGAAAACCAAAACTAGAGAGAGGTATCTCAATCCCAGACTTCAAGCTCTATTACAAAGCTCTAATCATCAAGACAGTATGGTACTGGCACAAAAACAGACACTCAGATCAGTGGAACAGAATAGAGAACCCAGAAATGGACCCACAAACATATGGCCAACTAATCTTTGACAAAGCAGGAAAGAATAGCCAATGGAATAAAGACAGTCTCTTCAGCAAGTGGTGCTGGGAAAACTGGACAGCAAAATGCAGAAAAAAGAACCTGGACCACTTTCTTACATCATACACAAAAATAAACTCAAAATGGAGGAAAGACCTAAACGTAAGACAGGAAGTCATCAAAATCCTTGAGGAGAAAGCAGGCCAAAACCTTTGATCTTGGCTGCAGCAATTTCTTACTCAACATGTCTCCAGAGGCAAGGGAAACAAAAGCAAAAATGAACTATTGGGACCTCATCAAAATAAAAAGCTTCTGCACAGCAAAGGAAACAATCAAGAAAACAAAAAGGCAAACAACGGAATGAGAAAAGATATTTGCAAACAACATATCAGATAAAGGGTTAGGATCCAAAATCTATAAAGAACTTATCAAACTCAACACCCAAAAAACAAATAATCCAGTGAAGAAATGGGCAAAAACATGAATAGACACTTCTCCAAAGAAGACATCCAGACAGCCAACCAACACATGAAAAAATGCTCCACATCACTCATCATCAGGGAAATACAAATCAAAACCACAATGAGATACCACCTCACACCTGTCATAATGGCTAACATTAACAACGCAGGCAACAACAGATGTTGGTGAGGAGGTGGAGAAAAAGGATCTCTTTTGCACTGCTGGTGGGAATGCAAACTGGGGCAGCCACTCTACAAAACAGTATGGAGGTTCCTCAAAAAATTAAAAATAGAACTACCCTATGACCCAGCAATTGCACTACTAGGTATTTACCCAAGGGATACAGGTATGCTATTTCAAAGAGGCACATGCACCCCAATGTTAATAGTACCACTATCAACAATAGCCAAAGTATGGAAAGAGCCCAAATGGATAAAGAAGATGTGGTGTATATATATATATACACACACACAATAGAGTATTACTCAGCAATCAAAAAGAATGAAATCTTGCCATTTGCAACCACATGGATGGAACTAGAGGGTATTATGCTAAGGGAAATTAGTCAGAGAAAGACAAATATCATATAACTTCACTCATATGAGGATCTTAAGATACAAAACAGATAAATATAAGGGAAGGGAAACAAAAATAATATAAAAACAAGGAGGGGATAAAACATAAGACACCCTTAAATATGGAGAACAAACAGAAGGTTGCTGGAGACATTGTGTGCTGGGACATTGTGTGGGAGATGGGCTAAATGGGTAAGAGGCATTAAGGAATCTACCCCTAAAATCATTGTTGCACTATATGGTAACTAACTTGGATGTAAATTAAAAAATAAATAAATTTTAAATAAATAAAAAAGAACAGGCATGCCTTTAGAGTTATCAGCATAAACATAATACTTTTATTCTAACCAGATTTCCTAAAAAGTCAAATAAGTTCATGTTCTCTATTTGTCATGTTATCTCGTTTGTCAGCAAGAAACACAAGTTAAGATGATGGTTAGCTGTTTAATGTCTTGTGAAATTTTCATGACTAGTCTAAACATAATTGTTAAGAACAAGTAAATTAAATAGATGTAAGTAAAAGTTTATAAATGAACTTTTCAACAATAATTATGCTTTATAGTATGTCTACTTAAAAATAGTTTCCAAAGTCTTTTTGGTAACTTGAAACCTTACAGTCATACTGAGATAAGTTAAATCATGGATATTTGTTGACTATATAGATCATTTCCAAATAAGATGAAACTGAAAAACAGTCAAATACTGGACCTCCCTAAGACTTTATTTCACTCCTATCACTGCTCCTATCACTGTGTTAATCCAATACCCTATGAAGGCTGCTGGAGATGGTCATTAGGTAAGATTTTAAGAAATTGCTATGGGTCAGCAACCAAAGAGATGTGACAAAATCAATGCATTTGTTTTTAAAAGCTGTCTTCAATATCTGTTATTTTCTAATTTTACATGGACCTTTTTATTCAATCTCCTAAAAATGTGACAGTGCAACAACTTTAGAGTTTAACGTTATGTTAAAATCTCAATAAAATAGGTCACATAAGGAAAGACAAACACTGTCTGATATCACTTACATGTGCAATCTCAAAAACCACCACCACCACAACAACAAATCATCATAGACAGAGATTGAATTTATGGTTTCCATAGACACATGGGTGTGGGGGAATTGGGTGAAGGTGGTCAAAAAGTACAAACTTCTAGTTACAAAATAAATAAGCATTGCAGTGCCTGGGTGGCTCAGTCAGTTAAGTATCCAACTTAGGCTCGGTCATGAGCCCCAGATCGGGCTCTCTATTGTCAGGGCAGAGCCCACTTCGGATCCTGTCCCTGTCTCTCTCTGCCCCTTCACCTGTGCATGCTCTCTCTCCCTCTCTCTCTCTCTCTCTCTCTCTCTCTCTTTCCCTCTCTCAAAAATAAACATTAAAAAAATTTTTAATAAATAAATAAGTATTGGGGATGAAAAGTTCAACATGATGACTGTAGTTAACAATGCTGTATCATATATTTAAAAGTTGCTAACAAAGTAGATCCTGGGGCACCAGAGTGGCTCAGTCAGTTAAGCGCCCCACTTCAGCTCAGGTCACGATCTCATGGTTTGTGGGTTCTAGCCCCGCACCGGGCTCTGTGCTGACAGCTCCAAGCCTGGAGCATGCTTCGGATTCTGTGTCTCCCCCTCTCTTTGCCCCCCACCTCCTGCTCTGTCGCTCTCTGTCTCTCAAAAATAAAGGTTAAAAAAATTTTTAATAAATAAAATTTTAAAAAAAGAAAGTAGATCGTAAAAATTCTCAACACAAGGGGGGAAAGTGTAACTATATGAGGTAATGGATGTTAAATTTACTGTTGTAATTATTTTGCAGTATATACATGTGTCAAGTCATTATGATGTACTCCTTAAATTTATACAATCAATTATATCTCAATAAAACTGGAAGGAAAATAAATAAATACTTCTGGTTTGGCTCTGCCTGATTCAGATCAATTTTTTCTCAAATAAACTCTTTAAAAAAATTTTTTTCAACGTTAACTCATTTTCCATTGTCTTATTTTACAGGATTTTCAAGGAGCAGCTAGCAATTTTTTCAGAAGTGCCAATTCTGTGGCTAACCTGTCATTTTTTAAGAGCACATTACATAATAAAAGTGAAAATATTTAACATTTAAGACTATCGGATTCATTTTAAAAGAAAAATAGCAACTATAACCACAGTTAAATGGGGAAATAGATTCCCAGTCAGTTCATCTCAAGGGCTCTGCAATTACTGAGACAATTATTATCATCTATGGAACATCAGTTCAAAGACGCCCCCTACCAGCTTGATGATTGCTTTTCAGATCAAGTGCCAATTTGAAATGTGTAACAGGACAGTTCCTTTCCTAAATGGTAATGCTCCATATTTTACTCTTGTAATCCAAGCTGCTTTTAGGAATCTTGAATTCAATATGATGGAAAAATAGAACAAATAGAACCAACTCTTTCTAAACTTTATACTGAAATATAAACTCACGTACAAGTAAATACACTGGTCATCAGTATAAACTTCAAAGAATTTTCACAAACTATCTAGCACCCCAAAACAAGAAACAGATTATCAGCACCTCCAGGAATGCCATCCTCTGTTCTCTTCTAAGAATCAGTCCTAACAAGGGTAGTCCTTGTCATCCCAACCTGTAACATTTAAATTGTGTTTTGTCTGATCTGTACTCTATGCAACTGAGTCATCCATATTATAGTTTTTTTGCAATAAATTACTCATTTTCTTTGTTGTATAGTATCCTAGTGGATGAATACAACACAAATTTATCAAAATTTATCATGTATCTATCATTGATGGGCATTGGGGTATCTTCCAATTTGGGGCTATAATAGTGTGGATGTGAATCTAATACATATCTTTTGGTGAACATATTGACACACTTCTACTGGGTAGATAGCTAAATATAAAAATACTTACGAAAATATCTTCCACTTTTGTAGGTAATGCCAGTTTTCAAAATGGTTGTACCAATTTTTACTCCCACTGTGGCACATGACAGCTCCCCATTATATCACTTGCTTCATATATTTAAATGATCAAAATACATGTATATCTCCTTATGTGGTTGATGCATGCCTGAAGGGAATTATGGGAAGACATCGTCAAACACAGGCAAAGTATAAAAATTAGTCTGTTTAGGGGTGCCTGGGTGGTTCAGTCGGTTAAGCATCGAACTTCGGCTGAGGTCATGATCTCGCAGTTCATGAGTCCGAGCCCCATGACAGGCTCTGTGCTGACAGCTCAGAGTCTAGAGCCTGCTTCAGATTCTGTGTCTGCCTCTCTCCCTGCCCCTCCTCTGCTCGCTCTCTCTCTCTCTCTCTCTCTAAAATAAAAAAACATTTTTTAAAAAAACTGTTTATATGAAGTAAAACAATCATCAGCACATAGAAGACCACACAGGACGGAACACAGTGAAGTTATAGGTGCAAGGAGGGAAAAGGCAGGTTGTTGTAGCCATGAGGCTCCAACAAAGCCTCCAGTGGCCAATGATACAACTTGAATTTCTTCCAAGAATTTCACCCATCTATGTCACCTTCAGGGATCTTTATGTATTCCTGGATCACAACTATTCTGGAAGCTCTAACTAAATATCTGTCTCCTCACGTTGGCCAGGCAACTTGAAATAATCTGACTCCCTTGGGGTGCCTGGGTGGCTCAGTCGGTTAGGCATCCAACTTCGATCAGGTCACGATCTCATGGTCCCTGAGTTGAAGCCCCGCGTCGGGCTCTGGGCTTATGGCTCGGAGCCTGGAGCCTGCTTCCGATTCTGTGTCTCCCTCTCTCTCTGCCCCTCCCCCATTCATGCTCTGTCTCTCTCTGTCCCAAAAATAAATAAACGTTAAAATTTAAAAAAAAAGAAAGAAAGAAAAAGAAATAATCTGACTCCCAATACATTCCTGAGTGTTTATTTTTATTGCAAAATTTTTCTTAATGTTTACTTATTTTTGAGAGAGGGAGAGACAGAGTGCAAGCTGGGGAGGGGTAGAGAGAGAGAGGGAGACACAGAATCCGAAACAGGCTCCAGGCTCCGAGCTGTACACCCAGAGCCCGACGCTGGGCTCGAACTCATGAACCGTGAGATCATGACCTGAGCCAAAGTCGGACGCTCAACTGACTGAGCCATTCAGGAGCCCCTGTTTATTTTTATTGTAAGAGTGGAAAAAAATCAAGTCAACCCTCAATAAACTATATTCCTAGCAAAAAGGCCACTTGAGATATTCTGTTACTCTTCTCCAACAAACTGTAAACTCCTCAAGTATAGCATATGCACATCATCTTTAATCCCAAATACTAATGACTGCGTGGAACACCATAGGTATTCCACAAATGCTTTTTAAATTGAATTGGGTAAAGCAATTACTATTATTCCCACTTTACAGATGAGCATGGTGCCAGACACACAGTAAGCCCCCAATTACGGTAGCTTCAACTAAATCTTATTCCACAGCAATGCCAGAACCATGCTGGAAATCACTTTATTTGTATGATCCCAATGAATAAAATTAGTAAAGGAGATTTCACTTCAATATAAAGAAAGTATTTCTAATACTCTATTATTTACTTCAGGAGTTACTGCTAATAAAAGTGCCACTTATGGAATATTTAGTATACTTACTCCACAGAAGTTATTTACTTAACACAGTACAGTTGTTGAGTATACAGGGAAAAGCAGAAACACTCCTAGTTTGAATGTTCATCGAAGTGGTAGCAAATGTATAATCACAAAAATAAATGTAAAATCGTAACTGCATTAGAGGTACATGGTTTATGATCTACCAGAGAGATGAGGAGGCTTAATGTAAACTATCACTTTCCCTAAGAAAGTGGTATTCAAGGTGACATCTAATGGCTGGTTAAGAGTTAACAAGAAGATTTTAAAGGGGCTTTGTTCTAAGCAAAGGCCCCTAATCAAGAGTGATGTGTTTTTGAAATTACAAGAAGGCCAGCATGGAATGGAAAAACTAAGAAGAGAACAGATGGACACTACATTGACCAGCTCACAAAGGGTCTTATGGACCTTATTAAGGATTTAGATCTTTATCCTAATATTATTAGGTAAGGATTTATTCAGTGTAACATTCTGACTTTCTCTAGCAATTTTTGGCAAGCTGCAAAGGACACAAAAAGATAGTAAAATGAGCTGAGGAATTTTAAGAATCTGATGAGGACTTCATTGTAATGGCTAGCCATGGGATTAGGGCCACTAGGGAAATAAAGTCTGAAGGAGCAGGTAAATGACACAAATAAATGGAAAAAGGTACCATGACCATGGATTAGAAGAATGAATATTGGTAAAATGTCCATACTACCCAAAGCAATCTATGGATTCAATGCAATCTTTATCAAAATACCAATAGCATTTTTCATGAAACTAGCACAAATAATCCTAAAATTTGTGTGGAACCACAAAAGACCCCAACCAGCCAAGGCAATCTTAAAAAAGATGAACAAAGTTAGAGGTATCACACTCCCAGATTTCAAACTGTACTATAAGGCTAAAGTAATGAAAACAAAAAAGTGTTTAAGATATTGACCAGACCACTATACTATAAGGCTAACGTAATGAAAACAAAAAAGTGTTTAAGATATTGACCAGACCTTCTCAAATCAAGTGTTAGCTAGTCAATTAACAAGGCAAATAACCCATCCTATAAAAATAAATTTTAATGTTAACATTAAAAAAGACTGTGGCTATAGTTTGGGGAGCTTTGTTTCCTTTATTCAACTTCTTATTTAAGGTCATAGACATCCAAGATCAGCAAGTTATTTGTTTTTGGTTATGGGCAGGATGCAAATATTTTTTAAATATTTAAATAACTTTAAAAAATTATAGTGATTAAAATATACAATCCTCAAATGACCTAAAGAAAGTCTACAAAGTATACTTGATGAAGAACTCTACCTCTTACACACTGCAGGCTGCAACAACTTTTAGCTCAAAGGAATCTTGATATTTTTCCAAAATGAATTGCAATATTATTAAGTATGAGGAAAGAGATGAACATGAAAAACTCACGTGAAATCAGACGATTTTAATATCATCAGTTGGAGAAGTGAAAATCAATGAAATTCTTTTAAAATATGAAATGATAAGAAAAGAAATTCCTAGAAAATAATCGTGTATACATATGCTTTCTAGACCAGATAGAAAGGATAGGTCTACGTAAATCCAAAACACAAGCCTTTCATAAAATATAAACGTACTCAGGCTACCAAGTAAATGATCATCTGCCACCTGACTTAAAAACTGTAAAGTGACATATTCTAAAGCACATCCTGGAAACTGCTCAAAATGCAGGAAGTGTCTGCTTCCAGCCCGGCACATTTGTTCTGTAGCTTCAACTCCAAGCATCCCATATTTCCTCCGAGGCCATGGCTTATAAATCAGATGAGATTGGTCATCTTGCAACAAAATGGATTTCTAAAATGTGATTTTGAAGAGATTGGAAAGTGTAATACAACAGGTTTTTCAGTCTTCGGTGCTGAGAAATGGTTGTTTTATTGACGGATCTACTGAGAATATGATATTACTCCAGAAAGATGTAGGCCTGTAACATTTCCAGGAGCCATATCATTAGATGCTTTATTCCAGGGACTAAATAGTCAGGTACCAATTATGTGCTTTCCTCCAAAAGATAAAATAATAATGATTTGAGGGCTCCAGTCTGTGTTTATTTCTGAGTTAATCGTGATATTTCAATAAATCCACAAAGGAAAGCCTTAATGATGAGTTCCAATGAAATTTAAATATTCTAATATAGGTAGATGGTTAATTATAATATAGATGTATAGTTCCCACTTTAAATGTCACTATTGCTAAAAAGAAAAATCCAAACAAATGCATTACAAAGTGGTTCTATATTTGCATTCATAGAAGCATAATGTATTTCTAGCCTTCACATCGACATACACAAAATAAGGAAGTTTTGGAGTCAATACCCTGCTAAATTAATTCATTGTTGCCTTTCCAGCTATCCAAGCACTAGATGGCCTTTCGCCTTTTCCTCCCACAGCAGTTCAGAAAATACCCATTCTCCCCATCTCCCCTCACCCCTAGCTTGCATTTAATGACTAAAATTCATGCAAACTGGCTGCTCTTACAAGCACATAAGGAGATGGCAAAATCTGGAACCAGGTGGATGACAGCCAGTTAATTGGATCTTTCTTCTCCAAACACCAGGGGACAGCTGGTTTGCATTGTTGTTCTAATGAGCTATGCTGAAATTGAAGCCGGTCACATTAGCTGGAGCTCTTTTGGTGCTATGTACAGTCTTGGAAATCACCCTTATCATGGCCAGAAGCTTTTATGGTGAAAAGAATAAAGTTTCCTTTGAAAAATGCAATCCAGTATTAAGGGAAGGCAGCAGTGTTTCGTGGTTGCCCCATTTTAGTCCTCACGTTTCTAAATGATCATTTCTTCTGCCACATATTCACTCATGGGCATATATATCTGATATGAATGTGTGTGTCTGCATACCACATGCATACACACTTCACTGGATACTCCTGTGGGAGACGTGGCAGCATGAGTTCAACGGAGACAGAATGAGTTTAAGCTTGTAGGCTTGGTAACCAGAGCCAAAGGCCAAAAGCCATTTTAAAAATAAGAATAAAGCACAACAATGGAGTAGCTTTGTAAACCTTACTCTTTCGGGGGCAGACCCATGCAGTGTTAACACCTTTCTTAAATAAGAGTGAAAGAAAAGAAGGGAAAATTACTTGGAATATTCCCATTTTAAATGTAAGTTCTAGAAAATGTTAGTAAATTGATAAAAATTCAGAATCATAGGATTCTCCCCTCCCAAAAATCAAGTCTCTGAGGTCACTCACTGGTTACATACATAGGTAAAGGCCTGTGTTGTGAGGCTGTCAAGCATTCAACATTTGGCCAAGATGCTAAAATGTAATTGGGTCTCTGTTTTCATTTCAATTTTTCAGAAAGACATGAGATGTCTTTTTTTTTTTCAGTGTGAAGTATTAAGATGGTTCCAAAGTGGCATCAAAATATAAAAGATTTAATAAAATACTTAAGCTTTGAAGGATTTTCTTTTTCCTTCAGGACAGTCAGAAGGCACACAAAGAATGATGGTTAGGCAAATCTATAAAAATATTGATGAAATTGAAAGGTTTCCTGGCAATAAATTTTATGGTTCTCTGGCTCTCATTTTTCCAAATTTCCTTTGATTTTCTCTTTTACTCTAAAATTTAAGATCTTTACATTTTCACTTAGCTATCTAGAGGAATGAGGTGTTACTCAGCATTAAAATGCGTCACACTGCAACCATTCCCTTATAAGAGACTCATCTAAATGATAATGAGCATGAAAAATTGATTATCTCCTAGGTTGAACTGGTCTTTGTGTTTTTCATCTGGCAAATCTAAGACTGCTAGAACAGATCTCAAAACATAAACATGCCAGCAGTGCAATTAATAGAATAGTTACAGGCAAATCTACAGGATGTTACCTATTTTAGGCAAACAGCTTCTCAAATAATAGTGATTCATATCATAATTTCAACAGAAAAGGGCTAATGTGAATTTTTAACTTCCTATTTAAACTTGTATGTGGACTGTTTCCTTAAAATCCTCTAATCCAAGGCAAAAGATAGATCACAGAGTTTTCAGGCATACCAAAATATGAATTACAATGACCTAACCCTCTGATAAATAAATAACCTGACAAAGATATTTGATGAGAAAAGCAGATTTTGTATGAGACTATATGCTGGGGCTTTCTGGATCTTTATCATCTTCCAATTTTCTATCCTCAATTTTTTATATTCTCCCCTTTAAAATATGTATCCTCTCCAAGGTTTCAAGTTTCTTCTATGACATTTCCCAAGCTATGGTTCTAACCTTAATCTTTGTAAAGATCTACAGGTCCGAATGCCCACAGGAAGTCTCCATCTGTATCATATACTCCCAAAACACATTCTGATTCAGCATTCACAAACCACCTCATTCTCCTGATTTCTCCATTTCTATGAATGGTGACCATTCATTCTGTATTACCCTGCGGTTTTCTCTATCATAACATATTGTGCCATTTGTGATTTTCTGCCTATTTTTAAGGGCACCCCTGGAGTGTGAGATCTTCAAGGTAAGGAAGGTTTTGTTTTGTGTGTATATCCCCAGAAATTATTTTCTACATTCCTAAATATTGTTATTTAATAATGTTGAATAAATTGTCCTATAGCAAGCACTTGATTCATATGTACCACATAGCTATCACACTCAAGTTTGAAAATGAATATGAACATTCATATTGATATAATTATTAAAATATGAATACCAACTGGTAACATTTGAATATGGATTGAATGTTTGATAACAGTATTATATTATGGTTAACTTTTCTAAATTTTATTATTGTTCTATGTTAGAATGTTATGTGATTGTGTGTTAGAAAGTCCTTGCTCTTAGGAACTATGCGAACATATTTAAGACTGAAATATTAGGACACCTTGAACTCACATGTTAGTTGTCATTATTGTTGACATTATAAATGACTTTGTTTTTAAAATAAAACTATTAAATAATGTGCTAAATTCAGATTTTGTAGGATGGAGTCCTGTATTAAACCAAGACAGTTTTGGAATCTAATTAAATGTTCTTACTCCTAAAGGAGTTCTGTCATACCTAATCTCATATAATTCTAACATAATAAACACTTGACATCCCCAAACCAAAAATAGGATTCCAGAGGGTGTTTGAGTAGTTAGATGCAATAATGAACCAAAGCCTGCTTACATAGTCTATACTATACATCATATATTTTTATTAAATATGTGCCTGATTTGCCTGCCAGGACTTTTGTCAAATGTGTTAAGAAATGTTAAAACCTGTAAGTTGATAGATTCAACTTCAAAAAATTGTGACCTGGACCTGAAAATTCTACTGAAGGTAAAAAAATAAATCTACAGGCACTACAACTTTGCACCTTCAAATGAGTTTCAGATATTCTCCCTTCAAATTCCTACCACATTTCACCTGAGAACTTGGGGAGAGATATATATCTTGGGTTTTCATTTGTTCCAGGAAAGGGAGAGAAAAAGGCACTGAAACACAGAGGAAAAAAAAGAAAGAAACAAAGAGAGATAAAGAATATGAATCTTCTATATGATTATTTTTCATTGATTTTCATGCCCACCCCACCCCCTATGGCCAACATTCAAAGAGTTCTAGGACTGAAAAGAACCTTAATAATCACTCACCCAGGGGTGCCTGGGTGGTTCAGTCAGTAAGCATGGGACTCTTGATTATGGCTCAGGTCATGTTCTCACAGTTCATGAGTTTGAGCCCAAGTTGGGCTCTGTGTTGACAGTGCAGAGCCTACTTAGGATTCTCTCTCCCTCTGTCTCTGACCCTCCCCCTTTCACATACTCTCTCTCAAAAATAAATATATAAACATTTTTTTTTAATGATCACTCACCCAGAGGTGTTTCAAACTGTGTGCCAGAAATCCCTAGAATTCTTTGGCAACCCTTGAGGGTCATTTTGAAAATCAAAGGATAACCTGACCACTGCTTCCACCAGACCCACCCTACAATTATCTGCTTTACCTACTGGGGCTCTGGGTAATATCTCATTTGAAAAACTAGGTTCAGTCCCACCACCATGCAGCTGACAAAACAGAACAGAAAAGTTAAGTGACTTCTCAAGTCCACACAGTGTTAGACCATGATTAGAACCCAGCCAGCAAACCCTCACATTTCCATTGCCATTTCCACAGCATCTACATGACCTAAAAACTTTATTCAAATGAATACCCCTGTGTCTCAGCCCAGGAGATGCCAATTCAATGGGTCTGGGCTAGGGCCTGGGAATATGTATTTTAGCTGATGTCCCAGGTGATTCTGATTCAGCCAGTCCACAGACCAGCATTTGGAAACCACTGCTACCTCTACTCACAAGAAATACAATTTATATTTAATCAATGCTAAACACAGGGCTCAGCAACCTGCCTCTCAGGATCCTGCATATATATTTGCTCCCTAGGGACAGCTCTCAGAGGCTGGGGAAACAGCATGTTCACCTTGGCCTTGGCCCTAAGGCCTCTTCCAGATGGCTCCTAAATGAGCTAGAGGAATCAGCAGCAGCTTTTCAAAAACTTATATACCTACCCATGTGGTCTAAACAAAATGAGTGTTTAAGAAGTCAGAAAAAAACCTGATTGGGCATAGGAGACAAATGAATAATTGCACCAACTGTCTCCCTCTGCTCCCCACTCTCTCAACATGAGCCCCATGGCAGAAACTCTCAGGCAGATATGTAGCTGACCATGCATGCAAGGTGGACATCATGCGTTGGCAATGCTAAATCAACAACATAGTCCCTGTTGGGAAGAGAGAGGAAAAAACTAGAAAAATGCCAACCAAAGCAGCCCCCACCTCATGAAAGAAGCTTTAGTTCTTTTATTGTGGATTTTCCACTCATAAACATTACTATCAGTCACAAACAGCATGGTCTACTCTCATTCTTGGGAGGAGACTGCTCTTCCCAGCCTCTTTATAATTAGAGTTGGGTGACTAGCTCTGTCCAATGAACTCTACACAGAGGTACCATGCATCCCTTCTGGGCAAAGGCAGTGAAAAGCTCCTGCACAATCCTCCAGGTCTGTCTTCTCCTATTACCCTGGACTGGAATCCAGCTGTTAATATTCAGAAAGAAGCAGAGGGATCCCTAAATCACTGCTTGAAACAGAGCTGCCCTACAGAGCATGAGGGTCTGCAATATACTACACAAGATCAAGAAATAATTCTTGGGGCGCCTGGGTGGCTCAGTCAGTTAAGCATCCAAATCTTGATTTCAGCTCAGGTCATGATCTCACAGTTTGTGGGTTTGAGCCCCATGTCTGGCACTACACCGACAGTGCAGAGACTATTTGAGCTCTCCTCTCTCTCTACCCCTCTTCCGCTAGTGCTTGCTCTCTCACTCTAGCTCTCCCTCTCAAAATAAATAAACTTAAAAAAAAAAGAAAGAAAGAAAGAATTCTTCACTATCTTGAGCCACTGGGATTGCAATGTTAACTTGTTACCTAAGCATTATTTAGCCTGTCCTGACTCATCTCTTCCTATCCCCACACCTACCACTCCCCACTTCTATCTATCAGAAAAGGGATTGCTCCTACCCATGCATCACCTAAATCAGAAACAGAGGCTTTGTTCTCATTGGTTAGATCCCCCACAAAATCCTTTTTAAAAAGTGAAGTCCAAAGTATTGTTGGATCACCTGTTTTGTGATGTTATCTACCAAGACATAGTTGAAAAATTAAAACCAAACACTTGTTTTAACTTGATCTATAGGTAAAAAAAAAAAAAAAAAAGGATGTAAAAGAGACAGAGGTCCCTATGAAGTCCCAACATCATGATTCTTGATTCAGGGTCAAAAGCAAGAGTGTCTAAAAAAAAAAATGGCTAGTTCAAACACCAGAGTAGATGCTCAAGCCTGGCTCCAGATCAGCCTAGGTCCCCAGGTGACTAGGTCCAGTCAAAAATCTTAATGTCATAGCAAATGCAGATACAGGATGAAGACAATATCAGCAAAGTCTCTCTCTTCACAGTGATGATTAACAGAATTACCACTGCTTCTCTGCACAAAGGTGAGCTCCCAGATTCATGCCACCTTAGAAGTGCCCGTTACAAGACTCAGAAAATAGGTGTTAAATATGTTGACCTCTTATAAAGCTATCTATACCAACAAGATGACCTTCTACACTTCAACCAGCCCTGGTGAGCAGGCGGATGATGTCCCTGTCAACGTGTAATCATCTAAGGGAAGGAACCATGGTTCATACAAGCACGAAAAAAATACTGAAGCAGGGTTTCAAGCTCCCCAGCATAACTGTGACCTAACAAAAACAACAAAAGCATCAGTCGCACATAAAGATGACCTAAGGAGCAGGGACAAAGGACCTTGGTCAAGAAAGGCTTCCCAGCAGCTGCAAGTCTCAATGGACAGAAATCACAGTTTTTTAGCCAATCACAGATAACATCGATGCTAACTATGACTCTGAAATACTGCAGAGTGTTGATGGGGAACAGACCAGGAATTGGTTTGTCCTGTGCTGCACTGTGATCGGCATCAGCAAAATAGATTCCCAAATACTAACCAAAACACAACTACATGGGAAAGAAGGCAGCAACTCAGAGCCCAGAGTGGGAGCCCAGGCATCACTAGTGGGGCTCCAGGTCTCACATCAAACCGGGAGAGCGGATGACATGGTGGGGAAGTACATTCTCAGATGACAAGGAATCCAATCTTCCAAAATTAAGGCTTTGGCCCTAAATCTAGGGCCAGCCACAGTTCCTACTCCGGAAACATCCCTCTAATTTCTTCTATTCATGGTAACCTCAAAGTTTAATACAATGAATGGAATCTCAAATACCCCTAAGCAAACACATAAATACACAGGGAAACTCTGGGGTCCACTTCTAAAATTGGGGATCCAGTGTCCTATGACCAGAGCTCAATGACACTTTGTACTATTTTTCATTATTTTAAGATTTTTCTGCATAGAACTCTACCCACGGTTAAATATGCACAATAAATCTGCTCTGATTTCTGCTAAGTCATGATGAAATTCAAATCTAAACCTCATGCTGATGGATCATGTATTACTGGAGACTTCTCATTTCAAAGCCCCTTTCCAGGCCAACTCTGAAAACATTGTTTTAGTCAAATAATTATTTAAATGTGTGCTCATAGGAAATATTATCAAATTATAGTAAATGAACAAATGCAATTAAATAAAACTATGGCTCCTCATGAGCATATAATGATCTGAGATGTTTGGCCCCAGGAAATGTAGATAGAGTGGACATTAATCTTTGTCCACTGACTAGGTGTGCAAAATAATCAATTTTTTAATAAATTAACTTAATTTCTGGCTCATTCCCCATCCCACAGCTTGGAAGGGACACCGCCCTCTTCAGGGTCATGTTGAGGTCATCTGCCTTGATAAATTTCTGTTTAGGTACCCACTGTCCTGGATCACATAGTTTTCTTCAGATCCAGAAACTTCTTGTGGCTTCTGTTGCTCTGTCTGGGGGTAGAGAGATATGTTTAAGGCTGGAACCCCTAAGCCTGAGGTCAGGCCTTCCCCTATGCATGCACCATGTAGCCATTCTCTTTGGGATCTTGCTGCCTCACCAGTTACTACCATGAAAATGGGCCTGAGTCCTCACTGCTTCTCTCTCACAGCTGAGAGAATCATGCCTTCAGTCTAGTAGAAGACCATATATCCTTCCTTCTTCTTTCAATCCAGTCTGATTCTTCCTCTAAACCTTCTCTTCTATTACCTTTGCAAACCATCTCATCCTCTTACAGACTTGGATTTTTAACAATAAACATGATGATGGATCACAGGCTGTTTCTGTGTTTAGTGATCCAACTCAAAAAACAAAATATCTTAACTTTTAGTTTAAAGAACAAACTCAAGCACACAGAGTATTCTCTAATCTGTTGTGGTATATTTCAATAAACACTAAAGTATTTTTAGCATCTGCTCACAGAACACAAAGGAAAAGAGTAAAATATCAGTAAATTATAAAAAATTGAACTTTGAATAACTACACTGCACAGCCTATTTGATTGCCTTCTTTTCACCAATTAGTGTCACTCAATTAAATCAGATGAATTTTCACTTAGTCCACTGGATTCAAGACTCATTAAAGCAACTGAACAACTTCCATTGAGTTTTTTTTTCTCCTACTCATACACACCCCATCAGATTGGCTCACAGCCCCACTAAGAGGCTGCTGGCAGCTCCAAATAAATGATATTGAAGTTACTCTCATATTTCTGTTAATTCAGCCTAGTTTTCTTTGGCTTAAAGATGGTATCTCTAAGTGTTCATAAATATGCATGTAAGAGAACTTGTAAAACTTAGATTTTTTTTTTCTTTTTGGCCTTCCAGGAATTTTGAAGTCACAGGTCTCTAGGCTAAGAAGAAATACCAGTAGTCAATCAGCACATCAAATTTACTAGGACTAAAAGAATTATAAAAGCAAACAACAATGACACACCTATCACCTACCAGCTATGAAACTGGCAATTTTGAAGCACTATAGAAGTGTTAGGAAGACTGAAGGGAACAAGGAGGGACACTCTCACACACTGTTGGTGGAGGAACAACATTTCTGGAGGACCAGTTACCTGTATTAGTTAAGGAGGCACTAGGTGCTATAATGGATAAACCCCTGTTGTCAGTGGCTTCACATAAATGAGTAGTTCTTACCTAAAGTCTGAAAAGGGTAATCCTCATTGGTGATAGGGGTCTCTCATCCTCTCACTGATAGAGAGGATGACAGAGCCTGATCGACACAGACTCCACCATCATCAGTTGGCTTCCAGGGTCACTCAGGCATCAACACTTGGCTGAAAATGGGAGGAAAGGTGAAGCCATAGAGAAGGCCCACCGGAAGGTAACACACATTAGTTCTGCTCACTGTCTCTGGATGATAATCAGGCACATGGGCCCCTGAGATGCAATAGGAGCTGGGAACAGCTGTTCCTCAGCAACGAATCTCCACTATGGATGCAGGGCATTAGATTATCTCTGACAAGAAAGCTAAATAAACATAGAAATACACAAACTGTGTATTTATACAGTATATAAATACACAGTTTTTATATACACATACACACACATATATACACATAATGTTTTAAAAGTCATATTCTTTGACCAAGCAATTCTATTTTTCAAATTTTATCTAAGGTAAATAAATGGATACATGCATAAAGATATTCACTGAGGGTCACCTGAATGGTAGAGCCAGGTTGGTAGAGCATGTGACTCTTGATCTCAGGGTTGTAAGCTCAAGCCCCACATTAGGTGTAGAGATTACCTGAAAATAGAATTAAAAAAAAAAAAGATGGGGGCGCCTGGGTGGCGCAGTCGGTTAGGCGTCCGACTTCAGCCAGGTCACGATCTCGCGGTCCGGGAGTTCGAGCCCTGCGTCGGGCTCTGGGCTGATGGCTCGGAGCCTGGATCCTGTTTCTGATTCTGTGTCTCCCTCTCTCTCTGCCCCTCCCCCGTTCATGCTCTGTCTCTCTCTGTCCCAAAAGTAAATAAACGTTGAAAAAAAAATTTTTTTTTAAAAAAAAGATGTTCACTGACATTTTGCTTATAATAGCAAAAAAAAATTAGAAACAACTTAAAAAATATTTTTAGGTAAATTAGGTTAAATAAATTCTGGCCCATTTGTTTAATTAAAAACTGTTCACAAATCAAAAATGATGTTATATATGTTTACTTATTGATTGATATGGAATTTACAAACCAGGATACACAGAATGAGCTCATTTTTATAACAAAAAAAATGTCTGATAAATATATAGATTGGTTGACTCACCATGTAGAATCTAGATTCTCCACCTTTTATTACAGTTTCTAAAGTTCCTTTTTATCCATTAACTTAGAAGCATTCAAGATCTGAGAGACTGACTCTGGATAAAATATTCTCAAGAGTCCAACTGACAAACTACAAAGTTGATTTATTCTTTCACACTGAAAATATGCAGTGAAATTTTGCTACTAAAAATGCCTGTTTCTTTTCTTTAAAAATACCTTCACCCTGTTATTGAGAAACTAGGAAATCAAGTTTCTCTATCAGAAGTTGCTTCATGAGCTCAATTCTCAAGAAGAAAAAAAAAAAGTGATACTCTTGAGACTTTTTTCCAGGCTTGGAAAATCCTCAGCTGTTATTTCACGCACTTCCTCTCTATGACACGGACTGTGTTAGACCCTGAGGATGCCAACATGGACAGCACAGTATCTGCCATTTCAGAACTCAAGACAAGAGAGACACCAGCGTAAACAGCCATTGTGATCTGTGAGCAGAGTTTAGTAAGGGATGCCCACAAAGTCCTATGAGAAGCACCCAGCCCAGTCAAGAAGGATTCCAAGAAAAGCCAATACTTGGGTGAAATCAAAATGGCTAAGAAACTCTTCCACAAACAAGTGAAGTGAGGAAGGACCTTCTAGTCAAAAGGACAAACATATGCAAAGAAGATATTATGAGGTCAAGGACTGTGAACACTGGAGAAATGAAAACCAAGTTCCCAAAGTGAAATGATATAATACATACAAAACACTGAGCATGATGCTTGGGATACAGTAGGTACTCAAATGTCAATGTCCTTTCTCTTCTCCTTCCCCAACTCAGAGCAACTGAAGCAGAAGCAGGGTAAGAATTAAGTTTTGTGAAGCTTTTATATTTGGGGGGCTCTTTCCAAGAAAAATAATACAAAATCAGGCAGAGAGTCTTGGAAAGGGCCCATGCAAAGGTCCATGTCCTTGGAAAGGACATAATGCTTATGCTTCACTAGCTTCAGTCAGTGTTCCTTTGGCGAATAAAGGAGTGATGGTGGACATGGAAAGAGCAGGTGTAGTAGCAGCTGAGCACTATGGTGAGCAGTGTAAGACACTCCCCACACTTCCCTATAGGAATGAAGAACTTACTCTCCAGCTGCTAGGAGTACTGCAAGGGGCGTGCAGCTCATCCAAGCAACACACCTCTTTTCTGGGGCATTCTACAAGGTATAAAGGTCCATTCCTTTTGCATGGGTCCAAGTTGACACATAAACACAGAAAACTGAAATATCATCATGCCCCCCGCACCCATTAGAGTAGAGGTGTATGGGGCCAGATAATAAATGGAGTCCTGACCCATGTCCAGATCACAGTCAGTGCAGTAGGTCCACTGACCCACCTGGTGGTCATATTCTCATCCCCAAATGTATAATTGAAATGGACACAATTGCTAGTTGCCAGAACCACTGCACTGGTTCTTTGGCCTATGGAGTAAGAACTAGAATGGTGTGGAAGACCAAGTGGTAATCTTCCAAAATACAAACCCCCACCACCACAAGACAGAAAATCAAGAATAATACTGCCTCCTAAGGAGAGTGGCTGAGATTAATACCATATTTAAAGAATTAGATTCTATTCATTTAATTAACCATCCTGGTCCCTGAAAACACTAGAAGTCTTCCAGAGTAGACATGGATTGCCACAAATTCAATCAAGTAGTATAACCCCACTTGCAGCTGCTGTGTTGCATGTGAAATCTTTGCTAGAGCAGCCCTGAGTGCACGGTAAGTGGCACGGATCTAGCAAATGCATTCTTTTCCATCCTACCAGAAAAGATCAGAAACAGTGTACATTCACCTGAAATGAACAACAGTAAATATTTATAGTCTTATCCAAGGGCTATGTTAACTCTCTCACCCTCTGTCATAATATAATCCAACAAAAGACTGACTGGACATCTCAGCACCACATTGGCCCACTGTATTGACACTGTGCTAATCACAGCAGATAAGCAAGATGTGGCTGGTAGATTAGAGGCCTTGCTAAACACTTGAACTACAGAGTATGGAAGATATACCCTCTGAAGATTCAGGACCATATCAGTAAATGTTTACATAGCATTATCAATTTTAAATGTCTAATGGACTGGAGTAAGCCAGGATGTCTCCTGCAAAGTAAAGGACAAATACTATAATTTGTGTTTCCCACCATGAAGAAGAAAACACAAAGTATGTTTCATACCCAAGAATATTGCTTCAACACATAAACCAAATTTCCAGCTTTTAGTGCAGAGTATGAAGAGCTGTCAGCTTTTTTTTTTCCCCCATTGGGATCAGAGCAGCAAAGGGCTAGGCAGCAGGTCTAGGCTTCCCTCTTCAAGCAACCCTCTGCCTTTTGGACCAAGTATCCCAGCAAAGCCTGTGATAATAGAGGTTTCAGTGGTTAGAAAAGATGCCATGTGCAATGTATGGTAATGACCTATGGAAGAGTTATAACACTGATCCACTGGGTTCTGGGGGCATGCCACCTATAACAGAGAATTACACACCTTTTGAGAAATCGTTCCAAGCATGTTACTGAGCCCTGTTAGAGAGGGAATGTCTGACCATGGGACACCAAGTCAGAACTGCCCCTGATGAACTGGACATGTCAGAACCATCAAGTCATAGGTTGGACAGGTCCAGCTGTAAGTTGGTACATGTGGGATTGAACACAAGCAGGGACAGAGAGCACAAACAAGCTGCACAAGCAAGTAGCCCTGACACATGTCATCTACCACTGCTACACACACCCTCTCCCTCAATGCACACCTCTGGTCAGATAAGCAGTCCCTGTGACCAGCTGATGATGGAGGAAGAGAAAATATATGACTCAAAACGGGTCAGCTCAGTATGTGAATGAAAGCCAAAAATGAATGCTGACTGCACTACAACCCTACTCTGAATTGGTCATGAAATACAGTGGTAAGGGAATTCTTTTCAACAAGCAGAGCTTTGGGCAGTGGCCACTTTGTGAAAAGACAAGTGGCCCAAGAGACTGTACATGAACTCATGGGTAAATGGCCTGGCTGATTGGTCAGGAGCCTGGAAGAAAAATGTAAGATCAGGGACAAGGAGGTCTAAGACAGAAGCATGTGGATGGACATACAGGAGTAGGGACAAGGTGACAGATCTTCATATCACATATCAAAGCCCATCAGAGATAATCCATCACAGGAGAGACACTAAGCAATCAAGTAAACAGAATAACTCAGCTAGTTGATGTCAGCCAGCTTCTGTCAATAGCCACCCATAGCAGACACAATGGAACTTACATTACTAACTACTACTCCATTAAAGGAGTAGTTATGGTGGCACAGATGGAGGCTATATGTGGGTTCAGAGAATGACCTTTCACCTACCAAGGGTGATCCAGCTACTATGACTGCTGAATGTTTATCTTACCAATGGCAAAGACCAATGCTGAGTTCCCAGTACAGCACCATCCTTCAAGGGGCCAACCACCCACTGGTAACAAATTGATTACATTAGACCTCTTCCTTCATAGAAGGAATACTCATTTTTATAGGAACAGATATATATTTTTTAAGAGATACAGTCTGAGAAATTTGCCTTTCCTACTAGCCAGCATTACTGTCCAAAGGCATACAGAACATTTGATCCACTGGCAAAGCATCCCACATAATATTGCATCAGACCAAGGAATGCATATTGTAGGAAAGAAGCTATAAGAGAGGACAGTGACCAAAGAATCTATTCTCATATAATGTCCTACAATACCAGGAAGCTTAGAGCTGATAGAATGATGGAACAGCCTATTGAAAGCACAGCTGAAGAGTCAACTCCGAAATACTGCCTTGCAAGGATGGGGGAGATCGGCCATCCTTCAGGATGGAGAGTACATTGTAAATCATTTATGTTTATACAGGCATTGCATCCCCAGCCAGTAGAATAAATGGGTCTGAGAACCAAGGAGTAGAAGCAAGAATGGCTCCATATACCATTATTCCCAGGGCCTCATTTGGAAGATTTGTGCTTCCTGGCCCTGCAACTTGGGTCTCTGTGGTTTCACAAGTCCTGAAACCCAAAGAGAGAATACTTCCTTTGGTGGAACACAGCACAAGTCTCATTGAACAACCATAGCTCCCATCTGGGCACTGTAGTCTCCTCACACCAAGGGCTTAGACCCCATCAGGGATGAGGGTTTGGGTCACACAAACAAGTAACCCTCTAAGACCAGCAGAGTTGTTTTAAAAGGTAGTGAGAATCTGGAACAAAGAGCAGAGTAAGGTGACTACAGGTATCAATTGTGGCCCCAAGACCAGCTGCAAATGAAGAGGCTAGAGTTCTCAATGTATCTCTCTTCTAAGTGTGCCTCAGAAAGAGAAAGCCCCAAAGCAATACTAGAGGAGTTGCTTCCAAAATTCATACAAAGAAGTGGATCAAAATGGTCCAAGGGATGGAATGTGGTGGCTGCTGGGATGCAGTACCTGGAATGAAAGACTTAACTCTCAGCTTCTGCAAGTGCTGAAAGGAGGAGCTCTTACTTCTCAGACCCCTATGTAGACTGCTTCGACTGAAGAGAATGGCTTCACCCAAGATCACACCTCATTCCTAGGATGGCCAGAATCTAATGACTGATTGACATGTATGTGCAATGGCCCTGTCCCTGACTCAACTCCAGACCACTCTGAAGGGGTATCCCACATTCAGAAAACCCCACAGAGGGGCGCCTGGGTGGCTCAGTCAGTAAGGCATCTGACTTCAGCTCAGGTCATGATCTCATGGTTCCTGAATTCAAGCCTGGCATCAGGCTCTGTGCTGACAGCTCAGAGCCTGGAACCTGCTTCAGATTCTGTGTCTCCCTCTCTCTCTGCCCCTCCCCCCCTCTTTCTCTCTCTCTCTCTCTCTCTCTCTCTCTCTCTCTCTCTCTCTCTCTCAAAAATAAACATACATTTAAAAAGAAAACCCCACGGAGTCGGCTGAGGCCTCTGCTGAGACTGCATCACAGTTTGACCTCTCCCTCTGCCCAGTCCTGCTGCCCTCCCTTCTGCAGATGTTGACCTCAAGGGTATGTCCTAATAAACCCCTGTATGTTCATCTTCATCTCAGTCCTCATCCCAGGGAACCAAACCTGTGATATGCACTGAAATAGAGGCACCAAAGATATTTGCCTGCCAGGTAAATTCTCTCCTTTGAATGGTAGGTGATAAACACCAATACATTTACCATCCAACTTGCCTGCATCATTATCTACTACAGACAAGCAAAAATATAACTGATTTGATCATAGTTTACTTTTATTAAATATAAATATATATGAGATACTATCTAATGTAAGGGGTCAGAATCCTATCATCCAGATGCCCAGAGTTTGATTAGACTTTTTCTTCAAAGATGATTCACTACAAACCAGATAAAACCCCTGATTCATTCTTGTTTTGGAAGTAACTGCCGAAAAGACTAATTACATGTCCAGTGGGCTAGCTCTTTCCATTACCAGGTTGCTCTTAAGTTTTCGGCAGCAATACTTGGAGTCAGATCTGTGCTTCTTTGTTTCCTAAAATCTTACCCCTCCATATCAAAGAAATGCCTAGATTGAAAACAGTTTACGATCATGATATAAAATAACCATAACGGAGGAGTTTAAGGTTCTTAACACAGACCTGTTGCTAAAGATAAACACCTTCCTCTCCTGAAGTCTCCTTTCCATCATCTGTTTGCAAAAATGGGGAAGGGAGAGGTAGGGCTAGCTTTTCCAAAAACATTTTGTTATAAGCATGTGTTACTTCATAGTGGAAATAATAAAAATTATTTTATTATTTGAAAAATAAACTTGATAGGTAATTTCTAAGTTTCCATCCAATGCTAACATTTTATGAACCTCCATGTAGTCACATTGAGCTAAACTGCATTTAGTTCATCATCTCCAGCCCATATTTCACTCAAAATAGGGCTTCAGTAACTATCTGCATGCCTACAATTTCCAAATGTACATCTCCCAGCCCTACTCCTCCTCTAAGCACCAGACTCGTATACAACTCCCTGCTCCATTTGGAAATCTCAAAAGCACCTCAACTACTGCTCTCAAATGCAAAACAAGTTTCATGACTTTCTGCCCCACATCTGATTCTCTCCTAGTGATCTCTATCACAGTGACAAGGACTATCACCTAATAAGCATAACAAACCAGGTAACTGGAGTAAGACTTGACACCTTCCACCTCCTTCACCTTCTGTTTCCAATCTATCAATTCTTATCAATTTACCACTAAATAACTCAGACCATCCACTAGTCTCCATCTTCACATTCACCACCTAATCCAAGCTATGACTTCTTACCTGCACTAGGCAATAGCTGCACCAGTTGCCCCATATCCATTCTCCACACTACAATTAGTGATGTTTGAAAATGAAAATATGATCATGCTGTTACCCTCTTAAAACCCTCAAATGATTGCTGTATTCTTTTAGAATCACAAAATCCTTACCTTTTACTATAAGGCCCTGGATAATCTGGCCCCTGCCTATCTCTCCAGCTTCATAGTGCAGTCCTCCACTCCTCCCTTGGAGCTCCAGCCACTGGTCTAAGTTCCTTCAAAACACATGCTCCCTCCCACCTCATATTACTCCAGAGCTGCAGAACTCTGTTATGAACTGAATGTTCCTGTGTCCCTACCAAAAATCGTATGTTGAAATCCTAGCCCCAAATGTAAGGGTATTAGAAGGAGGGGCATTTAGAAGGTGATTAGGTCATGAAGGTGGAGCCCTCATGAATACGATTAGTGTCCTTATAAGAGACATGAGAGTTTGCTCTCTCTCTCTCAATCCCCCCCCCTTCTCTGTTCTCTGTCATGTGAGGACACAGCAAGAAGATAGCCATTGGCAAACCTGAAAGCAGGCCCTCACCAGACACAAATCTGCTGCCAGCACCTTGATCTTGGAGATCCCAACCTCCAAAACTGTGAGAATTAAATGTTAATGTTTGTCATTTAAGCCACCAATCTGTGGTATTTGTTACAGCAGCCTGAGATAACTAAGACACACTCCATTTTCTTTCTACTTAACTCCTACTTTCCCTTGGAATCTCAGTTCAAAAACCATTCTCTCAGGGAACTCTTCTCTGACTCACAGGTTAAACCAGATTTTTCTGTTACAAGTTCTCATAGTACCTCATATTTCTTTATAGCACTTAGTATAGTTTGTAATGAGTATAGGGAGCTATTTATTCAGTATCTGTCTTTCCTACCAGATAAGACTTTTAGGGCTAAGACATATTATTAATTTTACCCCAACACTTCACTCAGAGCTTAACACATAAGAGGTACCCAATAAATATTTCTTTACTGAGTGAATGAGAGAATTAATGAATGAACAAAAGCAGGGAAAAGTAATGAGGCATTTTTCTCTTTGTTGCTTTTGCTCAAATACCTAGTTTTCCTCTGAACTTTATTGTACTTTGACTGTGAAGGTATAATTTGGGACTGCTGCCCAAATTTCATCAGTTTTAGAGGAGAAAAGATAAGATAACTACTCATCAAATTAAATTGTTAAGAATGATCATTTGTTGGGGCACCTGGGTGGCTCAGTGAGTTAAGCATTGGACTCTTGGTTTTGGCTCAAGTCATAACCTCCCACGATTAGGGGGTTAGAACCCCACACGGGACTCTGCACTGACAGTGCAGGGCCTGCTTGGGATTCTCTCTCTCTCTCTGCCCCTCCCCTGCTGGTGCTCTCGCTCTCTCTCTCAAAATAAATAAATAAACATTTTTTAAAAATGACCATTTGTTATTTCCGTAACAGTTACAAGATGTCAAGTAAAATTGAGTTTTGATAATCCTTCTGGGAAAATTATTAATAGGCCAAGAAAAATAGAAGCTAGGAAATATTTGTAACACTCTCTAGGACTGAGATATCAGCCCTGAGCATTATGCAGTGGAAAAGATTTGAATTACCACTCGCTTTACTTCTCCATAACTATTCTAGTCAAATGTCTCACATGCTTCAGTCTTAGACACTTAATGAGGTCCCCAAACCACTCTCTAACCTGGAGACCACTGGAAAGGGAATGAGGAATGTTTCTGGTAGTAGGTAGATAGAAAAATACACCAGTCTAATGAAAACCAGAAAAAACACACAAATAGTGGGGGGAGGGGAGAAGAGGGATGACTATTTTCTGATTCAGTCTGTGACCAGCTTACCTCTCTATCCCTATCTCCTCAGAAGTGAATTTTGTAATGCAACCCCCAACTACAAATATACAAAGATATTTAGAACATGCATTAAACCCTTGGGACCTTGGGACCAGGGCACTTGCCATATTTAACTTATCCCTTCACTGTGGCCCTTTGGCCAGCTCTGCCTCTAGAGAACAAACCCACACCAAGATTCTCAGCCAGGTCTTTCATCAGTACAAAATTCAATTTATAAAAACCCAAGTGTTACCTCTCTCAGTGAAAATACTCCAGACGATATTTTGGAGGCAAGTCATGTCGAAATTGCATGACATGTTTAACTGAATCTCTAGACTGATTTCCCCTTCCTCTACCCTCTACTGCTTTCTTACATTTCTGAACTAAAAGAGAAAAAAATAGGAACAGGGCAAAGCAGGAATCAATCACTGAGGTCCATATTCCCTCTTCTTCCAATGTGACTTGAATAAAGCCCTCATGTTTAACATAAAGCATTAATTTGTCCTGGACTGGAGAGAAATTTACAAAAGGATGCATCAAAAAAGAAGCTTCAGAGGCACACAGTCAGGCACCTGAAGACAAGACCAGACACTTGTGCTATTTAAGATCTCCTGTCCCATTGGGTCACCTGAGTGGCTCATTCGGTTAAGCATCTGACTCTTGATTTCGGCTCAAGTCACTATCTTACAGTTCCTGAGCCCAAAGCCCCGCAGCTAGCTCTGTGCTGACAGCTTGGGAGTCTGTCTTCCTCTCCCTCTGTCCCTCCCCCACTTCCTCTCTATCTCTCTCTCTCAAAAAAAACAAACAAAAAAAAGCAAAAAAATCTTTTAAAAAATATCTCCTCTCCCATCAATTCCTGAGGCCTCAGGATAAATAGTTCCCATAAGCTCCCAGTGCAAAGAATGAGACTCACAGGGTGTACTTTTGATATAACTAAGGAAAAAAGAGGCTCAGAGTCTCTTTTTTTGTGAAGCCACCCATGGCTGCCCTAACACACAGCTACACGTGCACACACAGACACACACACCCTTTCAGCTACCATAGCACATTCCTTGGTATCTCTGTTTTATCACTGGACATAGTATCACATAATTATTTGTTTACAATAAATCTCCACTGTACTGGGAGATCTGCTAGAGCCTAGGGCCACATTATTCAGCTTTATAGATCTTCATAGCTCCATTGCATAGCACAGTAAGTGCTCAGTGTTTGCTGAATGAATAGGTAAATAAAAGAATGCAAGAATCTGCCAAGATGAGCCAATTAAAACTTTACCTTTTTTTTTTTTTTTTTTTTTTTTTTTTTTTTTTTTTTTTCAACGTTTATTTATTTTTGGGACAGAGAGAGACAGAGCATGAACGGGGGAGGGGCAGAGAGAGAGGGAGACGCAGAATCGGAAACAGGCTCCAGGCTCTGAGCCATCAGCCCAGGGCCTGACGCGGGGCTCGAACTCACGGACCGCGAGATCGTGACCTGGCTGAAGTCGGCTGCTTAACCGACTGCGCCACCCAGGCGCCCCAAACTTTACCTTTTTAATATAATGACTAAGGTTGGTCAGCCAATTTATTCCTTTTATTTTTAATGTTTTTGTATTTATAGACATAATCATTTTAAATTATGCAATACTAAATATACACAAAAATGTATAAAGACTAGAACACCTTGCTTAAGAAACAAAGCATAACTGATACAGTTGCACCCTCCTGCCTTTTCCTCACCATCCCCACCCAGAGATAAGCACCAGGTTGGGTCTAGAGTCTGTAATCACTTTAAGATAAAAAGTCAGGTGCTTTCAAATAAAAATAAGCATGGCAGTGTCATTTCTTCAATTCAGCATGAATAGGGGTTTGCCTTACACAAAACTTTAGAGTGTGAATGCATTTATTATTCAAAATTTCACTAACAAAAACAGACAATAATAATTTAAAATGGAAACCAAGAGAAATATTTCCAGCCCGTCTATTTGCAAACAAGGATAAACAATTAGGACTACATCAAACTAAAAGGCTTTTATACAGCAAAGGAAAACATCAACAAAACAACAAAACAACCTACTGAATGGAGGTGATATTTGCAAATGATATATCCAATAAGGGGTTAATATCCAAAACATATAAAGAACTTATACAACTCAACACCAAAAAAAGGAAATAACCCCATTAAAAAATGGGCAGAGGACCTGAATAGACATTTTTCCAAAGAACACATGCCAAGAGACACATGAAAAGATGCTCAACATCACAAGTCATTAGGGAAATTCAAACCAAAACCACAATGAGACATCACCTTACACCTGTTAGAATGGTCACCATCAAAGACAAGAGATTGCAAATGCTGGCATGGATGTGGAGAAAAAGGAAACCGTACACTGTTGGTGAGATTGTAAACAGGTACCGCCACTACGAAAAATAGCATGGAGGATCCTCAAAAAATTAAAAATAGAAGTGCCATACAATCCAGCAATTCCACTTCTAGGAATACAGCCAAAGGAAATTAAATACTAACTTGATATATGCATTTCTATGTTCATGGCAGCATTATTTACAATAGCCAAACAACCTCTGTGTCAATCAAGAGATGAATGGATAAAGAAACTGGGATATAATTCAGCCATTAAAAAAAAAGAGGAAATCCTGCCATTTGCAACAACATGGATTGAGGGCATTATGCTAAGTGAAAGTGAGACAGAGAAAGACAAATACTATAAGATCTCACTTATACGTGGAATCTAAAAAAAGAAATCAAACTCACAGAGAAAGTGATCAGATTTGTGGTTACCAGAGGTGGGTCGTGGGGGCATCACAGGAAGTTGGTCAAAAGGTAAAAACTTCTAGTTATAAGATAAATAAGCACTAGGGTTGTAATGTACCACATGATGACTATAGCTAACACTGTTGCATGATATATAGGAAAAGTTGTTAAGAGCATAGATCCTACAAGTTCACATCATAAGGAAATTTTTCCTTTTTTTGCTTTTTCTTTTTATTGCATCTACATGAGATGATAGATGCAAACTAAACTTATTCTAATAATCATTTCACAGTATATGTAAATCAAACTATTATGCTGCATACCTTAAACTTATACAGTGGATATATATCAATTATATCTCAGGAAAACTTGGGGGGAAATTACTAGGTCATTAAAAATATAATGGCAAATTATTCTCATTTCCTTGCTTAATGAAACATTTGATAATTTCTCCGTTAATGTTTCAAGTCAGATGATAATAGAATTACAAGGATTTAAGCTAGTAGAGTAGAAAGTAGGTGTGTCTACTGATTAGATAAATAATAGATGATAGGTAGATAGATAGATAGATAGATAGATAGATAGATAGATAAAGATGTAAGACCACTCCAAACTGATCCTTTCTGTTCCTATATTCAATCAAATATTTCTTTGGTTTCCTGTGGGCAGACACTGTTGGCTGCTCATTCCACAATTGTGTCCCCCCTTTCCTTGGTAACAAAACAATGATTTTGTTTAGGCAGTAATAGTTCATTTTCCAGGAAGTGAATTTTGATTGGTCTATACCAAGCATGTCAGTCTCAATCCATTTGGCTCAGTGACTGGCCAATGAAAAATAAAAAGAAGTCTACTGTGCACTTATGAGAAAAGATTTTTCTCCATGAAAGGTAAAAGATGTGAAAGGCAAATATTCCTCTTGCCCCTTCATTCTTGCTATATTTTTATGTGAAAACTTGATGCTTGGAACTATGGCAGCCATTTTGAAACTATGAGGTCACAAACATGAAAGGGAAACTAATCCTCTGATGATAACAGAGGAGAAAGAAGAATAGAAATAGAAACTGGATCTTTAATGGCATCATTTATCCATCAAACAAGCCTGAGATCACATTCTTTCAGGCTTTTATTAAGTAAACAATAAATCTCCTTATGGTTTGAGTCACTAACTGAGGACATCTTGATATATTTTTAAACACTAAGGGAATAAAAAAATGACCTAAGAATTTGCAGTTGAAAAAAAAAAAAGTTTGGAGAAGCTTCTAAAACTGGTGAAAGAAGATGTGATGTACATATTTATGTATCATGAAAATTATGTATCACTGGGGTAAATCATGTATCTACTACCATAGAGGATAGTAATAACACTCTGTAGTTTAAGTTTTTTTCAGGTATTATATTTTAGGATGAACAGTGGAAAAGTCAAATATAAGCAGCAATTAAAATGATGAGGACTATAAATGAAGATAAATCTTAAAGAAATAGATTAATTACTTTTAGGTTGTGTAATAAAGGTCAAAAAGAATCATGATGGCTAATTCAAGCATCTGGAGGTTTTTGATGCAGTATGTACAAGAGGACAAAATGTTATGCCCTACTTTGGCACAAAATTCCTCCTCCTGCATTCTCTATCATTATGCCACTTACTCAATTGTCAGTGTCAGAAAATGGAGTCATTTTTTCACTCTTCCCTTCCCCCACCTACCCCATATCCAAGAAATTTCAAAGGTTTCTGGCTATACCTTATTAGGGTCTCTCAAATTCTTCTAATTCTCTCCACATCCAATGTCATATCCAATGTTGGCCACCATCACCTCTCACTTGGACCACTGCAATAACCTGATAGGTCTTCTTCCCTCTGGTCTCATTGCTGCCTCATATAAAGCTCCAAAATGAGCTTTGTAAAAAAAAAAAAAACAAAACAAAACAAATTTGGGGCGCCTGGGTGGCGCAGTCGGTTAAGCGTCCGACTTCAGCCAGGTCACGATCTCGCAGTCCGGGAGTTCGAGCCCCGCGTCGGGCTCTGGGCTGATGGTTCGGAGCCTGGAGTCTGTTTCTGATTCTGTGTCTCCCTCTCTCTCTGCCCCTCCCCCATTCATGCTCTGTCTCTCTCTGTCCCAAAAATAAATAAACGTTGAAAAAAAAAATTTTTTTTTAAAAAAACAAATTTGACCAGATTTCTCCCCTACTTAAGATACTTCAGTGTTCTCTACCTGCCTTAAGGTAACAGCAGTATTCTTTTTTTAACACAGTGTTTTATTAGTTTCAGGTGTACAATATAATGACTCAACAATTCCATACATCACCTGGTGCTGATCACAAGTGTACTCCTTAATTTCCATCACCTATGAACCCATCCCCCACCATCCTCCCCTCTGGTAACCATCAGTTTGTTTTCTATAATTAAGAGTCTGTTTCTTTGTCTCTCTCTTTTTCCTTTCCCTCTGCTTGTTTGTTTTGTTTCTTTGACATTGGCTGTAGCAACTTTTTTCTAGATATGCCTCCTAAAGCTAAAGGAAACAAAAGCAAAAGTCCCCTATTGGGACTACATCAAAATAAAAAGCTTCTCCACAAGGTGCCTGAGTGGCTTAGTCAGTTGAGCATCCAACTCTTGATTTTGACTCAGGTCATGATCCCAGGGTCGTGGCATCAAATCCTGAGTCAGGCTCCCCGTGGAACCTAGTTAAGATTCCCACTCTCTCTCCCTCTATCCCTTTCCCCAGCACTCTCACTCACTAAAAAATAAATAAATAAATAATAAATAAATAAATAAATAAATAAATAAATAAATAAAGCTGCACAATGAAGGGAACAATCAACAAAACTAAAAGGCAACCTATGGAATGGGAGAAGATATTTGCAAATGACATATCTGATAAAGGGTTAGTATCCAAAATATACCAAGAATTTATAAAACTCAACAGCCAAAAAACAAATAATCCACTTGCAAAATGGCCAGAAGGCATAAACAGACATTTCTCCAAAGAAGACATCCAGATGGCCAACAGACACATGAAAAGATGTTCATCATCACTTATCAGGGAAATGTGAATCAAAACTACAATCGGGTACCACCTCACACTTTTCAGAAAGGTTAAAATCAACAACACAAGAAACAACAGGTGCTGGCAAGGATGTGGAGAAAAAGGAACCCTTGCACACTGTTGGTGGGAATGCAAATTGATGCAGTGTGGAAAACAGTAAGGAGGTTCCTTAAAAAGTTAAAAATGGAACTACCCTATGATCCAGTAATCACACTACTGGGTATTTACCCAAAGAATACAAAAATACTAATTCAAAGGGATACACAAACCCCAATATTTATAGCAACATTATTTACAATAGCCAAGATATGAAGCAGCCCAAGTGTCCATAAAATAATGAATGAATAAAGAAGATATGGTTTATATATAAAATAGAATATTACTCAGCCATAAAAAAAAAAGAATGAAATCCTCCTACTTGCAACAACATGGATGGAGCTAGAGTATAATGCTGAGTGAAAAAGTCAGAGAAAGACAAATACTGTATAATTTAAGAAACATCAATATTTTTAAACCCTTCATAATTTGTCTCATGCCCATTATTTCCACTCTTGTCTCATTACTTTCCCTCCAAGTACCCCATGCTTATACCAAAATACTTGCAAACTTTCTAAACCATGTCAAACTGTTTCAAGTTTCTGTGTCTATCTTCTACCTCCATATCCATGTGGGAAGAAAAAAAACATTCCCTTCAAAAGTCTCAAAATTCTCCTCTATCTCCCAAGTTCCTAAAGGCCTCCTCCTCTGGATAGAAAAGACCAAAGGACACCAGCATACTATGACACATATAAAATGTTCCAATCCCCTGGGTCAGGCAGGGGAACAAAGACAGCATGGGCTGCAGTAGAGAGAGCCATACAGGAGGTTGCAGAAGCAGATTCAAAAGTCAGATAAAATCTATGTAAATGAAACTTTACTCTCATGAAACCAGACAGAAAGAGAATTCAGGTAAAAATTAACAGGATAGGAGGGGTGCCTGGGTGGTGCAGTAGGTTAAGCTTCAGACTTCAGCTCAGGTCATGATTTCAAGGTTCGTGAGTTTGAGCCCCAAATCAGGCTCTGTGCTGACAGCTCAGAGCCTGGGGCCTGCTTCAGATTCTGCGTCTCCCTCTCTGTCTGCCCCTGCCCTACTCGCATTCTGTCTCTCTCTCTCAAAAGTAAATAAACATTAAAAAAAGAAAAATTAACAGGATAGGAATGGGAGAGACCAGGAGATACCAATGTCTGAAATGAAGAGTAGGAACAGAGTCTGGGATTAATTAACTTAGCCAATTTTGGGGATGACTATAGACAATACAGGCATTTGTAGAGAAGGAGGTGACATTCAAGGCAACAACTAATGGACATTTTATTAATTCCTCTCTTGGTAACTACCTCATTATATTGAAATTACATGTTAGTGTTTATCTCCCTCTCTGTTCTACATGCTTGTCTAAGGAAGAGACCATGTCTTATTTATCTATAATCTATACTTCCTCAAATCATACCAGTATAGGAGTAAGAGTAGGCTGAAGTTAACAGTCAGAGCTATTCTTTCTGTCTCTGTCCCTACACACTCTTTGGGGATCCTCAAAATCCCTTCCAATTCCTCCTAATTCAGGAGTCCCCTCAGGTCACTCAGCTAGTCCTATTAGTCACCGTCTCCACCATTTTCCTTCTCTTTTGATCCCGCCCCAGCACATGGAACAGTGCCTTCTGTGACTGCTATTTCCTCCAGTGAAGCTGTTGACAGCACAAGTACTGTTCAGTGAAGCTGCCACATACACTACCTCTAGAATCCAGCAGAGAAGCCAATGCCCTTCCTTGTCCTTGGCCTTGCATCAATCCTGCTGGCCCACTGCTCTGCTTAAGCCTTAACATATGCTCTGAGCTTCGTCCAGTGAGCTCCAAAAGTAAAGAGAAGTAAACACTTCATTGCCATTTTCATGGCAATATTTCTGTATGCTCATCACTGAAAATTTGATAAAAGGATTCTAAGTCTTATTTGTGGATCCCTGACCTCTGTATGAGAAGCCAAGCCCATGGAGGTTAAAACAGAAGCCAAATAAGTCTCAGACACTCTTCTCTGCTCAGAATTGCCTTTCTCCCCTAAGGCTTCACAGGCCTTGACAATCAGCCTTTAGAATTGCTTCATGCAAATAGACACCTGACTACTCCACCTTCCAATCTGAAATTTCTTCCATGCCCTTTTGTGTCCATAGTGTGTAGCACATGCCTGGCACATAAATGTGTGCCCAACAAATGTTGACTAAATGAATGAATAAGAAAATGTTTTCCAAAATGAAAAATTAAGATGGCTGCGTTTCTCAAAATAAGATATACAAATGGCCAAAAAGCACATAAAAAGACTGTCAACATCATTAGTCATCAGGGAAATGCAAATGAAAACCACACTGAGATGCTACTTCACGTTCACTAGGATGGCTAGTGAGAAGAGAAACAATAGCAAGTGTGGGCAAGGATATGGGGAAACTGGAACCCTCATATGCTACTAATGGGAATGTAAAATGGTGCCACATCTTACTGTGGAAAACAGTTTAGCATTCCTCAAACAGTTAAACATAGAACTTCCATATAAGCCAGCAATTCCACTCCTAGATATAGACCCAAGGGAACTGAAAACATGCATTCACACAAAAACTTATAGAACACTAACGCTCATAATGGCATTATTCATAATAGCCCAAAAGCAGAAACAATCCAATATCCATCAGCTGATGAATAGATAAACAAAATATAGTATGTCCATACAATGAAATATTATTCAGTCATACAAAGAAATGAAGTACTGCTACATGCTATAACATGGATGAGCCTTGAAATCCGTTGCTAAGAAGACACAAAAGGCCATATATTGTATGATTCCATTCATATGAAATGTTCAGAACAGGAAAATCCACAGAGACAGAAAGTAGTGGTTTTCAAAGGCTGGAAGAAGGAGAATGGGGAGTGACTGCTAATGCATACAGAGTTTCTTTGGGGAGTGATTGATTAACTAGTAGTAATGGTTGTACAAATTTGTGAACATACCAAAAACCACTGAATTATATACCTTAAAGAGATGAATTTTATAGTATACAAATTATTCCTCAAATTAGTATACCTCAATTTCTAAGTGCCCCTAAAAATAGGATGATTGGGTGGGTATTATATCACTACAGAGTAGCAGTTCAATTTTTTTTCTCATTCCCAAGTTAGTTAACATACAGTGAAGTTTTGGCTTGAGGAGTAGAACCCAGTGTCGTATGACACCCAGTGCTCATCCTGAAAAGTGCACTCTTTAATGCCCATCACCCATTTAAGTCACTCCCCACCTCATACCCTCCCTCCCCATCAATCCTCAGCTTGTTCTCTGTATTTAAGTGTCTCTTATTGGTTCAATTTTTTTAAACCTACTTTCTAGGGGCACCTGGGTGGCTTAGTTGGTTGAATGTCTGACTCTTGATTTCAGCTCAGCTCATGAGCTCATGGTCATAGGATTAAGCTCAGCATCGGGTTCCATGGTGGGCGTGGAGACTGCGTAAGATTTTCTCTCTCTCAGGGAGCCTAGGTGGGTCAGTCGGTTAAGCATCTGACTTTGGCTCAGGTCATGATCTTGTGGTTCACAAGTTCTAGTCCCACACCGGGCTCTATGCTAACAGCTCAAAGTCTGGAGCCTGCTTTGGATTCTGTGCCTCCCTCTCTCTCTGCCCCTTCCCCACTTGTACTCAGTCTCTATCTCTCTCAAAAATAAATAAAATATTTTTTAAAAATTTTTTTAATATTCTCTCTCTCTCTCTCTCCGTCTATTGCTCATGTTCTTTATCAAATAAATAAATAAATAAATAAATAAATAAATAAATAAAAAGTACTTTCTACCTTTAGAAATATACATGCCCATCTATGGAAATAAATTCCTCATTCAGGTAATTAGCTGCCTATATCAGGGATTATTTAAGATAAACTTTTCAGATGCACCCCTATGGTTATTGCAGCATTATTTGCAATAGCCAAGAAATGGAAGCAACCCAAGTGTCCATCGATAGGTGAATAGATAAAGCCAATGTGATATATATATGTATATATACACACAATGAAATATTACTCAGCTATAAAATAAATGAGGTCTTGCCATTTGTGATAACATGGATGGACCTAGAGGGTATTATGCTAAGTGAAATAAGTCAGAGGAAGAAAGACAAATAGCATATGATGTCACTTATATGTAGAATCTAAAAAACAAAACCAATGAAAAAACTAACTAAAAAACAACAGACTCTTAACCGACTGAGCCACCCAGGCGCCCTAAAAACAACAGACTCTTAAATACAGAGAACAAACTGGTGGTTACCAGAGAAGAGGTGTGTAGGGGGATGCATGAAACCAATAAGGAGGATTAAGAGGTACAAACTTCCAGCTATAAAATAAGTCACAGAGGGGCGCCCGGGTGGCTCAGTCAGTTAAGCATCCGACTTCAGCTCAGGTAGTGATCTCACAGTTTATGAGTTCGAGCCCCACATTGGGCTCTGTGCTGTCAGGTCAGAGCCTGGAGCCTGCCTTAGATTCTGTGTCTCCTTCTCTCTCTGCCCCTCCCCACTCACGCTCTGTCTCTGTCTCTCAAAAAATGAATAAACGTTAAAAAAATTTTTAATAAAATAAAATAAGTCACAGAGATGAAAAATACAGCATATGGAATATAGTCAATGATATTGTAATAACAATGCATGGTGACAGAAAGAGACTAGACTTACTCATAGTGAGCACTGAGTAACGTATAGAATTGTCAAATAACTATGTCATACATATGAAACCAATACGACATTGTATGTTAATTATACTTTAATTAAAAAACCTAATAAAATAAAACATAAAATAAGAAAAAAAGATAGGCTTGTCAAGAATGATATAGGAGGAATTCCTGCACTGCACTTGTGATTGGACTATGTTACAAATTCCATATCACGTTAGGTACTCCCTAGTGCCCTATGCAAAGCAGGAACTCAATTATAAATAAATAAATGTCAAAAAATGCCTGGTGAATAAGTTAACAAATCCTCATAAAGTATTTATTAAGCATATCTGCACATAATGTTGTACTAATCGGCAAACACTAACCTTCCCATTGAAAGCTTACTATGGATGGAAGCCAATCTGTCCCTGATAGGCAGAGAAGTGAACTTCACATACTCCAGGCTGGGTTTTATCAGCTGTTAGAGAAGTCATTTAGAAGAAAACCAATAATGGCTGGTAAATTGTCCAGCTGAGTGAATATAAACATTGCTGGCCTACATTGTTCACACACCCCACCAAAAGAGGATATGCAGCCCTGGTAGAGGAGAGAACTGGGGTTCTTGTGTTAGTTTTCAAATCCTGGGAGAACAGGAGACATTATCAGAAGAACAGCATTCCCAGACATCAGAATAATGTCAGCAAAGCCCATGGTGGGTACTTCACTCCAACATTTATAGTACCTACCCCAGAGCTAGGCAAAAAGTAGACACTCATTTCACATATACATATTTATATAATATATATATAAATTTTTTCTCTCTCTAAAAAAAAGGTTTTTTGCATACCCCTACCTCTATATTACAGGTTGAATTATACCCTCCAAAAAAAGGTATGTTGGAGTCTTAACCCCAGTATGACAAATTATGACCTTATTTAAAGATAGGTCTTTACAGAGGTAATCAAGTTAAAATAAGGTTATGAGAGTGGCCCCTAATCCAATGTGGTGTCCTTATAAAAAAGGGAAATTTGTACATGGACACACACACACACACACACACACACACACACACACACAGGGAGAATGCCATGTGGACATGAAGGCAAAGGTCAAGGTGATATAGCATAAGTCAACCAACACCAGTGATCGGCCAGCAAGCCACCAGAAACTAGGAGAACAAATTCTCTGCCACAGCCCAGAGAGAAGCAATCTTGCTGAAACTTTGATCTCGGACTTCTGGTCTCCAGAACCGGGAGATAATCAACTACTGTCGTTTAAACCGGCCAGTCTGTGCTGCTTTGTCACAGCAGCCCCAGCTGATTAATACAACCTACCATCTGCTAGCAACAGCAGCACCCTCCACTTTGCTGTCCTTGTCATTTTCTGTCCTGACTTCCCCATACCAGGGGATAACTTTAAAAGCCACACTGCACATCCAGCCGGTGAGGGAGCACGCAAGCTCATAAGTGTCCAAGACCATTTTCCCTCTGTGAGGAAGGTCTGTGTCCTCTAGGCCCTTGCAGCAAACAAAGGGGACTAAAATATCATCATTTGCTCCACCCCCATTCTTTTTTATTATATATCATTCATCTTTAGCAGAGTGGCAAAAAAAAAAGTGTTCTTAAAATGGCAATTTCATGAAGTTAAACGTGATTTTGGAGAAGCAAGCCCCAAGGGTTCAATAAACAAATATGAACAGATGTTCCAAACTGTGCAAAGAATGTGACAATAGAAAAAGAGGGAATAACGTTGCCAGACTGACATTTCATACCCAAGGCCCTGTCTGAGCTCCCAGTCACCAGTACACCTGCTGCAGGAACCACATTTCGATATGATTTAATATACTCAGTAATGAGTTCAAAAGTGCATCATGCACATAACTTCATTCTAAGGTCTGTAAATTAGAGTGATCTTCTAATGAAGGATAATAAGTCGCATTTCCCAGCCTGCTCTTAGGCAGCCACAAGCAGAGCCAACTCTCTGGCTGAGAGAGAAGGGCCCTCTCTCTCTCCATGCTAGAGCCGTTGAGGAGATCAGCAGTCTAAAAATTTTTTTTAATGTTTATTTATTTTTGAGAGAGAGAGACAGAGAGAGAGAGAGACAGAGCATGAGCAGGGAAGGGGCAGAGACAGTCGGAGACACAGAATCTGAAGTAGGCTCCAGGCTTGAGCTGTCAGCACAGAGCCTGATGTGGGACTTGAACTCACAAGCCATGAGACCATGACCTGAGCTGAAGTAGGACGCTTAATCAACTGAGCCACTCAGGCTCCCCAAGGAGGTCAGCAGTCTAAAGAATGGCACCGCTACCCCAGCTGCAGCATGCTCCTGGCTGCAGAACCAGGCATTGGTGGATCTGCAGAGTTTGGGGAATGGGGATGCTCCAGCCAGTACCAACAAATACTGCCCTCCCTAAGCCCAAAATCAGCCTCACAGTTTGCTAAAGAAAGGGGCAGATGCAGAAGCTAAACAGAGAAAGTAGAACTATATACCCTACGGAGGAAAAAAGTCTTAACATGCAGCCCTATAGAGGATATTTCAGAATATCCTGTCATTTAATTCAATGACAATTTAAGCTTTAGAACAGGATCATTCCTTTGTGTGCTTTAGCAGTGGTCAATCTGTAAATCATCCTTGAGTACCTACTATGTGCCAAATATCGTGCAAAGTGCTAAGTAAGATAGTGAAGGTGAGAGACACAGTTGCTGCCTATGGAGACACAGCAATGGGCAAGAGATTGGGCATGGGAGTCAGACCCAGCTAGACTTTAATCCTGACTCTGTTATGTATTAGCTGGGTGATCCTGGGGATCTCTGAGCCACAGCTTCCACATCCATAACACAGAAATAGTAGTATGTCCTATAGAATGTTTTGTAGCATTTCTAGTACATAGCAATCACTTGAAGACAAGTTATAATTATTATATGGTAATGTGTAAACGCTGATGAATACATTCTCTTTGTAAATTAGCCTTTAAATGTCCTTCATGAGCATATATTCTGCCTTTCCAGCGAGAGGCAGAAACCACCTTTTTCTTTTGTATCCTCCACCTGTTTGCAACATGATGGCTGCCTCCATCCCCACACCAGTGCCCTAGACCACCTATAAGAAATAGGCCAGAGGGGTGCCTGGGTGGCTCAGTCGGTTAAGCATCTGACTCTTGATCTCAACCTGAGACTCAGGTCATGATCTCAGGGTTCATGAGTTTGAGCTCCACACCGATGGCACAGAGCCTGCTTGGGATTCTGTGTCTCCCTCTGTCTCTGCCCCTCCTCCATTCAAGCATATACTTTCTCTCTCTCTCAAAATAATATACTTTAGAAAAAAAATAGGCCAGAAAATTACAGAGTTGAGAATTATGGGTTATGATGCTGCTCAGGAAAAATTAATGGAGTAACAGTAAAGGAAAGAATTGTAAGCAAATATTACGGTGGTTGGGTGTCTTGCTCTAGTCCCAAAACAGAAAGCTGGAAGGTTTTTTTGTTTTTGTTTTTGTTTTTGTTTCAGAAAGCTGAAAGTTTTGCTCCTTACTCTCTTTAGTCAAAACCAGTCTACACTACAGGCTCTGGCCCTTAAAGCAGTGAAAAGATTAAGTCTATAGAATATATTGATTGTTATTATGTAAATTTACATAGCATGTATATGTTCCCATAGAATACTACAGTTGTGAGTTCCACAGAGATTTACCTGTTCCTGAATCACATGAAATATTTTTCAATTTCCTCATTCTGAGATGAGAAAATAAACTGTTTCTTCTGAGAAATCAACACCTTTCCTAATGAACCAAATGTTCTCCAATACAAAATCATTTGCCTTCCAAAAAGAGATTATTTTCTCCCTTCATCAACAAGAGATGGAGTCCGCTGCTTGTAATTCAGATGGTACTCAAACATAAACCAGTTCAAGAATGTCTTCATACATTTCTTGGCTATTTCAAGAGCTTATCATAAGAATGTATTTTAAAATATAATCGAATAGTTGTATCGAACATGGTTTTCCATGTTTTATCAAAAGTTACATTGATATCTTCTTAGGGAAGAATAGGAATAAATTCAGTTATAAAATTCAATACATTCTTCTTTTTCTCATAAACAAGGATGATAAAAGGGAGGTTAGAGTTGACAAGGGGAAAAATTATCATTTAATGTTTCCAAGAAAGTCACTGAGCATAGAAGAAACTGTCACACAGTTTCAGCCCTTCAGGAGACTCACAGCTCCTCTTGGATGCTCCTAAAAGAATTAATGAGATAGACAATGGCTTGATGGGGAGTAAACTCTCCATAATCTGGCCACCATTCCTAACTCTTGCTTTATTCTCCAGCCTTCTGCTGCTCTGTCCGCTCGGCTTGACATGCCTATTTATATGTACTCTCATAAGACCCAACCTCTCCAGACTTCAGCCAGCTTGCTCCTCCCATGAACTGCTAATGGACCCACACTGGTTTGTCCCAGCCTCCCTCCACCTGGGCCCTGCCTTCAGGGGCAGCCCTGACAAGGTTTGGTTGTACCCATAGGGGTTGATTCCAACAGCCAACTGCTTGTTTTTAATGATTTAATCTGCTCAAGACTAGCAGCTGGATCGGATGATACCTTGAGACTTCCAGTTTATAAGTAAATATTCTAACAATTTATGAATAAATCTTCCCAGTAGAGCCAGACAGAGAAATGTCCTACCCATTTAAAACCTAAACAGAGAAAATATGACTGGTAGTAAAATAATTTAACCTCCATACCTATTATTAGCAACAGACTAGCAGACTGGTTTAGTCCTTTCAAAACTGCAGGCTTTTCTATGGCATGCATGTGTGATAAATCAGGGGAGGGGGGCCAATAAGGGGGGTAGTGAGATGAGCATCTCTATTTTAGCCTAAGAGCAGATTATCCCTCACCTCTGAGGTTTGGATAAAAAAGAAAGAAAGCTGAGGAAAGCAATTAAGATGGCTTAATAAAGGTCTGAGAAGGTTTTGCTGCAAGCAATAATACAGCTTGGATAGTGGAAGGCAGGAAGAACGTTTCAATCCTATTTAGAACATCTAAAGCCAGATCTGCATGTGGAACTGAATGAACACTGGTCATTTGTATTTGGATAATTCACCAGTTGCCACTAAGAAATTACCCTAGGGAATGCTTTCTGGGAAGGATATGGGGGAAGGGAGCAAAGGACAGGCTGTGTCCTTTCACCTGATTGTTCAGAGCATGGACTCATTTGCATAGCCCTCTGAGGATGAAGTCTTTTCTGCCATTTGGTAGATTGCCATCAAATTTCAAATGACATGATGCACGGTAGATTTATGCACCATGAAGCGGATACTGCAGGGGTTTGGTGTATTTGTGTTTCATTTCCAGTTAAACAATACACAGGGGGCTGTCACACTAACAAGGTTTATAATGATTGACTTGTTCAGCCGTATCGAGACCTTTACTTCAATAGAGCAGAAGCCTCAATAAACAGGAAATTTATATTTGAACAGATGTCTGTCTAGAAGGGTGGTACCATGTTTCTGCCTGACTTGGTTCAGAAAGAATCAAACACATTTACCTCCCACCCCACAAGCACAGCATACAGCTAAATTCTGGACAATTTGCAGAATCTCTGGGTCACTAGCATCTTACTCTTCTAAAATGGAATCCCTTAAAATGTGTGTTTAAGTCTTCTGAAAGAATTACCACATATAATTCAATATTTGGCTGTGCTCATTTTAAACATGAATTCATGATTTTGAAAAATGCATACATCATACGAGAACAAAAAGAAAGCATTTTTATCCCTGTTTTGCAGCACTTTAATTCCCCAAGCCTCAATATTTTCAACTATAAATTAGGAATAGTAAAACCTGCAGTAAGAGGTTGTTATAAAAATTAAATAAGAAAGATTCTATGAAAATCTAGCACATAGTTGGTGTCCAATAAATGTTTATTTAAAAAAACACACAGATGATATAAGTGTCCCTCTAGGTACACTTGGTTTCACCTTTGGCAGATGAATTCAGATTATTTGTGACAGAATTAAGAACAGTCAGAACATTTAGGAACAGAGCAATGCAGTATATAGAGAGGAAAAAAAGCTTCCCTAGAACTTGATGTATCCAGTGAGCCAGACAAATATAATAAATGTGGCCACTGCCAGGGACTGGGTCCCTGATGAGCTAGATGAAACTTGCTAAGTATTAAGATATAAAAGAGTCAAGGGAAAGGTGAAGAAAGTGATTTCTTCCTTTGGATTAAAAAATACCTAGGTATTTGATGAATGAATGAACCTAGGTATTTGATGAATGAATGAATGAACGAACGAACAAAAGAATCAACACATCCTGACATAATCAATCACCCCCAATTGATCCAGGGTTTTTTTATGAACCATTTACTGATTCAGCATATATTACTGGACCCAAATCACATGCCAGACACCGTGCTAGGCACTAAGGATACAGAGGTGGGAAGGCAGACATCTTCCTGGAGTTCATAGTCTAGTGTGGAGACAGATAAATATTTGCATAAATAAAGATAAGAATTGTGATAAGTGCTATGATGGAAAAGTACAGAATACTATGAAAGAGTTTTTGTATCTTAGAAACCTAACGTCTGGGACCTGAGGTATGTGTAGGAATCAGACAGATAAGAAGTGGGGAGAGTTCCAGGCAGGGGGAAACAGCATGTGGGAAGTCCCTAAAGCAGGAAAGAGCTTTAGGCACTCTGAGAAATGGGAAGAAGGCATTAGTGGCTAGAATATCATAAGCAAAGGGAAGACTGGCAAGAGTTGGCAGGAACCAAACCCAGCAGTCTTACTGGCCTTGTTGTTTACTTTGTAGTTTATCCTAAATGTAATGGGAGCCAATGACTTGATCAAATTTTTGCTTTTAAAAAATTATTCTGACTACAGTATACTGAATGAATAAGAAATATAAAATGGATATGCGGATATTATTAAAAAGCTATTGCAGTCACCCTAACAAGAGATGATGTTGGCTTACACTAGAATGTGGAAATGAACTTAATATGCATTTTTGAAGTAGAATTATCAAACTTGAAAT
Source organism: Felis catus (assembly GCF_018350175.1). Lineage (NCBI taxonomy): Eukaryota > Metazoa > Chordata > Mammalia > Carnivora > Felidae > Felis > Felis catus. The sequence goes on from NC_058379.1 coordinate 42,998,789, forward strand.
TCAATTAGCGCTGGCCAAGGCAACAGGACAGATAGTGGTACTACCCACTAAATGGAATATACCAGAAGAGCAGATTGGGGAGAGAGAGCAATGGGAAAACATCAAAAACTTAATTCTGTACAATCAAGTTTGAAATGTCTACAGCCACTGAAGCGGATGTGTCTAGAACACAGTTGTACCTAGATTCTAGAGCTCAAAAGAGAAGTCAGAGCAGAAGATATAAATTGTGAAGTCACATGCATATACAAACAATAAACAAAATCACAAGAGTGGCTGCGGCTGCCGACAGAAAGTAAAGAGGATGAAGAGAAGAGGGTTTAGTTATTTTAAATTATTTTAAATTTACATCCAAATTAGTTAGCATATAGTGAAACAATGATTTCAGGAGTAGATTTCTTACCCATTTAGCCCTTACCCATTTAGCCCTTCCCCCCTCCCACAACCCCTGACAGTTTTTGTCTTGAATGGACATTGGATCACCCCAAATATTTTTCTTAATCTATAGAGATAGCCATTTAATTTTACTTATTTTGTTTATATGTGATTGTTTGATGGTTTAGTATTTCAAAGTAGGTCAAAAAGACTAGGAAAGAGAAGCCATGGGATGGGAGGAAACCAAGGGTACTTGGTGCCAGGGGGTAAAAGAAGAAAGCATTTCAATAAAGGAACGTTGACTATTGCTGCTAATAAAGTAAAATGGGAACTAAAATGAGTCCATTGTATTTAACACATGCAGGTAATCTTTGGAAGTCCTGATATAATGGAGTTGTGAGGACAGAAGCCAGGCTGGAGTGGGTTAGAAGTCAGAGGTAAGGAAGTTCAGGGGCATGGGCAAACAAGGCTTGTGGTGATTGAAGTACAGTGATGAGAGAGAGACTGGGATCCAAGAAGGGTGGTAGTGGCAGTTGTTTGTCATCTTTATTGTTGTTGTCATTGTGGCTGTTCCTGGTGGGAAATACTGTAACATGTATTAATACTGATCAAATAGATCCAAATAGATGGGAAAGACTAGAGGGAGTGGAATTCAAACCACACAAGGAGGAAGTAGACTTGGACAAGAGGAGTGGTGTGTCCTCCATTGGAAGGTATGAAAAGAGGGCACAGATGCAACTATACAGCATAGATCATGTGAAGGGAAAATGGGGAGTTTCCATCTGAGAGTATCCCTTTTAAATATGAGACAAGGTCACCTTCTGAGACTGAGGGAGGGTGGAAAGTTTGAAGGAACGTGGAGAAGAGATGAAATAGTCCTTGAGGAAAGAAGGATGGAGCTTACTAGACAAAATAGTGCTAGTTTTGCCATGGACTGGGGAGAAACCAGTTAAGTTTGGTTATGGTGCAACACAGTGTTACCATCGCCAGGTTGTGTGATATTCTCCAGTGATGTCACGCCATGACGGGTGACCCATGAGAAATTGGATGGCTGGGTTCATCTAGAGCTGGAGTGTAATCAGGTGGGGTGGGGGGGGGGGGGCAGAAAGAGAAAAAACATGAGGGTTTTGCAACAAAGGAATGGTTGTAATGAACAATGAAGGACAAGAGGGGCTAATAGGAAAGGGCCTATGGACTGGAGTGAAAGGGCCAGTGGACTGGAGATGCAGGGGGCCCGTCAGCAAGCAAGCAGGAAAGATACAAACAGCAGGTTTCAGGAATCGGGATGTGCAATTTAGATATTCTGCAGAGGTGGAAGCCTATGGTGATGACAGCCATCACCATGTAGCCATGGAAGAGGGTTGCCTAACAAAGGACTGAAGGAGAAAGTCATTGTAGATGAAGTGTTCAAAACCTGAAATTTGAGATGTTGAAGAAATTTAACCGTGGATATTTAAGTTACCAAGGAAGACAGAGGTTGAAGTGGACAGAAAGATTAAGCCATGGTTCTAAAGTCTTTAGTGAGGGGGTAAATACTAAAGAGATTTACTCGCTAAAGAGTAACCAAGTTACAATGAAGAAAAGGAGAATGTGGTACAGTTAAATGGTTTGAGCCTCAAAAGACTAGGAATTTTTATAAAAGGAGAGGGTAGTTATGGTCTAAAAGTATCAAGAGGGTGGAAGGAAGACATCTACCCTCAAGCCCAACCCCCAATAAATCAAGTAGGAGAAAATCACCTTTACTGGAGAAAATCTCAAGAAATATATAACAACAATAACTACAAATGTTTTGAGTGCCAACCTTATACAAAGAACATTTTACACATAACTGGTTTGCAAAAACCATAATGGTTTACAAAAACCATTTGGTATTATTCCCATTTCACAGATAAGGAAACTAAGTTTAGACAGAGTTAAATAACTTGCATTAGTCATATATATTACAAATGACAGAGCTGAAGCCATAACGTGAAGAAAAACTGCAGTTATTGAAATGTTTTTGAGGGCTTATTATACTGCCCAGATGCAATGCTTCTTTTGTAATTAGAAGGATCTTGAAAAGCCATTATTCTATGGACAAACATTGAAGTAGTAGAAGTCCTGTGGACTGCCACATTCAGGAAAAGGTGATTATTTCATCCTGTGTCCTTGAGGAAGGAACCATTCTTGGTGCCTCCCATTCCCTCTCTTCTCCTTTCTCTCTCTTTCCTCCTACAATACAAACTCATGAAATCCATGTCCCATTTATCTTTGTCTCCTCTGAGTCTCACACAATGCCTGACACACAGTAGTTGCTCAACAAGTATTTGGCGAAGTGGAACAAGGAAAATATCCAGACTAAACCAATCCACAGACCTTCTCTTATTACTAAGACAAGGAGAGGGGAGAAGTCACAGTTAAGTGACTTCAGCTCAGGTCGAGATCTTGTAGCCTGTGAGTTCAAGCCCCGCATCTGGCTCTGTCCTGACAGCCAAAAAAAAAGCTTCTTTTCTCTTTTTAATATTTCAGTATTTCAAGAGGAAGGAGGAAGCTGCTGGTTGCAGTGTTCCAGAAGTTGTCAGTATTCCCCTGCATCTGATTATTTCCTTAGAGGAAAACTGTTGTGTTGATGAGGCTCCAGGTGTGTCCTTTCAAGGACAGAGGTAGGATGGTGATCTGGGCCAAAGCTATAGACTAAGAAAGATCAAAGGGAATCCCCCAAAGGGATCCACTTTGGATCATCCTATATCTTTATCAGTCTGCTCAGACTCTCCTAAGGGGGATACAAAAACACTGAGATCCATTTACCAACTTCTAACTAAGTTTTATTGGCTCAGTAATGTCAGCAGGTAGTAATGCCAACGCTTACTACATGCCAGACGCTTTACTGAGTCCTTAAATGCTTATATCGTGTAATTCTTACTAAAGTTACCAGATAGATCTTATAACTATCCCCATTTTATACATAAGGAAACTGAGGCACAGAGGTATTGCTCATAAGCAGAGGTGGGATTCAAACCCACACCTCTCAGGCTCCACTGCCCTACTGTGTGATCATCATATAGCAGTGCTTCCCAGAAGACAAAACCTACAGGTTCTACTGCAATTTGGTAGTAGTAGCCCTGTTAGCCAAGATTCAAAACTGAGTCCTTCCCTGCCCACCCATCTGTCCTTATCTCCTTTTCTGCAACCCAAACAATAGAGGTGGCAGAAAAGATATTAAGTCTGCAAAACATGAACAGAAATGTCAGAAATGAGGGGTGCCTAGGTGGCTCAGTTGGTTCAGCCCAGGTCATGACCCCACAGTTCATGGGTTCGAGACCCACATCAGACTCTGTGTTGACAACTTGGAGCTTTGAGCCTGCTATGGATTCTGTCTCCCTCTCTCTGCCCCTCCCCCACTCATGCTGGCGCTCTCTCTCTCTCTCTCTCAAAAATAAATAAACATTAAAAAAAACTATTAAAAAAAAAAGAGAAATGTCAGAAATGAGGTTGTGAGCCTTAACAGAAACACAAGAGTTAAAGTCCTCTGGGTTGCTTTATTTTCAGAATATGCCAGAACAGACTGCTCCAGATTCTGTGAACCTGATGTCAAACACTGTGGGAGGTTAAGGTTCACAGTGTTGGAATTATCACCTGGGGACTCTAGCCCACAAAGAGAAGGCATTCCTTCTTCCCACCACCTTCCCAGTAAGTGGCAAGAAAGCAAAAGACGTGGTGAGTCTGTTTTCTGTCACTAATCATGGCTGCAGACTCCCATGGACGCTATGAGAATAGGATCTCAGGCAGTAAAAAGAGGTGGGTGTCGTAACTTCAACAACATGAGGAAGAGGAAAACAGATCTGCAGGAGCCTGGGGAACAGAATGTAAGAGAACGTGAAATGTTCTTGGTTTCAGTCACATATACAAATTATGAACCAGTTGGGACTCATCAGAAATTTTTTGTGGGCCAACTTTGCAGTGAAATGCTTTGCTCAGTCTGGAGAAGTGTGAAGAACTGGCAGCTGACTTAGGATGGCTTGTTTTGAGTTAAGTCTGGGTTCACCCCACAGTTTACATCTCCAGAGCCCTCCAACACCCAGCTGAGATGGCAACTGCAACCACAGGACTCCCATGGAGAAATTTGTCACTGGAGACATCACACGCAATTCAGCCTAAAGAGTGTGCTCTAAGTGGCTACTGGATGACTCACAAAATCACCTGAACCAGTATGCATCTGAACCAGATGCTACAGTGTGCAGCTCCCCTTCCCAAACAAACAGGGAGGGCACTCAGTCCTGGGTGCTAGGAACTCACTTCCAACTTTCTCAAGACCATCCCATTACCTTTCATAGTAATCCAGCAAAGGTAGTACGATGAGTAAACTGGGGCACAGAAAAGTAGCTGACCTGCCCACATCCAGGTTGTAAGTTAACAGACCCAGGATCCAAGCCACTCACAATACAGACAAGGGTCTACTCTGTACCAGGACTGTGTTTATCCAAGATGACTAAGACACTTCCCCTCCTCAAGAAATTGACAGTCTATTCAGGTGTGCTTCATCTCATGGGTTTCAAATCCAGGTTTTTCAGCCACTTTTAAAATACTATAACTACCCTAAAGCATTTATTGTCTATATCATTTGTTTGAGACTTAGCACAGATTATCTCGAATGATAGTTCTCTTCCTAAGTGTGTGGGGCATATTTATAACTGGATTTTAAGCTATTTGAAGGTGAAGGCTGTGCGACATAAACCTTTGTGTCCCTGTACCTAGCACTGTATCTTGCACTTGATGGTGTGACTCAGTAGGTCCTTTCTGATACTGTTGGTGGTAGTGCTCATGGGGGAGACTGATGGCAGTTGGAAGAATTTGGGTTTCGGAGAATTTGTTCCCTCTATACCAACCAAAGGTGTGTTTACAGGAACATATTATATGATTAAAATTCATTTAAACATGAACTACAAACTAGAATGATTAATTCAAAATATAGGCTTTTGAGCCAGACTATCTACATTTGAAATCATTCCCACAACCGGCTTTTTAGCTGTGTGCTTAGCATGTTACTTAATTTCTCTGTGCCTCAGTATCCTTATCTGTAAAATGGTAACAGTAACAGTAAGGACCCTGAGAAGATTACTCAAGTTAATACATGTAAAACACTTAGAACGGTATCTGTCACATAGTAAGTGCTCAACAAAACTTAACTCTTATTGTTATATTCAAATAATTTTACTTCAGTGCAATTAATATATAGTCATATTGGGGCACATGGGTGGCTCAGTCGGTTGAGCAACTGACTCTTGATTTTGGCTAAGGTCATGATATCATGGTTCATGAGTTGTAAGCTCACGCTATAAACATGGAACCTGCTTGAGATTCTCTCCCTGTACCTGCCCCACTCTTGCATGCACCTGTTCTCTCTCTCTCTCTCAAAATAAATAAATAAAAACTTTTAAAAATAATAGGGGTACCTTGGTGGCTCAGACAGTTAAGCAGAGGACTTCGGCTCAGGTCACAATCTCATGGTTTGTGAGTTCAAGCCCCATGTTGGGCTTTGTGCTGACAGCTCAGAGCCTGGAGCCTGCTTCAGATTCTATGTATCCCTCTCTCTCTGTCCCTTCCCCACTCTCACTCTGTCTCTCTCTGTCTCAAAAATAAACAAACATTAAAAATGTATGTATATGTATGTATATATATGTGTGTTTGTGTGTATATATATGCATATATATATATATATATATATATATATATATATAGTCATAAAATTGGCAGAGGCAAATCATAGACAACAAACCCTGTTCATGCATTTAAAGAGTAAATTCTAAGTGACATCCTAGGTTCAGTATGCATTTAGTTCAATGCTTCTTCAGCTATGATTAATAACTTATTCAACATTTATTAAATATCCATTATATGCTAGAAGACAGAGACATAGACTATGGCTTCTCTCAAAGAGCTTGCAGTCCAGGGGTGAATTTAGCACAGGAAATGCAGGGACAAGAAACAGCACAAGGTACTACGGAACACAAACAAGGGACATATAACCCATCTTGAGGTTGTTAAAGGGGGTCTCTGTACCAAATTTTGAAAAACAAGTAGAAGTGAGCCAGATAAGGAAGGGAGGGAGGAATTGATGAAAATAATAATTACACTTATAATTATAATACCATGTGTTTCCATAAGTCTATAATTGACAAAATGTATCAATTATCTTATTTAATGAAAACTGATTGGTTCCTAGTCCAAAATGTGGACATATGAGCTGCACCAGACCAATCAAGGCCCTTCTCTGAGTATTTTTTGAATTTGAGCTGTGAAGAAGTGTGTCTTTATCTCTGGGTCACAAGTTACAGAGGTGGGAGGACAAAGCAGCCTACAGCCATGTCCCCTGCTGAGCAGAGAAGCAGCTAGTAAGAGAGACTGAGGCTTGCAGGCAAAGAGGCAGAAATGAGAGAGATGATGTTTGATGTGCGGGATCCAGTAGCCAGCTTCACCCTGCCCTTTCTACTTGGGATCACATGCACTGCTGACCACAATGAATACCTATAATAGCACTGCTGATGAGCATGTATTGGGTGTTTAATATGTACCAAAGCTGTGCCAACCTCTGCACAATTCCAGTAGCACCAAACTCTTTTGTACAATGTGTTGCCAGGCCAGGAATAGAATGAGCTAGCATATAGGTGCCTATTTCTCATTGACTTATCCAACAGCTAAGAACGGTCTCACTTGAGCAGAATCACTGGATATTCAGTGTAGACAATGAAATCTAGTTGCTGGTTGCTCTTTTTTAAATCTCCTTTTGTTTACTTGCTCTATAATAGTCCAAAGATGCCTTGTACTCTGGAAAAGACAATTGTTTAAATGTAGACAGTTTTTGGCCCCTTGCAGGCTGGAATTTGGAAGGCAAAGGAGAGACCAGCTCTATGAGCATGCTTTTCACAGAGCCTGCTTCCTGACCTGCCATCAACTTGCTACTGACACCTCTAATGCTATGAGCCCCACACCATCCCTATGCCCAACTCATCTTGAGACAAATACCTGTCCTCTCTCAGCAATGGCTACTTGGGTGTTAATCTTCACACTGTCCATCTGCACCTCTCAGACAAGGTGCACACTCTAGCAAGTGATCAGAAGGGTCTTTAAAATATTCCTGTAGTCCCCAGCACTTCTCTCTTTTCAGATGCAAATTCTTCCTCCATCCACAAAGGCAGTTTACTCTATGCCACAGCTCCAAACTGCCTGCATGTTCATCTCCAAAAATACAAATCCTCCTTCTTCAATGTTCTGCTTATTGCTATTGCCAAAGACACCTAAAAATAAGTCGATTTCCATACCACACAAAGCATTAGAAAAATAACAGCAATAGAACCTCACAGCAGTTCAGCCCCTTACGGTATTCCAAATACGTGTGATTTACCCCACCAATATTTTTAACAATATGGGGATTGTGTAATGCAATTTGGACAGATATTGTTACCCCACTTTACAGATCACAGAGAGCATATCTATTTCCTCAAGTTACCAGACTGTAAGTGACGGAGCCAGGCAAGGACCCCACGCATCTTGCGTATTACACTCTGAGAAGAGGGCAACCATTATAAGGATACAAATCCCAAACTAGTAATAAAAATCATTTAAGTTTAAAACCTTGATTACCTTGTCCTTCATTTTCTTTTGGGAATATATGATGCTTGGCTTTAACAGATATATATTATGTTTGGAGAGAAATACTTTATTGGTTTTTTTTAATGTTTATTTATTTTTGAGAGAGAGAGACAGAGACAGAGTGCATGTGGGGAAGGAGCAGAGAGAGGGAGACACAGAATCCGAAACTCCAGGCTCTGAGCTGTCAGCACAAAGCCCAATGCAGGGCCTGAACCCACAAACTGTGAGATCATGACCCAAGCTGAAGTCAGACGCTCAACCAACTGAGCCACCCAGGTGCCCCTATATCTCCTTTGAATAAAGAGTCTAAATGTTTCCAAAAATAACACAATTCATTTTCATTAAGGGCTCTGTGTGGGGTGAGGGACAGTGGCTCTTATGCAAACCATTTCTCATCTCATACCTCGAAATGACAATGAAAGAGCAGTGCAAAACTGACAGAAGATGTCCCTTTAAAAAAAAAAAGGACTTCAGACATGGCTTTTGGAGCAATATGTCTGAATGTCTCCCACACTTTACATCAGTATAGTTTACTGGTAGATAAGTCAGAAAATTCCAGAGAAAAATGTTTTCTTCCCAGTTCCTTCCCCAAGAGAGATTTTAAATGTTGATTACTTTCTTTTTAGAGAATCTGTGTTCATTCAAAAGGGGAGTTTTCTCATCCTCTTCAAAACAATCACCACACAGCCCAAGAGTCAAGCAACACAGTCATCAAATGGAACCATTTTGGTGGTGCCCTAGTGTCCTGAGAAGACTCGATGCAAAGACAAAATGACAGGAACTTGAGCTGCAGCAAATAACTGGGGACTGTGCCACACAGCCCATGGCAAAGAAACAGCCAAACACTTTTTGTAACTGCAAAGTTAAAACAATATCAAAATTTTGCGCATGACACTCCATACTCTAGCCTCCAGGGGTCACTGTTAAATGTCACAGCTAGTTCTCCAACCAGCAAGACTCCAAGGACCTAAGTCAAAAAAATTTTCTCCAGCCAGAACTTTATTTAAAAAAAAAAAAAAAAAAAAATTATTTTTGAGACAGAGAGAGAGAGAGAGACAGAGCATGAGTAAGGGAGGGGCAGAGAGGGGGAGACACAGAATCCAAAGCAGGCTCCAGACCCTAAGCTGTCAGCACAGAGCCCAACGTGGGGGCTAGAGCTCATGAACCGCGAGATCATGACCTGAGCCAAAGTCAGACGCTTAAATGACTGAGCCACCCAGGTGCCCCCAGAAGTTTCATAACCCTTGCCAAATATAGACAACTCCTTTTGACAGAATATTTTAGGAACTTGACATTCTTTGACATATCTCTTATTTTTCTTTGAAACAATCTTCATTGTCATGGTTTTATACAAATTTTTTTTTCAAGGAACAAAAAGTGATTTTTTTTAACACTTCACAGCTAAGCAAAGTCCACATAACTTGCATAACTCATGAAGCACCCATGAATAATACGTATTGCTTCTTCTTCTAAAGTTATCCATTTTTCACTTCTATAGAGTTTAAAAATATATAGAAACAAGGAAGGCTAAATTCAGATGTGGGCAGGAAAAAGGCCCAGAAAACAACTTGAATAGGAGGATGATATATTATATATGTATGTGTGTACATATGTATGTATACACACACATACATATATATATATATATATACATATATATAGAGAGAGAGAGAGAGACAGTGGTCATGCAGATAAGAACAGAATTATGTATTATATATTCAGTATACTTACATATGTAATGTAACAGGCATGCTGTTAAAATCCCACAAAAAGGATATTAATGTATTATTTTTAAATTATCTTAGCAAGTATACAAAAGTAGCAAAGTCATTTATCCTAGTTTCACCAACAACACTAAAACAACCAAAAACTGAGAAGTTGTTTTAAACATAAGGTTATTTAAATTTGTTTTTAGCCCATAACAGCTTTTTCCAAACTGAGTTCCCCAGTCAAATAGTTCAAAAATGCTACAAAACATTTCCTTCTTTTGGAGAAGTAAAACGCACAGAAAGAGAGCTATTTAACCTAGCTTTTTAACATAGCATTTTGTAAACTTATTTAACCACTGAACATGTTATTCATGGAATATCTTTTAATTTCTCATGCAATCTATCATAACAAACAATAAAAACATTAAAATATAAACACAGTTTGGAAAACGCTGGCCTAGGGTTTTAATGAGTGCCAAGTAGATTTAAGAATTTTTAAATGCTATATATATTTATTTTATTTTGTTCTTGATTTTTGAAATTGCCTTTTGGGAGACTATCTTATTATCCAGAGAATTTTTTTCAATACATATTATAATCCAAGTTTGTCAATTTCATTTCCCATTATCATTTTCTGATTCTCTAAAAATTTATAGTCATACACCAAGCTTTATCATTTCACACAATACTAATATTTTGTATTTCTCCAAAAAAAGCTCAAAGTATACTGCAAGCATTTTGTGACTCATTTTCATAACACTACTGTGACACAGGTAGGGATTAATTGTTCCATTTCACAGATGTAGAAAAGGCATCTTAGAGAATGAGTTACAGTGTGGAAATAAACCTCACTTATTGAGCCTTCAGAATGTAATCTTTCATCCAGATGGCAATGTTCCTCTACAAATTAAAAGTTTAGTTCTCTCTGTGTGTGCCCAGCTCCTTGGGAAAAAAAATAAAATAAAGAACAAGTGGAAAGTACTATTGATGGTATCTTCTCCACAATAGAAACATTTGATCAGGATCTTTCCCACAAGGATTCTGAATAACAAGGTAAGGGAGCAACCCCCTCCAGGCAGTAGAAGGCACTTGGTGATATAATTCTAATGCAGAGCCAAAGAGCTTAGTATCAGTCATCAATTTACAACCATCTATTTTCTTTTCAAGAGCTAACAGGGGCTGTGCAGACTCATTTGCCCTAGGCCACAAAATAAGACACAGAACAGTCAAATCAGTTGAAATAATTTTAAATCTCTTAAAATAATGGAATCTTCTGCGTTTGTTGAACAGGCTTGAAAAGTCACTGGTTACTAAATCAGTTATTGTTGTTATGCTCACTTTCAAATGGTTTGGCAGCTATCATTTAAGGAAAAGCTTCCTAAACAACATTCCCAGTTCCTTCCATCCTCAGAGTACGCGCGCGCGCGCACACACACACACACACACACACACACACACACACACACATCTTCTGGTCCCCAAGAGGACATCTCTGTTCCTTTCAAAATCAAAAATCAGAAAAAGAAACTATTGGATTTTTTCTTCTGCAACATTTTCATTCTTAACATTTAACCTTGCTTCCTGGTGCATTTTGCCTGGCAGAAATATTTATTTGGACAAAGCCCCATTTGTGTCTCCATTCCTACTGGGACAACCCAGCCTGCTTTCCCTGAAGCTCTCATTTCCACACCTAAGCATTTAGTTCTCATCTCTAAGCTTAGGCTAATTCTTAGCCAATTCTTTCACTATTCAAAGGGAAGTTAGGAGCCAGCTGAGCTTTGATGCTGGAATAATGCTCAGTTCCTTTATCACTGCTGCTCTTCTGCCTTTTGAGGCCTCCTGGGAACTAATGTCTAGGCCCAGAATCTCAGGCCAAGGCTGGGCTCAGCTTCTGGCTGCTCCACCCCCCCCAGATGCCACCCACTGCCTTCATGGTTTCCATGATTTCCATTCCCTGTCACCCACTGCTCCTGCCCCTGGCCTCTGCCAGACCGTGCAGATCGTTTTCCATCGCTGGCCACCAGGCAAGCTCCTGGAAGACCTGGCCAGCCTGAATGCCATCTGTCCTCCAGTACCTTCCTCAGCCACCTGGACAGTCTGTCAACATACTAAGTCCCAAGCACTTGAGTGTAAGCATCCAGAATGTTCAACTGTTCCAAAGACACTGACAATCTGGAAGAACCAGAATCTGAAAGTTTCACTAGCCAGACACTAGATACCCACCTGCCAAGTACAGAAAAGATGCTCAATACATATTGAACAAACAGCTGAGTGCTGGCCACTGCACACAGATATCTCTGACCCCAGCATCTGCCCCTCCCTGTAAAACTGACCACCAGGCATAAGTGAGGAGAACCTGAATTGTCAGATTAAGGTATGGTGGCTCACAGCAGAGACTTTGGATTCAGACTGCCATGACTCCATCCCATGCCCACCACTTACTGACTGTATAATCTTTGGAAGACTATTTGGCGTTCCTCACCTCAATGTTCACATCGATAAGATGGGGGAGAGAATCGCTTTCCACATGAGGTTTCTGTAAAGACTAAATGAGCCACATAAGGGACAATGTGAATCCCTAGGCTAGAACTGGCACTAGAGAAATGTTAACTATTATTAGCATTAAGTAACATCACTTACACCCAAAAGGGGGAATGAGAAATAAAACAAACAAAACAACTTGGTGCCTGAGCATGTCAAAATAAACTGTACGTAACTGTTGCATTTTTTCCTTTCACTTTCAGTCCTTACTTCGGTCATGTTTGCTTGGGGTGGCAGCCCATGACACCGGAACGACCAGCAAGCCAACACTGCAGCAATTCTCAGTCCTCACGCGCACCTGCTAATGTCACAACAACAAGCCACTCCAGTTCTCCTCAATGTGCTGCTGAAGGATGAGAGGTGTGTTTCTGCTTCAGGAACTATTAAAAAACCCAAGATTACTTTCGTCCTTGAATACTCTTGAAGAACACTTGCCCCAAGCTGGTCAAGCTTTCAAGCCTTTATTCACTGGCTGGTTGGACTTTGTGCCATGCTAGGTATTAGGCTGCTGGACCCAGCTTCGAAGGTCAGAGTCCTTAGCGTTCCAGAGCAAGCTGGCTTTATAGTCTTGACCCCTTTCAGAGACAGAGTGCCACTTCTTCAGGATGCTCTAACACCAATTTCACCTTGGCTATTCCTTACAATTTGAAAAATCCTCTAGAGCGATGCAGAAATATGTAACACTGTGCAGAGTATTTCTAAAGAACAGAAAAACTTATTCAGCCAGAGGACTGCTTTACAAAAATGTGGGCTCTCACCCATTAGTAAGTGATGTTTAGTTGATCTCAAGAGGTTTGGTTTTAGTAAAATAGAAAAAAGTAATGGAATAGAAGGAAATGGAATGAAATAGAACACAACAGAATAGATAATATCAAAATGTGTCCCATGTAAAAAAGTATTGTGTCATGTTTTAATTACGTATATATGTAATTAAATGTAAATTTAATCACAATGTAAAAGTATAATTCTCACTATGGATCAAGATGAAATATTTTTTAAAATCACATGTCTAATGGGCTGCCTAAATCAGTATAGACATACCTCATTTTGTTGTGCTTCACAGACATTGTGTTTTTACAAATTGAAGGTTTGTGGCAACCCTCATCGAACTATTGATGCCATTTTTCCAATAGCATTCGCTCACTTTGTGTCTCTGTGTCACATTTTGATAATTTTCATAATGTTTAGAATTTTGCATTTTTATTATATTTGTTATGGTGATCTGTGATGCTACTATTGCAGTTGCTTGGGATACCACAAACCAGGTGCATACAAGACAGCAAACTTAATCGATAAATGTGTGTGATCTGTCTATTCCACCATCGGCCCTTCCCCCATCCCTTTCCCTCTCCCCAGGCTTCCCTATTCCCTGAGACACAGCAATATTGAAATTTGGCCAATTAATAATCCTACAATGGCCCCTAAGTGCTCAAGTGAAAGAGTCGTATGTGTCTCACTTTAAAGCAAAAGCTAAAAATGATTAAGTTTAGTAAGAAAGACATATTGAGAACCAGATAGGCCAAAAACTACACCTCTTGTACCAAACAGTTAGCCAAGTTGTGATTGCAAAAGTAAAGTTCTTGAAGGAAATTAAAAGTACTACTTCAGTGAACATATGAATAAGAAAGTGCAGCAGCCTTGTTGCTGATATGAACAAAGTTTGAGTGGTCTGGATAGAAGACCAAACCAGCCACAACAGTCCCTTAAGCCAAAAACTAATCCAGAGCAAGGCCCTAACTCTCTTCAATTCTATGAAGACTGAGAGAGGTAAGGAAGCTGCAGAAGAAAAGTGTGAAGCTAGCAGAGGTTGGCTCATGAGGTTTAAGGAAAGATCTCCGTAACACCAACATGCAAGGGGAAGAAGCAAATGCTGATGTAGAAGCTGCAGCAAGTTATCCAGGAGATCTAGCTAGATCATTACTGAGGGTGGTTACACTAAACGACAGGTTTTCAATGTAGACAAATGGCCTTCTATTGGAAGAAGATGTCATCTTGGCCTTTCACAGCTAGAGAGGAGAGGTTAATGCCTGGCTTCAAAGGACAGGCTGACTCCTTTGTTAGGGGTTAAGACAACTGGTGACTTTAAGTTGAAGCCAATGCTCATTTACCATTCTGAAAATTCTCAGGCCCTTAAGAATTGTGCTAAGCTAGGGCATCTGGGTGGTTCAGTCAGTTGAACATTCAACACTTGATTTTGGCTCAGGTCATGACACCAGGTTGTGGGATTGAGCCCTGCATCAGGCTCTGTGCTGAGCATGAAGCCTGCTTAAGATTCTCTCTCTCTCTCTCTCTCTCTCTCTCTCTCTCTCAATCTCTCTCTTCCCCCCCCCCGTGTCTCTCCCCCCACTTCTCTCTCTAAAATAAAAAAGAAAATAAAAAAAGAATTATGCTCAACCTACTGTGCCTGTGCTCTAGAAATGGAACAAGTCTGGATAATAGCATATCTGTTTACAACATGGTATACTGAATATTTTAACCCCACTGTGGAGACCTCCTGCTCAGAAAAAAAACATTCCTTTCAAAATAGTACTGCTCACTGACAATGCACCTGATCACCCAAGAGCTCTGCTAGAGATGCAGAAGGAGATTATTGTTGTTTTCATGCCTGCTAACATAACATTCATTCTGTAGCTCATGGATCAAGGAGCAATTTTGACTTTCAAGTCTTATAATTTAAGAAGTACATTTCATAAGGCTATAGCTGCCATAGACATGGATTCCTTCAATGGATCTGGGCAAAGCCAACTGAAACCCTTCTGGAAAGGATTCACCATTCTACATGCTTTTAAGAACTTCATGACTCATGGGAAGAAGTCCAAATATAACATTAACAGGAGTTTGGAAGAAGTTGATTTCAACTGTCGTGGATGACTTTGTGAGATTCAGGACTTCAGGGGAGGAAGTCACTTCAAATGTGGTGGAAAGAGCACGAGAACCAGAATTAGAAGTAGACATTGAAGATGTGACTGAATTGCTACAAGTTCAAGATAAATCTTGAACAGATGAAGAGTTACTTCTTATGGATGAGCAAAGAAAGTGGCTTCCTGAGATGGAATCTACTCCTGGTGAAGATGCTTTGAACACTGTTGAAATGACAACAAAGGATTTAGAATATTCCCTGGGCTTAGTTGGGAAAGCAGCGGCAGGGTTTGAATGGATTGACTCCAATTTTGAAAGAAATTTCATTGGTAAAATGCTATCAAACAGCATTCATGCTACCGAAAAATCGTCTGTGAAAGGAAGACTCCATCAATGAGGCAAACTTGATTGTTGTCGTATTTTAAGAAATTGCCACAGGCACCTCAACTTTCAGCAACAACTTCCCTGATTAGTCAGCTACTATCAACATGGAGGCAAGATCCATCACCAGCAAGAAGATTATGACTTGTTGAAAGCTCAGATGATTGTTGGCATATTTTAGCAAAACAAGTTATTTCTAAATTAAGGTATGTGCATTGTTTTTTAGACATAAAGCTATTTATTATACATTTAATAGACAACAGTATAGTATAAACTTAACTTTTATATGCACTGGTCTTCTAAGGTTCCTGGACTCAATTCCAAATTGGGGGCCAGGGTTGTGGGGTTCCCCTCCACACAGCATCAAGGAATTCTTGGACACCAGCAGGGTGTCTGAGAATTCAACCCAATGCTAACTCTACCTACCCAGAGAGAGCCTCAGATTCCACAGGTAAAGGCAGTCCTATAAGTCTTCCCCCTACCTCCCTACTTCAGGTGCCAGTCACAAGCCCCAGGCTGTTTGTTACCTGTGCTTCTGACTAACTGGCTACAGACAGCAGATGAAAGTCCAGGTTGTTATTTAAACTACTAACCCACGGGGCACCTGGGTGGCTCAGTCGGTTGAGCGGCCGACTTCGGCTCAGGTCATGATCTCACGGTCCATGAGTTTGAGCCCCGCATCGGGCTCTGTGCAGACAGCTCAGAGCCTGGAGCCTGTTTCGGATTCTGTGTCTCCCTCTCTCTGACCCTCCCCCATTCATGCTCTGTCTCTCTCTGTCTCAAAAATAAATAAACGTTAAAAAAAAAAAAAAAAAAACTACTAACCCACTGGCTATAAAGCAGAGGTTCCCAGGACCTCCTCCTCAGGTTTGATTAACTCACTACAGCAGCTCACAGAACTCAGTAAACATCTTACTTCCTGCATCACCAGTTTATTATATAGGATGTAACTCAAGAACAGCCAGATGGAAGAGATACACAGGGCAAGGCATGTGGGAAGGGGTGCAGAGCTTCCAGGCACCTGCCTCCCCTCATCCCCACATGTTCACCAGCCCAGAGGCTCTCCAAACCCAGTCCTGATTGACTAACTCATTGGCCACTGGGTAATTTAACCTCGGCTCCTCTCCTCCCTTTTAGGAGGTCAGGAAATTTTTGTCCCACACTTTTTTTTTAAGTTTATTTATTTATTTTGAGAGAGACAGAGACAGCGTGAGCAGGGGAGGGGCAGAGAAAGAGGGGAAGAGAGAGAATCTCAGCAGTCTCCGTGCCACCAGCTATGGGCTTGACCCCACAAAGGGTGAGATCATGACCTGGGCCAAAACCAAGAGTCAGACTCTTAACTGACTGAGCCACCCTGGCTCCCCCAGTCCCATACTTCTACTCACAGACTTGGTTCTCCAGGCAACCAGCCCCATCCTTAAGTTATCTGAAGGTAACCTTTCCAAAGTTACCTCATTAACATAACAAAAGGTACCTTTATCACAGAAAATTAAAGGGGTTTTAGAAACTGTAAGCCAGGAACTTTGGACCAAGACCAAATGCATCTGAATGACCAAATATCACAATATTGCAACTAGGAAACCAAAAAATTCACTTGACTCACTTTATTGCAATATTCACTTTCCTGAGGTGGTCTGGAATCAAACTGCTGTATCTCGAGGTGTGCTGTATTGACCCATTCTTCCACCTATACCAGTAACATTTCAGTCCAGGGGGTGATGAACATTGGGAAAATATCAGGGAATATGCAGCCAAATTTAGCTGTGTGTCTAGAAGTTATTCAAACAAATTTAGGAAAAATTAATTCAAGACTCAGCTACATCAAACACCCAGAAACTTAAGTAGTAGTTAGAGAACACAGACTTAACATCGGACTGCTGAGATTCGAATCTTTGTCCCTTGTTAGCTGTATCTTCGTGGGTCAACTACTCAGCCTCTCCAAGCCTAAGGGTCCTCTTCTATGAAATGGGGATAAAATGGGGTCCTCTTCAGTTACTAGGAAAATGAAATTCAGCATGATAATGAATTATTATAAAAGGATGATACAGCACTTAGCACTGTGCCTAGCACAAAGTAAGCTCTATTAGCTATTATTATCTTTGCCATTGAAACTGGTAGTTATTGGGGCACCTGGGTAGCTTTGTTGGTTAAGCATCCAACTTCAGCTCAGGTCATGATCTCACAGTCCGTGAGTTTGAGCCCCGCGTCAGGCTCTGTGCTGACAGCTCAGAGCCTGGAGCCTGTTTCAGATTCTGTGTCTCCCTCTCTCTCTGCTCCTCCCCTGTTCATGCTCTGTCTCTGTCTCAAAAATAAATAAACGTTAAAAAAAATTTTTTTTAAATAGAGAAACTGGTAGTTATTATTGTTGTTTATTACATGAAACACTGTTGTCTAAATAGCTTCATCTAGAATACTCAGCACACCATGAAGACCTCATGAAGCACACCATGAAGCTTTTTCCCTAATTAAGCCACCCAGCCTATTAAAACTCCTGGTGACTCAAAACACCAAATCTGCCTGAACAGTTAAGAGAGGCCTAGTACTCCATTTCCAACTGGAGCTACCCAAACAGTCGGTGTAGGTTTGGGGGTGTATGGTTAACACCATGATATTTTGTTCTGCATAGTAATAGCTAGTGTGGGTTCAAAAACAAACACAAAGAAAAAATAATAAAGTAAAATAAAATAAAACACAAATACTATATCCAAGTGGTCATGTGTAAAGAAAATTTGCCTTTTAATCACTTTTTCATAAAATATCAAAAGGAATTCCAAAGAGCTTTCAATTAATTATTTCAGTCTTAATTTTTTTAACTTTATTTTTTATTTTTTTTAATTTACATCCAAATTAGTTAGCATATAGTGAAACAATAATTTCAGGAGTAGATTCCTTAATGCCCCTTACCCATTTAACCCATCCCCCCACCCCCAACCCCTCCAGCAACCCTCAGTTTGTTCTCCACATTTATGAGTCTCTTCTGTTTTGTCCCCCTCCCTGTTTTTATATTATTTTTGTTTTCCTTCCCTTATGTTCATCTGTGTTGTCTCTTAAAGTCCTCATATGAGTGAAGTCATATGATTTTTGTCTTTCTCTACTTTCACTTAGCATAACACCCTCCAGTTCCAGCCACATAGTTGCAAATGGCAAGATTTCATTCTTCTTGATTGCCAAGTAATACTCCATTGTATATATATACCACATTTTCTTTATCCATTCATCCAGCGATGGACATTTGGGCTCTTTCCATACTTTGGCTATTGTTCATAGTGCTGCTATAAACATGGGAGTGCATGTGTCCCTTCAAAACAGCACACCTGTATTCCTTGGATAAATGCCTAGTAGTGCAATTGCTGGGTCATAGGGTTCACAGTCTTAACTTTTAACTTGGAGCTAGTTTTGTTTGGGGGGTTTTTTTACAGTTATTTATCTTACTTACCTGTGTTAGCCCTTTCAGGACTTTCTCCGTGGCTCAGCAAGAACACATGGTGAAGACGGGTGAGGAACAGGCAGGGGGATGGCAGGGCTGGGATGCCGGAAACCACTGACGGAAACCTATACACTGATGAGAATAGCCTTTTCTGGCTCTTATTTTCTAGGTATATTCCCTGTCAACACTGTGTTCCACTTCACAGCAGCAAGGAAAAACCAATGTGGTACCTTCCTGATGCTTTAGGGCAGGTTGAATGCAGAAATCCTTCATAAAAGCCCCAGACTGCTTAAGCAGTCTATAAATGAAATTAGGGTGACCTAGACAAGGACTTTTTTTAAAACCCCATCCTCCTGCTGGACTCTCTTCATTCTAGCCTGAAGACCCACGGGTCCTCAGATCCAGCTGGTCACATTCTTTAGGCTGAAGTTTAGCTTTACGGTGTGAGAAAAGGATATTCTTAGAGCAGTGAAAACTGATTATGTTTTTAATTCAGATACCTATAATAGACATGTGAAAAAGAAACTATGTGCCCAGCACATAGTCTCACCTAATCTTCATCCTCTGATGTATGTATCCTCTGATATATGATAATCTACATTATCTCACCTAATCTTCATTCTCTGATGTATGTTTATCCCCATTTTACAGATGATAAAACTGAGGCTAAGAATAGCTAAGTAATTTGCACCCACACAGCTAGCAAACAGTGTGGTCAACTTTGGGAAAGGAATGAAGAGCTCCTCTTTTACCCACAACACACTCCCTACAACAGTAGTAAACCACTCCATCTTCACATTTGCTTCCACAAACCATCTCACAACGCTCTAAGAACAGAGGGGAGGGTGTGAGTGGGGGAGGTAAACTGAGCAGACAGAAAAGGAAGGCTAGTGTGGTTCCCCAACTTCCTCCCATCACAAACACCCCCACAGAACAGGGTCTATGGTGACATCAGTATAGTTTGGGTTCTCATCCCAGCTCTGGAAAAACGTGTCCAAGAGTAGTTTAGCACCAAACAAAATGAGGACAACAGAGGGTAGAGCCAGACTAGAGAGTGATCTAGGAGACAGCCTGATCATTCTCAGCAGGCCAGAAGCCTCACTCTATTTTAAAGAAATAGCACTGTAAATGATGTATCACATTTTATAACAACTCTTAATTCATCAGTGTCTCAATAAACATCACCTCCACTTGAGGCTGAAGATATCACATCTAAGAATATGGTTTAACTTTTCTAGCGCCAAATAATAGCATCATTATGTTCCAGCCATGTCTGAACTAGAAACAATGCAATGAAATTTTAATGGGAAAAAAAAATCCTTTAAATTCATATGAAAGTTTCTAATTGAAAAATTAATCCTCTATATTCTCAAAGAAACACACAGGATGCAGACTGTGGTTATTGTTTTAATAAGCAGATAATCCATATTAACGTGTTATCTTAAGAATTCTTTTTTCAGTTAAACATTTGCCATAACTCAGGGAAATGTTTGCATAACTCAGCATTATTCGAAATCAAAATGCATATACAATCCAATCTGAAAACATCTCAAAGCCTTGCTCCTATCAGATGTTCAGATAGATGAAGAAATTTCATACAAAGCCCCTATTCTTAATGAAAATCCATCTCTCCTTCATCCCTCACCTCTGGCTGATCATGACAAAAAGCTTTTCCCTAAAGAAAGTGGATTGAGTAGGAATGTGGAAAGACAGACATAATGTGTATTCAACCCTTTGCCTGCTGCCAGCTCTTGGGATTTTACTGGCTTTGAAATATGTATAAGCTAGGGTGACTGTTGTATTATTCATCAAAGATTTATCAGACCTCTAAACTCAGTTATACACCATGACCATGGAACACTTTAAAATAACAATAATAACAAAATGTGTAATAAAATAGATATTCTTATTTTAAAAATGCTCTCTAGGAAAAGAAAAAAACAGAACAGTTGTTTACAGTTAATATATAGGACTTTAAGTAAAAATTGTAGCAAGGTTCCCCATTCTCCAACACTTCATCTCTAAATTAATAACTCAGTCTGCAGGGGTCCCTTCCTCACTTAGGGCCCCTATAAAGCAGAATTCACCTGTAAAGAATCAACACCTTTATGATAGGGAAAATTGGATAAAATAGGCAGACAGGGAAAGGATTAGGACTGAGGTCCCTGGGTGGGGAAAGACACATACTTTGGAACAATGCTGGGAATGTCTGACTACAGCAAACCTCCTCAGGCGTAAGGTCCCTCTTAAGAATGTAACAGACACCACCTACTCCCGCCTCAGGGTTCCCTCAGGAATTTGACAATCAAAATACCAAGCTAAACCATAAAACTCATGTTCTATGAGGGACACTATGACCAGTCTGACTCCTCACACAATGCAATTGAGCCAATCAGGAAAGGACAACCCAGCACCTAGAGTTGTCAAGCCAATAAGGGTGGGACCTGAGAAGGAACAGTGGGAAAAGTGGGGGGGGGGGGGTGACCAAAACCTCATAAAACAAGGACCCTTGCCTATAGTCATGGGCATTCACTTTTGAATGTCCCCTCTCTTTTAAACAGAGTATTCCTACTATTCTTATTTTCTAATCTTATACTCTAATAAACTTTTGCCTGCTGCTCATTTTATTTTGTGTCCATCTCTTCCTTCTTCAAAACGCTGAGACAACAAACCCCTGGTACTGAGGTAAAAAAAAAAAAAAAAAAAATCCTGTAACACCTTCATTCAGGAGATAAACATGACAACAAACCTCTGAAAAAGTCATTGTGTCCCAAAAAATTGAATTATCTTTTAAAAAAGGAAAGGAATAGAAAGCACTCTACTATTCCTTTTAGTCCTAGCTTTTAGTTTTTGTTTGTTAAATGGAAGAGGATTGGCAGGCATCCAATACAACTTTCCAGTTGTACAAATCATACTGATGGGACTGCACAGATTTAACTGTACAGATCTGAGCCTCAGCAATGCTGTGACTTGGCCAAGATCACCACTAGATAATCATATTCATTAGTTTATTCAACAAATAGGTAGCGTCCCTAAAATGTGCTAAGCATTGTCTTTTATATGACAATGTGTATAGTGTACAGTGTATTTATACATAAGAAGACAGTGTGTACTGTGTATAGTGATAAATAAAGCTGCCCTGGCCACTGCCCTCCTGGGACTCAGTGGCTTTGACAACAACTAGGGTGTGTACCTCCACTGACTGTCGACTCCTAGCCCTGGGGCCAGGTCCAGTCCATGAGGAGGTTTACACCTATTAGGGGTGAAAGGAAAAAATACAGGGTGCAGATTTCCATGGAGCTGAATGTGCTTAACTTTAAAAGGAATCCTTTATCCCAAGACTATTGTCCTTATTTTGTTCTGCTAAGATTTTCTTCCCTTTTATGAAATGATGGTGACAAAAATGGTAGGGACTTTTTTATGTCCTCACTTAGAAAAGCATGGGACACCTGGGTGGCTCAGTTGGTTAGCCACCTGACTTGAGCTCAGTTCATGATCTTGTGGCTCATGAGTTTAAGTCCCACACTGGGCTCTGTACTGACAGCACAGAGCCCACTTCGGATCCTCTGTCTCCCTCTCTCTCTGCCCCTCCCCTGCTTCTGCTCTCGCTCGCGCTCTCTCTCTCTCTCTCTCTCCCCCCCCCCCCCCCCCGTCTCTCTTTCTCAAAAATAAATAAACATTAAATTTTTTTTTCTTTTTAAAATCTGCTGCTTTAGGGGCGCCTGGGTGGCGCAGTCGGTTAAGCGTCCGACTTCAGCCAGGTCACGATCTCGCGGTCCGTGAGTTCGAGCCCCGCGTCAGGCTCAGGGCTGATGGCTCGGAGCCTGGAGCCTGTTTCTGATTCTGTGTCTCCCTCTCTCTCTGCCCCTCCCCCGTTCATGCTCTGTCTCTCTCTGTCCCAAAAATAAATAAAAACGTTGAAAAAAAATTTTTTTTTTTTAAAATCTGCTGCTTTGTGAAGTCCAAGCCTGGATGCTCTGCTTTGCACCACAACACCCTCTCTCATGGGGGATCCACAGATGCAGTGGTTCTCTCACAAAAGCAAAGGCAGGAAGCCTCCAACTGGGAGTCACTTGACCTGGGCTGGGTTTGGCAGCTATTTCTTCCTACATCTGGAACTCCAGCTTGAAAAAGTATGTGAACACAGTTAATAAAGTGTGTCCCTGGCTCTACGATGAACCATTACTGAGAATGGAGAGCTGGGCCACCAAGACTGAGCCAAAAAACTCTTCCTTTATGAAATGAATTAATTAGCTAATATTTGTGGAGTGCTTGAAAGTGGTAGAGGGTTATGTCCACACTGTATGACATCAAGATTACAGAAACATGATTAGAAATGTGTACCTGCAGAAAAAGCACTTCAAGAAATCTCTAAGGGTACATCATTAAACCCAACATAAATAAGCAAGCCTCTTGTAACATCCTGGTTGTGTTTCCTCCTGAGCTAAGGATCAAGAACTCTGCAAGTAGCCTCTCTCCCTTGTGGATCCATGAACAGCAGTGGTCTTGTTCCTATTTTTGGATTTTTCACCTTAGCTTATCCCAATTCTGGGCCCTTCTGCCAGAGCAAAGGGGAAAGCCAGGAGAAGTGAAAGGCAGTTTCATAAACGCCTCAGCATTGAGTATTAAAGCATGGCTCTTTTTCATCCTCTGTTGTCACTCAAACTCCACTGTGCTCCCAGTGGGAAATGCTTACTTCCAAAAGTTGTGTCTTATAAAATGTTTACAATCATAACAGTGACCATTTACTGTGTGTTTTCCCATTCTTGCAGCAATCCTTATAAATAGGTAGCATCATCCTCAATTTCTAGTTGAAGAAATTGAGACCTAAAGATACTAAGTAACTTGACCAAAGTCACAGAGTATAGGACTTGCACCGATTCCCAAGCCCTGCTCTTAAGCCATGACATTGTTCAGCCTCCTACAAAAGTCCTAAAGCATAAGGAACCCAAGCAGGTTTCCTCTCCAAATGAAAACTAAATCTATTCCAGTGGATGCTGTGATACAGCTGTTGTGCTCATCTCCTCATTTCTGGGGCTGCTGGGAATGTGGTCTACTGAAAGCTCACAGCTTCGTCCCTCTACAGGCATTGCCAGTTGCACCTGGGGCTTCAGCCAGCACCCAGTGACTGGCTGATGATGCAAATAAATGCCAGGTCCTTCTGCCTCAACCTGGGGCAACTTTGAAATGCTATCCCACTTCAGAGTGCACCATGGGATCAGCAAAGGCCTTGGCTGCCACTACATCCCAGTTCACCTTCCCCCTTGGCCCAATCTCACCTTTTTTAAAACCACTTGCATGCAAACCTAATTCCCAGGGAAGCTAGAATATACGTTGTATTGTATATTATACATAACGTATAACATATGTATTGTATTCACATATGATTTTACAGAGCACTTATTATTAGAACAAATGCTATACAAAAGGTTTGTCTATAACAAGAAATTTGTTTTACCAAACTACCTATAATTAAAAGTTCCAAATGCCCCCACCTGGCCTGAAATATTGAAGCATGATATGCTGTAAGAAACCTCTGTCCCTCTTATTGATTATTGATATTCTATTATTAATATTCAAGCCATGAAAACACTTCAGGACAATATCCTTGTTTTGAGTGATGAGGCTGCTGAATGGAGGGCTGGACAATGGGGAGAAGTTAAGTCCAGTGGGGAGACAGGATTTGGGGAAATATGGGAAATATTTTGGAGAAAGACCATCATCTTCCTGATTATCTCCTATCTTTTGTATCAATGGATCATTTATCACTTAATCATAAAATTGACAATCTAGAATTGTACTGTCCAATTCATTAGCCACTAATTAGCCACATAGGGCTATTTAAAGTTAATTCAAAAAGTTAAAAGTTTAGTTTCTCAGTCACACTAACCATATTTCAAATCATCAATGGCCACGTGTGATTAGTGGCTACCATTCTGGACAGCACAAGATGTAAACATGCTCATCACTGCTAAAATGTTCTTTTGGCACTAGTCTAAAATGAAAAACATTTTGTCCTATTTAGACATTAAAGATTACTGCTTTTAAACTAATCACTACTAAATAGTCTCTATATTCCTGTGGAACAAGAATAGTCCTTTTGATGACAATTCACATGAGATTCCTCTTTACTATTGAATTACTGAAAACAAAGCCACCAGTCAATATATAACTCTACCCAGAACTCAGACTCTGTGCAAATGAATAGTCCACCTATCTGAACAGGCACGCCACAATTATATCTACTGAAGATATCATTAAGAGAAAAGTGAAGTCAGCTTTCTGATATGCATGACTATGAGACAGAGTCCATAAATTCTGCAGGGACAATAACACATAGAACTACTGTCCTCACATTACAGAAAACCATTGCCCAGAGGTGGCAGCCTATGTAACATAGTGCAGGAAAGGGTTAACATAACACAGTGGGCCTGACTGCCAACCCTTGAAAGACCTGCTAATAAGGTCGGCGGCCCCTGGTTGGTGTCAAGGAACTTGGATTTCAGGAAGATTCCCACCACCCCCAGAACTAAGAGTGCCTATTATGCCTAAACTCTTTCTACAAACAAAATGGTTTATGCTGAACACCTGCTTTCCCTCTGGGGTCTGGAATTTTGGTATGTGACAAGCAGAGGCCGCCTACATGACCCAATAAAAACCCTGGGTGCTGAATCTCTAATGAGCTTCCAGAGTTGGCATTTTTCACATATGCTGTCATAACCCTTTCCCAGGGGAATTAAGACCCATCCTATGTAACTCTGCTTTTAGAGAACACTTGGAGATTGCAACCTGGTTTCCCGAGAACTGGTTGCCCCATGAGCCTTTTCTCTTTGCTGATTTGGCTTTGATTCTTTTCACTGCAATAAATCATTGCCATAAGTACTACTTGGTGACCCCAACACAGATATTATCCCTCATAGACTATTCTCCTAATAAACTCCGAGTGGCAGAGAGGAGTATTCATTCCTCCCTAGAACCCAAGGCAAGTACCCAGGTGCACCCTGCCATCTGTGCGGAAGACCAGTCACTCACTAACATGGTGACACCTATCACTTACATGCATAGAACAGGTATTATATCAAGTCTCTTCTGCGTCCCCTGAGATTCATTACTCGGGTGATGACCAGACTTTTTTGCCTATTCCTACCTTTCATAAATTCTTAAGAAATATCTTAATAAGGGCCAAGCACACAAAAATCATCTGAAGTTTTAACACAAAAAAGCGAATGAAAATCCATCAAAATGATTAATGGGGAATGATTAATTATTTGGGCTCATTTACTTAAGGTGTAGACTATAGGCAAGTTCAGACAACCTGCAGGACAACAGTGATTTATCCAGGCATCTGTAGGGGATCCAACCCTTTTCCTGTTGGATAAATGAAAAATAGTCTTCTCTTATACCTGGGAATTCTGCCTAACAATGGAGAGTGGGAATTCTCAGTATTCTTCAGAAAGGATCCCAAAAGCTAGATGTAAGGATAAAAAGAACCCCAGGCTTATTGTCAAGAACTAACAATTTTGTTCCTCTAAAAAGATATGACTTTAACATCGGATAAATATGTTACTGATTCAGCCACATGCCAATTATATTTTAGATGAAAATTTCTGTCAAGACTAACTTCACAAACCAAAAGTCACTCTGATATGACACTGCCAATAGGATAGAAAACTTGTGACTCCTGATAGCCCATCATAAAATTAAAAGTTCTTTCTCAATGAACCAATAAATATGGCTACTACCTATCTGGTGTTAATTAAATTCACTATGATATTATCTCATTTAACTAAATAACCTAGTGAGAATAGTACTATTACTCCCAATCAATAGGCATAAAACAGAAGCAGAGAACTAAGGAAACTTGCCCAAGGATAAGCAAATAAGAGGGAAGTCAAGCCTGAAACAGGTTGGCCAACTCTAGAGCCAGTACTCCTAGCCACTAGACTAGACATTGCCCCAGTCACCTGGACCTTGAACAAAAATTGAGTGAGGCCACAACATATGCTTCAGCTCTTTCTTTAAAGAACTATGGGCTGCTTCCAAGAATATACTAGATTTTCCTTGTGTATAACCTACTTCTAGGAATACAGCAGCCCACTGGACAGAGGATTTTAATGCTCTGTGTTACTGGGGCACCCTTGGTAGTAAACTGCTTCTTTTAAGTACAAAGTGACCCTAAAATAATTCCTCCATCTTTTCAAACTATGAAATTAACAACATAGGTACTCACATGCAAAGAGAGTGAAATACTTTTAAATAAGAGTATGTAGACAAGTAAGGATATAAAGCAGTGATCCTGGAAAAGTGAAGACCTATAACCTTCCCCTACCAACTCAAGGGGCAGGTCTCACTATGATCTGTCTAGGATCTAATCACTGGAGGCCAAGGATGTTACCAACATGGCTTCTGGTGACAAAACAGTTCTCAGGGAAAGATGATCATTATGGGTGAGGCCGTTTTCAACAAGGGGCCTGTGGTATGCAAAATTCTAAGGTGGCCTCAAGTTTTCTGCCCCCTGGTATACACACCTTCTAAGTGTTTCTAGGAAAGGATTTTATAGATGTTATTAAATTCCCTAACAGTTGACTTTAAATTAGAGAAATTATCTCAGTTGGGCCTGACCTAATCAGGTGAGCTCTTTTGAAAAATCAGAGGTAGTCAAAGAAGGAGCAGACACCTCCAATCAGCCTTGAAGAAGTAAACTGCCATGTTGTGGAGAGGGCCATATGGCAGAGAAGACGGCAGTCTCTAGGAGTCCTCAGCTCTACAACCACAGGAAACCAAATTCTGCCAACAACCAGTGAGCTTAGAAGAGGACTCAGAGCCTCCAGATGAAAATATAGCATGTGGACAACAGCTTGATTACAGCTTTATGAGGACTTGAGCAAAAAGCCAGCTAGGCTGTGCCTAGACTCCTAACTCACAGAAACTAAGATGACATGTGTGCTGTTTTAAGCCACTAAGCTTGGGACAATCTGTTATGCAACAAGAATAAACTAATACAGGGCCCATCTCAGAAGCAAACAAACCTGAATGCTGTGTGTTATAGCTCAGGATTACAAGCATGTGAAGGTGTAAATGTAGGAAACAGAAAAAACATCAGAGTTCCAGCTCTGAAAATATCCTTTTTCACCCCTGTTGGAACCAGAGAAGCCAGGCAGAGAACCAAAATGGACAGGTGGAAGGAGAATAAAATCACAGAATCACTCTCCTGCATGTTTGTGGAAGCAGTTAATTAAATCGTGTTATTTGTCTAGTGATGTCCCTGCCTTATTAGCCTTATTAACTCAAAGGGCTTTCTCCTTTTCTCTCTCAGGGACCACATGACAGCACTGGCAAAAGCCCATGAACTGGGCCCAGTGTTAACGATTTTGCTGAAAACCACTGGCACTTGGGAAGCAAAGCAAGGCAGTGTGTGATTTGCCAGTCACTGCCTAATGTAACAACATGTTTCTAGTCTTATCAAGTCTACTGTTTATTTGATAATTCCTAAGATATGTCCTAAAAGTCCAAATTCTCCAATGCTTCTTCTAGTAATTTTTTAAAACTGACTCAGAGCTTTCCACATTTTTCCCTTTTGGGTTGGTAAAGTACTCCGCTTATTTTACCAATTTATCCTGTCAAGAACTCTATCCTTATCCCTGAATTACAGGTGGGGAACTAAAACCCAGGACTACCATTAGAATTATCCAGAGCCATAAAGTGAATTCCAGATGGGCTGGAGTATCCCCAGTGCTCTTTCCTCTAAGCAATTATATAATTCTTTAGTGTGGGTGTGGGTGTGTGTGTGTGTGTGTGTGAGAGAGAGAGAGAGAAAGAGAGAGAGAAAGAGTGTGTGAGTATATGTGTATACATATTTTACTTGCTTGTTTCTTCAGGGGTCATTTCCACAGTCTGGATAAGCTATCTCAATAGCTTAAAAATTCAGTGATTCAGAACAAACCATTGCTACATGTAACATCATGGATTAAACACAAATACAATGCTGCTTGAAGGAAACTGGACATAGATGAGCACATTTTGTATAATTCTACTTAAATTTTTAAAAACAGACAAAATATCCTGTTAGAAGTCAGAGAGCACTACCTTTTCAGGAAGTTAGTGACGGGAAGTCCTCTAGGGTGCTGGTAATTTCTCCACCTTGATACTGGCTAAATGAGTGTGAGTACTTGGTGACACTTTACTGAATTGTACACTGGTGATCTGTATGCTTTTCTGCATGTATGCTATGCTCCATTAAAAAAGTGTTGTAAAAGATGTATAGTGGTTCCACCCACGGTGCAGGTCTCAAATTCATGAAGTAATTGAAAACTCTCCCTTTTACTCTGTGCTCCAACTGCCTGGGAAGAAAGGAGAGGAGTTAAGTGAACACTTGTGAAGCACTTACTTTATGCTAGACATTTTGCTGTAGAAGTCCAAGACCAGTGTACTAGCTAACACAGTTAGATTCTTGTGAGCCTTCTTCTACCAGGTCACAGGCTGCCAACTTCTTGTAACCTCACAAGGCAGAAAGAGGACGAGAAAGTGCCCTAGGGTCTCTTATAAGGACAATAATCCGTGCAAGTGGGCTCCACCCTCATGAATGACTTCTCTCCCCAAGGCCCCACCTCCTAATACCAACACATTGGTTAGAATGAACTTAGCATGAACTTAGCACATGGAGAGGGTGTGGGATACAAACCTGCAGTCAACCGCACACACTTAATCTCTATTCTTATAACAAGACTGTGAGATGTCAATTACCATCCACATTTACAGATGAGGAAGCTGAGGCTCAGAACGTGTAATACACTTGTCCAAGGTCATGCAGCAAGTAAGCAATGGAGCCCAGGTCTGTCTGCCTAGGTCAGTAATGCTCTTTCCATTACATCTTGCTGAAAATCACTGCAAGATGGGGTTTATAAAAAATCTTTAGTCCTGAGGTCTCACATGCAAAAGAGTTTGGGAAAGCTAGAAATTACTTTCCCAAAATTCAAAACCCAGTCAAAGGTGAAATATTTGCAGCAGTTCCTGGAAGTCACTCATTTAGAAGGAGATAGAGGCACTTGGCCCATCTTGGCTCATCACATGACATGTGCTTGAAAATGAAATCTCTTCTTATGAACCACTCCCTCTCAAAGATTTAAAATAACTCTCAGTGTCTGAAAGATCCTCTTCAACTGTATGAGAGTACATTAGCCCCTGCCTTAAACACACATGCAAGACTCACAAACCCTGACCTTATTCATTCCAGGAAATACATTTAAATAGCAAAGAAAAAAAATAGTCAACAAAATGAAAAAGCAACCTGAAGAATGGGATAAAATATATGCAAACCATCTCTCTGAGAAGGGATTAATTTCCAAAATATATAAGGAACTCATACAATCTAACAGGAAAGAAAAGTGATTTAAAACGGGCAGAGGACCTGAATAGACAATTTTCTAAAGAACACATACAGATGGCCAAAACACAAATGAAAAGATGCCCAACATCATTAATCATCAGGGAAATGCAAATCAAAACCACAGCGAGATATCCCTCACACCTATTAGGATGGCTATTATCAAAAAGACAAAAGATTACAATTGTTGGGGGAGATGTGGAGAAAAGGGAACCCTTGTGCACTGCTGGTGGAAATGTAAATTGGTACAGCCACTACAGAAAACAATATGGAAGATCCTCAAAAATTAAAAATAGAACGACTATATGATCCAGCAATCTCACTTCTGCGTACATAACCAAAGGAAATGAAAACAGGATATTGAAAAGATATCTGCATCCCCTTTTGCATTGCAGAATCATCCACTAGCCAAGACATGGAAACAATCTGAGTATCCATTAGCAGATGAATAAAGAAGATACATACAATGGAATACTATTCAGCCATAAGAAAGAAATCCTGCTATTTGCATCAACAGGGATGGACCTTGAGGGTATTATGCTCAGCCATTAAATAAACCAAAGAAAGACAAATTCTGTATAATCTCATTTATATGTGGAATCTAAAAAAAGCCAAACTCATG
Source organism: Felis catus (assembly GCF_018350175.1). NCBI lineage: Eukaryota > Metazoa > Chordata > Mammalia > Carnivora > Felidae > Felis > Felis catus. Next base: position 43,029,712 of record NC_058379.1, read on the forward strand.
GAAACAAAGAGTACAATAGTGGTTGCCTGGGGCTTGGGACAAGGGAAAATGGGGAGATGGTGGTCAGAGGGTACAAACTTCCAGTTACGAGATAGTTCTGGGGATCAAATGTACAGCATGGTAACTGTAGTCCAAATACTGTATTATGTACTTAAAAGTTGCTAAGAGAGATCTTAAATGTTCTCACTACACACACACACACACACACACACACACACACACACACACAAATGGTGATTACGTGAGATGATGAAAATGTCAACTAGCCATATTGTGGTAATCATTTCACGATACAGGGGTCTCCCGTTATCCACGGGGATATGTTCCAAGACCCCCAGGGAATGCCTGAAACCACGGATAGTACCCAACTCTGTATATACTGCTTCTTCCTGCACATACATACCTCTGATAAAGTTTGATTTGTAAATTAAGTAACAGTAAGAAAATAACAATAACTAATAATAAAATAGAACAATTATAACAATACACTGTAGTAACAGTTATGTGACGCGCGCCTGTGTGGCTCAGTCAGTTAAGTGCCCAACTTCAGCTCAGGTCATGATCTCACAGTTCGTGAGTTCGAGTCCCTTGTGGGGCTCTTTGTTGACAGCGTGGAGCCTGGAGACTGTTTCAGCTTCTGTGTCTCCCTCTCTTTCTGCCCTGCCCCTGCTCGCACTCTGTCTCTCTCTCTCACACACAAAAATAAGTAAATGTAAAAAAAAAAAAAAAAAAACTTTTTTAAAAGTCATGTGAATGTGGTCTCTCTCCCTCAAAATATTTTATTGTACTGTACTCACCTTTCTTGTGATGCTGTGAGATGACAAAATGCCTACACGATGAGTCAAGTGAATGACGTAGTCACTGCGATGTAGAGTTAGGCTAGTATTCACCTTCTGATGATTCGTCAGAAGGAGCGTGGAAAACTGAAACCAGGAAAGCAAAACCGAAACCGCGGCTGACAGGGACTACCATATACACGGATATCAAGTCATCGTGTTGTACACCGTAAATGTACACAATATTATATATAAATAAATATAAATAAGTAAGTAAATAAATAAACAAATAAATACCACTGCAGTCTATGGTCAGAAAACACACTCAGTTGTCTGGTTGCTTCAGACAGTATGTAACATTCTTCCATTTAATTCATATGCTTCCTGTACCAAGGGGGTGGGGGAGTATTAACTAGATCTAAATCTTTTTAGATAGAGGCACCTGGGTGGCTCAGTCAGTTGAGCATCCGACTCTTAATTTCAGCTCAGGTCACGATCTCACAGGTTCCTGGAATGAAGCCCTGAAAGGGCGGGCCTACGCCGGCCGACTCCACTCCATCTTGTTCTGTGTCCTCCACCGTGAGTGACTACGTCCCCGACATGACCCCTTTCCCGGGAAAATCGCAGAAACCTCAGACCGCGCCTCCTCCCCTTGAGTAACCTCCCACTCACCCGTTCAAACTTCCTGATCAAAACACGCCCAGCGACCTGCGTAACAGGACTCTAACCCTTCCCCAGCCAATCGGCCGAGGCCACGACCCTTCCCCAGCCAATCGGCTGCCCCTAGACCCCTATAAAACCTTTGTACTTTTGAAACTCGCTCTCTCTCCCTGGTATCTCACCGCTGCGTCGGTGCAGGTAGGTGATTGAGCTCGAGCTAGCTCGAATAAAGGCTCTTTTGCTTTTGCATCGGACTCGGCTCCCTGGTGGTCTTTGGGGATCACAAATTCTGGGCATAACAGCCCTACATCAGCCCACACTGTCAGCACAGACCCTGCTTGGGATGTTCTCTCCGCCCCTCCTCTGCTCTCATGTGCGTGTTCTCTCTCTCTCTCTCTCTCTCTCTCAAAAAATAAACATTTTAAAATAAGTAAACCTTTTTTAGATAATTCAGTTTGCGACAAAATGAAAAATCCTTCCAGAAGCCTGCACTCAGGAACCTGTTCTCTTTTCACCAAAAGGACCAACATTCCTCTCTTCCTCCCACCAAACTCTCAGTGTGTCCGACTTCAGTGAAGTGACACAAAGAAAGCAATAGGACTAACAGCATTCATTCTAAGATCAGTTTTCTAAGGTGGTCATCTTTTTAAAGTAAAGCTTTTTATCCACATAAACTCCTACTAGATGAAATATGACTTCAGCCTGTGTACCCAAGGAAATTAAAGAATTCCAGTACTGTGGGAAGAGGGATGCTATTATCACTTCTTTAAAAAGGTAGCTACTGACCACGATGGAAGGAGCGTCACTGTTTGACTCCTTACAACACTTAGAAGATGATTTCAGGATGATAGCCATGAGTCATGCTCCTTGATCCCTAAGTGGTTTGATCATTATGGTTTTTCCCTATATATATATAAAATATATATATGCAGGCAATATTTCAAATGTCATACCAAAATGCTGTCAGGAAGCTGATGTTTAAATAAAAGGTGGGATGGCTCCATCAGGGGTGTCTCAGTCGGTTAAGTGTCCGACTTTAGTTCAGGTCATGATCTTACAGTTCGTGTTCGAGCCCTGTGTTGGGCTCTGTGCTGACAGCTCAGAGAGCCTGGAGCCTGCTTCAGATCCTGTCTCTCTGCCCCTCCCCACTTGCACTCTGTCTCTGTGTCTCTCTCAAAAATAATAATAATAATAATAAACATCTAAAAATGTTTTAAATAAATAAATACATGATGAAAGAATTGTAACTTAGCTAGAATATATAGCCATGATCTCTACATACCCATTCTTTTGTAAGACCACTTCACTTCTTGCTTTCCATTTCCATTGTTTTACATTTACTTATATAAGCACAAAGTAAAAACAAATCAGGGACTATATTTATGCTCATTAGAATGTCAGTGATCTGGTACCACTGTTAATAGGGGTCTAAACCTTGATGATGAAATCTTTGGCACAGTGTGGGATTACAATACCCAACCAAGTTTTATTAAGCATCTACTAAATGTCAAGTGTTGAGATTCACGCTCAGAATTACCACCATATCTCAGTTCATGCACCCCTCGAGAGAAATGCTGGCATTCAACTAAATGCCTTTAACCAGGCCATTAAATACCCTCCCTTGGACCCCAGTATCACACAGGTATAGTCATGGAACAAATAGGAGAGTCTACCCAGGTCAATATGTTTGGAACACAACTCCAGAAGGGCACAAGTGATAAGCAGGATTTGGAAATTATAGCAGAGAGCCATTTTTATTTTTTTTTCAGTATATGAAATTTATTGTCAAATTGGTTTCCATACAACACCCAGTGCTCATCCCAAAAGGTGCCCTCCTCAATACCCATCACCCACCCTCCCCTCCCTCCCACCCCCCATCAACCCTCAGTTTGTTCTCAGTTTTTAACAGTCTCTTATGCTTTGGCTCTCTCCCACTCTAACCTCTTTTTTTTTTCCTTCCCCTCCCCCATGGGTTTCTGTTAAGTTTCTCAGGATCCACATAAGAGTGAAACCATATGGTATCTGTCTTTCTCTGTATGGCTTATTTCACTTAGCATCACACTCTCCAGTTCCATCCACGTTGCTACAAAGGGCCATATTTCGTTCTTTCTCATTGCCCTGTAGTACTTCATTGTGTATATAAACCACAATTTCTTTATCCATTCATCAGTTGATGGACATTTAGGCTCTTTCCACAATTTGGCTATTGTTCAGAGTGCTGCTATAAACATTGGGGTACAAGTGCCCCTATGCATCAGTACTCCTGTATCCCTTGGGTAAATTCCTAGCAGTGCTATTGTTGGGTCATAGGGTAGGTCTATTTTTAATTTTCTGAGGAACCTCCACACTGCTTTCCAGAGTGGCTGCACCAATTTGCATTCCCACCAACAGTGCAAGAGGGTTCCCGTTTCTCCACATCCTCACCAGCATCTATAGTCTCCTGATTTGTTCATTTTGGCCACTCTGACTGGCGTGAGGTGATATCTGAGTGTGGTTTTGATTTGTATTTCCCTGATAAGGAGCGACGTTGAGCATCTTTTCATGTGCCTATTGGCCATCCGGATGTCTTTAGAGAAGTGTCTATTCATGTTTTCTGCCCATTTCTTCACTGGGTTATTTGTTTTTCAGGTGTAGAGTTTGGTGAGCTCTTTATAGATTTTGGATACTAGCTCTTTGTCCAATATGTCATTTGCAAATATCTTTTCCCATTCCGTTGGTTGCCTTTTAGTTTTGTTGGTTGTTTCCTTTGCTGTGCAGAAGCTTTTATCTTTATAAGATCCCAGCAATTCATTTTTGCTTTTAATTCCCGTGCCTTTGGGGATGTGTCGAGTAAGAGATTGCTACGGCTGAGGTCAGAGAGGTCTTTTCCTGCTTTCTCCTCTAGGGTTTTGATGGTTTCCTGTCTCACATTCAGGTCCTTTATCCATTTTGAATTTATTTTTGTGAATGGTGTGAGAAAGTGGTCTAGTTTCAACCTTCTGCATGTTGCTGTCCAGTTCTCCCAGCACCATTTGTTAAAGAGACTGTCTTTTTTCCATTGGATGTTCTTTCCTGCTTTGTCAAAGATGAGTTGGCCATACGTTTGTGGGTCTAGTTCTGGGGTTTCTATTCTATTCCATTGGTCTATGTGTCTGTTTTTGTGCCAATGCCATGCTGTCTTGATGATGACAGCTTGGTAGTAGAGACTAACGTCTGGGATTGTGATGCCTCCTGCTTTGGTCTTCTTCTTCAAAATTACTTTGGCTATTCGGGGCCTTTTGTGGTTCCATATGAATTTTAGGATTGCTTTTTCTAGTTTCGAGAAGAATGCTGGTGCAATTTTGATTGGGATTGCATTGAATGTGTAGATAGCTTCCGGTAGTATTGACATTTTGACAATATTCTTCCAATCCATGAGCAGGGAATGTCTTTCCATTTCTTTATATCTTCTTCAATTACCTTCATAAGCTTTCTATAGTTTTCAGCATACAGATCTTTTACATCTTTGGTTAGATATATTCCTAGGTATTTTATGTTTCTTGGTGCAATTGTGAATGGGATCAGTTTCTTTATTTGTCTTTCTGTTGCTTCATTATTAGTGTATAAGAATGCAACTGATTTTTGTACATTGATTTTGTATCCTGCAACTTTGCTGAATTCATGTATCAGTTCTAGCAGACTTTTGGTGGAGTCTGTCGGATTTTCCATGTATAGTATCATGTCATCTGCAAAAAGCGAAAGCTTGACTTCATCTTTGCCAATTTTGATGCCTTTGATTTCCTTTTGTTGTCTGATTGCTGATGCTAGAACTTCCAACACTATGTTAAACAACAGCGGTGAGAGTGGGCATCCCTGTCGTGTTCCTGATCTCAGGGAAAAAGCTCTCAGTTTTTCCCCATTGAGGATGGTGTTAGCTGTGGGCTTTTCATAAATGGCTTTTATGATGTTTAAGTATCTTCCTTCTATCCCGACTTTCTCAAGGGTTTTATTAAGAAAGGATGCTGAATTTTGTCAAAGGCCTTTTCTGCATCGATTGACAGGATCATACAGTTCTTTTCTTTTATTAATGTGATGTATCACGTTGATTGATTTGCGAATGTTGAACCAGCCCTGCATCCCAGGAATGAATCCCACTTGATCATGGTGAATAATTCTTTTTATATGCCGTTGAATTCGATTTGCTAGTATCTTATTGAGAATTTTTGCATCCATATTCATCAGGGATATTGGCCTGTAGTTCTCTTTTTTTACTGGGTCTCTGTCTGGTTTAGGAATCAAAGTAATACTGGCTTCATAGAATGAGTCTGGAAGTTTTCCTTCCCTTTCTAAATCTTGGAATAGCTTGAGAAGGATAGGTATTATTTCTGCTTTAAACGTCTGGTAGAACTCCCCTGGGAAGCCATCTGGTCCTGGACTCTTATTTGTTGGGAGATTTTTGATAACCGATTCAATTTCTTCGCTGGTTATGGGTCTGTTCAAGCTTTCTATTTCCTCCTGATTGAGTTTTGGAAGAGTGTGGGTGTTTAGGAATTTGTCCATTTCTTCCAGGTTGTCCAATTTGGCATATAATTTTTCATAGTATTCTCTGATAATTGTTTGTATCTCTGAGGGATTGGTTGTCATAATTCCATTTTCATTCATGATTTTATCTATTTGGGTCATCTCCCTTTTCTTTTTGAGAAGCCTGGCTAGAGGTTTGTCAATTTTGTTTATTTTTTCAAAAAACCAACTCTTGGTTTCATTGATCTGCTCTACAGTTTTTTTAGATTCTATATTGTTTATTTCTGCTCTGATCTTTATTATTTCTCTTCTTCTGCTGGGTTTAGGCTGCCTTTGCTGTTCTGCTTCTATTTCCTTTAGGTGTGCTGTTAGGTTTTGTATTTGGGATTTTTCTTGTTTCTTGAGATAGGCCTGGACTGCAATGTATTTTCCTCTCAGGACTGCCTTCGCTGCATCCCAAAGCGTTTGGATTGTTGTATTTTCATTTTCGTTTGTTTTTATATATATTTTTATTTCTTCTCTAATTGCCTGGTTGACCCACGTGTTCTTTAACCTCCATGCTTTTGGAGGTTTTCCAGACTTTTTCCTGTGGTTGATTTCAAGCTTCATAGCATTGTGGTCTGAAAGTATGCATGGTATAATTTCAATTCTTGTATACTTATGAAGGGCTGTTTTGTGACCCAGTATATGATCTATCTTGGAGAATGTTCCATGTGCACTCGAGAAGAAAGTATATTCTGTTGCTTTGGGATGCAGAGTTCTAAATATATCTGTCAAGTCCATCTGATCCAATGTATCATTCAGGGCCCTTGTTTCTTTATTGACCGTGTGTCTAGATGACCTATCCATTTCTGTAAGTGGAGTGTTAAAGTCCCCTGCGATTGCCACATTCTTATCAATAAGGTTGCTTATGTTTATGAGTAATTGTTTTATATATTTGGGGGCTCCCGTATTTGGTGCATAGACATTTATAACTGTTAGCTCTTCCTGATGGATAGACCCTGTAATTATTATATAATGCCCTTCTTCATCTCTTGTTACAGCCTTTAATTTAAAGTCTAGTTTGTCTGATATGAGTATGGCTACTCCAGCTTTCTTTTAGCTTCCAGTAGCATGATAAATAGTTCTCCATCCCCTCACTCTCAATCTAAAGGTGTCCTCAGGTCTAAAATGAGTCTCTTGTAGACAGCAAATAGATGGCTGTTGTTTTTTTTATCCATTCTGATACCCTCTGTCTTTTGGTTGGTGCATTTAGTCCATTTACATTCAGTGTTATTACAGAAAGATACGGGTTTAGAGTCATTGTGATGTCTGTATGTTTTATGCTTAGCGATGTCTCTGGTACTTTGTCCAGAGAGCCATTTTTAAAAGGAATACTTCTAAATTCCAAAATTCACATTTTTTTAAGCAAGTGGAAATCAAGTAGTGGTGTTGGACAACAAGAGCATATTATGAATCAAGAAATATTTTCTAACCAGATTTTCACCCCATTCTCTCTGGCAAACTCCTAGACTTTTCCTTCTCTGAGCCTGAATCTCCAGTTTACGTCCTTATGTCAATTGTTGCCAAAATGCAAATCCAATCATTATTTAATTATTAACCTTATCTAGAGTTCCTAGTACAGTACCTGGCAAAGATCTACTGAGTAGGCACTCAATATTTATTGAATAGTAAATGAACTGTTGAAATCAGTGACTCATACTTTACTCAGCAAAATACAAATGGTGTTTTTAATTAATTCAGCAACATATGGTATTGATTCTAAATGTGTTTTATTAAACAATAAGCAAGCACCCAGATAGTGATACTACAAAGGTAATTTTGCTACCAGAATATTATTATAGTAAGGCATTACTAATTTGTTAAATACGGACTATTAATATGCTTTAATCAGCCTTTCATCAAGCTGTGCAATAATCTTTCTTTGAGGTAAGTAGGCACTATTCTTTTCCTAACAAGATAAATTATTTTCCAATTTCAGTTATTATGTCCCCTAGAACGTGCTTTGTCCTTTTAACCCTAACCTCCCCCCAGAGTCACCACTGGGGGGGGGGGGGGGCGCGGACAACCAGGAGACTGAGCCGGGAGGCGGTTTTTCCTTTGCTGCCTCAGGAGGCGCCAGGGCGCTGAAGCCCAGAAAGAGGGGACCCCACAGAGCAGACGTGTGGGCTGCGGGTTGCGGGCTGTGGGCTACTAGCTCTTGGCTTCACTGGACCCCAAGTGCTGGCGCTTGGCACTTGGTCCTCCATGGCTGGACTCTCCACGTTCTCCCCAGTGTTCACTCTACTTTCTCCCAGGCCAAGAGAAGTCGCAGAGTGAGTGGTGTGCAGAAATGTTTAAATGCTTTAGCTACCAGATTTCTCTTTACTCAGTAGCAGTAAGGAAGTACCTTAGACCCAAGCAAGAGGGGCCTTATTATGGATCCCTTCTCTGGCATTTGTCCAGGGGCACCTCCCCCACCCCTGACCATGAAGGAGTCTGCAAAGCCAAAAGGATGTGCACACCCAGAGCCCACACCCCCTCTCCTAGACCACCATCTTGAGTGTCTAGGACCCCTGAGTTCCCAGGTCAAACAGCACAAGCTACTTCCAGAACCTATGGAACACCACTTTCCAGAGTACTCCTCCAGAGACTGAATCAAACCTAGAGTGCTCCCTGCTCAGCTCTAGAGGGTGCACCCAGCAGAGACGGGTGCCCACACAAAGGCATGTAGGACAGAGGCAAGGATGAGAAGACAGGGGCTGGCCTCAGGCTAAGGACCAGAGCTTGCTTTCCCTGTGTCACACACCACCACGGAGACCAACAATTCTAAAATCAAAGCTGCCTTTGAAAATTACTGGAAAATCATGCATCATGATGTTGGTTAACTTTTGGAGGTGGAATTGTGGGTGGTTTTTTTCTATGTGTTCTATATTTGTTTTGCCTCAGTTTTCATGTCTGTAAAATGAAAATAATAATAGGATATTCATCATAAAATTGTTATAAAGACTAAATGAGATAACCAATGTAAAGCTTGAAGCACAATGGATAAATGCTTAACTACAGCTTTTATTACACAAGTACTAATTTTGTAACTACAAATACAGGCAATAAATGCTATTTTAAAAATCTGATTTAAAAAAATCAGCCTTCCAGGTTGCCATGAAGGTGTGTGTGTAGGGAGCATCTGTTTACTTGCTAGATCAGATGAGATGAGATGAGATAGAAAGAGGGAAGGAGGGAGGGAGGGAGGAAGGAAGGAAGGAAGGAGGCAGGAAGGATGATAAAGTTTACCGAGCATTGAGCCCATCCCAAGTATAGCACCAAGTAATTTGCATACATTATTTTATTCAATCCTTAAAATTCTAAGGTAGGTAGATAACTGTATTATTTTATTTTACAAATGATGAAACTAAGGTATAGAGAAGTTCAGTAACTTGACTGAGTTTCCACAGCAAGAAAGAACAACATCGTGGATGCCAGCTGGGCTCAGCAGCCTGCCGAATGCCAGCTCTCTGCCCCTTGCTCCACTGCCTCCAGCATCACAATCCTCTCCCCGCCTCTGCCTCCTCTCTTCCTTTAGCCCTCTTGCTATTGCCTCTGCCCAGTCCCACGCACTCCTCAGGCCTCCAACTCAGGTTTCCAGTTATAATTGCTTATTGCATTGAACATAGAGATTACTTTGGGCAACTAATGCCCTTCAACACACACTCTGGAGTGAGGGGGTACCCTGGAATCAGGCAGACTATGCCCCCGGATGGGCTGAGACTACTGGAACTGAGTCATGGAGATTCCAAAGGGAGTGGGGTAAGTCAGAGGGTGGGGCACATACAGCACACCCTGGTGTGGGTGTCTGCCATGTCTGCTGCTCCTTGAAAGGGAAGGGACGGAGAAGGACAGAACTGAGAGGATGTACAGACATAAGCCTCAGTGCTACAGATGGGAAAAAGAGCATCCAAACTGAAGGAGAGTCTCCAAGGTGGAAAGTACAGTTTGGATCAGACAAAACAGTAAGTAAAATTCACTCTTCATCATTAAACTCCACATCAAATCCACACGTGCATTTGTTTAGTTAAATCAAATCTACATTTAAAAAAAAGAATCTGGGGCGCCTGGATGGCTGAGTCAGTTAAGCATCTGACTTCGGCTCAGGTCATGATCTCACAGTTTGTGAGTTCGAACCCTGCATCGGGCTCTGTGCTGACAGCTCAGAGCCTGGAGCCTGCTTCAGATTCCGTGTCTCATTCTCTCTCTGCCCCTCCCCTCCACTTGTGCTCTGTCTCTCAAAAATAAATTTTAAAAAATGTAAAATAAAATAAAAGAACCTAACCTATGTGTTTTTTGAAATATAAAGTTGGGGGCAGGGGTGAGTTATAAATTTCCTCAAAACTAATCTGTGTTTGGGATACAGTCCATGAGCCCAGAGAGGCAAAGTGTTCCCAGAGGCATGTCACCAGATGAAATAGTTTGAGAAGGAGCAAGGGGACAAGAGAACAGCATCTTTTCTTTCCATCTTCCTTTCTCTCTTTTCTTTCTTCAAATGCAGTGACTGAATATGCTTACTTTTGGGGAGTAGATTGAGGCACAATGATGACATCTGCCCTCTTTAGAGAGAGCGAGAGAGAGAGATGAAAATGATATTTCATTTAAAGTCCACATTTCAGTTCAACCTCACCCTTCTTTCTGTACAAAAGCGTCTAGGGCACTCAAAAACTCTTACTTGCTCTTGTTTCTGTTACCATGACAACAGGAATCTGCTCTGAATGGACAGGAAGGGTAGGGAAACAAATATGTTTCAACCTCCTTGAGAAATACTTCCTTGTTGCTAGCATGATGCTTCCAGTGTTACTGGCTCCTAAGCGTAGGTAGGGACAGAAAACTTTTCCCTTCTTTTCTAGATTCTTTGCCTGGTCTAATTATTAAATTGACATAAGACAGAGTAAGGAGAGAAACAAATTTAATTTCATACTAACGGGAGCCCATAAAAATATGGGACTCAAAGAAGTGACCAAAGCAGGCAGCTTTTTAAACAAGGAAACTTTATTTGTGAAGAACTGACAAGGCAAAGGGGTTGGGGCTTAGAGTAGCAGATTGGTGAAGAAGTAACAAGGTTTGTTTATACAGCCTTCTCAGCCGTGAATTCCCTATCTCTGGTGATAAGGACGCCTTCTACCTTCCAGGTACAGGGAGGGTATATTCCACATGGGAGACTTATTTCTTGCTTTTAGAAGGAGGGTACTTCTTGCACCAGCTGTTTCTTTCCCTCTTTTTTTTTTTTAATTGAAGTATTTGACATAAAATGTTATGTTAGTCCCGGGTGTACAACATAATGATTTGACAATTTTGTAGCACCAGCTGTTTCTTAAGTAAGTTTAATTCAAAATAATCAATATGCCAAAGTGGCATATTTTGGGGTGGCATATTCTATTCTCCTTCACATATTAAGTAGTTAATAGAAGTGCCTTCAGGAACCTGATTCCCTCTAGCATCTAAGCTATGTGGCTAAGGAACAACCCATTCGATCCAATTCTTCTTCCTGCTGGAAACCAGCACGTGGGGCTCACAAAAAGCCCTCTGTCAACTCTCAACAGCAGCCAGGACAACAGACCTAAGGTTCTACACATACACACCCTATATTAGTCATGGCCACAGTCAAGGCTTGGTGGAGACAAAGCCAAGAACTCTTTGTAGAGTCTGAATCCCTGACTATAATTCGAAGAGAAGATTTCTCCTCCCAGCCACCCTCACAGCCAGCCTCACAGCAGTTGTACTTTGCACCTGATCCCATTTAGTATTTTTGAGTCCTACTGCATGCCAGACCCTCTATACAATTATTAGGTCTAGTCACCTCAACATTTTTTTGAAACAGGTGGTATTATCCCTACTTTTCATCAGAAAAACCGATGCTCAAAGAAGTTAAATAGCTTGTCCAGATTCACAGAGCCTTCAAGGAAAATCTAACATTTAAATTCACTTAAGTAGAAAGAGGAGCCCATCGTATGGTCTGTATGTAATGCAGAAAGTGCAGGAAATGCTGAGCAGCCTCCTCATTGATTCACAACACACTAATCATCAGTGAACCATTTTCTTGGTCTTCATTCCCAGGTAGCTTGCACACTGAGGCATTCAGACCATAGACAATGTATATGATTATTTTATATATATATATATATATATATATAGAGAGAGAGAGAGAGAGAGATACATATATATATACACACACACATACATGATTGTATCTAATATATCTATAAGTTGTGATAAGCGTTAAGCAAAGATGCCTTAAGAAAGAATTGTGACCTTATCCTTATGAAAAATTCTGCCCTCCGGAGCCCTCTCCCTTGCAAAGCAAATGCACAGCTTGATCCACAGGCCTGAGAGGAAGTGCTAGGGAACAGCTCTGCGCAGTGACTGAGAACATGAACTTGCTCTCAGTCCACCATTTGAGGCCCAGCTCTGCTACAACCTAATTGTGTGACCTGGGACAAGCAACTTAAAATTCTGTGGGCCTCATCAAATGCAGAAATATGTGTAAAGCATGTAGCTAAACCTGGCAAATAACACAAATATGAGTCTTCACATTATATTATTATTGTCACTATCTTCCACCCACAACCGAAAAGTCCAACCAGATGTCTGCAACGGCAATGGGAAATGGTGACCTCGATTATAGAACTAAAGCCATGGAGTATCAGCTTAACCGGATGAAAATATCTATTTCCTCTGCCCGTGCTGACCCAGCTCCTTTCTCTCCTGATGCAGCAAATGCTGTCAATGACCCACTTGCATGTCCTCGAATCTCTTCACCATTTTCATGCCCACTGACTCCTAGTGCATTTTTACTCCCAACCGCAAGCTGTCTCTTTCTGGTGGTCTGCCCTCCAGCTGTCTGAACCCGAATTTATACCCCTTGGGGACAACCTTAACCCATGCATTACTGACAGGTGCAGAGGATAAAACCCTTTTCTCTGCAGCCTGATGGAGACAACTTGAATGAGTGCTCTCCTTTAGAGAACTTTCCCTCACACTACACCCTCTTCCCCTTTCAAGTCACACTTCCCAACCCCCTACCAGGGGACACTTCCTACTGAGTAAATGATTTTCACAGGAATCCTCTTCTTACATTCTGCTTCTGAGGAACCAACCTAAGACAGGCTAATGCTAACTGGCTTAAGCACTTGCTTTAAAAGCATGGTTAGAAATAAAACACTGGGATGAAAATTGTTTTAGTCTTAGAAGACTTAACACACAAGTTTTAGTATTCTCTGAGAATTGGAGAGAGTAGCGATAAGCATTTTTGTCCTTCAGTATGAAAAATGGAGGACTATTAGAGTCAAGAAGTATAAACACATTGATACATTTTGGAACAAGATGCACCTTCTGGGCAGCAATCACTCCTGAGATAGAGTCATCAGATTTTTCCATTGTTGCTTGTTCCCAAATGAAATGTTTCCTAAACAAATTCAGAATGTGCCAGAACAAGTAAGGCTTTCTTAGGTGCTCAAAATTACAAAGAGATTGAAACCTTTTAAGTGAAATACAATTAAGTCGAAATAAAATATTCACCATTTGAATGTTTAATGAAGTCTTATCTAAGAGAATCTCTTTATCCTTAGAGCTTAGTTGTTTAAATATATAACTTGTAGACATTCAACAATGGTGTCCACTATTTTAAGGTGACTTTCTATTAGCTTAAAATGTACACAGGCTTTCACTTAATAAAAAAATAATGCCTATCCTTATGTGTTTTGTGTGTATATATAAACATATATGTATGCATGTGTAAACACATACATAAAGATTAATTTTATAAGTTGAAGTTTCTAAATCAGACTATGTTCAAATATATGGACACCTAAAGAAATTTAAATTAGAATATTGAAACAGTTTTACTTATATATTATCAAAGTTTTTTTTTTTTTTTAAGTAATAAGACTTATTGCTGAAGGTGGGGTGTAAACTCATACTCCTTTGAAAGCAATTTAGCAGGAGCCTTTAAAAAGTTTATAATCTAGGGGCGCCTGGGTGGCTCAGTCATTTAAGCATCTGACTCTCGATTTCCGCTCAGGTCATGATCTCTTGTGTCATGAGATTGAGTCCCACTGTAGGCTCCACACTGACAGCATGGAGTCTGCTTAGGATTCTCTCTCTCTCCCTTTCTCTCTGCCCTTCACCAGCTCACACACATTCTCTCTCTCTCTCTCTCTCTCTCTCTCTCTCTCTCTCTCTCTCCAATAAACTTTAAAAAAATTTTTTTTCAACGTTTATTTATTTTTGGGACAGAGAGAGACAGAGCATGAACGGGGGAGGGGCAGAGAGAGAGGGAGACAGAGAATCGGAAACAGGCTCCAGGCTCTGAGCCATCAGCCCAGAGCCTGAGGCGGGGCTCGAACTCCCGGACCGCGAGATCGTGACCTGGCTGAAGTCAGACGCTCAACCGACTGCGCTACCCAGGCGCCCCTCCAATAAACTTTAAAAAAATAAAGTAAAATTAAGTTAAAAGTTTATAATTGAGTAGCTTTATGCATATGCATATAAAACTGAAATAAATAAAAAGCTTTGTGTACAAATATGCACATTTTAATAACATTTAAAAGGTTTTTTACCTTTTATTAAAGTTAATGTACTTATAGTGAAGGATACAATTCAATAAATTTTCAGTAACTGAACCCATCCATGTAGCCATCACCCAACTAAAGAAGCAGACTAAATAAATAAACATTAAAAATTAAAAAAAAAAAAAGGTGGGGGGCACCTGGGTGGCTCAGTCAGTTGGGCGTCTGACTTAGGCTCAGGTCATGACCTCACAACTTGTGAGTTAGAGCCCAACATCCCAACATTGGGCTCTGTGCTGACAGCGAGGAGCCTCGAGCCTGCTTTGGATTCTGTGTCTCCCTCTCTCTCTCTGCCCCCCCCCCCACTTGTGCTCTGTCTCTCTCTGTCTCTCTTTCTCTCTCTCTCTCTCTCTCAAAAATAAATAAACATTAAATTTAAAAAAAAAAAGAAGCAGACTATTACCAGCACTCCAGAATGTAATAGCTCTTTTTTAAGTTTATTTTTATTTATTTTGAGAGAGAGACAATTGGCAGAGGGGCAGAGAGAGGGGGAACACAGAATCCCAAGCAGGATCTGCACTGTTAGTGCAAAGCTCAATGCGGGGCTCAAACTCACAAACCATAAGATCGTGACCTGAGCCAAAATCCAGAGTCAGATGCTTAACTGACTGAGCCACCCAGGTGTCCCCAGAATGTAATAGCTTTTTAAAGTAGAAACAAATTAATGTCCAAAAATAGAGAAAAATTTAAGATGGGACAAAGTAGGCAAATGTTAAGCAGTTTTAGCAAAGCCATCTAGAAATCCCAAAGGCAACAAGATAAAGCAGTAACTATGAAGATCCCTGTAGACACAGTCACAAACTTGCGAGAACTGTATTACTGAAGGTGTGGCCAAGGCAATGGGAAATTGTGCCAAGTCGCTTTATAAAGAATACCCAGGAGAATTATAGCAGCAAAGGCTCTGAGTACAAATTCTGCTTGGGTCATGTCAGGTCTTGCCTGAAGACTATGTAAATGAGGTCTAAATTGATATACAACCTAAACCAAATGCTGAAAGTGAGTAGGCAATCATAGAGGGGAGAAGCAAATAGAGGTGACAGTCTGACTGAGGATGGAAAATATGGAAATAAATCTTCGATGCTGAGTAAAGATGGAGTTCACCATCTTGCATCATATAGTGAACATTAACATCAAACCAGATTATATCCAAAGACTATTGAGAAAGCCAAGCTTAACCAATTGATGTAACCAGCTATTACCATCTGGTTTATGACTAAGCATAGCTAAATTAAGCATGACCCTGAGATACAGACCAAGAACAAGTAGAATAATTTCAGAAGCCAGAGCAAAGAAGCCTAGATAGATATATCAGTAACATTCCAACAAACAAACCTAATACAGCAGGGCTCTTGAAGCTAGGATGGGATGGACCTTTCTCACCCACATGTCCAGACTTTAGGGGGAAACGAGAAAACCAGGTAATAATATCAGTATAGACACTCCAGGTTTCACAGGAGCCCTGAGAGAAAAAGGTAAACTATGGATGATAGAGATATCTCCAGGCCTTCCACAGGACCAAGGTCAAACCAAAGTCATTGCAGTTGGAGGTTTCTCAGGCTGGGTAAAGATAAAACTAATTTGTTCCTCCTCCTTAATCTGCATAGATTTATTCTTTCTTACAACAAATAGTTACTGAGTCCCTACCAAGTGTAACCCACTGTGCTATCCAGAGGATATGTCACTGAGAAAAATTAACACAGGTCCTGGCTGGAAGAGGCTATCACCTAAACTGCAATGAGGAAAATTACATTTACCAGCAAGCTAGTGAATTTCAAGGCCTGCACTTAATCTTTTTCATAATTTTGTATTCTTTGAGTCCCCCCAAACCTGGCCTCACCTCTATTGATGAGTTGCATGAAGAAGACCATATTTTTTTTAAATGTTTTTTAAATTAGAGAGAGAGAGAATGGGGGAGAGGAAGAGAGAGAGGGAGAGAGGGAGAGCCACGATGCAGGGTTCAATCTCATGATCCAGAGATCATGACCTGGGCCAAAATCAAGAGTCAGAAGCCCAACCAATTGAGACACCCAAGCACCCCAAGACCAGATTTCTATGAAGGCATCTCTTATGCTTCATTACAAACATTTATTTGCATATTAGTCTTTCCTGAGAACCCTGAGCTCCTTCACATTGAAGATGTTTCTAATTTATCATTGTGTCTCTGATATTCAATGCAGATATTAAACAAATAAATTAATATACTTTAATGAACTGTTTGCTATCCATATACTAAATAATCAATGACTTTTATGCTTCTGAATATTATTTGTTCCCATTTTGCTTTCCTTCATTAAATGTCCTTTTGAAAATTCTGACCAGGCTGGAACAAGTGAGGAATTGTTGACTCCTATGCAGACCAAGAAGCCAAGAAAAGAAGAGGTAATGGTAGCAAAAGTCAGTCCCAGGCAGAAAATCTGTGAAGACTGAAGTTGCTGAGTCAATTAAGAAAGTCAAGTTCCTGGAACACTCTCCTCAGACCAATGATTATTGAATTTTAGAATCACCTAGAGAGCTTGTTTAAAACACAGACGGGTGGGCCCTATCTCCAGAAGTTCTGATTCAGGTGGGAACAGGGAATTTGCATTTCTAACAAGTTCCATGTAATGCTGATACTTTACCATACACTATTGATAACCAATCTTAGCTGTACGTTGGAATCACCTGGAGAACCTTAAAAATGCTAATGTCTGGGTTCTCCCCTACCCTGATATTCTGATTAATTGGTTTAGATCATAGTCTGGGCATTAAGATTGTGCAGTCAAGGTTGAGAACCGCTGCCCTACACCATGGTGTACTGTAGGGTAGAAAAATTTTTCCCTTCTTCGCTTCTAGGTTCTTTAACTGGTCTAATAATTAAATTGACATAAGACAGAGTAAGAAGAAAAACAAATTTAATTTGCCCATAAAAATATGACACTCAAAGAAGTGACCAAAGCAGGTAACTTTTATACCTTTTAGACAAAGAAACAATAAATTTGTGAAGAATTGAGAAGACAAAGGAGTTTTGGCTTAGGGTAGCAGATTAGTAAAGAAGTAACAAGGTTTGTTTATACAGCCACCTCAGCCCTGAATTCCCAATCTCTGGTGATAAGGATGCCTTCTACCCTCCAGGTACAGGAAGGGTGTCTTTCACCTGGAAGGTTTATTTCCTCCTTTCAGGGGGACAAAGGAGATTAGAGTTCCTTTCTTGTACTAGCTGTTTCTTAAGTAAGTTTAATTTAAAATAATCAATATGCCAAAGTGGCATTTTGGGGGGTAGCATATTCTGCTCCCCTTCAGCATGAAGCATGTTTGGAAAAGGTATGCAGGTCACAAGTCTTGACCTACCCTTTACCTTATCAGAAGCAAAAGTATCTGATTACTTTTTGGAGAATCTTAAGAATCAGTTAGAGACAAATTTAAGAATATTAAAAGGTCATAGACTCCAGATTCCCTCCCTTTGCCACATCCACTCAGCCTCCCATGGAGTAATTTCAGTTGGAGGCAACCTTTCAGCATTTAAACGGCTCCAACTACTAAAATCCAAGGGATTTTATCCACTTTAGTACTTGCTGCACACACACACCGCTCTACGCACACCACATTCCCAAGCCTTGCACCTGTTGATGACCACTTGCAATAGCCATCTGTGCCCCACCAGCTCCATCTTTCTTCCCTGTTCCCACAGTAAGGTTTTTGTCTACCTCTCATATTATATTTCTCTCCCTGTTTAACAATTATTTGCATTTCCTTCTTCCTTCCAGAATAATATGAGTTCCTTGAGGGCAATTTTTCTCCCTTATGGCCCTAGTACCTAGCTCATGTAGTAAATGAAAGCTTTTGAATGAATGTGGATAGTGTATTATTCAAATCATTGACTCCTCCCTTTGGGAGCAAAAGAATTTTTTTACCCTTCTCAATTGTCTCTCCATTTCCACATCTAATTGCTGGAGGCCTTTACCTTTGTCATATATTTTTTCTTTTTTAATGTAGGCTTCACCTGCAGTTTGGAGCTTGAACTCATGATCCTGAGATCAAGACCTGAGTTGAGATCAAGAGTCAGATGCTTAAACTGAGCCACCCAGGCACCCCTACCTTTGTCACAGTTTAAAGGTAAAAATCAGCTGGGTGGTATCTCCTACCATGAATTGCAAAACAACCAAATCAAACCCAAACTATTTAAAATGATGTCCCAAAATAGAATTTAAAACAGAGAGCTATATTAAGTGAACTAATTAAATAAGGAAAATGAGAATTTTGCTATTGAATTACAAGTTCTAGTTTTACCTAAACTAATGATAAAAGAAAGTGTGGAAGAGCAAAATGACTTCACAGTAAAACTCTAAGCCCCAGAAGATCCTAGCATTCCTTCTATTCTAAACTTAGCTCAGCCACTGGCCCACCATGTGAATGAGTCACTGTTCTTCCTTGACTTAAATCATCCCTCTTATAAAACTTGTTAAAGAAAGACGTCACTGCAAATTAGATGTTGTAGCTAAGTTTAGCCATCCTTAGGACATAAATATTATAACTTATGTGAGTTCAATCATTTTTGTTTCATGACTTATATTTGGGCATGTGCTTAAATATGTGTTTTTATACATGCTGTAGCTAAAGATATACCTTACATATAGACATAGATTTTATATTTATATATAATATTAATATAATATGTATGCAAATATCCACAGAATGCACCTTGCACAGAAACATCCTTGAGCTATTTTAAGAGGCAGCATTATTTTACTGACAAGTTTTCAGAATTTTGCTCTCTGACTTGCCCCCAGCCTAACCTCCAAACTGACTGTTCTCAGAAAGGCTATGTGAGTGTGTAAGTGTGTATGTCAAGGAGGGGGACCCTGTCCCTGGCTTCTCCTTAGACAATGCCATTCATAGTGAGCTATGCAGGCAGATATGGCACAGTGTAACTTGGGAATTAATGGAGTCTCTGTAATAGAGATACTCACCTATAGGCTTGTCAGAGAAGCCTGATGTTCCAGTTATCATTAGCATGACCTTCATTCTTTAAGGGCCTTCTTAAAGACTAAGGTGTTTTGCTTGGATTAGTATAACATGTTCTCTTGTAAAGTTTGCGCATTTAAAAATCCAAGTGACTGGAGAGGTTAGTTTATCCAATCAACCCACTACCACCCACTATTGTCATCTCTTTGAGATTAGGATTCTGAAAGAATGAGGAAAAGGAAGGCTGCAGAGGGAAAGGCTTGAGAAGCCCTGAATACTGCTTGGGAGGAGGAAATCAGAAACCTGGAGAGGCAAGCAGCCACATGAGGGTCTCAGCATGGGGGACCAAGTAGTAGATAAGAGTCAACAGGGACACCAGAGGCCAGGTGACTATCAGCAAAAGGCTAACCCTGGCCAGTGATCAAGGCTGACTGCTGCATGGGAATCTACAGTTTACAGAGAACTTTCTCATGTCATTTGAATCTCATAAAATCCCAGTGAAGTAGGTAGTGTTATGTTCATTCTCATTTTATAGAGGAAGAATATGAGATTCAGTAACTGAGTGACTCCCCTGAGGTCAACTAGTAAATGGCAGAACCGGGCTGCAAACCATGGTCTTCAAAATCCAGCGCATCTTCTTGTTACATTTTTCTGTCTACATGTGTCAGGCCAAGCATTAGGGGATACTGTCCCCTCCGACACAGAGAGATGTGTTTATACTCCATTACTGTATTTCCACTTACTGTGGCCAGAACTGACCCAAGTTTCCTAGCAATAGTCAATAGGCTGCTCTAATATATCAGGGGACCTGGTATCCCTGTAAACATAAGGCAAATGGCTAAAGGAGAAACTTAAGAGGGAGGTAAATGTTAAGATAGGTAAGGAAAGTATCCCAAACCCTCTAATCAAAGAGAGAATGTTGTTAACATCTTCTTGTGGCATCAAAGGAAGATCTGAGACCAGGGAAAACAGATCTGGGGAGAAGCCTCGACTATCTTTTTTTTTTTTTTTTTTTAAACGTTTATTTATTTTTGAGACAGAGAGAGACAGAGCATGAACAGGGGAGGGGCAGAGAGAGAGGGAGACACAGAATCTGAAACAGGCTCCAGGCTCTGAGCTGTCAGCAGAGAGCCCGACGTGGGGCTCGAACTCACAGACCGTGAGATCATGACCTGAGCTGAAGTTGGACGCTTAACCGACCAAGCCACCCAGGTGCCCCGAAGCCTCAACTATCTAACCCACATGGTCACCTAGCCTATCCATTAGCAGGGAAAACGAAGCATTCTTCAATTTCCTTAAGAGACTCATTTCCATGTCTCTTTCCTCTTAAAAAGGTGTTCTTTTGTATCTAATTTAAATGCTTTCCACTAGCTTTCTTAGGTCTGCTCAAGAAGAGATAATCAGTGCCATTTCAATCTATATTTAATACTTCAAAGCCTACTAAGAATCCCTTCTGTATTCCCTCTCCAGTAAAACAGCCACAACTCCTTTGATATATCTTGATAAAGCATAAGTCCTATTTTTCATGCCTTTAATCAATTCCATTGCTCATCTGTGGTCCCTTTCCAATTTTATCACACATACCTTAAGATGTGAAGACCAAAACACAGTACCCTGGATGCAGTACTCTAAGCAATAGACCAATAAAAGGCTGGTTTCCCAGCTCCTGAAAGAAGATCACAAAACAAGAGCCAGGGTCATGTTCATGCCCACTATCACTCCTAAATAACAGAACTGCCTTGCTGATTCATTGAATGTGTGTTCCACTTGCTTTCACTCCCCTGGGGCCATGACCTCCCTCCTCAGCTGTATCCCAGTGGTGCATGTTAAGTAGTCCTGCACATACCTCTATCCTGATCCTTCCTGAGCAACACTGCTAGAGAGGAGAGAGCCACAGTGGCTCACAAGTTTAAAATGTGATAACAGTAGCCACTCCTCATTGTCATGAATGATTGGAGAGTCACAGAATTTTAGAACAAAAGGAATGTTCAGCACCCCAATAAAAAAGAAGTAATTCACAGTATACATAGGTTGCTCAATGAAGCCTCTATAGGTCCAAATAGCCTAACAGCATTTGTAGGTGATTTATACACTTAGGTCTGTCTATATAAAAGGAAGCGTTATCCTCATTCACCAACTCACGGGTTTGATCAGCAAAGTGACAGAAACTGAGAAAGCCAGAAGAACCCAGAGCTTGTTGGAAAATCTATCACAGCTGGACTAGCATTCACTCAGCTGCTTTTCTCTCTTGTTTTCCCTTTCCACCTGCATATTTCACCAAGCTATTTGTTCCTCACAAAGGGGAACTGCTGCAACCTAAACTTTCCCATTTTTCTCCCTGAAGCAAAACAAGATTGTATAAGTAAAAGGCCCAGAAACATTCTAATTAGGCATCTAATCAACAACTAAGATTCAGGAAAATAAGAAAACAGATTCCAGTATCAGCAAACAGCCTGCTGTTGCTGCTAGAGACGTTGCTAGCACATGTAACTCAAGCTCTAGCCCTTAATAGAGATGTCCTCACAGCTGAATGCCCCAGGTCTCTCTGCGTTGAGGAGCTGAGGCCCTGCTGGCAAATATTTACTCAGTCTCAGAGCATCCTTTCCAGAGTGGTATCTTTCTTTATTCTGCTGATGCAATGTAGTCCTATGGAGGCCAGTGAGGTAGCACCATGTGCCCCTTACCTCACAGAGCATCCATTGTGGGGCCTGGGTTATCTTACATTTTCCCAGAATGAGTTCAGTTCTCTGGAATGTTAGCTTGATGCCTGCATTGCCAGTTGGGTAATCTGAAGTGGTCATTTCAACAGAGAGTAACCTACAAAACCAGTCAAATTATTCTATTTTCTTCATTTAATAAGTGAACTCTACTTCCAAAAGAATGTACTGTTATTTATTAGTGATATTTAGACCAATTAGAACACAATGAAGATCAGAGATATTTGCACTCCTACGTTCACTGCAACATTATTCAAAATAGCAACAGGTGGAAACAACCTAAACGTCCAATGATGGATAAACAAATAAAGAAAATAGGGTATATACATACACATTGGCATATTATTTAGTCATAAAAAAGAAGGAAATCCTGTCAGATTCTACATGTATGAAACTTGAGGACATTATACTAAGTGAATAAGCCAGTCATAGAAGGACAAAGAGTGCATGATTCCACTTATGTGAGGTATCTAAAGTAGTCAGGGGGTGCCTAGGTGGCTCAGTCAGTTAAGATAGGACTCTTGATTTCTGCTCAGGTCATGATCTCACAATCATGATACTGAGCCCCATGCCCATCCTGGAGCTTGCTTAGGATTCTCTCTCTCCATCTCCCTCTCTCTCTGCCCCTCCCCCACTCATTCTCTGTCTCTCTGTCTCTCTGTCTCTCTCTCTCTCTCTCTCTCTCTCTCTCAAAAATAAATAAATAAACATTTAAAAAATAATAATAATAAAGTAGACAAACTCACCAAATCAAACAGTACAATGGTGGTTGCCCCAGGGCTGGTGCAAGGGGCAAATGGGGGATCACTGTTCAAAGGGTACAGAGAGTTTCAGTCATGCAAAATGTAAAGGTTCTAGAGATCTGCTGTACAACATTGTGTTTATAGTAAGCAATATTGTACCGTACACTTAAAATTTTAAGAGGGTAGATCTCATGTGGTTTTTACCACAATGAAAAAAGTCTATTCTCAGGGCGCCTGGGTGGCTCAAGTGGTTAGGCATCCAACTTCAGCTCAGGTCATGATCTCATAGTATGGGAGTTCAAAACCTGCATTAGGCTCTGTGCTGACAGCTCAGAGCCCAGAGCCTGCTTCATATTCTGCGTCTCCCTCTCTCTGCCCCTCCCCTGCTCATGCCTCTGTCTGTCTCTCTCTTTCTCTCAAAAGAAAATAAACATTAAAAAAAAATCTATTCTCTACTTCACTGTAAATGGCAAATTGAATTGACAATAAAATTATATGCATATTAAAATAACACACACATATACACAATAAGGATAGAGCATTTAAGAACAAATGAAGACAGAGTTCTAGGGTAGGCTCTAGTAAGGCCTACTATACTTAGCATGCCTAGATCTAGAACCAGGGCAACCTTTGTGACCTTACAACCTATACAGTCATATTGGCCCCTGAGCTCAGAACAGGCCTGCACTTGGTTTAATACTCTGCTGTTGTTGCCTAGAAATTCTTAATCATTTTTTTAGAAAGAGCCCCACGTTTTCATTTTGTCTAGGCCCCACATAATATATAGCTGGTCCTGCTCAGAACTGATTGTGTCTGTTCAGACTGGTCAACCTCACATAGTTCAATCCACGTGACTGGAAACTGATGGTGTCTAATCGTTATTATATAATCTATGCACACTAGGGCAAATGGTTGTAAAATAAAAAAATACATCAGGATATTAGACACAGGTAGCTTGCTAAAGGTAGTTTTTGTAACCATATAAAGTAATTAAGCTGATGGTATAGGGTATTGTAGTTGAGAGTAAAAGAGATTTGGAAATCTATGACTTTGGGCTTCCCTTCACCTGACAGGACCTACGCCTGAGCAAGCAAATGACCAAGGCTACCCTCCCAAGCACATCCCTAAGGAACTAGAAGACCTGGGAAACCATGTTCATCAAACCTCCTCCAGCCTGATACCTTCTGATATCCTTTGCTAAAAATGGATCCTTTGTGCTTGTCACAATAATGATAGAATATGTAGGTGTCCAAGTGTTTATTTTCACCAAGTCTCTAGCCCAGTTCTTTGAAAGATTTCTTCAGGGTCATCTAAAGGAACCAGAAAGGATACATTCAGAGACTTGAATTGAATAGTCTTGCAACAATTGGGTGATCAAGTTGCCTACAGTTTTTAAATCACTTGAATGAAAAACAAAACTAAGCCTAAAGTCTAAATGACTGTAGTCTACGCAGGGATAACTTCTTAAGAATGATTAAAAATCAGTTATCTCAAGGTACAGACAAACACTTACCTCATAAATTTCTTTATTTTTTTCCCTCCCAAGGCAGGATGTCCTTCCTCACAGTAATGTCAGGGACATAAGCTACTCATTAAAATAGAATTGCTAACTTTAAACTGTTTTTAAAATGGGGTGCCTGGCTGGCTCAGTTGGTAGACCATGTGACTCTTAATCTCAGGGTTGTGAGTTTGAGCCCCACATTGGGCGTGGAGCCTACTTTAAAAAAAATTTAGGGGTTCCTGGGTGGCTCAGTCAGTTGAGCACCTGATTCTTGATTTTGGCTTAGGTCATGATCACAGGGTTGTGGGATCAAGCTCCATATCGGGCTTTGCACTGAGCATGGAGCCTGCTTAAGCTTCTCTTCTCTCTTTCTTTCTCTCTTGCTCTCCCTCTGTCCCTCTCCCCCACTCATGCTCTCTCTCTCTCAAATAAATAAAAATTTAAAAAATAAATAATAAATTACAAAAATTTTTAAACTGTTTTTAAAAAATAGCATTCTCCCTTACTATATCTTAAAGATCCTAGTAAGAAAAACAGGATCTCTCCCCAATACTGATGATAATAGAGACAAACACACACTGATTAGATTTATGGGAATCTAGAAGCCTTGCTTTGGCAGTTTCAATATCCTTTTCAACAGCCTTTCTACCAGGATGTCTGGCAATCAGCAAATTGAACTGGTTCACATTTTTGTTTCTTCTCCTTCCCTCTCTCTAATTGAAGCACAATAAATAATCTCATGATCAGAGTATAGAATCTGCAAATGGGATCATCAGCTTCCTCCATAATTATGAAAGTTATATGAGCAAGATGTGCCCCTTGCAAAATCACAATCCCAAGATAGCTTCCATCTAATTAATGCTAAGAGCATCATTTATTTCCCCACCTCGCTGTAGGACCGAGCATCTGGTTTCCACAGGCAAGAAAGTATATGACAATAAAGAAGTCAGACTGCCTTACTCTGATGATCCCTATTTACTCTCAAAGTGAAATAGCCAGAAGAGTTCTTAGCAGGGGATCATCCAAGAACGTCTGCATCTGCAAGTGAGATGGAAAATTCCCAACCACTTAAGAAAGTCTCATGTCTATTGTTTCAATGTTTTCTTTTTTTTTTTTTTTTTCCATTTCTCATCAAAGCTTAAATTTTGGAGAAACACATATCAATGCACGAGGTCAAATATACTTGGGGCCCTTTGAGAAACCATCGGGAATAGGGCTCTAAATTGGTGGCCTATATTTTCTTAAAAAACAAGTTCATATTCATTTAACCAGGCTACAACTTTTAGTGAGCACCTACTATGTACAAGTTCTATGTTACTGTTCCCATCTATAACCTGAAAGCACAAGATTTATCACCTGCTTGGGTCAGAAGAGAATAAGAAAAACAGAGGAAAACAATCCTGCAGAACTCAGACCACCTCAGCACATAGCACTTTAGGTATTCAAAGGAGTAAGCTTTGACACATTGTTCAAAAAATATTCGTTGCTGCCCAAATCCTTCCTAATATCTAACCAAAATCCTTCATGTTATAACTTAAATTATGTTTTCTGTGGAGAATAATTGTTCAACAACTTCCATGGGATTAATTCCAATTCAACAAATAGTGATTAAGTGCCCATTATGTGCCAGAAACTACAGGTCAAAAGGATTGGAAGTTGAAAAATTATGGTCCTTGTGTTCTCAACCTAACAGTAAAAGATATGTATGCAACTAAATACTAAACTAACAGTCTGAAGAAATTCAGTGGGAAAACAGAGAAAGGAGATAGTCCTCCCTTGAAAGATTTGTAGCATTTCCCCATTAGAAAAAAGAGAGAGAGAGAGAGTAGAAGATCATTCCAAAGTGGAGGAGCCATAAATAGAAGGTGATAGACAAGAAGAGAAAGGTAGATGGAGGGGGAGGGAGAATTATTAAAAACAGGCCAAAGATTTTGGACTCCATCCAATGGGCTACAGGAAGTCATAAAATTTTTTCAAGCCAGCATAGGGAACAAGCCAATCTCATTTTAGACAGATCATTCTGTAGGCAGAGGAGAATGACTAGAAAGGAGTAACTGGAGCCAAAGTGTTAGGAAGCTTATTGCAAAAACAGCAAAAGATTATGCGAATGTGGAACTCTGCAGAAAATGGAATTGGAAAATTCGTAAGACTTAGTGACCAATTAAATGAATGCAGTAAAGAGGAGGAAAGGGAAGAAGAATACTCTGAGGTATTGAGAATGGGTAGCATGGTGGATAATGATACCAGAGAGAAGGAATAAATGTGGCTGATGATTTCATTGGGAACATGCTGAGTTTGAGGTACCCATTGGACATCCAGTGAACATCTCCATTGGATATTTGAATTCACTCACAGGAGCTGTGGAATTGGGCACTATCAGACCATCACAGATGAGCTCATCCAAGGTAAAAGTATAGCCCTAAGAGAAAGGAGGAAGGACAGAATTTGAGGTCATTCACATTTAAGAAGGAAGAGGAGGCAATATAAAAGACTGGGAAAAGAAACAGAAAGGTATGGGGGCAGGGGGAAAGCCAGGAGATTCAAGTCCTTGGAACCAAGTGAAAAGAAAGTTTCAGGAATGAAGGAATGCTAGATAATGTAGGATGGGGACTGCAGAGGTATTGGTTTCAGAAAATATGGGACAATTGAATACAAAGAAATTTCAGTAAAATTTTGGAGGCCATACAGATGGCAAGAAATTGAGATAGGAATTTAAAGTGAAAAAACATTTGGTCATAAAGGCAAAGAAACTGAGGGATTTTGTTTTTCTTTGTTTTTACAAAGTGGAAGGCAAAGTTAACAATGAAGTTCGAGGGCAAGATGAACTAAGGATCTTGAAGAATAAAAAGAACAAGTACAGGAAATGGAAAAAAGAACTGATGAGAAGTGAATGTTCTATAGATCCAACAGACATAGGTAATCATAAATGTATAAGCAAAGCTGGATCAAAACAGATCCAAGAGAGGCACCTGGGTGGCTCAGTCAATTAAGCAACCAACTCTTGATTTCAGCTCAGGTCATGATCTCAGGTCATGGTCATGGATGGAGCCCTGCATCTGGCTCAGTGCTGAGCATGGAGCCTGCTTGGGATTCTCTCTCACCCGCTCTCTCTCTCTCTTTCTCTCTCTCTCTCTGCCCCCCCCCCCCCCACTCATAGTCTCTCTTTCAAAATAAAATAAGCATTAAAAAAAAACAAAACAGATCAAAGATTTTTCCAATAGCCTTCAGCAACCAGGAGAAAACACATGATTGGGTTAATCCAAGTTTGAGAAGTGTTAAGTGACCATAGAAGAGATGGTCAAAGAATGAAAGAATTTAGGGGCCAGGGAGGGTCATTAAACTGATCCAAGGTGGGTGAGGAAATAGTGAAGGGAGAAAGAGACAGGTACCCTGGGAAAATGAAGGACAGAATGTCAGAAGACTGGAATGAGTCTCTGTTGAGTTTTGTCTTTTTTCCAGAACACTTTGTTTTTTTAGGGCAGTTTTAGGTTTACAACAAAATTGAGAGGAAGGTACAGAGATTTCGTGTGTATATCCTACCCTTACAGATGCATAACCTCTCCTATTATCAACATCACTCACTAGAATGGTACATTTTTTTGTTTTTTGTTTTTGCCACGGATGAATCTACTTTGACACTTCATAATCACTCAAAGCCCATAGTTTACCTTAGGGTAACTCTTGGTGTTGTACATTCTATGGGTTTGAACAAAAGTATAATGGTATATTCATTATTATAATATAGAGAGCTTTTTCACTACCCTAGAAATCCCCTATGCTCTACCTATTAAACTCTCCTCTCCCTACCCCACTGCATGCCCAGCCCCACCTGCCATCCCCAGCAACTACTGATCATTTTATTGTCTCCAAACTTATGATCACATAGTGAGCTTACACAGTGATACACATTTAAGTTTTGTCCATATCTCATCATGGCTTGATAGTTCATTTATTTTTAATACTGAATTTTCCACTGTCTGGACATACCATAGTTTATTTATCTATTCACCTACCAAAAGACATCTTGGTTGCTTCCAAATTTTGTCAATTATGAACAAAGATGCTCAAAACATCTATGCACAGGTTTCTGTGTGGACCTAAATCCAGCCCGATTGTTGGATCTTACAGTAAGAGTATGCTTAGTTTGTAAGAAACAGCCAAACTGTCTTCAAAGTGGCTCTCTACTGCATTTTATCACAAGTTTCATGGGTGTAGGCAATGGCAGCAATGACAAAATAATAGTTTGTACTCAGAGAACAAAGGGGTTTTTTTAATGTTTATTTATTTGAGAGGGGTGGGGCTGGTGGGGGAGGGGCAGAGAGCGAGGAGAGAGAGAGGCTCCTCAATGACAGTGCAGAGCTTGATGCAGGGCTTGATCTCACAAACCTCGAGATCATGACCTGAGCCAAAATCAAGAGTTGAATACTTAACCAACTGAACCACCCAAGTGCCCCAGAGAGCAGAGTTTTTTTTTTAAATTTCAGAAGTAGAGCACTTCTAAGACACTAGTAGTTCAAAGAAGTAGCATAGTTGATAGCAAAAGATGGGGAGGGCTCCTCAAAGGAATAGTTCTTACTATAGTTTTAAAAAGTTACTAGGGTTCACTTCTAGGCATTTTATCATTTTAAATATTAAAACATTGAAGTAGAATTTTTTAAAAAAAAATTTTAATGGTTATTTTTGAGAGAGACAGAGTGCAAGCAGGGTAGGGGTAGAGAGAGAGGGAGTCACAGAATCCAAAGCAGGCTCTAGGCTCTGAGCTGTCAGCACAGAGCCTGATTCACAACTCGAACCCAAGGACCACAAGATCAAGATCTGAGCCAAACTCAGCGGCTTAACCAACTTAGCCACCTAGGCACCCCTAAGGTAGAATTTTAGCAAAGAATGTGAAGTCTTTGAAATATTGAGGCACTGGAATTTGTAAAACTTCCTGTTGGCTGGAACCTTGCATACCAGTTTTAAAACCCTCTTCTGGGGGTGCCTGGGTGGCGCAGTCGGTTAAGCGTCCGACTTCAGCCAGGTCACGATCTCGCGGTCCGTGAGTTCGAGCCCCGCATCAGGCTCTGGGCTGATGGCTCAGAGCCTGGAGCCTGTTTCCGATTCTGTGTCTCCCTCTCTCTCTGCCCCTCCCCTGTTCATGCTCTGTCTCTCTCTGTCCCAAAAATAAATAAACGTTGAAAAAAAAATTAAAAAAAAAAAACCCTCTTCTGCATTCTGAAGAAAAGATACTGAGCCAGCTTGAGTTGAGTTTTCCATTACTTGGAACACAGGTCCTAACTGGTATTACAAATAACAAAAAAATGGCTTAAGCAATGAAGGGGATTTGTTGGCTTATTTAACAGGAAAGTCCAGTAGTAGTTCAGGCTTCAGGGTTGGTTTGATTCAAGGGATCAATGATGTTGTCAAGGACATGTTTCTTCTTGTCACTCTTCTCTGTCTTTCATGGTATCATCTCCACTGTATATAAGAAGGCTGGCTTCTTATATGGTATGTTACATTATATACCACACCACTCAGAAGGAAAATAGTAAATTCTTTCCCGGGAGAAAAAAATCCAGCAGAAATTCCAGAAAAAAAAAAAATTCTTCTCTGATCTCACCATCCTAAAATAGATCACATGCCAAGCCCTGAGTTGTGGTCAAGGGTACAATTATCCTGATTTGTTATATCCAGAAGTGGTTAATGTCTCATGAAAGCCAAGAGGGACATGTGGTCAATGGAGCAAAAATCAAGTAGCTAATAAGAGAAGGGGAAATGTGCACAGATACATTTCATACTGTCTATATTCTTTTAGGTTTATAGGTAATTTTCCTCCCTGAATTAGGATTCTGTAATATACAGCAAAGATATAGCCAAGAAGGAAATAAATTTAGACCAGATAATTTCACCTAATATTCCATTGTTTTTAAAAAATATTTTTCATTATGTCCTTTTTCCTGTGTATGAAACTCATGTTCAAATCATATCTCTGTTGATGGGACAAGTTTCTTTGGCAGCTGCAGATAACTACTCTGTAAATTATGACTTTGAGGGCAACCCAGCTCCCAGTCTCTGTCTCAAGAAATCCCTTTTTCCTTAAGAAAAAATCATTACTGTTTTGAGTCATAAGGTAAATTCTCTTTAGCATGAAAATATGATCCTTTTCTTTATCAGAATGAGAAAATAAAGACCTAGTGGCTTGAGTCTATTGCAGCCTTTTGCCTATATGTGAATTTAAATTTCATTTTATCTTATGGCAGGAACACATCTAATTAAAAATGTAGCTTTTCCTGGAGAAAGATCTAGTTTGATTTATTATGAACACCTAATTAGTAAGGTAATTTCACTTCCTACATAAGGCTTTGTGGCTGCTGTCCTACTAGACTAAGTGGAAGATGTCATAGTGAATTCTGTAAGTCCTCTGGTTATTTCAGTCACTCAAGAGATATTTACTATGTTCCCAGAAGTGTTCTGGCACTCAAGTGCAACACACTGGCCATGGCCTCCAGGAGGTCATCTAGCTGGAAAGACAGCCATGCACATATAAAACAGTTAAGAAACAGGGCAAAGCAGTGTGAAATTAGAGATCAGAAGTAGTACTACAGAGGGTAAGGGTCACGGGAGAACAGTGTGAGGGTGAAATGGGAGGAATGAAGCTATGGTCGCTCTGACAGGCTGAGGAAGATCTCTAGAAAAAGAGGGCATGAGTTGGACCTTCCAGAATATTTAGATCGGGTAACAGAGAAAAGACATTGGGGCATAGAGGGATGGTTGGGAGATGAAAAGGAGCAATAGCATTTCAAAGATGGATATGAATCTGTCCTTCTAAAACAGATGGCTTGTAGTTGGGGAACAGTAAGAATGACCACAGTGGGCTGACCAGTTACAAACCACTGGGAAGCAGCAAGAGGGGCAGGCATCTCCCTTCATCAAGAAGGGTTACAGTGAAAGAGAAGAGCTCAGACTTGATCTTGGTTCCCATCTTATGACAGTGTGAACAGTAGGGTTGAGTCTGAGGTCATAGCAGGGCATCCAACTGAAATCCTCTTGTAAACAGTTGTGGGGACATATTCAAGCCAAATTTGGATATGATGCAATTGGAAGTTGACTTCTAGATCCACGGAATTACTGCCAACTGGCTGCACAGTTCCTTTCAGTGATTTCATTCATCCCTCTGTCATGTGATTCAATTGTTTGTACTCTACTTATAGGATCACTCTTCTTCCAGAAGCCCCTTGAACAGAAATGTCCAACCAGAATATAGAAGTAAAATGATGCTAACTATGGCCTTAGTGACCTAAAGGAAATACTGCAATTTTTCAATTAACCTAATGCCCATCCTGGGAGAATGCAGCTTATTGATATATTTATTACTGTGTACAGAAAACATGACTTATTGCTTATTTAACATGAAAAAGAAAAAAACACCCAGTCCCAGCACACATAAATGCCTATCTATGTCACCAAATTCTAAATCTAGTGGTCGCAAACTTTAGTGCCCATTAACCTAGGATTTTTATTTAAAACACAGATTCACTTATTCTGGTGGAGGCCTGCAATCTATCTACATTATTAACAAGTCTCCCACATGATCTTGTAGCAGAAGAATATTCTTTGGAAAAATACTACCTTAGCTCTCAGGTGTTAATTAAGCTTTCTCAACCATTGTGCCTGGTCCATTTTAGGTGTTCAATAAATATTTACTGTATTGAATCAATGTACTCTCAGCCCTAACAGAAATAAGTCACACTTCTTGGGTATCTAGATATACCAAGTCTTCCAAGAAAAAAACATCATTTGATTTATCCCACATAAGAGAATATAGCAAATTGCTATATACATGAATTTCAGTCCAAGTCAGCCAATCTGTGGTTATCTCTATTTTCTTGATAGTTATCAGCCTCCAACCAAAGTAATTAATTTTCTTCATTTTTCCATTTACCACACTAGCAGCTTCATGGGGTAGGCAGTTAAAGATGGAGAACTAAAAGCTTATTCAATAAAACAACATAATTATGAATTGTACTGTATTCATTTTTTTAATTTACTACAAATGAGATCTCTAGATCATAAGCTCCTCCCTAGAATGACTCTGGGCCTTAAATACTGAGCTAAGTTCTAAAGATAGTTTTTGAATCCTTGCTGAGCTTTGCTCATTCTTTAGTATTACTGTGACATATTTATTGATTTATTAATTGAAAGCATTAATTTTAGGATGAAAGTCTAGGAATTTAAATTAAATTATATTTGAATTACTATAAGCGACTTGCAATACTTTTTTTAACCCAGAAATCATCATGGGCTCCAAAATAAACACAATTGAGAAATTCATGGGAATTTCACAAAAAGGCTTTGCTTTAAAGTTTGTTAATATCAATTAATAAAACAAAAGAATGCCCAAATGACTGCTCACATTTTCTCCTAGCTTTTTCTTTAAAGATAAAATACATTGTCTTTTAAAGGTATTTAATCAACTCTTTGCTTGCTCATGTTCTCTTTGCTTCCACCCAAAGCAATTTAATCAGAGATAGTTGTTTGTAGATCTCTAAACATATTTTAAAACCTCCAAAACTGATGAAGTCATTTTTATACAGAATTTTATCAAGACCAATTTAGTCTGCAGAGTTACTTATAAAAGAATATGTTAGACTGCTATTTTAGAAGCATAACTAATACCCAAGTACTATCTCCCACCAGTGGGTAGTAACTTTCTGAATACTGAGCAATGCATATATACAATAGGGGATGGAAATTAACCTAAGTTGTGCATCCTATAAGGGTACCAACATCTGTGCCTATTTATGAACTTAATATCTTCTTAGGCATCTCCATCTGAGTAGCTACTCTAAATTTTTAGCTGAATTCAGTTAACACATGAAGCAGATATTAAAGTACAATTTATGAAAATACATGGATGCTTATATATTCCAAACATGAAAGATATTATGGTTGCTAAAGAAAATATAATACTTTAAGAGATCTTAGTTATTTCCTGAATGTCTTTTTCTCTCCAAACATTAGACGAGGTTGCATTGTTTACAAAAATTTATTCATACAAATTTTACACACTTTATATAACAGTTATCAAAGTCCTAGTTATAGATATCATGTGTGTAATAATACTTGGTTAAGATGTTTTTATAATCAGTTGCACACAAAATAAGAGCTTCAAGACTAACATCTACCTAAATTATCACTATATCATAAATCTGCTCCAGGTTAGTAAGGCTCTTGGCATTTCTAAAAAGTATACAAAAGATTAAACTGGGTGATCACTGTAAATGCTTGCAACTAGCCACGGGAACACTAAATTAGACTTCATAAATAAAAGGTTAACTAGAGCCCTATTTCACCACTAACAGCTGACACAAATACAGAAAACTCTGCCCATTATCCAAGAAACAAATAATTAAGACTAAAATGCAAGCCGATGTGTTGCAGCATTGTAGGGCCACTAAATAGCCATCTGTGATTCGTGGCGATTTAAAAGGCGAAGAAAGGCACTAAAGCTGCAAACTGCATCCCGTGTCACATTGCCTGAGGAGACTGCAGAATTAAAGAAAGATTGATCCCGTACATAGGACTCAGGCATAGATCGAATGCCTCTGTGCTTTCACTGCTTGCAATGTGATCTCCTGGCAGCATCCATCCCGCCTGGGAATGCAAATCCAATTCTGTTTTCTTTGATTTATGACTTCATATTGAATCAAATCCATAAAGGAAAAGGAAAGGTCCTTTAAACTTTACAAGCTAATGTTTAATCTTTTCTTGTTCTCTTTTTTTATTTTCCAAAAGAATTTGTGCCTGAATTTTGGGAGTTTGGCTTGTTTGCCTGCTGTAGCTTGATCTGGCTGCTGGGTGAAGGTTCTTTTGTTTATAGAGATTACTCACATGTTCAAGGAAATGATAGGAAACAGACAGACATGCTTTCAGTAGCCAGGAAAGGATACAAAGGGGGAGGTTCTCAGGGTCTGTTGGAGCTTGCTTACTTCACTCTTGACCACAAATATAAGATAGTACTCATACATATGAAGATGAGGTTTAAATGATTTATCAGTTAGTAAAACTGAGCAACATGTGAACACTACACATTCTAATATGACAAAGGTTGGTTTTATGAAATAAATTTTACTAAGCAATAAGCCATAATGTAGAAAAATACATTTTACCTACAAACTCAATAAACAAGAAACAAAAGGTTCGTTCATATTTAGTGCATAATTACTTACTGGTAACTACACAGGGGTTCCTAAACTTTACAATTAAGTACTCACATCAAACAACAAAAAAAGAAGCATTCACAAGTTTAAGAGAAATGAATGGAAAATGGTAAACGGTACTTCAACAGTGCAGAAGGGTGGGAAAGAAGAGTCTTCAGAAAACCGCCAAAGAAAAGGATGGCTCCTACAGAGCCGTATTCAAAGGGGAGTATCCTGGTCATTTCACAAGATGAGAAGCATTGACAGCACTGGAGAAAAACACATTGTACTTTGCATCCATTTCCAATATCCAGCGCCCAAAGTCAGTCAGGCAGAGGACCTACAGTGGGGCTGGGCTTACCCTCCGCGTCCCAGACGCAGGGCAGCTCCAAACCAGTCCCTCTCCAGGGTCCTCCTCCTCCGACTGCCTTATGCTCTGCCTCTTCCAACATACCTACATTTCCTTCTCTTTGTTCCAATTGCCCTAACCTTGGGATATTGGGTTTCCTGGAAATACAGAAAAGGGAGCTTCACGGGAGCTTCAAGACCCAAGTCTCCCTTCTCTGTACAACCCCCCAACACTTTCCCCAGGGGGTGGTGTGAATTCTGGGGAGAAGCACAATTTGGATCGAGCTGTTGTTTTTTATCAGGAGAATTTCCTTCTGGGCTGAGAGTCTAAAGAGAGACAAATACACATAAAAGTAGAACCAAAGAAAGCAGAAGTATTGGAATTGCCACCCAGTGAGGGGGACAAAGGGGGACAGTGCCTAGTTGAGTTCCTCTGGGACTGAAGCAGCCTGGCCCAGAGACTCACTAGGAAAGAACACCCTTCAGCAATTCTCCCAAATCATTACCTCCAAATCTCCCTGGAGCAGGGCATCATTATGTACAGTAGCAAATGGTCAGTATTAATATCTTCAGGCCTGTCATGGATAAAAATACTATCCTTTTAATTCCATTTTATAAAAATAGGAGTAATATTCAAAACAATGATTGTCTATTTTTCTATTTATTTTATATAAAAACATAAACAGCTCAGGCGAATTTTCAATCCTTGTGCACACTTTGTATGAACTGCTGTCTATTATACCTATATATATTCTTAATATATATATTTGTAATATATATATATATCAATAATTGGTCCACAAAGTATATCTGTGCATTCTCTAGTGCTTTGTAAAAAGAAAAACAATATTATTATCAAAATATTCATTTAATGGCTTTACTTCATACATAAATACATGTTTGGATAGAACACATGAGAGATGACTGTTCAGTCAGTTGGGAAAGTGACTTTTCATAGTGTCAGGACTGTATACACAGGGTAGCTGGTAACTCATCGCTACAAATAAGCTATTCGGCGTCCTTTGTTTTTAACCCTTTGTTTATACCTTTTCCCTAGGACTGCCGCCAAGTATTTCTTGACAGCCATTTGTTTCCGGTAGCGGCTGTAGCTGTCGGTGAAGATTCCGTCTGAGTGGCGCTTGGAGAGAGGCTCTGAGTCGTCCTCCGGGCCGCCGCCTAGGTTCCCACTGCAAGGAAAGGAGTCGGGAAGAGGGTGGCGGGGCGGGAGACAAAGATTCAATAGCTGTGAGGAGCAGGCGGGCCCCACCCCACGCGGGAGCCATCCGGGAAGGCACGGCTCTCAGGGCCCACGGCGCCGCCTTCCTCTGCCAGTAAGCAGCCGGGGGAGGGAGGACTGTGATGGAAACCCCTCACTCTGCCCTCCCCACCGAGGATTTGCTGGCATCACGTCCTTACAGAAGGGGCCCGGGACGAGGTCCAGGCCAAGGGCACGCGGGCGATTCACGCCTAACCTGTCTCCAAACGCTGCCCTTAGAGATTTGACCATCCGTGCTTTTGCGCTAAATTGTCCTAACTGTTCCTCTCACCCCCCACGTAGAGAGAAAATAACCAAAGAGCCCCAAGTGCCACGTTGGCTGCTGCCTGGGAGTTTTACATCGATCCATCAATTCCTAGTCAGACTGGAGCACGCCTCCCCTTCCGCACGCTAAGTCGAAAAACGTGATGATAATAATATAAGTCGACAGGCTGTAGGCAATATTTTTCATCGCATGAATTATTCATTGCGAAAAATGTAATCTGTTTCCCCATGGGCTTTATTAAAATGTTGCCTTCTGCTGAGAGATGCTCTACGCAAGCTCTGTGCTCTGGGTTTGTCTGGCACGCGCAAAAGAACTGTTTCCCTAACTGCCCAAATTTGAAGATTTGTTGGTTTCGATTTGAATTTACACTAAAAGGATTTTTTTTTAAGTCATGCTTAGAGGAAATTATAGCAAATCATCCCGCGAAGCTTGAAGATTTTCAATGACTTGCGGGAGGGAGGGGGTAGTTTTTCTTTGTTTTTTAAATTCAAAACGGATCAAACTCCCCGGTTTCTCCGCCCTCTCCTTGCCTCTGCCGCTCAGAATTTGTTCACCAAACTTAAGGTGCCACATCCGAACCTACCCTGCGACCGCAGACTGGTCCCGAAGACTCAGCGGCGCACACACACCTTCGGGCCCACGTGCACGCAAGGACGCAGAAGCGGCACCGCCCACCCCGCGCGCGCTCGCACGGACACCCACCCCCGAGCGCGCGCGCCGTTCTGCGCCGCTTAACTCTTTCGCAAACTCTTACCCCAAGCCCTTGGCCAAGAGCGTCTGCAGGTATTTCCTGGCGGACAGCTGGTCCAGTACTTTGCGGTAGGCCTTGTTAAGGATCCCTTGGGCGACATCTCTAACGGGGAGGCAAAGTACGCGCCCAGGGTCACTGATCGTGTGCCCCCAAGTGGCCGCCCCAGGCCCCCAGCTGGGCACGCACGCGCCCCGGCGCCTGGGGAGGCTGACGACAACCCCCTTGATGACAAACAAGACGCTGGCACAGAACTTGCAAATGACTCTTTGGAGAAGTTCCCGCGACTGACAGCGGAGAACGGGAGTTCGCCCTGCCCTCCGGGGCTGGCAGACAGGGAGTCTGGCCTGGGCGCGCACTCACGGCCACTCCTTAGGCCACAGACCTTTTGGTCCCACCCGTCTCTCTTGTCCATACAGACCGGCCCGCTACTAACTTTCCGTCGCTCTCGCGGGTACCAGCCAGGAAGAAGAGAGGCTTGGGGGTTTTTATGAAGAACATCCTATTCTGTGGGCCACCACCCTGCCCCTCCCGCCACCTCAGTCCCGGGCCCCGCGCGGAGGCCGCGCGGGTGGTACCTCTTCTCCGAGGGGTAGTAGAGCGCGTAGGCGTCGCGCAGCGCGGAGGCGGGGCTCCCCACGCCCGGCGGGTCTGAGTCGTAGAAGTCCTGCTGCGGGTTTCCGTCCTCGTCGTACGCTTCGTCCTCCGGCCTGCCGGGAGAGCCGGGGAAAGAAGGAGTGGTCAGTACAGATCCCTCCCCGGCTCCGCAACGACCCACAGAAAGGGGCTCGCACTGACTTTCCTTCTTCCTAAAGGTCCCCACGGATAATTGCCTCTTCTTCCGGGACAGGGGAGGGTCGGGAGGGGGAGAGGAGGGCGGTTGAGGTAAGGCTTTAGAAAGTACACCCAACAGAAATTCCTCACCCTCCAGGCGGCTCTCCGACCCCTCCTCTTTGTGGGTGAAGAGTCGCCCTGCAGGGCCTGGGAAGTCGAGATGTCTATGCCAACCTCGTACACCTGGCCACCAAAAAGGACCTGCCCCCCTACGGGGACCTGGCGCCTGAGCCACCCCAAACAAGCAGCCACGGGCGGGGACGAGGAAGGTCCTCAGAGACAAGACTCCGGCCGATGCGAAGACCGGATTGGGGAGGCCCGGAGCGATATACAGAGGGAGGGTGGATGGGTGGGGTGTGCAGCGGCCAACTCCGCCGCCACCCCCACCTAGCCTCTGAGCCCAGGGGAGCCCTTACCCGCGCAGATGTAGGTCACGGAGAACCTCCGGCTTCTATTTTGGGCGGGAGAGGATTTGGCAGGAACATGAATAATAGATGCCCCTAAACTTAGCCGGTTTGGCGGCGGCTCATTCTGTGTGGCATGGCCACGCGTTCTGGTGCCTCGCGCCCAGGGAAAGTGCCAGGCACACGGGACTTTGAAAATTGCTGGGAGTGAAATGGGGCTTTTAAGTCTGCTAAATAAATAGTTCGCGCGAATCTGTTGGCGATGTTGAGGCGGCGGAAAGGGAAAGGGTCAATAGGGGACCAAGAGCCAACTGGAGTGCCGCGGTCTTGAAGTCGCCCTTCCCTACTACCTCTGTCCTTCATGTAGGACGGGGAGAGGTGGGCTAAAATATATAACCCCCTCGCTTTGAGCCGCTGGAAAGACCCGGAACGCGGCCAGAGCAAGTAGCGCTCTCTAGTAGGGGTAAGAGTCGTACTTCGTTAATCTGCTCGCCTTTCCTCCGTCCCCGGATTGGTGAAGACAAGGCAAGCACAAGTCTCCGTCCGCCCCGCACCCAGCCCTTCCTCGGCGACGTGCCTCCTCTATATGGCCCAGCTTCCCAGAGTCCCTGGGTCTTTCTGGCCACTTCCATCCCGTGCCCAAATGCTGGAATCCTTATATTGAAGCCAGAACCCCTTCCTCCGGCCACATCAGTGGTCAGTGGCCCCTAAGGCGACCGTTCTTGGGCGCGGCTCGGAGAAGCAGCTTTGCAGGCAGAAGGCGCGCTCCTGGCTGCAAGGAGCCGCGTACACCGCGCGGCGAGGACGCTGGGAGCTACTACGGTCCGCTGACCGCCCCGGGACTTTGGGGCTGCGTAAGGAACTCATCAGTGTCAACCGATTAGAAATCAGGGGTTAAGAAGAAAGCCACGGTTACTCCAGCCTCTGGCGGGCAAAGTTGTCCAGGTCCTGCCTGCCTGCCGGCTTTCTCTTCCTCTTTCCTTGCATCCGTTTCATCCGTTTCTCCCCCCTTCCTTTCAGACTCATTCTTGTTCTTTCTTCTCTCAGATCGCTTTTCCTCAACCAGACCCGGCCAACACTCTCCCTCCCCAAGACAGTCTGAGACTCATATTGCAGCTGGAAAACGTATCACTTAAGAGAAAGCTGTTCCAGGGGAAAGAATTCGAATTGAAGTGAAAGGGATATCAGAGGAGAGAGAGGGAGACCCCGCCCCGATAGTCCAGAACACGCTGTAACAAAGCAAAGTCCACGGGAGCTTCACGCTCTACCCTCCAACCTGGCTGCAGGCACCAAAGCAGAACTTCTCCTAACTCAAGCTAAGAATAGGGAATAGAAGTCAAGCTCGGGGCCCGGCCCTGCCCCCTCCCGCAGGCGGGGCTGGGGGAGGGGAGATTTCTCCAGCCGGCTGATGCTCCCTTGCTCAACCCGGGCCCCTTGGCTGCGGCGGTCTGGGGGAGGGGCGCGGAGCCGCACTGGAGCCTGCCCGGCCCTCGCGCCGAGCCAGGGCCACGGCCAGGGACCTGCGGTCCGACCCGGGCTGACGGCGGCGGCGTACTAGGGGCCGGTGGGAAGATGATTGTAGCTGGGACCGCGGAACTGCAGGAGGGAGACCACGAGGAAGTGTTGGGGGAAGCCAAGCCTCAGCTCAGCCCGGGCAGCAAGCACCTACCTGATTCCAGGGAACCGGAGTCCTGCGGTGGCAGGTGAGCAGTAGACGCTGCTGTGCATTATTATCCCGTAGACCAGGAGGGCCAGCCTCGCTCCGCTACACATGGTCATTCTGCGCAGGAGGGGAAAGAGGACACACAGCTGTCAAAACAGCCCCTGGTCTTTCGCCCTCCAGCCCCAAGAAACTCCCCGAGCTGGGGGAGGGGTCGGCTCCCAGTGTTGAATACCGCTTAATGACAGCCCGCGCGCGCCCTGCCACTTCCCTCTCTCTATAGTTAGAAAAAATATGTATGTATATACCCGGGGCCCAATAACTCGCCAGACCTGGTGCGAAGGAAAGCTAACTCATACCCTGATGCTGGTCAAAGAATCAGCAAAGGAGTCGTTTGATTAGGGAAGATATTTTCCCCTCACCATTCAACTCTTACCGCTGCTAGGAGAGGCTTTGTTGCCAAGTAGGACGGCGGGCAAAGGGCTCCTCCAAGTTTCTGCGCTGGAGTCACAACCCAAGAGGCATCGCCGTCTGGCGTTAGTGTCTGAGGAGCCGCAGGAATGAGCAGCAGCAGCAGGAGGAGCTGGAGGACTTGTTTGCTGAGGCCAGTATTCTGTTCAAAAGTTTGCAGACGCACGGAACTAGGAGGAAGCGTGACAGGGAGAGAAGGGGGCGAGGAGAGAGATGTAGAAGGGAGAAAGAGGAGGCGAGGAGCTAAAGTGGGGGGTGGGGGACAAAGTGGCCTAAGTCCACCAGGAGAAAGAAGTAAGTGATTAAGGAAAAGAGGGAAAATCGAAGGGGAGGAAGGAAGAGGGAGGGCCGCGTCTCAGCCGGCGTCCGTCGGAACCGCCTGGTCAGGCAGTTGTGCAAGTCGGCAGCGCCTTCTCTACTCTGAGGTCCCTCTGGCTGCGTCTGAAGCTGCGGCTTCTGCTGCTGCTGCCGGTGGTTACTGAGGTGACCAGCCCTCTGCTCCTATTTATATGTGCAGTTAGCAGAAATCTATCTGAATGTGGTTTTAGAAGAGGCTTCCTTGTCAACATCTGTCTGCCTATGGCCTTTAAGTACAGAATATTTTGTTGCACTGTTGCGCTCTGATTTTTATTCATGGAATGACTTCCTTTTTTTTTTTTTTTTTCCAGTCACGTAATGATCGGGTATCAGAAAAAGACGTCAGCATCCTAGTCCCTCAAGGAACATATTAACTATTTTGTGCTGTCCTCTTGGATGATAAGATCCGGAGTCATCGACTTCTCATAAACACCTTTCACTGATACAATCCAATTTTTAAGAAGTGCAATTATTTTGATGGTTTTCAATTTTGCCCATTTCTCAAGGATGGGTAAAGAATTCATACAATTTCGAGGATGGTAAAAGTCATGTTTTTAATTATGTCTCTATGATTTCTCTTTACTTTTCATCAAACCTCAGCAATCAGAGCTCTGGCCTCTAGAATTAAGCACCCTCAAGCTCTCCTATTAATAAATTTAATTTAGATCTCCTAATTTCTTGCGTATGTTCTTTTAGATAGACAATTAAATGTGGAAGTCGTTTTGTTTTTAAAGGGAAGTCTTGGAGGATTTTCAGTAAATCGCTAATGAGTCTGGCTGTCGTTAACAGTCTGGCTTGGAGTAAATTGATTAGAGTCAAAGCGGTGTCCGGAGCGCGGCCTGCGGAGCTGTCCAAGCTCTGAGTGCTGAACTCTGGTCATTGAAACGTTGAAAATTGCCATTGGTTTAATTTTTCACCAGAGCCTCTAAATCTGAGGATTTGGCACTGATATTATTAATGTGGCAATTCATTTTCCAAGTCTCCCCGCTGTTCAGATATGCCCCCCTCCATCAGTGTCCATGATTGCTCTTAATGCTGAGAATAGTCAGACCCTGACTACATTTGAGTAAAGAGCATTCTGTTTCCTGTTAGTCCTGGCTTTTAGATCTCTAGACGGCCTATTTGGACACCTTCACACTTTCTGTGACTCTTACTTATTTTAAACATTAGAATTGAGAAATTGTATTTTCCACAAAAATTGAAATTTTAAGAATTTGGGAGTGAGAAATATTTTCTCCTCTTATTTACAACCTAAGTTCTGTTTGGAGAAATACAGACAGACTGGGAAAGTACGAGGATTCCCAGTACAAGTTCACTAGCTGAGGGTTTCTAACGGGAATCCCTCCACTGGGAACCGTTAAATTTTTTTTTAGCTGAAAATGACGTGGAAAGAGGAAAGCAATAAGGGAAGACTAGAGCCACATGGAGGCTTTCAAGCCCTTGAGCAATTTAAGAAGATTCCTAAATTTCTACTCCAGTAAGAGAAAATCAGGTCTATTTCTTTTTATGGCTCAAAGGAAATAGACTCATCAATAACCATTAGTGTGCATTTTAATTATTTGGATCTTAAACAAAATTTAGAGGAAATGGCAATTTAGTGGGAATATTTCCTATTATAATTTGGAGCTAACATTAAAATAAGCTATATTAGCTCTGCATGCTTTTTCAAAGACAAAATTATAATACTTCTCATTTTGAATGCCTTTCCTACTTATTTAAGATTTAATATTTCCTTCAAGAAGACTAAGTTTTACTTATTCTTGGCCATGAATAGCCAGAAGCTACTGCTTCTTCTTAGTTTATTTCTGGGGATGTTCCAGATTGCCTGCCTGCAAAAAAGCTATGAATGTGGGGATGTATCTCTTTGTCTCCACTGCATATGTTCGCCTATTTATGCTGGAGTGTTTACATGCATGTGTTCCATGTTCAGCTCTGCCTCTGGAGTAAATTCGCACACAAAGAGTCCGCGGGGAACACAACCAGATAATGAAGCAGAGACGTCTTTTTTACCAAAGCGCCCAAAGCTATTACCGACTGTGACTTCCCTGTCTTCCGTCTTGCTTCGCGTCAAAGGTGAATCCGATTAAAATCCTTACTCTTCCCTCCCACACGAATTCTGAAATGAGTTCAATCTGTAGAAATATTTGAAAATTTCCAAGACTCCTTGTACAAATTCACTACTCAACTTTAGTAAAGGGAGCCACCATGTGGGGAGATTGTTGACTTCATGGCCTATCAAAGGGAAAACCACAAACACCATTAACTTTGTGGGGAGGGTGATGGAAGTACTGACTCTGTGGTCCGCAAGAATCCGAACTGTGCCCTGGCTTACAAGGGCTTGGCC
Organism: Felis catus; assembly: GCF_018350175.1. Lineage (NCBI taxonomy): Eukaryota > Metazoa > Chordata > Mammalia > Carnivora > Felidae > Felis > Felis catus. Next base: position 43,073,008 of record NC_058379.1, read on the forward strand.
GCTTTCACTCTGCTCAGCTTAGGCACTCAGGACCTAACTCAGCACGGAACTCAGGCTCAGCACTCCAAAATTAACGGCCTTGAGACCTGAACCCATTCAAGAAAGTGAAAAATTAAGCAGAGAATTCATTTTAAGATTCTTGGTCACTGACCTCAGGAACATCAAGCTTCCAAATCCAACTGTTGCTCATCACAATCTAAAGAACTGCCCAGCCCAACCCACAGATGCCTGGGGGAAATCAAGCCCGGGACAGGATGGTTCCACGGATCTTTCTGCTGCCACTGTCCATCTCTGATCAAGCCAGTTTGGCATCCTTTGAGCAAAGAAGCTTTCCTATTCTCGAAAGTTTTGGCCCTGGGCCCTTGAACCAAGGGATTCCGAGAACGCTGAGGAAGGGGAGTAACTAGAAGCTGAGGATTGGGCTCTCAAACTGCTCAGCCCTGCAGTTGCACCCCAACCTTGCCAAATCCTCCTGCGCACAGGCTCTTTCTGCTTTCTATTGGGTGGAGACAAATACGGAGCGACTGATGTCTCAAAGACCAAACTGCCCCCAAGTGCCCCCTGAGAGTAGTAATTTGCTGTTACCATCGAGGAGCATCCTAACTCAGAGTGTTAACGCTGCTTCCACGGAGCCTTTGTATCTGGGGAGCGGCAAGGAGGAGGAGTGCATCAGGTAGCACTGCTGGGCTAGACAGGCCCATAGCCACCGGACAAGCACTGAGGTGCCCTGGCTGAGGAGGCCGTATTAAACTGCGGCTAGTACATACTAGTTCTTAGCAAATGCAGGCATCAGTCTGGCTTAAAAGGAGGTGTGGGGCCTGCACCACAGATTGGATGGACTCACAACTAACCCAGCATTGCTGGGAGGAGAAGGGGAAGAGCAGGGAGAGTGAGGGAACTGGGGCAAGGCAGGCCAAGGGAGGGGAGCCTTCCAATTTTATCCTGCTCTCACCGTTTCTCTCCCAAAGAGATTTTTACATTCTCCTAAGGCAGCTGAGGTTAAGAGCGAGAGAGAACCCTTCAGATCTCCTATATATAATTGCAAACGACAGGGGAGAAGAGGGAGGGGATGAAGAAGGGACCCAAAAGTTAGAACTTCCAATTAACCAGTAACACAAAGGAATTCTACTCTTTCGGACAGCTCCACCCTGTCCACACAACTTTCGTCCGGACAAAGTAGAAGAATTCCCAGGCAACAACGTTTCTTCCCAGGTTATGGAAGCTTAGACTGGCATAGACTGGACTAGACTGGAATCATGTCTAGTTCAAAAAGCTAGTGGAACCACAGAAATCTTCCCAGTGGTAGGTTTCACCTATGTCCTCTGAGAGCCAGAGGGACAGAAGGCATCACTCTGGGGCTATGCCTCAACCTACCCAGCAGAGGCTGTTTGGAAATATTTGTTGAAAATGATCAAAGACCTTGAATGTCAACCCCTGATGTATTAACTACTTTTTATCCTATTTGTCCCTAAGACATGAAAACATAACTTTTGGTCTGAAATGGTGAATGCTAGCTACAAGTCAAACTAATACTTGCCTGAATTGTTTTTCCTGTTCACTGGACACAGCAGTCTTTGCTGAAGCTTCCAGCCTTGAAACCTCAGTCAACACTCCATTTAAAGATTGTTTTACAAACTGAGGGTTGATGGGGGGTGGGAGGGAGGGGAGGGTAGGTGATGGGTATTGAAGAGGGCATCTTTTGGGATGAGCACTGGGTGTTGTATGGAAACCAATTTGACAATAAATTTCATATATTAAAAATAAATAAATAAAGATTGTTTTAGCCCTTGAAAAGTTGAGTTTTTATATTTAAACAGGAAGAATATGTCTTGTATATTTCCGGAGAATTTGAATTTGCAGATGGCTTCACAACATTAGCAAATACCTGGCACAGACAAGACTCAGTTCCCTAGGGTAAGGATATTTCTATTACTTTCCTTCTAGCCTAGCTACCCATCCTACACATCCCGTGTGTTCACTTTTTCTTCCATGGTTATGTAGACATCCCCATTGCCCTGTACCTCCACCATCCCCATCCCCTACCCTCACTGACTTTTTTTAACCACATAAAAGGACATGTTTGCATAAAGCATCTTCATAAATTCCTACTATAAATAATAGTAAATCAGATTGAAAAAGTCTTATATTCTCATTGTATTCATTTCTAGCCACTACTTAGCATAAGAACCAGACTACAGTAGGCTTTTTCAGTGAACAAGCTTGATGCAAACATCCTTCCCCCATATTAGTGACAAAAGTAAATTACAAACTGTATTCAATTTCACTCCAAACTTTTTCTCTTCTGACTCGTCCAGAAAATGTGATGACTAATGACTCACTTCATAACGATTACACCTGTAGGGAAACCCAAATGTTCTGTAGCAGGGCATCATGAATACCACTTACTGGACTGCCTGCATCATGCCCTTCTGAACTCACTATGAAGTAAGACGCTGATGAGCTTACCCACAATGTGTCACAACTTCTCTGACCTTCAGAATTTAGTGCTTCACACACTCTGAAAGGAACCAGGAAGCCTTTCCAAGCTGTATGAACAAAAGCATCTCTCTCTAATTCAGGAACAGAATTGCATGTTCACAGGGCCAAAAAATTTTGTCAGTTGTTTTAAGACAAAGCAGACCCTCTAGAAACAAAAACTAGGATCTAACCTTTGCTGCAGGTTTGGATGATTTCAACTATCTGACATCTATGGTTCTTCTAAGACCCTTATTCACTGAATGTTTGTTTCTTGGGTACCAAAAATACATACCCCAGACTTCACTGTGTAGCATCTGCCAGATTCTCCCAAGATTTCCAGAACATGTCCTCTTAAAAGCCAAAAGGAAGAAAGTCTTCTCTCTACTTCGGTCTAAATCCTCATATCATATAAGGCTTAATTGCAGGAAGAAAAGCATGGAGAGGATCCAGGAAACCCAATATCCTAAACAAGTTTTTGTGACCGCTTTTGCAAATGTTGTAAGGAAGATCTGTGTGCAAAATAGAACAAGGTTTTTATGTGTAAATCAAAAAAGGATATTGCTCTCTGAGTTCATAGCATCCCAAACCTCTGTCCTCTTGGTTTAGACTCAGCCTTATCTATCTGTGAATATATCTGTTTGTAATAATTTTGGAGCCTTTGTTTTTCATTATCCTCATTACTAGCACTTTGTGGTAATGATTATAACACTGAAAAGACTTTTTAACTAATCTTTCTCTCCACCCAAGTATACACAGGCATGATTTTTTTTTAAGTTATCATCTGCTTGGAATACAACTATATTTGCTGCACATTTACTATTTTAAAACTTCAATTATTATTTCTTTATGTTCTTTTCAATTCTTTCTTCCAGTGGGTCTGCATGATTTTTGCTACTCACCAGTTAATAGCAGCAATAATAACTATTTAGTGAACATGTACTGGGCTAAAATGTTGATTACAGTTATTTTGTTTACCTTTGAACAATCTTTTTTTCTAGACATACAATTATTCCAATTTACAGATGAGAAGCTGAGGGTCAAGCGGCTAGGTAACTTACCCAAAGTCACACAGCTTGAATCTCTATAATCAGAAATTCAAATTCACTTCCCAATAATTCCAAACAGTTTTAATGACCTTAGTTATTATACTGGTTTATGTATTTATTTTCTCTAGAGTTGTTATGAATACCAATACTCATTTAATAGGAGCTTTAATCTCTGACTTGACTCAACTAAGGAGAAAATGGATTTCTTATTAATTTTCAAATTAAAAATTATGTTTCCTGTAATAGGAACCAAATGCTATTAACACAATAAAACTGGTTAAGTTAGACAACAAACTTTGCTTTATAGAATAGATATGCTTCTAAAAATATGTGCATTAATAGTGCATGTATTCTTATTTATATATATCAAATTGTAGAAAAGATAAAAAATCTTGCCATCCTAAGTCATTATTTAAAATGATTTCATACCTAAGAAGGTAGCAAAAGTTTCAGTGATGTGTTTAAGTTAAAAAAAGAACTTATTATTTTGTAAGATCACCATTTAGTAGCCATTATATCATCATATCTTATTAAATCATCATGTAATTCAATACCACAGAAACCTTATGATTGCCAGTGAGTCAAGTGTTTTGTGAGTCAAATGAGATGATATATATAAAAATGTTTTACAAACAATAGATCCTCCTTCTTTAACAGCAGGACAAGACTTGTGTTAGCAATGCTCCATTTAATCCTTTTATTGCTCTTGTCAATAGATAAGATACTATTATTCCTATCTTTACTAATGGATAAATTGAGACTCTTAAAAGTGAATTAACTTGCCAACAAAGGACAAAGTCCTGGGTTTCCAGCCCAGGGCTAGCTGTTTGCAAAGTTACTGTGCTGTCTACTACCATTGGCCTGCCTGTTATTACTGTATAATTACCATTATTATTAAAGGGGAAAGAAGTGTCAGCTTTCATAAAAAACATAAGTTTTAAGGCAGTAGTTTGAACAATTTTTCTGGCTTTTTCTTGACATTTTCAAATAAAGGAAGAGGTTATGTGTAAGTATCATTTTTAAGAATACTTTAGGGGCACCTGAGCAACTCCGTTGGGTAAGCATATGACTTGGGCTCAGGTTATGATCTCAGGGTTCATGAGTCCGAGCCCACATTGGACTTTCTGCTGCCAGCACAGAGCCGGCCTCAGATCTTCTACTCCTCTATCTCTCTCTGCGCCTCCCCTGTTAGTGCTCTCCCTCTCTCGCTCTCTCTCTCTCTCAAAAATAAACATTTAAAAAAACATTTTAAAGAAATAAGTAATGAATAAGGTTGCATCCCAGGTATTAAAAATGTGATAAAGTTGTAGCAATTACAACAGTGTAGTACAGGTGAAATAATAGATCAAAGGAATAAATAAATAAAAACAAATAGGCCAAAGTATAAACATGTAAAGAAATAAACACTATTGTGTAATTCCCAATGGAAAGAATAGAATACTGGGACAACTGACTACCCATTTGGACAAAAAAGAAAAATTAGATCACTATTTCCTATCCTACAACAATATGAAGCATATTGATATGGACTAAATTTTTTAATGTAAATCATAAAAATACTAAGAAAATATATACATAATTTTAGGATTAGGAAGGAGAGACTGACAATTTGAAAGAAATCCAAAAAGGAAGAGATTGATAAATTGACTTAAATATTGTTTAATTTTCTCTGTTGAAAGAAATACAAATAAAGTTAAATGGCACATGACAACTTGGAGAAAATGTTGCCATTGTTTGTGAAAAATAAGGAATTCAGGAGCGCCTGCATGGCTCAGTCAGTTAAGCATCCGGCTTCAGCTCAGGTCATGATCTTGCCATTTGTGGGTTCAAGCCCCACATAGGGCGCTGTGCTGATGGCTCAGAGCCTGGAGCCTGTTTCGGATTTTGTGTCTCCCTCTCTGCCCCTCCCCAACTCACACTCTATCTTTCTCTCTGTCTCAAAAATAAACATTTAGAAAATTTTTTGAAAAAAAAAATAGAAAAAGAAGGAATTCAAATTTTCAAAATATAAGGAACTTACCTTACATCACCAGGTGCTCATCCCAACAAGTGCACTCCTTAATCCCTATCACCTATTTAACCCATCCCCGCAAACCCCCTCTCCTCTGATGACCATCAGTTTGTTGTCTATAGTTAAGAGTCTGTCTCTTGGTTTGTCTCTTTCTCTCTTTGCTCATTTGTTTTGTTTCTTAAATTCTTTTTTTTTTTTAATTTTTTTTTAACGTTTATTTATTTTTGAGACAGAGAGAAACAGAGCATGAACAGGGGAGGGGCAGAGAGAGAGGGAGACACAGAATCTGAAACAGGCTCCAGGCTCTGAGCTGTCAGCACAGAGCCCGACGCGGGGCTCGAACTCACGGACCGCGAGATCATGACCTGAGCCGAAGTCAGACGCTTAACCGACCAAGCCACCCAGGCGCCCCTGTTTCTTAAATTCTACATGAGTGAAATCATATGATATTTGTCTTTCTCTGATTTATTTCACTTAGCATTATACTCTCTAGCTCCATCCACGTCATTGCAAATGACAAGATCTCATACTTTTTTATGGCTGAATAATATTTCATTGTATATATACATACCACTTCTTCTCTATCCATTCAGCTATTGATGGACACTTGGGCTGCTTCCCTATCTTGGCTATTGTGAATAATGCTGCTGTAAACATTGGGGTACATGTATCCCTTTGAATTAGTGCTTTTGTATTCTTTGAGTAAATACCCAGTAGTATGATTGCTGAATCATAGGGTAGTTCTATTTTTAACTTCTTGAGAGACCTCTATACTGTTTTCCACAGTGACTGCACCAGTTTGCATTCCTGCATGAGGAATGCAGTGCAGGGGGGTTCTTTTTTCTACCCATCCTCCTCAACGCCTGTTTCTTGTGTTGTTGATTTTAGCCATTCTGACAGGTGTGAGGTGATATCTCATTGTGGTTTTGATTTTTGATTTGCATTTCCCTAACGGTAAGTGATGATGAACATCTTTTCATGTTTGTTGGAGACATATCTTTGGAGAAATGTCTGTTCATGTCTTCTGCCCATTTTTTAAATTGCATTATTTGTTTTTTTGGGTGTTGAGTTTATACACCTGAAACTAATATTACACTGCTAAAAAATAATAAAGTTACATTTACACACACACAAAAATCCCAACTTAAAAAAAAAGAAGTAAACCATTAAGTACAGCACAGGCCTTTTGAAAGTAGGAGTATCAAAGTATTTGTAAACACATTTTAAAACACCAAAACAATGTCATAATTTTTACTTTAGTTTTATTTTTTTTAATGGTGATTTATTTATTTTGAGAGGGAGAAAGGACAGCATGACCAGGGGAGGGACAGAGAAAGAGGTAGAGAGAGAGAATCCCAAACAGGATCCATGCTCAGCGTGGAGCTGGATGCGGGGCTCAATCTCACGACTGTGAGATCATGACCTGAACTGAAATCAAGAGTCAGACAGATGTTTAACTGACTGAACCATCCAGGCGCCCCTATAATGTTTACTTTAAAGTTATATCTTTTTTTTTAAGAAATTAAGAGAAGGAAAGGAAATATGTATAGTCATTTATTTCTATACATAGTTATTATCTCTGGCTTCTTTATTCCTTCCAATAATTCGTGGATCAGCAAATTAGAATCCCTGTGCCAAATCAAACCCACTCTCTGTTTTTGTATGCCCTATATGCTAAAATGTTTTTACATTTTTAAATGGTTGAGGAAAAAAATAATCAATGGAAGAATACTTTTGTGGCGTGAAAATTATATGAAAATAAATTTCACTGTCTATAATAAAGTTTTGTTGGAACATTAAAAATATATCTAGGGGGTGTCTGAGTGGCATAAAATGTTTTTTTTTTATGTCTGTTTATTTAAGTTGAGAGAGTATGCACGTGTATGAGAATGGGGAAGGGTCAGGGAGAGAAAGAGTCACCCAGGCAACCCTGCACTAGAAAGTTAAAGGCAAATCTGGACAAAAGGAAGAATAGAACCAAAGCAGCACATTAAGGAAGCAAGTGAAACAAAGGCAGGTAGGAAAAGAAACATAGCTGAGGAGAGAGTCAAGCAATGCAGTCATTAACAGCGGCCATGTCCTGTGTATATATAATGAACTGCCATAAACTTAATCACCAAGAATTGAGGATCTAGTCCTGTCTGCATGTGCAGGCAAAAACCTCTGCCTGTTCTCTGCACATACCCCTTACCTTCAACTTCCATTTTGCAATCATTTTTCATCTTTAATAAATTAGGATAAAATTCTGGTCTCCCTCACAGGATTACTGCAACAGAATTCACATATTAAAGCATATTGGGAAGCACTTTGAAAAGAAAGGGAGTACACCAATATGACAGAAACAGGTAAAGTGACAACCATAATAAATGTGCTGAACAGAAGTAGCTACAGAGCCTAATAGATTAAGGCAATTGTTAACTCCATCTAGTGCTTTTTAAATCTTGCAATTTTATGATACTTCCTAATGTGTTAAAACAGCAAGCTACTGTGCCAGCTTAATGCATGGTGTGCAGATAGGGTAATCTGTGTAGAGCTGTCTGTGTGGTTTACATACACTAGGGCAATAGGGTGTGATGGTCATTCCCTAACAGTCCACACAACAGACACTTCATAAATTAGACTATGCCAAGAAGGCAAATGTTTTGCTACATAAATGCAATCTCTTTAGGAAAACTGCATGACTCAGAGCAATAGGCAGAGGACAAAAGAAGGAGGCCCCTGGGGGCGCCTGGGTGGCTCAGAGGGTTGAGCGTCCGACTTCGGCTCAGGTCACAATCTCGTGGTTTGTGAGTTCGGGCCCTGCATCAGGGTCTGTGCTGACAGCTCGGAGTCTGCAGCCTGCTTCGAATTCTGTGTCTCCCTCTTTCTCTGCCCCTCCCCTGTTTATACTCTACCTCTCTCTGTCTCTCAAAAATAAATAAATGTTAAAAAAAATTTTTTTTAAAGAAGAAGGAGGCCCCAGCACCTTTCAAATGGACCACTAGAGAACTCTGAGATACATAGGTTCTCAGTTTAGTGAAAGACACTCCTCTATAAAGTCAACCTCACTCTGAAGGCAAGACCCTTCATCTTTCCTATCCAAATGCCTCTGCTATAGGGATATACACATATTTTAGAGTGGGAAAGATTTTGGCCTGTTCTCTTTTACTGTTGCTTAATGTGGTGCTTTTATATGTAGAAGCAAGCCCTCCCAAAATGTGATGCAAATGTCCCAACTCCTGAGCTGAAGGAACTCAGAATTATATAGAACTCTAAACATATAGTACTGTAGAGAGCTGCACGTAAAGCAACAGGAGCTTTCAGGTCCATAGTTTAGCACTATATGTGCAACCACAGTCAGGATACCTCTATAATATCTACTGAAGCCAAATCAAAATAAAAATATCAACAAGTATTTGTCAATTAATGTCATGTATGGAAGGGGCTAGAGAACCATAAGACATGTGAACTCTCTGCCATTGAGAAGTTTACAATCAAAATGCTTTTTTGTAAGTTGTCTACGGAGTTCCTGGTATGGACCAAATGTGTCCCCTCAAAATTCTTATGCTGAAGTCCAAATCCCCAATTTGGAAGTGAAGCCTTTAAAGAGGTCACTAGGTCATGAAAATGGAGCCCTCATGAGTGGAATTCATGCCATTATAAGAAGAGGCACAAGAGAGATAATCTCTCACTCTGCCATGTGAGGACACAGCAAGAAGGCAGCCATCTGCAAAACCCCAAGAAGAAAGCCCTCACCAGACACTGAATCTGCCAGTGCCTTGATCTTGAACTCCCCAGTCTTCAGAATTGTGAGAAATAAACATCTATTGTTGTAAGCCACACAGTTTACAGTGCTCTGTTATAGCAGCCTGAACTACTGCTCCCAGTCAGAAAATATCTGCAGATGCCACGACTGCCACAAACACGATTTGTTTGAAATTTCCAGCAGATACCTCAGTTAAAGAAGAGGGTTCATCAGGTAAGACACTGCCACTCACAAGAATAACTGCTGTACTGCTACCTGAGATAGCAGGAATGAATGTGAGGTACAGCAACTTTGCAAATCGTTTTTAAATTTTTTTTTCAATGTTTATTTATTTTTTTGGGGACAGAGAGAGACAGAGCATGAACAGGGGAGGGGCAGAGAGAGAGGGAGACACAGAATCAGAAACAGGCTCCAGGCTCTGAGCCATCAGCCCAGAGCCTGACGCGGGGCTCGAACTCACGGACCGCGAGATCGTGACCTGGCTGAAGTCGGACGCTTAACCGACTGCGCCACCCAGGCGCCCCCGCAAATCGTTTTTGAAAATCACTATGTGAGTGTTATGCTAAGTGAAATAAGTCATACAGAGAAAGACAGATACCATATGTTTTCATTCTTATGTGGATCCTGAGAAACTTAACAGAAGACCATGGGGGAGGGGAAAGAGAAAAGAAAAAGTTAGAGAGGGAGGGAGCCAAACCATAAGAGACTCTTAAAAACTGAGAACAATCTGAGGGTTGATGGGGGGTGGGAGGGAGGGGAGGATGGGTGATGGGTATTGAGGAGGGCACCTGTTGGGATGAGCACTGGGTGTTGTATGGAAACCAATTTGACAATAAATTTCATATTTAAAAAAAAATCACTGTGCTTACCTGTTCTGAAAAAAAAATGTTAATTAAAAATTAAAAAGTGGGAAGAGAATAAGTATAGTAGTCTAGTATTTTGGTTTCATTTCGGTTAGACCTGATAAAGTGTAGAGAAGTGTGTAAGGAGAGTTTAAACTCCATCTATTTTAAGTCATAACATGTGTAACCTCCATTCCAAACTCAGTTGAATGAGGAGTTGTTTTTAGCTGATGGTTTTTAAGTTCTAGAAAATGAGCATGTCTGAATGGATGTGAAGTGGGTATAGGTATTTAGTCCACAACACCCTGAGCCTGAAGATCTTAGCCTGTGGGACTCTAATTCAGGTCATGTTCACCACAGCCAACCAAAGGGAGTGTCCCCATGTGGTCTGAACTAATGCAGTTTTAGAGTGTTCATATGTTCTTTTAAAATGTTAAAGTTATCTGTTACTGTTCAAGAATGATTTTTGCACTTTCAAGTTTCCATTATTCTAATTAAATGGCATTTGTGTTTGAAAAAAAAAATCAGTATGTTTACAAAGACTACTTGACCTACAAAATTTACACTCTCCTAAGACAGATTTTACCTAGACTATTCTCTCTTCCTATCCCACAACAGAGACAACAAAACAAATATACCTGTTACAAATACCATACAACACACATACAGATACATGCATACACACATACTCCTCATTTACTGTGCTCTCAGAGCACATAGCAGATTCTCCCGGTAGATGGACAATTAAATTAGAATACATAGAAGAGGGGTGCCTGGGTGGCTCAGTCCATCAAGTGTCCGACTCTTGGTTTCACCTCAGGTCATGATCTCACGGTTCGGTCCGTGAGATCAAGCCCCAAGTTGGGTTCTGCACTGATAGCGTGGAGCCTGCTTGGGATTCTGTCTATCTGTCCCTTCCCACTTGCATTCTCTCTCTCTCAAAATAAATAAATAAATAAAATACGTAGAAGAGTCAGAAATAAATGTCATCATACTTACAACTTGATTTCTTTTAGATTTGCCCCAAGGTCTTGTAGGGCATCAGCACATATATTAAAGAAAAATTTTATGACGGTTACTCCTTTGCTTTCAATGGCTTTTATCAAAGCCACATCACTCTGACATAAAAACATGCAAGTGGCTAGATACAGAGAAATCTATGTACCTTAGAGTCACTAAAATTGTGCCTGCTGATGACCTATCATGACAGAGATGTAGAAGAAGATATCTTTAGAAGAAGATATTGACCAGGTGGGAGCAGGAAGGAGTCTTCTGGAAATGTCCTGTACCTTAATCTGGGTGATGGTTACCTTGATCTATACTTAGGTAAAAATTATCAAACTGTGAACTTAAGACTTGTGTACTTCACAAGTTACATCACAATAACCTGTTTTATTTCTACCTGTTAGGTAAAGTCATATCCTGTTCAAAATTAGGTAAAGCAATAATGTAATAAATAATAATTTATAGATGAATAAATTAATAAAAACCAATAAAATTATTGCATTTTTAAAGTCATGAAATCCCCCGATACATGTATGTAATTATTAAATATACACAACATGGCTATGAATATGAATTATCCATAAAACCAAGGCTAATTATTTGTTGGCAGCAGTTGAATCTGAAAGACCAAGAGGGGGGGAAAAAAAGTCTCCTAAAAGCTAACTTTTTTCAGTTACATAAATACAATGAACACAGGTAGACCAAAGCCACCCCTTGAACACCAGAGTTCTTTCACCTCTAAAGTTACCTGTAACTGGCCTCAGGTCCCTGAGACCCACAGATGTTATGCTGCAGCTGCTGAAAACTGATTGCAGCTTCTCAGTCCTGTTCAAGGTCCTGATGGGGTTCAGGGCAGACTACCCCAAGTTAAGCCACTTTGGCATATTGATTATTTTGAATTAAACTTACTTTAAGGAAAAAAAAAAAAACAGCTGGTGCCAAAAGGACACACTGACCATCCTTTGTCCCCCTGAAAACAGTGAGAAAATCTCCCATGTGGAAGGTACCCTCCCTATACCAGGAGAAAGAGAGACCTCCTTGTCACCAGAGATAGGGAATTTAGGGTTGAGAAGGCTGTGAAAACATACCTTGTTACTTCTTCACTAATTTACTACCCCAAGCCCAAACTTCTTTATCTTGTCAATTCTTCAAAATTTTATTGGTTCTTTGTCTAAAAGCTGTAAAAACTGTTTGCTTTGGTCACTTCTCTGAGTCTAATATTTCTATGAGCTCTTATTTGCATGAAATTAAATTTGTTTTTCTGTTAATCTATCTTATGTCAACTGAATTATTAGATGAGCCAAAGAACCTAGAAATTAATAAGGAAAAATTTCTCTACAGCCTGAATAATTAGGCCACCTGCACGATACTCTAAGCTTGGTTTTTGGAAATCTCAGCTCTGAAACTATAGAAGGTAAGGATTCCTTTCAGGGAAGACACAAATTTTCAGGGCATTTATTTGGGAACTTGAAACCCTGAACTCATCTTTTTCCTCACTTTCTCCAGTGAAATTAGCCAATCTCATTATATTTGTTAGTTTGACAACAATGTTCTAAGATTTCAAGTTTATGGTCACCTAGAACCTTGCCTCATAACTATTTGATTAAGTATATCCGGTGGTAATAGTTTGCATATCTTTATTGCTGCATCATACCGTGGAATATCTATCAGTGGCCTCTTTGCCACTGGAAATGGAGTTATTCATGCCTTTAAATCCAATCATATTACAGAACTAATTCCAGAAGACCCAAAACCAATTCAGAAAACTCATCCTTAAGATTTTGTTCCTCTAGAACTACTCTGGGTACTATATCTGTATCAATCAAGGAAAACAGATATAATTTTATGTACATATAATAGAGATCTAGAGATCGAGAGACAGAGATTTCAAGGAATGGGCTTACAGGATTTTGCAGGATTTTGGGGACTGACAAATCTGAAATCTGTAGGGCAGTCTGCTAGGCTGAAAACTCTCTGGCAAGAGCTGATGCTTCAGTCTTAAGGCAGAATTTCTTCTTCCTCAGGGAAACTTTAGTTTTGTTCTTAAAGTCTTTAACTGATTGAATAAGGCCCACCCACATTACCAAAGATAAGCTCCTTTACTTAAAGTGAACTAATTGTAGTTGTTAACCATATTTACAAAATACCTTTATAGTAAAGTCTTAGTGTTGATTGAATAACTGGTTACCATAGCCTAGTCAAGTTGACACATAAAACTAACCATCACAATCTGTAAGAGTGACTTCTGTTTCCATTTTAACTAGCAAATTACACAATCTCTTTTGGTCATCCAATCACAATTACTACATAGCAAATTTTGTCTAAACTATATTTTTTGCCTCCAGTTCTTCCAAAATCATGAAGAAATTATCACTTAAATTTAATTTACATTAATAGTATTTATTCATGGTTAAACACTACTTACAGAGTCAACAATTTCATATATAACAGCTCTACCACCAGGGGAAAAACCCTTAGTGGTTTGTGGATAATGTTTTGAAGACATTTATTTATAACCAAGAATTGCCAGAAATAACAGCCAAATTAATAATTAAATACAAAGCTTTTATTGCAAAAGGAACAAAGCTAAAAGAAATAGAAACTATCTGAAATTTTTCAACACACAAATTCATGGAGCTCTTATTTAACTGAATAGTTATTACAATAATAACTAACAACCTGACATCTTCCAAGTTCCCTGGAGCTCCTGGCCTCTAAATCCGAGAAAGCTGACAGGGATAGCCTAGCGACTTAGACTGTGTGGGAGGAAATAATAGAGAAATCAATAAGAAACTGTGGAAAAATATAGAGGTAGGTGGGAAATACTCTGATTTGTTTTGCGTTATTACATAGAAAGGAATGGAGTTTTAGTCATAAACTCAAATATGCAAAATTGTATTTTATCTTCCTATAATTGAAGTAAATTTCTGCCTGAGCTTCCATACTGCCTAACAGCAGAAAGTTAAATAGAATGATTTCTAGGTAAACTCAATCAAATGAATGATCATGCACTCATTCCATGTGTTTAGCCAATCAATTCAGGAATTTTTTTCCAGTAAAATCCAGTGACCCCCTGTTGCACTTTTACCCAAGGGCATAAGTGCCAGAGAACTTCTGGAAGTACTTGTTCTTTAGAACATGAGGTATTTGGTTCTTATCCATCTTCCTCAGGTATCCACAGAGATATAACTTATCTTGGTGTGTCTTCAGTGGTGAACATCTATTCCAGCTGTGGTTTCTCATTCAAATGGTCTATGCAACATCTGCTGACTGCTTCCTTTCATCATGACTTTCCCTCATTCATGTCTAGAGACCACTTCTGATCCACCAGCCTTTTCTCAGCCAATCCTAACCCTCTCTTGAGAGCATGGGAAACTTTCTAATGCTCTTCTACACTCCTCTGGTCCACAGGTGACTCTGGGGGCAGCCTCAGGCACTCTCTGCCCAGACCTTCCCCATGGGCATTTGCCACTGCCACACCACACTTTGGGAGGCACTTCTCTATGGAGCTTGGATTTCTCTCCAGGCCTTATTTGGGAAGGGATGGACTCACTCACTCCTAGCCTACCTGGAGTATAATGTCATTACATGCACATGCTCACACACACACACACACACACACACACACACACACACACAAGCAGCCCAGGGAGGGGAGGCAGGACACTGGGACCTTTTTTTTTTTTTTTAACCAGTAATTAACTTTATGCTTGGCTATCACTGGAAAATTTATTTTTCCCACTAGCTCATCCACTTGAATGTGGGAATAATATATGCACAGTATTCAGAGACTTTTCTTGCTAATCTACAGTCTCTATAAAGGCAACTCTAAGGATATTTTTATATACAGATTATTTTATTTTATCGTTATCACTCTTTGCCAAAAGTAACAAAGTTTCACCAATATAATGTTGAGAGTTTGGGCAAAAAAGTGAAGGTAGAGGAACCTTGGTTCTGGCATTCATGCCACTATAGTTAGAATATTCTAACAGAGAATGCTTTATTGTTCCATGTTGACAATGGTACATACAGTAGTAAGGTT
Source organism: Felis catus (assembly GCF_018350175.1). Lineage (NCBI taxonomy): Eukaryota > Metazoa > Chordata > Mammalia > Carnivora > Felidae > Felis > Felis catus. The sequence goes on from NC_058379.1 coordinate 43,088,177, forward strand.
TGCTTGGGTTTTATGTTATCTGACAGGTTTATATTTGAATTCTAGGCCCATTATGTTCTCTGTAATTGGTCTTATACAAGTTACTTAACCTTTTTGAAACTCGTTTGTCTCATTCCCCATACCTATCTCATGGGATTATTGTGAGAGTTAATGAGATAACAAGGGATAATGTAAATTCCCTAATCAAATTAGGCAAAATTTGAAAGTCTCAGTTGACATAATCTTAACAGATTAAATAATGTAAGATAGTTATGATAAAATAATCACCTATCCAAGATTATTTTGAAGATATTTTAACATCTAAGTATTCAGCAGTGGTTGACCTCTTATATCAGTCACTGACCACTCACTGCTCCTTCCCACACAAACACATATCCATTATATCTGGTCTATAATTCTACTTCAAGTCCGGTGGAACAAAATCTACCCAGAGTGATGAGTTTTTACACAGCAGCAGCCTTTAAACATCATCTTGGCCATGCCATGAAAAGCCAAAACTCTGGGTCCTGTTGCACCTGGGATTATGTTTTCTGTGGTTTAGAGGTACCTTGATCTATGGATATTGTTTTTGCTTCTGCTCTTCTGATTCAATGCTTGCTCCTAAATTGGTACTTGCCGTTTACTTTTTTTTTAATGTTTATTTTTTGAGAGAGACAGAGAAAAAGTGTGGGCAGAGGAGGGGCAGACAGAGAGAGGGAGACACAGAATCCAAAGCAGGCTCCAGGCTCTGAACTATCAGCACAGAGCCCCACAAGGGGCTTGAATCACGAGATCATAACCTAGGCTGAAGCCTGATGCTGAACTGACTGAGACACCCAGGAGCGCCGGTACTTGCTGCTTACTTCTAAGGCAAGATTATCACATGATCTAGTCTCAAGATCAACCCCAAACTCATCTCTACTATTTAAGTCTTGCTTCCGACCTTATTGCCAGGATCCCCTGCTGCCTACAATCTCCCTACCTACGACCAAAGTCCCACGGAAGCTATACTCCTGAATTTAAAACCAAAAATAACAAGTGGAATTTAAAAGGTTTAAGAAAAAAGTCATCATCCAAGTAGAAGATGATATGCACTAAGTATGGTGGCCCTTGGAGAGGATGGTGACTAACAACAGAAGGCAGAGATAAGGGATTTTTTTAAGAAATGAGGGATTACAACCTATTGTTGTATTAGTCTTTCTTCTTACAAAGAAGATGTGAATCACATTCAATATATTCAAGATTATCAGAAAGTGGGTGTCTGGATGAGAATGTGAGCCAGATTATGCCTCAGAAATCAGTCATCCAGTCTGACTCTCATATGTCACCCTGGAAGATACTTACTCAGGAAGGTTAATGATTGAACCAAGTTCATATAGCTGCCCCATTACAAATGTGAGACTAGAACCAGTCTGTACTTTTCCCCTTGTGTTTCATTGCCTCCTGAATCACACACTGACTTGATCCACTTTTCCATTTCTAGGTCTCTGACCAAGATCCCCTTCCTCAAGGTGGATGAAGCAGTCACAAAGTTGTGTGTATATTTTTCTCCAGATCTCCTTTAACAGCTATGTCTAAACTGTAAAATTAAAGTTTTATAAATTAATTCCACCCTACAAGGCAGCCTTCTGCATCTTCTTCCAGAGCTCTTCTAAGACCCTATGGTTAAACTTTCTTATAAGCCCCCCAAAACCCCAACCTCCAGCCTTTACCCCTCACTCTATCTCCACCTCTTCTACTAGCTGACTTTGGCTGGTAGCATTTTTTTTTTTTAATTTTTTTTTTCAACGTTTATTTATTTTTGGGACAGAGAGAGACAGAGCATGAACGGGGGAGGGGCAGAGAGAGAGGGAGACACAGAATCGGAAACAGGCTCCAGGCTCTGAGCCATCAGCCCAGAGCCCGACGCGGGGCTGGAACTCCCAGACCGCGAGATCGTGACCTGGCTGAAGTCGGACGCTCAACCGACTGTGCCACCCAGGCGCCCCTGGCTGGTAGCATTTTAAACTATATTTTAAGAGAGTTCTATCAAAGATCAAAAAACTTCAAAACCCTAAGAACTAGGTTAATGGTGGGATTGAGGAAATACATCAGGTAGAGAAAAAGGAAAATTTTCCTGCCACAGTTCAACTCACACTATACGAGACTGAGGGAGGAACAATGTTTTTCACTTATCAGTAACTGCTGAGGCAGAGTAAGTTTATCAGAACTTCATAATGTGATAACTGGGAGCTATTCTTGATGGGGAAAGGGAGGAGACTTGTTCTGGAGTTGAGAATAAAGGCTGATTAGGAGGTTCTGGTCTGCCTGGCATAATAGCATTGGAAAACCAAAGAGGGGGGAAGATACTTTCAGAGAAGACAGGATCCTGAAATGGAACAGAAGACCAACTTCACTTACTTCATATATTTGTGTAGACCTGGTTTAGCACTCATGGCAATCTCTAGAGATTCTGTGTTTTCCATGGTTCCTGCAGTTCTTTAGTGCTTTGTATTTATCCATTACTTAAGCATACTAAACAAATATTTCATGTTGCAATTTTTGTGATGATTTGTAGCCCAACATTAGGGTTTTAGGACTTGGAAAATATTTGTGGTAATTTCCTTATTACCTAACAATGAATACAGATTAATACAATTAATACAGATGCTCTTTGGTTCTTTATTTTGGGTCCAAAATAACTGTGTGATTGTTTTCTTATTTGAATGTCCAAATACTCAAATCATGAGATTTCTTTAAATTTTTTGTTAGAAGGTCTATATGTTTGAAGGACAACATTTTCCATTATAAGAACTACGGGCAAATATCAGGGAAATTTATATGTAAATAGCAGCTCTGAGACAACTTTGTCATGTTGAAGATCACAAACCAGATTTCTACTCTACCACATGGTGTTTTTAATAAGTGCTTTATCAACCTTTATGATCCTTTCAAAATTATTGGAGAGACCTCTTTCTGTTATACAGATATTCAAATGTTTATTCAACATAATTTCATAAATGTATTACCAATCTTAGATACTGAATCTTTATTAAAATCCTTATTTAACAGCAAAAAAATGGTAAAATTTTTAACTGTGCTAGCCCCCCCCCTCCAAAAAAAGCTGGCTGTAAGATATCAGAACCACACAGCTGGGTAAAAATTCATGATAAACTATAATTAGCCCATATCTCTTAGATCTAGCCAAGACAACACTTCAAACAAGACAGATGCTCGTCTATTCAGTGGGTAGCCAATTCCAGTATCTAATTACCTTACCAGGCAAGGACACTCTTCTTACATCCACCTGAACTGCTTCTGCAATGCAATTTTGATACTAACTACCCAACAGCCTAGAGTTAACACAGACTTCACAGGTAGAGATCACAGTCCTTCTCAAGAGGCTCTTCACCTCAGAGGGGTGCCTGGGTGGTTCAGTGGGTTAAGCGTCCGACTTCAGCTCAGGTCATGATCTCGCAGTTAGTGATTTGAGCCCTGCGTCGGGCTCTGTGCTAACAGCTCAGAGCCTGGAGCCTGCTTCAGATTCTGTGTCTCCCTCTGCTCTTCCCCTGCTCAAGCTCTGACTCTCCAATAATAGATACATGTTAAAAAAAAAAAAAGAAAAAAAAAGAGTCTCTTCACTTCAGACACCAGCTACAAACTCTGGAGTTCCCAGGCCATTCAAACTCCTGTCCATCTGACTAAAAATTCAGAGGTTCCCACTACTCCCTCACATTTAATAATTTGATAGAAAGACTCACAGGACTCAAGAAAGCACTGTATTTATGATTATTGTTTTATTACAAAGGATGAAAATCAAGACCAGATGAAGGAAGATACCTGTAGGGTGAGGCCTGGTAAGGTTCCAAACATAGAACTTCCATGATTCTCCCTGCAGAATGAGGACACATCACCTTCTATTTTCACACTGATGTGCTCACCAACTGAGAAGTTTATTTAACCTTGGCATCTAGTGTTTTTATTGGGGTTTCATTATTTAGACATGATTTATAGAGTCAATGGACATGTAATTGAATTCAATCTCCAGCCCTTCTTCCCTCCCCAGTGGTTGAGCTAATATCACCTGATTCAAAGCTCCAACCCTCTTAACAAAAAAACAAACAAACAAACAAAAAACCTGCAACCCTCTAATCCTCTAGTCACATGGTTAGTCTTTCCATTATGACCAGCCCCCACCCAGAAACCATCTATGGGCCTACCATGAGTCATCTCATTGGTATAAACTCAGGCATGGTCTGAGAGTCTGAGGGGGCCACCATGAATAACAGACACTTCTGTCCCTGGGAAAATTCCAAGGATTTAAGATCTCCATCCAGGAAGCTGGGCAGAGACCAGACAAATTATTATACAGCACCTTTTCCTACAACTTAAGATAAATAAGCAGATAAATGAAGGCTCCTGAAATGTGTCTTATGAAACCCTTATAGACAGCTTTGTTTTATTCCCTGTAGATATCATTTTTCCAGTGAAATTACTTGTAATTCATGGTCCCTGGGCAGACGTTAGCCAGCAATAAGTTATCAAATTACCTCTTGTTAAAATTTTAAGAAAAATGTCAAGCAAGCTTTCATTTTATCATTATGTGATTTTTATTTCTCCTTTGAACTATTCAGAAAACTTCTCAATAACTTGAAGATAAAAATCTTTTTTGGTAATCATATTTCCTCACTTCCACTCAGAACAGAAAAGAATAAGATTTTCTGATGTCATCCACACTCTTAGATAGAAACAAGAGTAAAAAATGAGTCCTTAACGTTAAAAAAAAATTTTTTTTAAAGGTGGGGCACCTGGGTGGTTCAGTTGTTTAGGCGACCAACTTCCGCTCAGGTTATGATCTCGCAGTTTGTGAATTCGAGCCCCTCGTCGGGCTCTGTGCTGACAGGTCAGAGCCTGGAGCCTACTTCAGATTCTGTGTCTCCCCCTCTCTCTACCCCTACCCTGCTCACACTCTGTGTTTCTCTGTCTCTCAATAATAAATAAACGTTAAAAAAAATTTGTTTAATGAGTCCTTAACTTCATTTGGATGTAAAGAAAAATTGTAAGTTTATGGAACTAGAGTGTATTATACTAAGTGGAATAAATCAGAGAAAGACAAATATCATATGATATCACTCATATGTGGAATTTAAGAAACAAAACAGATGAACATAGGGTAAGGGAAGCAAAAATAAGATAAAAACAGAGAGGGAGACAAACCATAAGAGCCTCTTGAATACAGAGAACAAAGTGAGGGCTGCTGGAGGGGTGTTGGGTGGGGGGAATGGGCTAAATGGATGATGGGCATTAAGGAGGACACTTGTTGGGATGAGCACTGGATGTTGTATGTAAGTGATAAATCACTAAATTCTTTTCCTGACATCATTATTACACTATATGCTAACTAACTGGATTTAAAATATATATATATGTGAAAAATATGATATATGAAATATATGAATAGATATATAAATATATGTGTGAAAGTATGAAAATATAAAATATACATGAAATATATATATGAAAAACATAAGTTTTAACAATAAATACTAGAAAACTGCCCTGACATTTATTATAAAAGCACTACTTCTATCATTCTAAGTTGACCTGACTTTACACTACATGATAGATAAGAACGCAACCAGTAGAGTTGGTTAAAGAAAAAGTAGTTCTCTCAATGAACATGTGGTAGTATTAAAGATGCATAATTGGACCAGATGTGCTGTGGCCAATTTAAGGAGAACACGTAGTATTCATTTCTTTTACTATGACTTCTGTCTTTAATTTTGGGAGATACTTCACTCAGTGTTCCCTGTCTGCCATACCTAGTTCATATTATAAGGTACTCATCTATTGTGACAGCTCCTTTCCTGGAGCAGGACTTCCAGGACTTCTATCTAGATACTTTCATGCAGCTAAGTGAAAAGTCAAAGGTTCTTCATGGGTCTTTTGTTTCTTAAAAATAACCAGCCTAAAATAATCTATATGCCAATGAAACATATTTTGCGGTAGCATATTTTGCTCCCCTATATAAGGGAGCACTTTTCTGGAAACAAACCAGCCCTCAAGCCATTCCCTAACCTCTAAAACTTAAAATGTCTACTACATAACCCAAGGGCTTGCCGTTAGTGTTTTCAACTCCTCCAGCCTCTTTAAAGTATTTATCTTCTAAAAGTTGACTTGAGCCTCCATCCAACATGATGTCTACAGCCCTCCTCAGTGTTTCTGAGAATTCTTGGTGGGATTGCTCATGTTTCTCCTGGTCACCTCTCATTCTGATTTTCTGCTCTATTCACCTCCTATAGCAACATCTTCAACATAGAAAATAGCTCTTGTTTCCTTGATTCCTCAAAGTACCATTATCATAAGATAGAACTTTACTGAAGGCTTTGAAAAACTGAGAAGGACCATGTATTAACCATGTTTCTAGGTTCTATAAACTTGATGCTTAATTTTTTTAAACATTTATTTATTATTCAGAGACAGAGAGAGACAGTGTGAGCAGGGGAGGGGCAGAGAGAGAGGGAGAGACAGAATCCCAAGCAGGCTCCAGGCTCTGAGCTGTCAGCACAGAGCCCAACGCAGGGCTTGAACTCACAAACCGTGAGATCATGACCTGAGCCTAAGTTGGACACTTAATGGACTGAGCCACCCAGGCGCCCCATAAACTTGATGCCTTTAATATCTGCCCTCCATGCATATGTTGGACATGCCTTGTTCTGAACAACCTACTAATATGTTTGAGTCACCTTGACTTAGCCTCCACTGCTTCACCACCCCTGTCTCCTTGAGAGGAGTCCTTCTCTTGGGGGCTCCTTTTCAAATACTAACCAAACAATCCAGAGTCCACACCCCCAATCACCTCCTTACTCTGGCCACTATCCACCTGCCCTAATCACCCCAGACAACATGAACAGCCCTTATGCCCTGGAGCCTGGTGAAATTACTCCAACTAGCCAATCCAAAACCTGCTTATTCTGCCTTGATAGTTCCTTTCTGAAGAAACCACAATAAACTTTGGCCCACATTTCTTCCCCCTCCCTCTGCCTCATGACAACCCTTGTGCTTCCTCGTGTGGCACACCCCATGGTATGGCATGCCCACTCCTCTTGGGAATTGTGAGTAAAGTATCTTTCAATGGCAATCATTTTGTGATCCTTTGGCTTTCCCATAAATTTTTTATTACTACACTAAATTCTTGAACAAATCACAATAAGGCACAGAACAGGAGTCAACCTACAATTAATTACTAGATATCACTGTTCCTCAGCCATCTCTATGGAGAATTTCTTAGCAGCGATATTGTCATGGGACGCCTCTCCCCACTGAGGCTATTATTACTCCCTGTGGTTTCTTCTCTTTTCATCCTTCAGTTCCCCACTCCCTTCTATTCAAATGGCAGAAGAATTCATGAATGTTCCTGTTATTTTATTGGGCAGAACAGTTTTTAATCCTTCACTTATCTAGGATTTCCATAACCAAAAGATCTACTAAGAGTTTTCCCAAAGAAAAGAGCTGTCTGCCTTTAAGATAAAGGCCACTGTTCCCTATAATATGGATACACAGCAACAATTCAATCTTTGAAAACAAATTTTTTTCCTGTTAAATATGCATCTGGTAAACATAAAAACAATCCATGCAGAGAGGAAGCCAAGCACACTATCAATTTAAAACATTAACTAACAGTTTAACGTTTATAATATACATGTTATTCAAGTACGCACCTGGTAACAAAAGTTAATGTAGAAGAATTTCTGTGTACCAGCAATAAGGAGTAGAAAATAAAATGCAAACTATTCCATAAAAATAACTACAGAAACTGTAAAATACCTAAGAATAGTCTTAACAAAAAACGCAGAAGAGCTATCCTAGTATGTTCAAAACTCTACCGGGGGCATCATTATTTAAGAGAGGCAAGCCATAATATTTGATTGAGAACTCTAAATATCACAATATCAACTTTGTCAAAATTAATGTATAAATTCAATATGATCCAAAATAAAATTCCAAAAGCACTTGAGATTAGAGGTTTAAAAGCAAATCAAATTATCTTCACATTTAGCAGCAAAAGTAAACATGCAGGATATCTAAGGAAAAATTTTAAGGAGAAGAATAATGAGTGGAAATGCACACTATAATATATTAAAGGGAATTATAAAACTACATTATAGATACTTTTATAACAGTGTTCACCACAGCATTATTCACAATAGCCTAAGGGAGAAACAACCCAAATATCAGCAGATGAATGGATTAAAAACATGTAGTATATACATATAACAGAATATTATTCAATTGTAAAAGGAATGAAATTTTTTTTAATTTTTTAAAATGTTTTATTTATTTTTGAGAGAGAGACAGAGTATGAGCAGGGGAGGGGCAGAGAGAGAGAAAGACAGAATCCAAAGCTCCAGGTTCTGAGCTGTCAGCAGAGCCTGACACAGAGCTCAAACCCCCTAAACAGGGGGATCATGATCCCAAGTGGGACACTCAACCGACTGAGCCACCCAGGCACCCCAGGAATGAGATTTTGATACATGCTACATATAGATGAACCTTGAAAACATTCTGCTAAGTGAAATAAGCCAGACACAGAAGGACTAACGTTGTACGATTCCAGTTTTAGGCACCTAGAATAGGCAAATTCATACAGACAGAAAGTAGAATAGAGGTTACCAGGGGCTAAAGGGAGGGGAACAAGAAATTATTGTTTAATGAGTACAGACCTCCTATTTGAGATGGTGGAGAAGTTGTGGAAATGGATAATGATACAGTTGCACAACATTGTTAATGTAGCTGACACCATTTAGTTGCACATTTAAAATGGTTAAAATGATAAATTTTATGTTATGTACATTTTGCATAGTGTAACAATTAAAAAATAGTAAAAACATACTAATCTAAACAATGTAATATTGGTGCCTTCCCCTGCAGACAGATCAATGACCAATATTAAAAGCCCAAGAAAGGGGCGCCTGGGTGGCGCAGTCGGTTAAGCGTCCGACTTCAGCCAGGTCACGATCTTGCGGTCTGTGAGTTCGAGCCCCGCGTCAGGCTCTGGGCTGATGGCTCAGAGCCTGGAGCCTGTTTCCGATGCTGTGTCTCCCTCTCTCTCTGCCCCTCCCCCGTTCATGCTCTGTCTCTCTCTGTCCCAAAAATAAATAAAAAGCGTTGAAAAAAAAATTAAAAAAAAAAAGCCCAAGAAATAGATCTAAGTATTTATTTTAATTACTTTAGAACAAAGATCATATTTCTAATACACACCATATTCCAAAATAGTTTCCAAGCAGATATAAATCTTTTAAAATAAAACACTAGAACAAAAATGTGGAATAATTATATGAACTTGGGGCATAACAACAACTACAAAGGAAGAAGTAAATAAAGTTGATTATACCAAAGTGTTATAATTTTGTAATCAAAAGACATCATTATCATAGTTAAAATATAAATGATAAACTGGGAAAATGTCCTTTCTATGCAAAGGGACTTAAAAAAAAAAAATAAGACAGAGGGGCCCCTGGGTGGCTCAGTCAGTTGAGCGTCTGACTTCAGCTCAGGTCATGATCTCACGGTTCATGGGTTCGAGCCCCGCATCGGGCTCTGTGCTGACAGCTCAGAGCCTGGAGCCTGCTTCAGATTCTGTGTCTCCCTTTCTCTCTCTGCTCTTCCCCCACTCATGCTCTGTCTCTCTCTCAATAATAAATAAACATTAAAAAAATTTTTTTTAATTTTAAAAAATTAAAAAAAAAAATAAGACAGACACTTCAGTTGAATATCAGCCAAAGTATACAGACAGGCAATTGACAAAACAAGAAAAGCATCCAGTCAATAATGGAAAAGTTTTCAATGGTAAAAAATGTTCACTGGCATTGCTTAGTGACTTATGACAGAAAATCAGTGGAGAGACAGATATCCTCACGCTCTACTGATGGGAGGATAAATTGGTTCAACTTTTGAAAAAGAACTGTTTGGCCAACTATATCAAAAGCCTTTCGTATAGCAAATTCCACTTCTAGAAATCTATTGTAAGGAAATTAATGACCAGGTGCACAAAGTAACCATGCAAGAATGTTCATTGCATCAAAGTTTCTAAGAATGGAGAAATTCTAAAGTATACCCAAAAAAAGGAGATTAATTGAATTAATTAAATGGAGTAAATTATGGCACATTCTTACAATGGGATACTGTGCAGTCATTAAAACTATTATGAAGAGCTTTGTTAACTTAAAATGCTTATTTTATATTTCTAAAAGCAAAAGGGCCACAAAAATGTTTACAGAGTATGATTTCATTTTCATAAAAATGAGTAAGTATATGTATGCACATATTTGCAAGAAAATATATCTGGAAAGATCAAAAGAGAAAAAACAAAAGTGTGTTATACAAACTTTATAATGACAACAGTGGATATCAAAAAGACAACATTCATTTAAGGTTCTATTCTGTCAAAACAAAATCATTTCCTTTTCCATATTTCCTTTTCGTTTCTGTCTTATAAGAAAGCAAAATTTTACAAAGTCATCATAACCACTGACAAAACCTTCCTTAGAATTCTGCATCAGAAACGAGGAAAAACCACTAAAGAGAAATAGATAGAAGAGGGGATGGATGGATGGATGGATGGATGGATGGATGGATGGATGGATAGATGAACGGATGGATTATTCACTCATAAATAGGCAAGGTGACTTATTTCTTTAAGATCACAGTTCATAGTAAGGAAAAGTACCACCAATGTCACAGTCAATTTCCATGCAGTTTTACCAAGATTCAGAAAGTGTGGTTGGGAGAAAGCAATGCAAGCTGTACCTTCTGAGCACAACTTCACAAAGCAAATCTTTTTTACAGTTGAAAAAAAAATTGACACAGCTATTGACACAAAACTATGACAGAAAAAACACTAGAGGAAGCCATGTGAAAGCAAGACCATGAGGCCCCAGAGAAGTTAATCAAAGGGTAGCACCTAGGCCATCCTACCAACTGATTGTCATCCTACCAAATGATCCAGCTTCTTCCCCAACCTGGCTGTCTAAGAGGTTGGCACTTGGTTAGCCAAGCCGCTGCCAGGACCACATTCATGGGAAAAGGCTCTGCTCTGCTTTTGTATCACATTTTTTTTCCAATGTTTATTTATTTTTGAGAGAGAGACCACAAGTGGGGAAAGGGCAGAGAAGGAGGGATACAAAGAATCTGAAGCAGGCTCCAGGCTCTGAGCTGTGTGCACAGAGCCCGATGCAGGGCTCAAACTCACAAACCGTGAGATCATGACCTAAGCTGAAGCTGGACTCTTAAGCAACTGAGCCACCCAGGCACCCCTGCTTTTGTACCACAATATGGAGCAAAAGATTTGTCCTATCCTTCAGAGCCTTCATGGGTAATTTTACATCTTTTTGTATGATTATTTAGATGATATCTATCTCTGCAGCTAAACCATAAACAAATTGAGCCTGGAATCCACCTATGTTTGCACACCTCCATATCCCTAGCACAGTATGTGACACAGATGGCCTCTCAACAGATATGAGTGAGTAAGTGAGTGACTGAAAAGCCAGCAAACTCAGATCTGGACTGCTATTCTTTGCTTCTCTAGCCTTAATCTCTTCATCTAAAAATAAAGATTTGCCCATGACAAACGGTTACTTGGGGACTAAAATCAAATAAGGTGTGTTCCATGGCCATCCCAGTAAATTCTTCATAAAAACAAATTCTCTCATACCTTCTCTTCTCTGAGTTTTAGTTGGAGCTCCATGACCTATCAGATGTGACCAAATTTCTCAAGATTGAATCTTCCATCTGTAAAATAAGGGATTAGGTGGTCTTTAAAGCCATGTCCACCCCTAACATTCTCTGATTCAATATACACACCCCAAAAACTGCCCCTGGGAGAAGGGCTCACAAGACATTCTGGTTGCTAAAATTGGATGTGGCACTTAGCAGTAGCCCAAGGTGTGGGAATAATACAGAAAACATTAATAAAGGATAATAGAAAGCTTCAAACATTCTATTTGGGGGTGGAAAGTTGTCAGAATATATGTATCTCAAACAAAGGACCATCATCAAAATCAGATTACTCATCAACAATGAGTAGGGTTTCTTAAATGTAATATTTCAATTGCATCAAAACTGGCCTTGTAAAAAAAAAAAACTCTTTTTCTTCCTCCATTCAGCTACAAGAATGGCTTATGTCATCCCATGCACTGTGACATTTGTTCATTGAACCATTGTACTTTTCAAGAGATGGTTTTTCACCCCAACAAAAATAACTATGAATCACTGGTTCTAGGAATATTTTCTCCCTTGTTTTGTTCACAGTATGAATGACAGATTTCAGTATATTTATTTCTTGCATACAAGCAAAAGTTGCCATTAACCTGAAATGGTCTTTATTGCAAACGCAAACTGTTGCTTCTTATTTTCAAATTTTGGGTAACTATTAAGTCCTAATTAGGAGTTCATAATTTTCCTAAAGGAAGGATATAAGTAATGGTGGGGGAGGGGGCACAGAGAGTTTCACATTGAATGGAAAGCCTACTGATACAGTTTTTGTCCATGGAGTGCCTGAGTGGCTCAGTCAAAGCCTGGAGCCTGCTTTGGATTCGTGTCTCCCCCTCTCTCTCTGCCCCTCCCCTGCTTACACTCCGCGTGTGTGTGTGTGTGTGTGTGTGTGTGTGTGTGTGTGTGTGTCTCTCTCTCTCTCTCTCTCTCTCAAAAATAAACATTAAAAAAAAATTTTTTAGGGGCACCTGGGTGGCTCAGTCTGATAAGCGAGCCTGCTTCAGATTCTGTGTCTCCCTCTCTCTCTCTGCCCCTCCCATGTTCACGCTCTGTCTCTCTCTCTCACAAATAAATAAAAACATTAAAAATAAATTTGAAAAAAATTTTTAAGTTTTTTTCCAGATACAACTGTTGATGTGACTTGAAAACTAAAAGAAAAATATTCCCTTAGTATTTATTTCTGTAGCTTTTCTATAACATCTATAATCAAAAGGTTGATAGAATTTTGCATATGTTTCCAGGTTTCATAAAGGAAAGAGGCATTTAACACAGACACACTATGGGGTTTTTTTTCCTCTGTTAAAGGATTGTTTTTTTGTGTAAACATCCCTGTAAAATCAAATCTAACTTGTAGTTTTTCCATGTGAAGTTGTTGCAGAGAGAAATTTTCATCTCTATTACTGTGTTCTCTCAGAAAATCTTGTATTTCTCCACTTAGATCACATACCCACACATTCTTGTAATTGCTTGTCCAGTTAATTGTCTCACTAGAAAAATGTAATCTCCTTGAAGGCAGAGCACATTACCGGTTCCCTCAATATATGAATACATCACTTAAAAGAAAATTAATGAATAACTTAATTCAAAGGGAATATATACACAACTGTGTAAAATATATCATGTCCTTACAAGAGTACATAATTCTTTATTGTCAGACTTATGATCCAAAAGTTCTAATATGAATTTAATTCTTTCAGCTTTATTGAGATTTTATCGATATATAATACATGTAAGTTTAAGGTGAACAATGTGATGATTTGAGACATGTATACATTCCAAAATGATTACCACAATGAGGTTAGTTAACACCTCCATTCCCTCCTATAATTACCTCTGTGTGTGTGTGTGTGTGTGTGTGTGTGTGTGTGTGTGTGTGGTGATAACTTTTAAGATCTACTCCCTTAACACCTTTCCAGCATATAATATTTTAAATTATAATCAGCGTGCTGTACATTAGATCCCCAGAACTTACTCATCTTATAAGGGAAATTTGTACCCTTTGACCATCTCCCCATTTTCTCCACCCCCCAACCCTGACAACCACCATTCTACTCTATTTCTTTTAGTTTAACGTTTTTAGATCCCACATATAAGTGAGAACGTATGTGCAGTATTTGTCTCTCTGACTTTCTGACGTGATTTTAAATGTAGCAAAGAGATGGCCAGTGGTTTCTAAAACACTTACAGCAAAGATGAAGCCTAGGATGATATTGTAATAAACACTTTCATTATCTCTTTAACTAAAACTCCAAAGTTTCATTCCATACCTTGGAATTCCAGGAATGAACACCATTTCTGACATTAAACAAGAGCATTATTCACATATATACTACACTATAAACACCCATATGCCTTCACAGTAAATTGGAGTAAAATTAAATGGCTTTCAGGGGCTTCTGTACCTGGCAACTGCTTAAGATCAGACAACCATAGACTGTTAGAAGGAACCTTACCAGGGTCCAGTCCAAATCTCTCATAATGTAGCTGAGAAAAGGCCCAGCAACCTTCCAGCTCCTTATTCAGGATGTAGGGCAGAGCTCCTGCCACCTGATGCTACCCTGGCCAACAGTTCTTTACTTTTCCATTCAGGTATCAAAGTCCTCAGTCTCTGGGAAATTTTAATCATCCAATGAAAAGCATGAATTACTGTAAAAAAATGTTACATATAATCTCAACAAATTTTGCACTTTGCCCTTTCAGGTCCTTTCCAATTAAAAAAACAAAAAACAAAAAACATCATGACCTTTAGACAGACAAACAATAGTTTGTTGAGTCAACAAATCACAGCCTCAATAAAAGCTTAACAGAATATCCAGTTCCCAGATATATGACATATAAAGACACCTTTGCTTGGGCCCACCTTATTGCTCCTGGGCACAGACTTCAGTGATCAGAGTTCTCTCCTCAGGAATACTCCCAGCCCTGAAATGTAGAGGGTGGGCAGCATTTAGCACTGACAGTGCAGCACCACCATCTAGTGGCCCATTTGAAGGACTTTCTCCCTGCCAAAACTGCAGCCCTCTGCCTTTGTAGATTGGCAATCTTTTCAAAAGAACATCTGGACCAAGATATGGTCCTGAATGAAACTACTTCTGCCTTATTACAGGAAATCCTCTGATTCACAGAGTAAAATCTATCCAGAAAATAGGAACCATGGATTATAAAGCCAGTTGAGACCAGAAACAATTTATACTGGTGAGCAAGAACTACAGCCTTGCTATCTTTCACTTTAAATAACTCTATTATTTAAATTGCACTGTTTCTCCCCCAGCCTCTCCTTAGCTGGACGGAGGCAAACTGGAACTGACAGAAGCAATTCGAAGTGCACCATTTCACAGAAACCCTCAATATGACAGAAAAAAAAGAGCACAAAAATGAAATAGAAACATATTACATTTATGTATTTACCAAAATTGGCATCTTGAGCCAAGGAGGCATGTGATTATCTTTGGATACAGTCAGGAAGGAGAAAAAAAATTCGATTTTTTTTTCTAGGTTTATTTGACTATTAATGGCATGCTGACTTTGAACTTGAGAGCATGTGTTCTTGGGCTGCGTGTTTACTTGGGCTCATGTTCTTTTGATGGAAGACAAAATGGTAGATCCCATGTCGATAGCCAAACTTCTGTGCTTTAATGCTTTATCTGCCATTCCCTTAAGGGGTGATTTCCCCCCAAGGAAGACCATAAGGTAACTTGTAACAAGCTTTTACTTAATTTATGGAAGAGTGAATGTGATCATTTCAGACCATAAAATAATAGAACTTCTTGAGTGAGTATCTTAAGGGGGACTCATTAATAAGAAAAAAACCCACCAAGTCCTGTCTGAGTTTAAAAAACAGAAACCATGGGTGCAAGCAACCCTACAGCAATAGGAGGCTCTCCCCCTTTCCCTGTGTGTGTGACCCCTTCACACAACTGCCCACAATTATTTGATTATGTCCAGATGACTCATGTCAAAAGTGACCTTGGGTTTTTAGAAACTGGACAACTATAAAACCAGATCTGAATTCTACAAGAGGAGAAAGTCTGAAATGTTCCCTTGCACACCCTGAGCTAATTCTTTATTCCTACATCTCATGAGGGAACATTGTTCCCTCTGAGCTCAAATAGCCTTGTTCAGACTGAGACTCTCCAAGCTGCTCGTCCTTATTTCGCGTAGAAACTGGCAGGTCAGAAACACAAAGGATTGCCTGAATTGTAAATGTCACTTAATAGTCCGTCAGCCACACACAAGAAGGTGAAAAAAAAATCTATAAGTTGTCAGTACAGAGATTTCTAAGTGTGAACAACCAATTCTAGGAAACATTTCTGCAGTTAAACAGAAGTGAAGAGAATCAAGTTAGAAGCAGGAAATGACTACCCAAAACATGAGAGCCAAAAAAGGAAGGGCTTGATTTTTATCGTTGATGTCCCCCTCCCATTTTTCTTATTCACATTAGCAGATAGCTCTGACCACCTGTACTCAGGAAGCCCATTCTTCTTTCATGGTTTTGAATTGAGACATGCACTGCAATTTCCTGCAGAAGAAAAGGAAAAGGGCATTTAGTATCTCCAAAAAAAATTGAAAATGAAAGCTTCTTTCTGAAAATCTCCCCAACCTAGTTTATGAAAAGAAGGACCATTTTAGAAGCAGAGGAACTCTCTTTAATTGAAGAATTCACCAATTTCAGGGTAAAAATGAGAAAACAACCTCCATGTTATTATTTCTCAAGTACAGTAAAACCTTGGATTGCAAGTAACTTATTCTGCAAGTACTTCCCAAGACAAGCAAACATTTCTAATAAATTTTAAGTTGATAAACGAGCAATGTCTCACCATATGAGTAGTATGTGACACCAAATGTCACATGACCACAACTGAGCCAATGGGTGTTTTTTTGTTTTGTTTTGGGGTGTTTTTTTTGTTTGTTTGTTTGTTTGTTTTTATTTTTGTTTTTTTGAGAGAGAATGAGCAAGGGATGGGCAGTGAGAGACAGAGATACAGAATCCCAAGCAGGCTCCAGGCTCTAAGCTGTCAGCAACAGAGCCCAATATAGGACTCAAACTCATGAACTGTGAACCATAAGATCATGACCTGAGCCGAAGTTGGATGCTCAATCAGCTGAGCCATCCAGGTGCCCAGAGCCCATGGTTCTTGAAATTGGCTTTGATATATGAGTACTTTGGATCACAAGCAGGTTTCAGCAACATATTATGCTTGCAAACCAAGGTTTTACTGTATGCCCTAATATGACCATCTTAGGGACTAATCATTCTTTTCTTGTTATCATTCTTTTTTCAATAAGGACAATTTGTAAGAATATACATTTCACTTCCAAGTGGAACTTCAGATGACTCTCTTTCATTCTTCATTTTAAAAATGCTCCAGGAGGAGGAGGATTTTTATATTCTCTTAGTTTTCCCAAGTGTCCTAATGAAATGCCGGATTTCTTTTTGTAGGGCAGCCTTGCTCAGAGAGACTTGATGAAAGATAAAAAGAGTGCTGAGAAGGGAAATCACCGTGTGTGTGGCCTAGAGCACATCCACTTTTTATTCAAGTGCTCTGGCCCACGTGCTTTGCTGTCACGTCTCGCCATCTGTGTGCTTGTTATTGTGGGGAAGTTGAATCTTTAGATGTTAGAAGAATGGTCTGGGGTCTCTTTTATATGAAAAGCCAACCATCTTGGTTGCTAAGGATACCTTTTCACAACAAATATGTAGAGAGACCTTGACAAATGGTTAGGGATGGTTAATAGGATTTTACAATGAGGTTGCCTGTTTCTTATTGTTTTTCTTATACATGAGTGTTGTTTTTAAAAATGGTACAACACTTTGAGATGGCATAACAAGCCCAGATTGTTAAAAAATAATTCCAGGAATCTAGGAAACCAATCTTAATAAAAACCCAATTCTGCAGCCTAGCCTACAAAACTGGAATTACTACATCTAGTGCTAGAATTTTTAGAATTTCTACACTGTTAAAAGTGAAGTAGAAACTGGAACTGGATAAACTAGACTGACTGCCTGAAAAGCTAAGATTCACTAAATACGTCTACCTTTTATTTCATTTTCTGCTTCCTATCATGGCCCCAAAAGTAATGCCACACAGAATGAAAAGAAGAGAGAAAATAATTACGATGCCAATTCCCTTTGTATATAGTAGACGGACTTTATTTCTTGGGCTATAAATTAAGAAGTTAATCCCTAAAAAGCCTATAATGTCAAAACAAAAGAGTAACAAGTTACTGCTGACCTGGAGCATGCTACTTCTCTGAGAATATCTATGGGAACCTAATGAGTATATGAAAAATAAATGAGAAATCAAGTAATGTAGTATGAATTTCATGTTGTAATGGACGATTCTTCAAAGAAACATAGTATGTTGCTGGTACAAAATAGAAAAAGTATGTTAAGAGTTTCAGAGGAGGGATCTTTAGAGAACATATCATCTGATCACCTCCTTTCCCCCCAGTTTTATTGAGATATAATTGGCATATAGCACTATATAAGTTTAAGGCTTATAGCATAATGACTTGTATAAACTGTGAAATGATTACCATAAGAAATTCAGTTAACATTCACCATGTCATACAGATACAAAAAAAGAAGAAGAGAAATAGTTTTGATCTTGGGATGAAGTCTTTAGATCTACTCTCTTAACAACTTTCAAATATACCATACAGTAGTGTTAACTACACGCATCATGTTGTACATTACATCCCTAGTACTTATTTATCTTTAAAAAAAATTTTTTTAATTTATTTATTTTGAGGGAGAGCAAGAGAGTGAGTAGGGGAGGGGCAGAGAGAGAGGGAGAGAGAGAATCCCAAGCAGGCTCCACACTGTCAGAACAGAGCCTGATGTGGGGCTCAAACTCACGAACCAGGAGATCATGACCTGAGTGGAAACCAAGAGTCAGATGCTTAGCCAACTGAGCCACCCAGGTGCCCCTCTAATACTTATCTAGCTTACACCTGGAAGTCTGTACCTTTTGACCACCTTGACCCTCCCCCACCCCCACCACATGCCTGTCCCAGAACCAGGAATGTGCCAATCCTCCCTTGCATAAATGGAAGCTAAGGTCCAGAAGATGGAGAGGTTTCCCTAAAAGGCCAGGCAAGTGACGAGCACAATGGTCCTGAACCTGTCCTCTTTCTGTTTCACATCAATATCAATGCCCCACACAGATCTCTCTCTCCTATGGGCCACACACAGGTTTCCTCCTTTGGGCCAAAAGGCACCTTCACAAAAATTGAGCCAACATTTAAAAATTAGAAGATCTCATACAAAACAGAGCTCAATTCCTGCTTCTTTTAAAAATGAGATCTGAGGGTGCCTGAGTGGCTCAGTCAGTTAAGTGTCCAACTTCAGCTCAAATCATGATCTTCAAATTCATGAGTTTGAGCCCCGCATCAGGCTCTGTGCTGACAGCTCAGAGCCTGGAACCTGCTTTGGATTCTGTGTCTTCCTTTCTCTTTTTTTCTCTCTTTTTAAAAGGCTATTCATTTTTAAGAGAGAGAGAGATCTGAGAAGACATCCAAGTGGCCCACAGGTACATGAAAATGTAATTTTCTCTAATTATCTGAGAAATGCAAATCAAAACCACAATGAGAAAACACCTCACGTCTGTTGAGTGGCTATTATCAAAAACACAAGAAACAAATATTGGCAAAGATGTGGAGAAAAGGGAACATGTGTGCACTATTGGTGGGAATGTAAGTTAGTGCAGCCACTGTGAAAAAAAATATGGAGGTTCCCCAAAAAATTAAAAATAGAACTACCATATGATCCAGCAATTACACATCTGGGTATATATCCAAAGGAACAAAATCACTAGCTTGAAAAGATATCTGCACCCCCATGTTCATTGTAGTATTATTTTTAATAGACAAGACATGGAAGAAACCTAAGTGTCCATCAACAGATGAATGGACAAAGAAAATGGAATATTATTTAGGCATAAAAAGAAGGAATTCCTGCTACTTGCAACAATATTGAGGGCACTGTGCTAAATGAAATAGATCAGAAAAAGACAAATACCATATGATCTCACTTATATATGGAATTAAAAAAAAAAACCAGAAAGATTCAAAGAACAGATTGATGGTTGCCAAAGGCAGGGTGTGAGGGACGAATGAAATGGGTGAAGGTAGTCAAAAGGTACAACCTTTAAGTTATAAGATAAATAAGTTCTGGGGAAGTAACATACAGCATGGTGAGTATAGTTAACAATCCTGTATTGCATATTTGAAAGTTGTTAAGAGAGTAAATATTAAAAGTTTCATCACCGGAAAAAAAATTTTTTACTATGTGAAGTGATTGGTATTAACCAAAGTTATCATTTCTCAGCATATACACATATCAAAACATCTTTAAAAATGAGAAGCTCTGGCAGCAGTTGCCCTTATTTTTTAATCTCTGTGCCCAACATGGGGCTCAAACTCACAGCGCCAAGAGTAAGAGTCGCATGCTCTACCAAATGAGCCAGCCAGGTGCCAAGATCTGGTAGCAGTGAAGAGCAATCTGATAGAGGTAGGACTACCCAGAACTAGAACAAACCAACTTTGTTTTCCAAAATTTCCAAAAAATTCATTCCACCTGGAAATATCCACATATGATTGATACACTGAAGGGAAACCTACTTAAATTATGTTTAACCCACCCCCCCCCAGAAATGAATTCTGTATGATTTTTACAATGGAACTCTACTAAATAACTGCATTTCCAACATGTACATAGAGTATCTTATTATATGATAGCATCCAATGTTGATTATGTTTTCTTTCTTTTAAAGCTTATTGATGAATTTTATTTTGCATAAATGCCAATGATCACAGATTCACTGTGAGCTAGGTGTGCTCCATACTCATTGCTGCTCAGTTAGCTTTATCCTCATAGATACTGAAATGAAAGATAGAACATAGTTTTATTACCTAATATACACCATATGTATCATCAAAACTGGTTTCTAAGTTCTGGATGACACTAGTTCATATTCTTTTATATTAAGTAATAATCTTTATAACCATTTCTTTTCATTGTCACAGTTAGTTCATTTATAAATTCTTAGAACCATGAAAACAATTCAGTCCGTAAAGTTTCCTGAGATTTTTTTCCAAATGGTTAGTTTCAGCCAAACACAAAATGTTTCCTCTTAAACAAACCATCCTCATACAGGCAAATGCAGCAAGCATGGCATTTGGTTCAACCTCTCTATATAAGGGATAATGCTGTAAGTTATGAATATGAAGGTATTCTCACTTAACCCAGGAGGATAGGCCTGTATTACTCACAATATTAAACCTCACTTTGAAAAATTGTATTCATTAAATTAATAAGTGAGAAAATGAATCACCAAAAATGTTAATCTAATGCATAATTTATTGTATTACAAATAAATTGAACACTCCCTGTGCCTTGGGTACATGAATCTCAAACACAAAAATCAGCAAATTTTTCTTTTCACTCAGGTTCATATTTGAAGTAATAATAATCATGGGGACCGTATGGGTAACTTTCACCCAAAAATGCTCCCCCTAAAGAATACTAAAGTTATTATTTTTCCCACTAAAAATTCTATGAATGACGATTTCTCTTCCTTCTTCCAGTCATCATTAAAAATAACAGAGTTAAATTTTTATAAAATAACGCAGAAATCTAATTTGCTAAAGACCCTAAAGAGAATGAAGGCATATTCATCTTTGAGGAAACCTAATGAAAAGTTATTCAACTGTGCAATTAATAGGGCAACCAAATGTCAGACACAAGCATGTCATTGGCTCTAGCTATTGGTTCTAACCTGAAAAGAAAACACAGAGCTTCTTGGCTTTGTCCTGATCCTCTGTGACTTCAGGCAGGGGGCCTTTCCAAATACTTTTACTCCTGCCTTCCATTCTGTTCAAAACTGCCTTTTCCCAAAGGGCTCAGGGGGTAACAGATAAGAGAGTCTAATACAAGGGACAACCGGCTGGCATGCAACCCTTGATCTGGGGGTCATGAGTTCAAGTGCCATGTTGGATGTAGAGCTTACTTTTAAAAAACTCCAATATGAAATTCCTCAAGTTCTATAATACAAATATTTATGGAATTGACCAAAATCTGTTGCAGGTTGAACAGTGAGTAGGAATGTTATGCTAGGTGGAATTCTAAGATGACCCCAAGGTTCCTGCCCCTTATTGTACACACTCTACAATCTCTTCCCCACTGAGTATGAGTGTGACTTGTAACTGGTGATTATATTACATCACATGACAGAAGGGATTTTGCAGATGTAATAAAAGCCCCTCATCAGTGTACTTTGAGTTAATCAAAAGGGAAATCATCCTGGGTGGGTCTAGCCTAATCCTATGAGGTCTTAAAAGTCACTGGTTCCTGGGGTGCCTTGGTGGCTCAGTTGGTTGAGTGAGTGTCTGACTTCAGCTCAGGTCATGATCTCATGATTTGTGGGTTCGACCCCATTTCAGGCTGACAGTGAGGAGCCTGCTTTGGATTCTTTCTCTGCCCCTTCCCTGCTCTCTCTCTCTCTCTCTCTCTCTCTCCCTCCCTCCCTCCCTCCCTCTCTCAAGAATAAACATTTTAAAAAAAATTTTTAAGTCACTGGGCCCTTCCTGAAGGAAGAAATTTGGAAGATGAGAGCCTTACAGAGGCACAAACTGCCATGCTGGGGAGAGGACTATGGCAGGGAAGGCAGGCAGCTTCTAGGATATGAGAAGGCTGCCCAGTGGTCAACAGCAAGAAAGTGTCCTACAACCTTAAGAAACTGAATTCTGCCAACAACCAATGAGCTTAGAAGACCCCAAATCCAGGGGAGATCAAAACGCTGGCAAAAATCCTGATTTCAGCTTTATGAGAGCATAGGACCCAGCAAAAACATGCTTGGAACCCTGAGATAATAGAAAATGTATATATTGATGTCTATCTCTGGTTCCTCACACAGAGCTCCTAAATCCTTTGTGACTTTCTAAGTGATGACAGCCCTAGGAACATCTTTTGTTCTAATATTTGGTCTTTGACCTCAGGAACAGAGTTCCTAAATCCCTTGTAATAGAAGTGTCTAGGTAATAGAAGTGTCTTCCAGGTAATAGAAGTGTCTTCTGTTCTAATGAGTTGACTGTTTGGGGGATCCTGGCTGAGGGCTGGTCACGAGAAGGACCAAACCATGATTAGAAGCATAGAATTTTCAGCCCCACACCCACTCTAGAGAGGGGAGTGGGGCTAGAAACGAAGGTAATGATTTATGCCTACATGATGGAACCTCCATAAAAATCCCAAAATACAGGGTTCTGCGAGCTTTTAGGTTGGTGAATGTATAAAGAATGGGGGTGGTGCCCTCAGAGTGGTGTCCTCAGAAAGTACGGAAATTCTGTGCCCTTCCTACATACCCTGCTCTATGCATCTTTTCCATCTGGATTTTCATCTGTATCCTTTATCATATCCTTTTATAATAAGCTGGTCAACATTAAGTAAACTATTTTCCTGAGTTCTGTGCACCACTCTATTAAATTAATCAGATTCAAAGAGGGGGGGTCATGGGAACCTTAAATTTGTAGCTTATGGGTCAGAAGCACAGGTGGCAACATAGACTTTTGCAATTGGCATCTGAAGTGAGGTTGGGGGCTGTCTTGTAGGACTGAGCCCTTAACCTGTGGGATCTGATGTTGTCTCCAGGTACATGGTGTCAGATTTGAGTTAAATTGTAGGACACAGACCTAGTGTCACAGAAAATTGCTTGGTGGGGGAAAAGCCCCATATATCTGGTGTCAGAGGTGCTTTGAGTGTGGTGGTCGTGTGAGAGTAAAACAGACTCAGTTCTTCACCCACAGAAACTGTAAGATAATAAGTTTGTGTTGTTTTGAGCTGCTAAATTTATGATAATTTATGCAGAAATAGAAAAAATACACTCATTCAATCTTTACAACAACCCTATGAGACATGTGCTATTAATATGCCCACTTTACAAATAAGAAAAATGAGACACAGAAAGAGTAATGACTTGCCCAAAGGATTTAAATGCATAAGAGTCGAACCACATTCATGTACATCATTCAGCATCCTGCTAAAAATCCCCAGATCTTTACTACCCAGACACCTCCAGTGGATGCCCCAAGGCTCAAACACTACGAAACAAATGCCCGAAAGGATAGCATAAATAAAATCAAATGACACACCATAGACAGGCAGAAGTCTGCAATCCATATAAATTACCAATGGTTAGTATCTAGAATGTATTCAGAAACCCTGTTATCAAAAACAAAAGCAAAGACAAATAACCCAACAGAAAAATGAACAGAAGATGTGAACAGGCAGTTAGCAGACAGGGAAAGTCAAATAGCCAGTAAACATATGAAAGAGTGCTCAGTCTCACTAGTACTCTTACAAATTTCAACAACAATAAAGTCTTAAGTATTGGCAAGAATGTGAAGCAATAAGGACTTTCATGTCCTGCTGGTGGAAGGATAATTTGTACAACCCCTTTGAAAAATGATTTAGAAACATCTCATTAAATTGAAAACAAGAACATCTTTCAAGGGGTGGCTGGGTGGCTCAGTTGGTTAAGTGTCTGACTTCTGTTCAGGTCATGATCTCACAACTTGTGAGTTCAAGCCCCACGTCAGGCTCTGCGCTGACAACTCGGAGCCTAGAGCCTGCTTCGGATTCTGTGTCTCCCTCTTTCTCTGTCTTTCCCCCACTTGCACTGTCTCTCTCTGTCTCTCAAAAAGTGAATAAATGTTTAAAAAATTTTTTAATATAAAGACCATCTTTCTAATCAGGAGTTCCACTTTAGAGTACATATTAAAGAGAAACTCTAGCCTTTGTGCCTAGGAAGAAGAGTACAAGAATATTCATTTTGATCTTATTTGTGATAGGAAAATGAATTCAGTGGCCATCATCAGAAGAGTCAATAAGTAAGTGGGATAAATACACAGGCTTTCCTCTCTCAATGTTATCTATTTCTCCATTAATTTAGGTCTTCCTCAATGTTTCCAATAAAGTTTGCATTTGGTTTTGTAGTCTAAGTTTAAGTGGTTTTAATGTTTATTACCAGTCCTTTACGGCATGATCTCTCAATTCTTTTTTTTTTTAAGTTTATTTTTGAGAGAGATAGAAAGAGAGAGAGAGAGCATGCATGTGGGGGAGGGACAGAGAGAGGGAGAGAATCCTAAGCAGGCTCCACACTCGGCACTGACCCTGACATGAGGCTTGATCCCACAAACGGTGAGATCATGACATGAGCCAAAATCAAGGGTTGGATGCTTAACTGACTGAGCCACCCAGGCCCCCCCCATGATCTCTCAAATTCTTAAATTTTAAATATTGGTTAACTGTTGATGACCTTGGTTATATGTCCAAACAATTTTCGTTTCCATACAAGTATTTTGTCAGGGCTTTAGCACACATAACACCTTCCTTTAATTTTCCCAAAAAACCAAAAATCTGGCCAGCCTAAATTCCCCAACTGTACACTTTTCTCAAGTATTGTTGATATCTATCTATTTTCTTCTGGGATTCAAAAAAGTCTAAGCCCATGCTTTGTTCCTTTTAAAACATCTGTTTTTCTCTGCCTGGGCCTTTGCAGTATTTCCTCTCTATCCACATTGAAAGGATAAAATCACTTTGAACTGGCCAAGATGTGGTATTAGGTCTCTGTTAGGTAAAGCACACAGGTCTTGAAAACAAAAAGTGGAAGCAGTTCCTGTCCTTGCAATTTTAGGCTCTCTTTGACCAAAGTCCACTTCACCAAGAGGTTAAGCAACGGTTCTACTGAAGCGAAAGCTCTGACTGCCATTTTTGGTTTCTCATGCTGTAGATTGGAAAGCAGGGCAGAGCTACTACACTGGCGGAGGTTAGTGACCCAGATATTGTGAGGAAATAAGATTGCTGCTGCATAATTGAGGCAGGGAAGAATATGTCTGGAACTTAGGGATCCACCAGGCCACCACTTGTCATTTCCATACACAGCAACTGCACTTGGCAAGGACACAAGAATTAAAGGCTCAGACCTCCCAAGGAAGGATTTGGGTTTCCCACTGGGCAAGCAACCTAGACCAGTAGAAAGATGAGCCAAGGATAGGGGGAGTCTAGACTGATGGCAGATGAGGGAGATAGTGAATATTAGTTGCAGTTTGGGGACCAACTAGAGCCGAGAAAGCATGAATTTCCAACAATCTTGTTACAAGAGTATTTTTTAGAAAATGTGACTGGCCAACGCAGAAGTGGTGACAGGTTGCCATGAACCTAATGCAGGGCATAAATGGATCAGAGTGGTGTTAAGTGTGAACAATGGTATTGCCCTCAAGGCAAAACCCACATCTCCCTCTTAATACTCGTACTCCGGTGCTCGCTCGCCAGTCCCATTTCTAACTGCTGGCACCCATTCTGCTCCCTACAGGCCAGAAGTGCCCCAGAAATAATGCCCCCAGGAACATGTGTCAACCAGTGCCCGACAGGAGATAGTGTACACAACTACACTCCAGTCTCCTTGCCCTTCAAGTGAGCAAGGAGAGTCGGAGCAAGTGACCTTTTTCCTAGTTTCCTGGGTAGGAATGAGCACATTCATTGACTTTTCTTCTCTCTCTCACATTCCCATCCATTACTGGTATTGCCTGGATATTCCCATATCCACCATTAACATTCAAATCTTCATCCCGGTTCTTCTGGGGAAATCCAAAGAACTCTGGGGCAGATTTACATTACAAGCTGATGAAGCATCAGGACCATAACCCCTCACTGGAAGGCTTCCAGAAGTGTAGTCACACGGTCATATCTTTGTAAAATTTCCCACAAAAGATCCTTTCTTTTTTTTATTTTGGTGATGCATGTTCCAAGTGTGTATAACCTCACAAAACCTGGATCCACTCCTGATTAACTGAATATTCCATATATACCATCCAATTGTTTGTTAATTATTATTTGTTTTCCTTCGCTAGAATGTAAGCTCTGATTAGGCAGGAATTTTAGCCAGTTTGTTCACTACTCAATGAATCCCCAGTACCCTTATCAGTGCCAAGTACACTGCTAGTAATTTTTATTGAATAAATGAGTAAGCCCCAACTGAACCATGCCCTGTCCTGTTTCAATCTCTCTGCATCTTTTTTTTCCTCTGATTAGAATCCCTTGTGCTCCCCACTCAGTGGCTACTCACTCGGGACGTATCTCAAATTCCAAGAATTGCATGGGTGGAAGTGCAGACATCAACTGAGGGAGACACCTATAACCACCCAAAATGCCTATTTTCTTATTTGGGTGTGCTTTCTCCTATGTGCCAATTTTAACTTTTTGTTTAAAATTTTTCAAACACATAGTAGAAATAGCACAATAAATCATCATATAGCTACCATGTAAATACAATTGTTAACACTTTGCCATATTGCTTGACCCATATATTTTTATTTAATTGTATCTCTATATGTTATTGCCATAAAACTATTATGTCTTATGATTCACGGATCAGCTGGGTTTTTCCTCTGCTGGTCCCCCTTACACTGGCTCCTATGGCTGCAGTCACCTAGAAGTCGGCTGGGCTGAAAAATTCAAGGTGGCCTCATTCCCAGGTACACTGGCTGGTGCTGGCTGTTGGCTGGGCACCTCAGTTCTCTTCTGTGACAGTCTCAGGGAAGGTTTCAGTAGGGGAAGGTGAAATCTGCAAGGTCTCTGGGGGTCTAGGACCACACAACATCACTTCAGCCATATCCTTTTTAAAATGTTTTATTGAGGTTTAATTTCTATACTTAAATTTTCATTTTAAGTGTACAATACAATGATTTTTGGTAAATGTGTGGAGTTGGGCACCCATCACCACAATCCAGTCTTAGAACACTTTTTTTTTACGCCAAAAAGATCCCTGATGACCATTATAATGTCTGTTTCTACCCTCGGCTCCTGACAACCACTAACCTACTTACTATCTTTATGTATTTGCTTTTTCTAAACATTTCATATCGATGGAATTGTACAATGTGCAGTCTTTTGCATCTGGCTTCTTTTATTTAGCATAATGTTTTTGATGTTCATCTGTGTTATAACATATAGCAATAGTTTCTTCCTTTTTTATGGCTGAGGAATATTCCATTGTATGCATACATCACATCTTGTTTATCCTTTTGCCAGTTGATGGACATCTGGATTGTTTCCAGTTTGGGACACTCACAAATAATGCTGCAACAAACATTCATATACAAGTCCTTGTGTGAATATATATTTTCTCTTGGGTGAATACCTAGGTGAAGAACTGCGGGGGATCACATAGTAAATGTACATTTAGCTTGTAAACTGTTTCCCAAAGTGGCTGTACTATTTTACAAGCCCATCCATAATGACTGTTGATCTAGTTTCTGTGCCTGTTCCCATCTCTTTTAATCTAGAACACACTCTACCTCCTATTTTCATGAAACTTAGTTTTTTAAGAGACCTGGCCAATTGTATTGTACAATCTCCCACATCCTACATCTGACTTTGTTTCTTAACCTATTTCTCTATTCCTTCTATTTTCAGGAACTGGAAGACGTAAAGACTTGATTACATTCAAGCTAACGTTTCTGATAAGTGGTGATATGTACATCATATTGCATATATCAGGAAGCACATAATGTCTGATTGTCCTACTATTAGTAATTGTAAAATCGATCACTATATTGGGGTGGTAAAAGCCAGATACCACCAACTTTAAGGTGTTTCTGACCCTGGACAGTTACCAAGTAATCTGTGGAGAAATTTTATGCCCATTGCCAAAAAAATTAAGTGGGAGGGGGTGTTTTAGGGAGTTTACAAAATATTAAAACACAAGGTGATGATTAAAATTAAAAATGTAATATCTTAAGGACAATATGTATACTTATCATCTGGAAAGAATTAAGTAGTATAGTTGAGTCTGCATTTGGCCTTGAGTTTTCTGGTAACCAAAACAATAAAGCAAAGACATATAGTATGAAGTCTCACTTCCAAATAGAATAAGGCACATAAATTCTCCCATAAAGTGAATTGGACTCTAGCATCTCACAGTGATGCTTATACAGACACATTGAATAATGTAGTGGATAATTATTTTAATAAGTATGAGAGCCTGGACATTTGTATACTTTGACTGAAGTATCAGCCTTCCGCATCTGAAAAGAAAGTTTTCCTCCATCAAACATCAATTTTATAGACAGACACTGAACGGTGAGAAAAGGGACACCTGCCAGATCAATTAAAGCAGCCCTAGAAATCAGTAAAACACCGATTAGCCTAACACTATTTAGTTATTCTTACAAAGATATTTCTAAGGGATCTATGGTTATACACACACACACACACACACACACACACAGTCAAGAATGTTTTCTTTTTTTTTTTTTAATGTTTGTTTATATTTGGAGGTGGGGAGGCAGAGTGGCAGAGAGAAACAGAATCTGAAGCAGGCTCCAGGCTCTGAGCTGTCAGCACAAAGCCCAATGCGGGGCTCAAACTCATGAACCATGAGATCATGACCGGAGCCAAAGTCGGATGCTTAACCAACTGAGCCACCCAGGTGCCCCAAGAACATTATTTTCTGATTGTCTCCTATAATACAATAAAATAACTTAAAGACCCTGGAAAAACAGATAAACACAATTTCAACAAATCTTTTTTCACGGTCTTCCTTTCTCTGTCTCTCATTCTCTCTGTCTCATCAGATGTCACAAGCAAACTGCTGGCAAGTGCTAAACTGCAATAAAATTGTGACAAATGACTAGAATGCCAGTCTTCTGTGTTGCAAAGTGGAGGAAAATACATATGTTTTTGATCCTAGACATGCAGATGGCATGGCTAAAAGTGTTGGGGAAATTTAGAAACCTGATTTATATTCTTGCCAGAGACAGAGCAACCTGCTTCCTCAGAAAAGCTACCAGGACCACAATATTTTTTCTCAAAAAACAGCTTCAGATCTACTTACAAACTCAAAAAAAAAAAGTGCTTTGTTGATAAATCTGTATAATAAAACATGGGAGAAATTGCTTTGTCTTTTTAAATACTCCTAGTCTTTAAAGTCCAGAAAATATTTTAATTACAACTCTACTACCTGCTAATTAAGTAGCCCTGGGCAAGTTACTAATGTCTCAAAGTTTCTGCTTCCATGTCAGGGATAATACCTATTTCTCAGAGTTGTTTTGAGTGAAGAAAATACTGTAAATCAAATGCTCAGCACTGTGTAAGTGCTTCCTAGATGGCAGCGACTACTGCTGCTGAATATGTTCAAGGTTCAACTCCCCCACTCCAGCCACCCCCCTCCCCAGCCCCCCTCCCTCCAGGCCCCCTCCGGCTCACCCCCTCCCTCCAATTCCCCTCTCTCCAGCTCTCTTCCCTCCAGACACCCCCCATCTCCTCCCTCCAGCCCCTCTGTCCCCAGACCTCCCTAGGCCCCCTTCCCTCATGCCCCCTCCAGCTCCTTCCTTCAGGCTTACTGACTGAGCCTGCGCAGTGGGAAGGAACACAGAAGAAAAGACAGTGACTCTTTGTTAATAGCTGAGCAAGCCCTCCACAGGAATTCTGCTAAGGAACTGGAGAAAGGGTCAGGCCTGAGGGTGAAGAGGAGCTTCAGACTACTTCCCTTCCTTATCCACTTGTTTCACCTGCAAATCCAACGGCAGGTGGAGAATGGCCAGACCGAAGAGCATTCCCAGTACTACAGCAAAGGGCAAAATAGAGAGTAAGAGCCCATGACTTTCAGCTGGCATAGGCCCACTCCTTGACCTTTAGTCTGTGGCTTTGCTAGGAACCCCTTCAGCAGGAAGTGACTAAGGAAGGGTGAATTTAACCACAGTAACCCCACACACTAGTAAAACCTGCCTCACAATCTAATTAGCCACTCCTCTTCCCAAGAAACACTGGCCAGGGAGGTCAGGAGACAGAAGTTTCCCCATTTGTGAGCTGCAGGGGAATTCTAGGTATGGGGAGAAGGGCTTTGTCCCTTTGACCTTTAAGGATCTCTCATTGCTTCAAAGCCCCTGGGTTTTCAGTACAGCTATATGCTAGTGGGTTTATCACAATGAGTTAGTAGCTGAATGTGTTAACTCTTTGAGGTGGGAATAATTAGTATGGTTCTCCTCAAAGGTGAAATTTGTTTTATAAATACAAACATTGTGACAAATTTCTCCATTCCTCAAGGAGAGTGCCAGTAGCATGTGGAGACAATGTTTGGTTGGGCTGGGTTCCCATGCTTTGCAGAACATTTAGCATCCCTGGTCCCAAGACATTAAATACCAATTGTACCTCCCACTCACTGTGACAACCAAAAGGGTCCCTATGTGGCTCCAAATGTCCCTTGGAAGGTGCCCCACACCTGACTGAGAATCACTGACTGAATATCAGATGGTCTTGCTGACAATAGTTAATAAACGGTTTTCATCCCTTCTTTTAAGCCATTAATTCTTGATAAACAAGCCAAATGCTTTCATATTTGTCTTTCTACTTATTATGGTCAGAGAGAATAAATTCCATTTACATAATAATTTTACATATTTATTTATTAACGTTTATTTAAAAAATAAAGGTCATTTGCTTATTTTGAGAGAGAGAGAGAGAGAGAGAGAGAGAGAGAGAGAGAGAAAGCACGACCAGGGGAGGGGCAGAGAGAGAAAGGGAGACAGAGAATCCCAAGCAGGCTCTGCACTGTCAGTGCAGAGCCGATACTAGGCTCAAACCACAAACCATAAGATCATGACTTGAGTCGAAATCAAGAGTCAGATGCTTAACTGACTGAGCCACCCAGGCCCCCCCAAAATTTTACATATTTAAAATAATGCACTTAGTATAGTACTCAACAAATAGCTACAATTTTATTAGTACCATTATCATCTTTATTGGATTATTAAATATTTGTTAAAAGGAAAGTCAAAAGCAATAATACTTTATACCATTTTAAACTTAAATTTCACCTGAGAGGAATTATTTTTGTTTTCCAATCCCAACACTAGCACTCTGATCTCTCCAAAACTCAATTTCCTTACCTCTAAAGTGGGGGTGATGGTATTGACAGTGTGAGGTTTTTATGAGGCTTAAATGAGACTGTGTCTGTGAAGTATTGGTAAATGATAGCACTAGGCAGCTTTCTCCCCGCCCCCCATGTTATATTAACAGGTTGGGGGCAGAAAACAGGCAAGAGGCAGTAAAAGAAACCTCAGCTCCTGAAATCTCTGTGTTATCCAGTTCCCAACATCAAAGTGCATTCTAATCACCTGGGAATCTTGTGAAAATGCAGATTCTGATTTAGCAGGTGAGGGTAGGAAGAGGGGCACTCTGAGATTCTGCATCCAACAAACTTCCAAGGAGAAGCTTTAGAGCCAGACAGATCTGATTTGCATCTGACTCAATCCATAATTCTGTGATAAGTTATCTTTGAGACTCAGTTTCCATATCTGTAAAATGGATACACATACTGTATAATAATAATATAATGTAATATAATCATATAATAATAATATACACCTTATATAATCAGCATGCTATTTATATAATATAGCATATATAAAGCAATTGCCACATTATAGGCACTTAGTATAAATTCTACTTTCCTACCCAGAAGAAAACTTGTAGAGAGTTTTGAAAAGGGTTTTCTAACTAACAAATTTCAGTGATACAGCTTTACCTTTCTGTAAAGGGGATTTGGGTACACTGTGAGGTCTGTTCAAAATATTTGCTGCCCTCGCTGGGGGAGGATTGTATACCCTAATTTCAGTGATGTCAGACTCAGAGCCACATGACTTCTATAAGCCAAAGTGACAGAAATAGAAGTAAATTACTCCATCTGCAAGCTGAAGTTTCAAGAGCTAACACAAGGTTCCACTGTCACTGTCACTGTCACTGTCCCAGAAAGGAGCTGCTCTGGGGTGCCTGGGTGGCTCAGTCAGTTAAGCGTCTGACTTCATCTCAGGTCATGATTTCACAGTTTGTGAGTTTGAGTTCCACATTGGGCTCTGTGAGGACAGGTCAGAGCCTGGAGCCTGCTTCAGATTCTGTGTCTCTCCCTCTGCCCTTCCCCTGCTCATGCTCTGTCTCAAAAATAAATAAGTATTATGGGGCGCCTGGGTGGCGCAGTCGGGTTAAGCGTCCGACTTCAGCCAAGTCACGATCTCGCGGTCCGTGAGTTCGAGCCCCGCGTCAGGCTCTGGGCTGATGGCTCGGAGCCTGGAGCCTGTTTCTGATTCTGTGTCTCCCTCTCTCTCTGCCCCTCCCCCGTTCATGCTCTGTCTCTCTCTGTCCCAAAAATAAATAAACGTTGAAAATAAATAAATAAATAAATAAATATTAAAAAAAATTTTTTTTTGTCTTTAAGAAAGGAGCTGCTCCTTCAGCCTCAATCCTAGAGTAAAGATGTGGCAATAGTAAAGAATTTGTGTGGTTTTTTTCCCCAGGGTTCCTGGCACAGAGCTTCTTAAAACACTTGGAATTTCCTGAATGACAGGAGTGTCTTTGTTATCTAATGATGTAACTATGGTGGGCACCTAGATAGCTTTCAGGATACCAGAAAGATCAACCATGTTGACTACAGGGTTGGAATTTTGGGTCATCCTGACTCTGGGAAGCAGAGTGGATCTGAAGATTGAGTTGAATCATGTGAAACTCTGGACACTGAAGCCCAGTGGGGCTTCCTGGTTGGTGAACATGGTAAATAGCTGAGAGTATGATGCATGCTGACACCACCCCCGCCACCCCTGCCCAGGAGAGGGCACAGCAGCTCTGTATTCCCTCCCAGACTTTGCCCTATGAGGATCCTTTATAATACAACTGCAGTCATAAGTATCGCACTTTCTTGAGTTCTGTGGATCACTCTAGCAAATTATCAAACCCAAGAGAGTCGTAGAAACCCCTGATTTTTATAGCCAGAATTATGGGTGGCCTGGGAACCCCTGAAGTGTGTCCAGTATCTGAAATAAGGACAGTCTTGTGGATAACTGGCCCTTAACTTGTGAGGCGTGACCCTATCTCCAAGTGGTACATATCAGAAATGTATGGCAGGGCACCCAGTTGGGAGCAAACCAGAATAGGAGACACCCAGCTGAACTTCACCAACATACACCATGAGGGAGAAACAAACCTCCAATTTGGTGAGCCAACTGAGATCTTGGAGTTGTTTATTTTGGAACTCGGTATAATCTAATCTGACTGGTACAAAGTAGACAGTACTTAGATTCCATTCTGAAGGAATTATGTCTCATTAACTAAACTGGTTAGTGTGGTGAGGAATGTGGTATACTGCACAGGGCATACAATGCGCTGTGGTGGCTCTCGCTGTTGACTGCCCAGCACATTTTACCCCATTCCCCCTTGTCAGGTAACTGTGGCCCCATCCCTAGATCCAGTGGTGGGCGTGTTCCACAAGCCTGGCCAATCTTACTGATGAGGGAGCATAAGGCAAAATGAGGCTGCAAACCAGCACCCCCGCCCTACAGGTGGGATATGTGTGATATTCCTCAGGCACTCCTGGCTGCCCATGAACAAAGGAAAGGGGAAGACACATGGTTAACTGATAGATCACAGGACCTGAGTCTCCATCAGTTTACAAATATCTTAGTAAATTAAAAGAAAAAGACAATCTTATCAATAACCTAATCTGCAGAAACTCCCTATTGTCTTAATGATAATGCTTTTTGAGAGGGAAAAACCACCTTAGCTTGTCAATAGCAAGGCCTCCAGTAATCTGTGAGTCTTCTTTAGCATATGGAAATTCCTTTAAGAAACTTCCTCTTGGAGCCTCTGGGTGGCTCAGTTGGTTAAGCGTCCCACTTTGGCCCAGCTCATGATCTCACAGTTCATGAGTTCAAGCCCCACACCAGGCTCTGTGCTGACAGCTTGGAGCCTGGAGCCTGCTTCGGATTCTATGTCTCCCTCTCTCTCTC
The DNA here is from genome assembly GCF_018350175.1 of Felis catus. Taxonomy (NCBI): domain Eukaryota; kingdom Metazoa; phylum Chordata; class Mammalia; order Carnivora; family Felidae; genus Felis; species Felis catus. The sequence continues at coordinate 43,122,743 of NC_058379.1, forward strand.
TCTCTCTCTCCCTCCCCAGCTCATGCTTGCACTCTCTGTCAAAAATAAATAAATTAAAAAAAAAAAAAAAAAAGAAACTTCCTCTTGACTTTATCCCTACCCCCAACTCTGCAGTATATAAGCAGTCACTTTTCACAACCCCAGTTCAGCTCTTTCTGCCCATGGGTCCTGTCCCTGTGCTTTAATAAAATCACCTTTTTTGCACCAAAGATGCCTCTAGAAATCTTGCCTGGCCTTGCTTTGCCCGGCTCCAGACCTTCACTCCAAAGCCCCATCATTACTACCTGCACACAGTGATGGGCAAGCATCCCACAAAGCAGGTCAGCCTCTTTCCCTGGGGTCACTAAGATGAGAGTGTGGCTGAGGCTAGCCCCTTTCTCATCCTGTGGAGACAGCGTGTCTGCAGGGGGAAGTCTAGAAGGGACAGCAGAGATGGAAGACAGACAGCCATTAAGAGAGACGTCATGTCAGGGCTCTAAGCCCTGGTTCCTATAGCTCTACCTTTCTCTCTGGGAGCCAGCCCAGAATCCCTCTCAGCTGCATGAGACTTGAAATTACTGTTTTTCCTTAAGCTGATTTGAGTTGGGTATCTGTCATGATAAGCCAGATGAATATAAACTAACTGAAACAATTCTGGCTATAAGAGAACTCTGTTGGTAGAGTTTGTATTTTATTTTAATTAGTGGTATTTTTAAGTTGGTGGGTTCTGAATTCTAGCTGAAAGGAATCCTAAAATCCACCAAAGACAGAGAGATAGCCAAAGAAATAGAAGGACTACAACGTGAACAGAAAGACTTCTATTTCTATAATTCCTCCTGGGTAGGCCTGGCATGAGTAACAGTCATCTAAATATATAAATAGTATTAGCCCTGACAAATAAGCCCTAATCATCTCACTATGAGCCAACTTTTCCAGAATTATAAGTTGTTTTTAAAAGGACTAGAACTTAACAAATTTGTTCTTTTTTTTTTTTAATGTTTATTCATTTTTGAAAGAGAGGGAGTGAGAGCAGGGGAGGGACAGAGAGAGAGGGAGACACAGAATCTGAAGTAAGCTCCAGGCTCCGAACTGTCAGCACAGAGCCCAACGCAGGGCTCAAACCCATGAAACATGAGATCACGACTTGAGCCGAAATCAGATGCTCAACCGACTGAGCCACTCAGGTGCCCCTAATAAACGTTTTTAACCTTAAATTCCATTTGAGGAATGAGTTCACAAGTTTAGGATTTAACACTGTGACAGTTTTAAGTCAAGAAAAAATGAGCCCAGTCTCTCCACCGTCTATACATAGCATGCAGAATATGTGTTTGGCATCAGACAGACCCTAGTTCATATCCCACTTGGCTGCCTACCACCTGTCATGCCTGGGGCAAAGTTACTTAGTTCCTCTGAGCTGTAGTTTCTTTATCTGTACATACAGATTGGTAAGTACACTGTATTTATGATGTAGAGATTAAACGAGATATAGCTCGGGGAAACTTGGTGGCTCAGTCCATTGATTTTGGCTCAGTTCATGATCTCAAGAGTTCGTGAGTTCGAGCCCCTGAGTCATCGGGCTCTGTGCTGACAGCATGGAGCCTGCTTGGGATTCCCTGTCTCCCTGTCTCCCTCTCCCTCCCCTGCTCACTATCTCTCTCCCTCAAAATAAATAAATAAACATTAAAAAATGAGATATAGTTCATGTAAAATACTTAGCACGTATATTTAGCAGGGCATGTATTCTATGCTGATAGCTATTATTATTATCACATCAAGTAATCTAGGCTGCTTCCAGATTATCTAAATTGTGCTATTATATACAATGGAATCCTCTGTCAAAAACACTCTTGGTGGAAAGTTTCTCATGGGGTTGGAAAAATGCCTACTTTTTCTTCACATTTGTATCATTATCTTATCATTTAAGGGTTGTACTTTGGAAAAGCAACAACATGGATGGGGAGAATATATTTTAAAATGAAAATAATCGCTTTCAATTTGATCATTAAATTTATTTTTTGTAAGATTTTAAGTAATCTCTATACCTGACGTAGTGCTTGAACTCACAACTTCCAGATCAAGAGTCTCATGGTCCACCGATGGAGCCAGCCAGGTGTCCCTGATCACTAATTAAATTTTAATTTTAATTTTAAAATATATACCCTAGGGGTGCCTGAGTGGCTCAGTCGGTTAAGCATCCAACTTCAGTTCAGGTCATGATCTCATGGTTCTTAGGTTCGAACCCCACATCAGGCTTTGCATTGGTGGTGTGGAGGCTGCTTGGGATTCTCTCTCTCTGTCTCTCTCTGCCCCTCCTCTACTCTCTCTCTTTCCAAATAAACACATAAACTCAAAAAAAAAAAAAAAAAAGTTTAAAAAATTCTACCTCAAACTGAAATAAGAATGGCTGACTACTAAAGTGCCAATTCTTTTTCCAAAAACCTAGCCCTTTAAAAAGATATGAAAATACAGTGTTATTAGCTCATGAAAATAAATTCACTCAGCCAGATGGTTTCCATTTGGTTCAGGCAAGTATTCCCAGAGAAATGGCCCCTGGAAAGCAATCTCTCCACACCAGGCTTCCTGTGGTTGGATCTTGGAGCATTCCAGTGCCTAAATTTCCTAAATCTATTAAGCAGCAAATAAGGGCTTAGAGGCTGTCACATTTGTTCCAAAGATCTGAGAGTTCTAAATGCATAGCAATAAGAGGCATGTATATGTTAAAGTAGGACTCAGCAGAAATAGGTACTAAGAGAAATCACATGTGCCTAATGTGATTAAGGTTATCCTGGCCATCCCCACCACCACCACCACCACTTTGCCCCATGAGTAAATAAGGAAAAATCTAAAACTTTGGCCCTGGGACTTTGTCTGGCTTGGTGTCCTAAAATTGTTCCTTTGTGGGTCACCCGGGTGGCTCAGTTGGTTGAGCAGCCCACTTCATCTCAGGTCATGATCTCACAGTCCATGAGTTCGGGCTGTGCTGAGAGCTCAGAGCCCGGAGCCTGCTTTGGATTCTGTGACTCCCTTTTTCTCTGTTGCTCCCCACTCATGCTCTGTCTATCTCTGTCTCTCAAAAATAAATAAATGTTAAAAAAATTTTTTTAATTGTTCCTTTGTAAACACATCTTACAAAAGCCTAAGAGGGAGTTTAGAGGTTGGGGTCTTTGCCTTTCTTCCTTTCCTGTCACATTACGAAAAAAGGAAATTAGTCATTAGGAAATGAATTTCCAGTCCCTTCAGGACTAGCAACAAAACAAAACAAAACAAAACAAAAACACCACAACAACTCATCATTTGCTGGGGTAACCTGAAGGGAGTGATTCCACAATTGCTCCATTACTATCACCGCCAGGATAGGAGGTCTCCCCTAATTGGTTGGGCAAAGCTTGCAAAAGGGAGAGGAGAAAGGACACAATAAAAAGCCAGCCTGAAGCAGATGGTTATATGGTGGGTGTAATGGGATTAGGTGAAGATGAGAATCTAGTCAAACAGCAGTAATCAAAGGAGGAATTACTTTAAGGAACCAAGTGATTAGAGATAGCTATTAAAGACAGTGTCAAAGAACTTCCAGAATTGATACAGAATTCCCACTTACTTGGGATTTTAAGTAAAACTTAATAAGGAAACATTCACGGGTAAATTTGTGTGGGCTCTCAAGACCTGAGGGAACTGAAGTTACCAGGCAGTTTTTTGGTGAAGATTCTCATCAAAAATGTTCCTATGATAGGGAGAAAATACAAGCATTCAAGACATCGTCAGCTACGCTCTGGAATACAAACCATCCCTTCATGCAAGTTGAAACTTAGCAAGAAACAGCATTTCCTGTGTTTGGTGGGCTCTGGACTTGTAATCAGAGTTTGATTAGCAAAAGATATGGCGGGGGGGGGGGGGTGTCTTTTGTGAAGCAGGTCAGAATGATAGCCATTTATCAAACAACTCATGGGGAGGGCGTATGAAATGAGGCTGCAAACACAGGCTGGAGGCAGGGCAAGCCCAACCCCATGGGCCACGTAAAGGATTCTTATCTTACTCTATGGGTAATGGAACCTATCAGAAGATTTTAAATGTTAAGGAATGGTTCTTTTCTGGTATAAACCTGTCCTGCAACTACATTACTCCCTTCCATTCACTCAATAAGTATTTTATGAAAGTCCAATATGTATCTGTCACTCTTCTAGGCTCGAGAAACTGAACAAGACAGACAAAACCATGTCTACCACCAGCCTGGATGGTATCTTTGAACAATTTTTTTTTTTTTTAAAGAGAGCTCTTCCGGCACATAAGTAGAGGCAGACTAGATGTTAGCACATTCACCTACCTCAGCTAGGCACCTTCATACAGTGTACAACATGTGCAAATGTTCATGGTGGCCCCCGACAAGTCAAAGGACTTCTGTGATAGTGGGAGCAGACAGACGATGACTAAGTAAACACAAGATAACCATAGAGGATGATGTGACCAAGAAAAACTGAAGAAAGATTTCTATAGATAGGATGGTCAGGAGAGTTTCTCTGACAATATAGTAATTAAGCCGAGCCATCAAGTATAAGAAAGACCTAACTATTAAAAATAAGCTGCAGTAAGAACACAACAGTAAAAGAGAACAACATGGACAATGGCCTCGAGGCGGAACTGAGTAGGACTTCAGCAAGTAGGTGGGTGTGGCTGAAGCACCATGAGAGGGAGGAGCAGAACAGGAAGAAATGAGGTTGCAAGTGGTAAGGTCCCCATCTATAGGACTCGGAGCTTTGATTAGATTTGACAACAGTCAATGATAACATATTGTACATTGAAAATGTTAAGAGGCTAAATCTCATATTAAGTGTTCTTTCCACAATTAAAAAACAAAGACTTTGAAAAGATTGAGAGGCTTGTGGGACATACAGTTTTATTTACAGGGAGTGACAGTGCATGCAGTGACTTCTCATGTATCAGCAGGGAAATGGTCATCAAACCTCAGGGTGGGAATGATACTCCCTGAGGGAGGCAAGGGAACTGTGGGCATAGCCTTCAGGCAAGTCAGACTTTAAGAGGCCCAATGAAGAAGAGGCACTATAACATCAGAGGGTAAGAGCTTAGCCTCAGAAGGCAGATGACACTGGGCTTCAGTCTGTTACTCGAGGAATTATTAAACTTTTTCTGAGTCTTGAGGTCCCCATATAAAATGGGGATTTAAAACACCTAACTCGGGGCACCTGGGTGGCTCAGTCAGTTAAGCATCTGACTTCAGCTCAGGTCATGATCTCACAACTTGTGAGTTGGAGCCCCACATCGGGCTTTGTGCTGACAGCTCGGAGCCTGGAGCCTGCTTCGGATTCTGTGTCTCCCTCTCTCTCTCTGCCCCTCCCCTACTCATGCTCTGTCTGTCTCTCCCTCAAAAATAAATAAACATTAAAAAAAAATTTTAAAAAAAAAACCTAACTCAGGGGCGCCTGGGTGGCTCAGTTGCTTGAGCGACCAACTCTTAATTTCGGCTCCAGTCAAGATCACAGTGTTGTGAGATCAAGCCCTGCCTCAGGCTTCACGTTGAGCATGGAGCCTGCTTGAGATTCTCTCTCTCTCTCTCTCTCTCTCTCGCTCTCGCTCTCGCTCTCACTCTCGTTCTCCCCCTCCCTCCCTCTCTCTCTCTCTCTCTCTCCTACTCTCTCCCTTTACCTCCCTCCCTATAAAATTAAAAACAACAACAACAATACCACCTCATAAGGTTATTCTGAGAGTTCAATGAAATAATCTATGTGAGCTATTACAGGACCTGGCACTTAGGAGGGGCTCAGTAAATGATAAGCATCTCTCTCTCTCTCTCTCTCTCTCTCTCTCTCTCTCTCTCTCTCTCTCCACACACACACACACACACACATACACACACACACACACACAGCATAAGCCTAAAAAAGGAAACTGAGAAGGAATTTCTGAAGAGGAAGGAGAGTCTGGGAGAGGGAGAGGGGTTCACCAAAGCCAATTGAGGAGACTGTTAAAAAATGAAGGTGGTCAGAGGTGTTAAATGCCCCCCGAGAGATCAAGAGGGGCCAGAAGAGCACGCACTGAATCTGGCTGTGGTAACTCTGGCAGAGTAGTTTCAATAGCATGGTTGAGTTGGAAGCCTTATTACTATCATTTGAGGAAGGGTTATGAACTAGGGGAGGGACTGGAGATAGAGAACATACCCTGCTCTGTCAAGAGGGTTGGTTTAGACCAGAAGAGGAGACCCAAGATAGTAACCAAAGTGGAAAACAAGATCAAGTTTGATTCTTTGTCTAAAGATGTGAATCATTTATGCACAATGATATGTTCAGGAGGAGAAGATGGACATACAGAAGACAATGACAGTTGACGTATAGGTAGGAGGTGAGAGGTCCTAGGATCCAGAACACAAGTGGAGGGTGCTCACCTTTTGTTGTGAAATGGGAAGGAAGTATAAATGTCGTAGACTTTTGGGGATGGGAGTCAAGAGTTTCAATTTTTCACAGTGTACTAGAAGTTAGATCTGAGACTGAGGGGGAAGGAGTTGAAGGGTAGGATTACAGGATTGACCTGCAGAATTATGAAAGTGGGTGATTGCTTTGATCTTAGCCTATAATAAATTTTGGATACTATGATTTTTAATCCACAAAACTCTTCATAGAGGAAATAAAATTACCCTAAATATAAAGGAATTGGAGCTTTTCCAACACATTTTTGAAACCAGTTCTTTGGAGAGTAAAACTTTAGCTTTGCTATTAAAAAAAAAAAGTGAGGTTAAACCCAGACTATGTGCAATCCAAAACCAGAGGCGTGGATCTCATTTCTTGAGGGTTCAAGGATGAGCACAATGACAGAAAAATTCCTTCTGACTTCTGCTCTATTATCATTTTTATTGTGTTTGTTTCCTGACAACCTTCATGACAGGCACCCTTTCTGCCCGTGAGTAGGAAATTCATAATCCAAGTCTACTCCCAGAAGCTTTTGTCCCAACAATCCTTCTGAATCAATACCTGGCTCTCCAATATTACCCCTCAGTCATTTTAAAAATCCTTTAGAGACAAAAGAGGCTGTTATGGCTCATGGCAGAGTGACCCTGACTTCATCTGAGCTCAACAAATGCAGTGACATAAACAGCAAATACACACAGCAGTTTCACAATTCAACCAGGAAACCCGTGAGATGGACCTGAATATGATGATGGAGTTATTTTCAAGGTCACTGTTCCAATAAAGAAACATTTAATCAAAGTAAGCAAATTCCAAGTAAGTTTTGGCTAATGTTATTGGCCTTCTCTTTCCAATGTGATGAGCATGCCATAAATTATTCACGTGTGTTGATGAGTTATTCTGGTCGCCGTGATGAGTTTCTGGCCACTGTGCCATGTCCCGCTAATCCTCAATTTATTCTAACAAAAGATCACTCTTACCCTGGATAGGGCATCCTGTCCCTGGAGAGATACTTCTCCCGTGGAGAAAGTGGCATGGGGCCCTGGATCTTGAGTCTGGTCCCAGCCTGTGGACAGCACTATCCATTTCTACCACCAGGTGGCGCCCGCAACCTCCACAGGCGCGGTGTGGTGAGGGGCTGACTCCCAGCTTTCATCAGCCAGAATGAGGGTGTGTGAGAGCAGAAAGGGTCACCTAGCGCAGCCCATTCATTGTATAAATAACAAAACTGAGATCCAAGCAAGGTCATTGACCCAATCCAAACCACACGCCTGCTTTTGCGTGTGGTTTCACGATCAAGGCCTATGTCTCTACACTGTCGATCCCAAATTCATTCCACCAAAGGACCATGGTTTTCAAACCAAAACAAACAAGCAAACAACAAAAACACCTTTTTTTCTAACGAAATTTTATAAAGAATATTATTGCTTCTAGCCCTCCACACCCTTCCCCCTTACTTATCTAGACAAAAGAAAATGGAGTCACTCGGACTGAAAGAGTTGTTCCCTTAGGCATCTGAAGAACTACCAACCTAAGAGTGATGTAGGCTGGCCAGGTGGGAGGACCCAGAGGGGGCCCTCAGGACCAGCCAATCAAATGCAAGCAGAGAGGAAGTGAGAGCAGAATTTACTGAAGATGGAGAGAGAGCACAAATACAAACAGAATCTAGGAAACTCAGATAAAAGAGAGTCTCATCTTTGCTGGTGTCTGGGGTTTTTATGGGCGATTGTGGTCTGGTGTGCGGGTCCTCTCAGGCATCTAGAAACTGGTCGGAACAAGGACAAGTGCTCAGGTGTCCTTCATAATGCACTCATGCCAGGGATCCAGGGGTTTCGGCGTCAAGGTGTCTGGAGTCAGTGGTCTTGGAAAACATACATAACAACCCCACCTGGTGGGCTTAGATGTTATCTATCGTGCTGGAAGACTCCAAAGAAATCCTTAACTCCTTTTCTCTTACAAGGAGGACATACATTATTTGTGTATGCGGCCTGTGTAAAGCAGGGGTACAGGTCCTAGCAAGAATAGAACCAGGAAAAGGATCAAAAAAGAAAAAAGAAAAAAAAAAAAAAAAAAAGCAATCCTTTACAGGATCCCTTCAGTTTCCCTATCTCCAGAGGAGTTTGAGAAGTACTGATGGTGTGGGATAAACTGAATCAGGAGTCCTAAAACATGTTTCCCGTGGGGCATTTCTCTCTCAAACCCTAACTCTCCCCACTTCTGCATCTCCACTTACTTCCCAAGCCAGAAGCTTCCTCTGGGACCTCTGCCGCGTGCAGGCACCGGAAGTCCTCGTGACCCAAGCCTCAGTCCTGCCTGGGCTGGGGGAGAACCCCCGCGACACTCAGACCCTCTGTGGTGGCGCCGACGACTGTTGGCCCCGCCTACTGCCCCCTCCCCTGTTAATGCCCCGCCTTCGCTGCTTCCTGCTGCTGAATTCCACCAAGGAAATCAAACAAAAAGCTGATCTATTCCGCTACAAGCAATAGTTTGCAGCTTCGGCTGAACCACCAACACTATCCCACAACCCCCTTTGCAACTCAAGTTGGTTCCTTTTCGAGTCCCTTCAGAGGCAGCGGCCATCGAGCCCAACCTTCACCTCCATGTCTGTTAATGAACCTGTGTCCTCACTGTATGCCAGGAGTTCTATTGGGCAGGAAATAATATTTTCCCCATTTTGGGGGCGTCTGGGTGACTGAGCATGGAGTCTGCTTAAGTTCTCTCTCTCTCTCTCTCTCTCTCTCTCTCTCTCTCTCTCCCTACCCCCCTCTGCGCCCCCCCCATTCTGTCTGTCAAATATATATATATATATCTCCCCATTTTACAGATTATATATATATATATATATATATATATATATATATATATATCTCCCCATTTTAAAGATGAGAAATCTGAGGCACAGAGATCACAGACGAGGGAAATGGCAGAGCCAGAATTTGAGTCTGTGTTCTTATCACTTATGGTGTGGCCTCTGCTTAGAAAACAGAAGCTATCACACATGAGTCCCTCCATGTATGCACCCCTGTCTCATCACTTACCTGCATCTCCACCTGTCCTTGAATCTTTCCCTTTCTACCCATAATTTTGATTCGAATTTCTCTCAGTGTCCCAGAAGACTTGCTCTGACAATTGTTTTTCCCCTTATCCCACTACTGAAACTGCTCCATGCAAGCTGCAGGTAAAACCTTGTTTGCCAAACACCCTGGCTGCTCCAGAGTCCTCTCCCTTCTCAACCTCCAGGAGGTACTTTTTCACTGTCACCACTTGCCCTCACCTGCAGCCTTGCCTCCTTTAGTTTACATGAGAATATCCTCCCTTGGTCTTCTACTTCTACAGCAGATGTTCTCACTTTTTTTTTTTTTTTTTTCAATGCAGATGTCGGACTCCTACCTCAGACCACATGACTACGAATCCCTGGCTCTGGGGTTCAGGCATTTGTGGTTTTTCAAAGCTCTTCAGATAGTTTGGCTAAACAGCTGGGGTAAACACCACTGCTCCCAATGGCCAGACACAACAGGTAAATATGCAATGATTCCACTTGTAAAAGGTACCCAGATAATCAAATCCATGGAAATGAAAAGTAGAACAGGAGTTACCAGGGACCATGCAGTCTCACATCCCTTCCTGGCTTCCTGCCTGGCTAATTCCTACTCATGCCTCAGGCTCAGCTCAGGGCTGGTGCTGGGCTAAGTGGAAACTGCATTCTCTCCCTCCCTTGGAAATGTCTTTTGTTCTGCAGCTGTAGCTCTTACCTACATATTATTCATTCCCAAATCTACCTCCAGCCCTGGCAGTGCTCCTGAGTTCTGATGCACATTCACAGTTCCCACTAGCTTGTCTGCTTCCCTCAGGCACCTCAAACCCTACCTGTCCAAAACTCAAGTTATCATTTTCCTCCTTTCTACCCTGCTTTTTCTCCTGTGTTTTCTTTTTCAAAAACTAGCAGCAGTATGTACTGTGCTATCAAATACTTGGAACTGAGCTCAGTGGCTATTATTATTATGTGAGGATTGGGCTGGGGCACCTGGGTGGCTCAGTTGGTTAAGCATCCAACTCTTGATTCCGCCTCAGGGCATGATCTCATGGTTTGTGAGTTCGAGCCCCACATTGGGCTCTGTGCTGACAGCTCGGAACCTGCTTAGGTTTCTCTCCCCTTCTCTCTGCCTCTCTCTCCCTCTCCCTCTGTCTCTGTCTCTGTCTCTCAAAATAAAAAAGAAAATTTTAAAAAATGAGAGTTAACACTATCATTAGCAATAGAATTATGACAAAGACTTTAAAAACATGGTGAAGCTGATGGTGAAGTGCCTACCACTCTATAAAATCTCTCTATATAAGACAACTTTAAAAAATCAGTCTCTGAAATATCAAGGCAGAAAAGGAAAAGTTTAACGATGTAACATGCTTGTACTGGAGGCCAAGTACTACGGTTGATTATCCCCAGAGCACCGTTAGTTACAGTGTAGAAAACCTCCTTCGAAAAGTGGAAATTTGCCAGAAGACCTAATGAAAGGTGGAAATGGCAAGATATATAAGATGTATAGAGTAATAGGGCAACCAAAGATTGAGCAGTTTTATGTCTCTCTAAGCAAGATGTGCTATAGATTATCAAAGACTATTAAAATATGTATTGAGGATTTACTAACTAAACAAAATTAATGTGACACTGTCATAGATGAGCCCTTATGAATGGATAAACAAAATGTGGTACAAACATGCAATAGAATATTATTCAGCCTTAAAAAAAAATGAAATTCTGACACATGATACAACATGGATGAAGCTTGAAAACACTATGCTAAATAAGTCAGACACAGAAGGACACATATTGCCTAATGACACTTACATGAAGTACTAAAGTAGTGAAATTCATAGAGACAAGAAGTAGAATGGTGGTTTCCAGAGATAGGAGAGAGCAGGAAATGAGGGTCAGTGTTTAAAGGGTGCAGAATCAGGGGCTGGGTGGCTCAGTTGGTTAAGCGTCCGACTTCAGCTCAGGTCACCATCTCGCAGTCCGTGGGTTGGAGCCCTGCGTCAGGCTCTGGGCTGATGGCTCAGAGTCTAGAGCCTGCTTCTGATTCTGTGTCTCCCTCTCTCTCTGCCCCTCCCCCGTTCATGCTCTGTCTCTGTCTCAAAAATAAATAAACGTTAAAAAAAATTAAAAAAAATAAAGGGTGCAGAATCTGGGGCACCTGGGTGGCTCAGTCAGTTAAGCCTCTGACCTTTGGTTTTGGCTCAGTTCATGATCTCAGGCTTCCTGAGTTTGAGCCCTGCATCGGGCTCTGCTCTAACAGCATGGAGCCTACTTGGGATTCTCTCTCTCCCCATCTCTCTCTGCCCTCCCCTCCTCACTTTCTGTCTCAAAAAAAAATAGACTTTAAAAAAATTTTTAAAAATAAATAAAAGGTACAGAGTTTTAGTTCAGGAAGATGAAAACATTCCAGAGATGGATGGTGATGATAGCTGCACAACATTGTGACTGTACTTTATGCCTCCAAACTGTACATTTTTAAATAGTTAAAATGGTAAATTTTATATTATGTATATTTTACCACAATAAAGAAAATTAAAAAAAATTTTTTTTTCAACGTTTATTTATTTTTGGGACAGAGAGAGACAGAGCATGAACGGGGGAGGGGCAGAGAGAGAGGGAGACACAGAATCGGAAACAGGCTCCAGGCTCCGAGCCATCAGCCCAGAGCCCTGACGCGGGGCTCGAACTCCTGGACCGCGAGATCGTGACCTGGCTGAAGTCGGATGCTTAACCGACTGTGCCACCCAGGCGCCCCAATAAAGAAAATTTTAAAAGAGCCATTAAGCTCAATGTTTAATAGATAATTATAGTTTCCTTAAATACATTTTCCCCAATAATAGGCAAAACTTCCAAAATGCCATTAATAAATGTAATTTAAGATGGAATATCAGTAAAAAGAACAGGTTAGAGAACAGCTTTCAAATATACCCAATTAAAGTTGGAAAGAAATAATTAAAAACAAAATTGTAACTTATGTTGAAGGAATAGATGCAGGAGGAAGATGATAGTTCTTTCAAAGAATAAGGAAATAGGGACATTTTATTTTATACAATAGTCAGTTAGAACAGAAATTATAATATAAAAATCAGTCCCCTACACTTTGGCCATTATACAAATGAAATATTTAATTTTGAGTGTCATATTGAAAATGAAGAATTATAAATATTAAAATACTGTTTTCTCTTTTTGATTGAATTCTCTCCTACTGGAAAACTGCAAATCAAAAATATGTCCCAAAATAATGAAGCTAGAATGTCTAACGTGTTCATCCCCAGCTGCTCTTATAGAAACTTTAGTAGAGACAGAGGTCCCAGAACATCCGTGTCCTCCAGACCCCCTTGCCTGTGGGCTGGGGCAGGTTGCTACTTCTGGCCAGTAGAAAGTAGCCGGGTAACATGTGTCACTTCGAGGCTGGACCAGTTAAAAGCCAGTGTGCCATCTGCATATCTCTATTTTCCTGCTCTGGTGACTTTAGCAGGTAAGATAACAGAATTACAAGATGAAGGAATTTTGCATCTCCAAGGTGAGGCATGCAGACAGTCCTGGCCAGCTTGCACTGGACCTTCTGTGAGAAATAAACTTTTGTTTTTTGAGTCACTGAGATTTGGGAGTTTGTTACATAACATAGTTACCTTATACTGGCTAATACAGGGGGTAGCCTACAGCTGATAAAGTGGGAATCATTATCAGCTTCCCTACTCATTGCAAGATTAGTTTTACCTGTGGCCACTTTAAAACTCTCCAAAGTAGGGGCATCTGGGTGGCTCCGTTGGTTAAGCGGCTGATTCTTGGTTTCAGCTCAGGTCATGATCTCACATTTCTGTTGTGTTCAAGCCCCGTATGCGGCTTTGTGCTGATAGTGCGGAGACTGCTTGGGTTGGGGTTCTCTCTTTCTCCCACCCACCCCACCCCCCGACCTCTCCCCTTTCCCACTCAGTCTGTCTCAAAAAAAAAAAAAAAAAAAATCCAAAGTACCCTGCATTAAATACTAAGAAACACTAGAGGGCACAATTGAGTTGTGGAAATTTTGGGCCATGATTGTAAAGGAAGCGAGGTATGGAATCTTAGGAAAATTAAACAACGCAACAGAAAAATGGGTGGTGAAAATCATTAGCTTTGGAAACAATTGTTTTCTTTGTAAGTCTTTTAACTACCTTTCACCATTTGAGATCATTGAATTAAAAGTGAATTTGCAATCCTTTAATATTAATACAAAACCAATAAATTCCCAAAACACGTAAAGCATATACATTTACAAATAAGAACACTTACCTTGGAAAACTAGTGGGAGTGTTCTCAGGGTAAGAGAAGAATTTATTTCCCATCTTCAGATACGCCTGTCTACTGGCGATGACCCTTAGGCCATGGAATTCGTACGTTTTCTAACCTGGTCGGCTTAAGAAAGCTAAAGTTTTCTAAGGCCCAGTTTTCATAAGAGGTGACCAGATGTTCTAAACATCAAGCTGTGACAGGAAGCTCCCCACCCACTCTGAATGTCATGCTGAGTTCTGAGCAGACTTCCCTTTCCCGTTTCCTTTTTCCCCTCTCTCTAATTTTTTTTCTTCAAAGTCTATTCAAAAGCTGCTGCCAAACCTGTCTTCCTCTATTGTTGTTCTGATGACATCATCCCCTTCCCAAACACCCCCTTGTCTTTAGTCTTATAGTCAAAGCTTGCCTTCATTCCTTTGGACTGCCTCTGTTGTACCTGCCTTTACTTCATTTCCCTGCTATTTCCTGCTTCTCTTCATCAATTGCTACATCGGATGGTCATTTTTGATGTCCCACTGTTGAGGGGTATCTATTCATCTTTACCTCTAACAAAGAAAGCTTTCCCATTCCTCTATCCCAGACTTCCCCAGGTCTCTTCCAAACCAATTTCATTTATATCCGCATTGCTCAAGAATACATCAAGCACCTTCTGCCTGCCGGCCATTGTTCTGGGCACTGTCACTGTAAGAGGGGGTATAAAACATTAAACTCAAAACTATCAGGAAGCTGTTCAAGTTGGGGCTTTGTGAATCCAACTGGAATTCACTCTCCATTAGAGACTGAAGGCATAGAATTACAGGAGAAAAATGTGCAAGAATGCCTTATAACTACTATCAGAGTGGCAGATTTGGGGTAATTATAATTTTTTTTTTATCATCTTGTCAAGACTATAAGTTCAGGGGCACCTGGCTGGCTCAGTTGGTAGAATATGTGACTCCTGATCTTGGGGTTGTGAGTTCAAGCTCCACGTTGAGCACAGAAATTACTTAAACACACACACACACACACACACACACACACACACACACAATGACTATAACGTCAATAAAAAATTTTTGAGTCCTTTTTTTTTTTTTAATAAAGATTTGAGAGAGAGAGCGTGAGCAGGGGAGGGTCAGAGAGAGAGGGAGAGAGAGGATCTGAAGTGGGCTCTGCACTTAAGCAGTGAGCCTGATGGGGGGGGCTCAAACTTAGAAACCGTGAGATCATGACCTGAGCCCAAGTCCAGAAGCTCAACTGACTGAGCCACCCCAGTACCCCCCAAAATTGAGTCTTAAATTGGTGTTAAAGATATAAATCCTTTACCAAGTTACAAAAACTATCCTTATTTCCACTGCATACCAAACTCCTATTTAAAAAAATTGTTTTTAATTGGGGCACCTGGGTGGCTCAGTCTGTTAAAGCATCCGAGTCTAGATTTCCTTTTCTGTTCCAGGCACTGATGTGGTCTTAGGTGCTAAAGATATCAGGATAGATAAGATAAAGGCTCCACCCTTAAAAAGTTCAGTACAGTAAGAACTGGAGACATTTGATAGAAAAATTCATGTCCAAAGACAAGAGCTGTAAACATCAAATCATCAGACATTTTTATTTCCTACTCTACCCCCTGTATAGACCCCCAACTTCTGGCATTGTTTGCACTCTATCTCCACACACATTTTGGACTCTGAAACTCTGCCCAAGTCATCTTCTTTCCTTTGAGGAATGTCTTTATAGAATTGATTTCTTCATTATGTCCCACTGCCTTTTCAAAGCTCTTTTCAACTGCCTGTAAGATCTTCCTCTACTCTAAATTCCCAAAGATTTTATTTTCTATGCTCTTCATTAGCATGTATCAGATATGAGCTATTATTCATCTTTGTGTATAATATTCTAGGTGCTAAGCTTCTAAAAGCAGGATATATTCTTATATTTCTTTGTTTCATTCAGTACAGTGAGCATTTCTTGAGTAACAATGATTTCTACTATTGAATAATGAAGGGAAACTGGGGAATCATCTCCTTTCAATGTCCTGATTTTTCATAATCTACACAATGGGGAAAATTCTTGATAATGGGAATTTTATGTAAGCTATATTTTGTTACCAAGAGGAGAAAAATATAAGTAGGTTACAAATGTAATAATTTGTTTGTAATGTCATTATGAAAATAAGGAAATTAATCAATATCCATTACTGAGATTAGATATTTTCTGTCCATGACAAATATCCAAAAGTATTCCCTTATGTAAGGATTCTAATCTATAATCAATAGTTAAATTCTAGCTTTTGAAAAATGCCTAAGCCATATGCAATTTGTATTTCACATTTATTGATATGTGGTTGAGGAACTGAGCTCTCTAAGAAAACAGGCAGGGCTGGGAGCACCTTTGAATTGTGGAGGTAGTGGCCAAAAGTGATTATGAATCAGACTTGATTAACATAGTGATGCCACCTGTTATAACTGCACAAACTTGGACACACTAGCCTTACTAAGTCTCATGAAAATTAATAAATTAGAATTTTATTCTCTATCTTTTGTTATAAATTAAAAAGGATATTCATCACTAAAGAATATTCCTGACTCTCAGGACATATGAACCTCATTAATGCCCAAATTTAGGATTTATAGGATTGTTGTGAGGGATGAAAAGAGCTGTGATTGATGATGTGAAGTACTAGTAACTTCCCTAGAACCTTGTGATTGTGAAACAAATAGTACCTGCTGTTAAGAAGGGACAATAGGTCCAAAATGGAGTCACTTGTGCTAAGCCTACCTCAGCAAGCCTAGATTTAGCACCCAATTTTAAAATTTTTTTTTTCAACGTTTATTTATTTTTGGGACAGAGAGAGACAGAGCATGAACGGGGGCGGGGCAGAGAGAGAGGGAGACACAGAATCGGAAACAGGCTCCAGGCTCCGAGCCATCAGCCCAGAGCCTGACGCGGGGCTCGAACTCCCGGACCACGAGATCATGACCTGGCTGAAGTCGGACGCTCAACCGACTGCGCCACCCAGGCGCCCCTTTAGCACCCAATTTAATTGCAATTTCAACCTCTCCTGGGAATGTAATCTTAAACTAGTCAATCTGGAATTTCCTGGTCAGCAGTACAGTGCAGAGCCTGCTTGGGATTATGTCTCTACCTCTCTCTGTCCCTCCGCCACTTGTGTTCACACTCTCTCTCAAAATAAATAAATAAACATTAAAAAAAAAATTACCCAGGGGCCCCTGGGTGGTTCAGTCAGTTAAGCATCCAACTTCAGCTCAGGTCATGATCTCACAGTTCATGGGTTCAAGCCCCACATTGAGCTCTCTGCTGTCAGTGCAGAGCCCACTTCAGATCCTCTGTCTCCCTCTCTCTCTGCCCCTCCACTGCTCTCACATGTTCATTCTCTCTCTCTTAAAAATAAATAAACATTAAAAATTTTTTTTTTACCCAGTTGAATATTTTTAACACTGCCTTAGAAAATAAATGTCCAGAAAGCTTGTAAGGTTGTATGTGGTTGCTCACACTAAGTTCTTCATGGTAGTTCTGCACTATTCCTATGTGGTTAAAATCTCTGCTAAATGTGTTCTTCCTCTGCCTTGTGGAATTTCATATCTGATTTTTCCAAAACAGGTTTTATAGGCTGGAAGTTTATCTCTCTGTTATGCTTTATACAAATGCTTTTCCTTTACATTATTTAATGTTCCTTGTGGGGAATCATTATTTCAAGCACTGCTCCAAGAGTATGATTATAGAGGTTTCTGTTTTGTTTTGTTTTGTTTTTTAAAGAAACTCAACCAGGGATCTCCCTCCCTCTTTAAATTCCATGATGAATTTGAAAAATTCTATCTAAACAGCTACATTGTTCCTGGCCCATTAGACATTAATAATTCACAATGAAGCATTAAAAAGGAAATGTGAATGGGGCACCTGGGTGGCTCTGTTGGTAGGGCATCCAACTTCGGCTCAGGTCATGATCTCACGGTTGGTGGGTTCGAACCCCGCGTCAGGCTCTGTGCTGACAGCTCAGTGCCTGGAGCCTGCTTCGGATTCTGTGTCTCCCTCTCACTTGGCCCCTACCCCAACTCATGCTCCGTTTCTCTCCATCTCAAAAATAAATGAACATAAAAATTTTTTTTAAAAAAGGAAATGTGAAAAATGTACATGTGATTGTAACATAAAGGAAATATTCACGATTTGAGCTGAACCGAAATAATAATAATAGTCTCTGTAGTTAAACTAAATCTTCTAAATGATCCATAATAGTAAAATACAAATCCCATAGCAGATGGAAGCGAAAGAATGAAAGTATTACATTTGTTTCAAATAACTGCAATAACAGAAAACATACTAAATACATGTATACTGTGTATGGGGGAAACAGCAACATTTCAGAGCTAGGGGAGAAACTATAACATGGCTCAGAGAATCTGGGGCTTAACTCAAGCAGGATCTTTTAATACCAAATTATTTTAACTGAGTTTCAGTTTAAAAGGAGGGGAGGATAGGGGCGCCTGGGTGGCACAGTCGGTTAAGCCTCTGACTTCAGCCAGGTCACGATCTAGCGGTCCGGGAGTTCGAGACCCGCGTCGGGCTCTGGGCTGATGGCTCGGAGCCTGGAGCCTGTTTCCGATTCTGTGTCTCCCTCTCTCTCTGCCCCTCCCCCGTTCATGCTCTGTCTCTCTCTGTCCCAAAAATAAATAAACGTTGAAAAAAAAATTTTTTTTTTTTTTTAAAAAAAGGAGGGGGGATAACCTTACAGATTGTGGAGAAGATGAATTTAAGTGACTTAGCACATAAATCATTGCAAGTGCTGGGTAAAGAACACAACAGACGATAGTTTCCAATTTTTATTACCAACAAATTGGAATGTACTTGAGCAGCAGGGACCATGTCCAAATAATTTTTGTGGTTGTTGAATTAGTAGAATAGTGAGTATGTATGTGTGCCACAGAATATAGCTATCATCAAAAGGAAAAAAAATAGGAAGACAGAGAATCTAGCGTTTGTTGCTGTTGTTTTAATTGCATTGACTTCAGCCATTGATTTAAATTCTGTTTTTCATTTCTCATGCATCTTAGTATCATTTGCCTTTTTTAGAAGCTAATTAGAAAAATTCTGAGAGGAGGAAAGACACTAGACATTTTTGTGACCAAATTCAACTGAACTAAAGTTGAATAAATCTTTATATTAATAGGATGAAACAAAGGAATTTACAAGAGTTCTGTTTTTTTCTTAAGGGAAGACTATTTATCACAGAGAAATATTTCTCTCTCTCTCTCTCTCCCTCTCTCTCTCTCTCTCTCTCTCTCTCTCTCTCTCTGTTTTTAAGTGAAAAATTTCTGCTACTCAGCCCCAACCTCGAGATCTACAGAGGGAACTGGGAAGAGAGTTGATGGTCTTAAATGATGTGTTGACTATCCCTCCCCCACCTCTTTTAATGCTTTCTCAAATATGATTTATTCACCACCCAAAATACATAATTTTATAATATTAAGTAGAGAAGGACTACAAGATCTCAATCAGTCTAAAATGTTTTAAAGGGTTTTTTTTTTTTTTGCTAGAATTCTTAATTGAATGACATCGTGGTTAAAGTGTTGGTTCTAAAATTAACTATTAATTTCCAGTTTCACCACTTCTAGCTAAATATTTTTATCTTAGCTGTGGCCTTCTTTTTCCCTCATTTTCTTTGCCTATAAGATGGGAAGGATTATAATAATTGTACTGCTTCATAGTTTGCAGTGAGGACTGGGTTAATACCCAAAGAGTTCAGAATAGCTTCTGACACACAGTAAGTGTTCAAAGAATGTTACCTGCAAGTTTTACAAGATCAAATAGAGACTTTGCTACTACCAAATAGAATAAACTGACAGAATTTTATAGAAGGAAGGACATTACAAATCAGCTAATACAGTGGATTGCAAACTTTTAATTGTTACCCACAATGAAAACAATATATTTTACATCACGACTCAGTATGTACACATCTATAAGGGAAACAAGAGTTTGGCAAAATAATACTTATTATATGTAGTAACACTCATATTTCTTTGTTTCGTTTTCTAAAAAAGGTTGGTTGCCATCTACTAAATTGCTTTGCTACTTACTCAGGAACTGCAACCCATAGTGTGAAAAAATCGATCTAATAAAATCCCTTCACTTTACAGTGGAGAAAACCAGTCTTAAGAACTTGGGAAACGTACTTAAGATTACATAGCTAGAAAACATGATTCACCACATGAAATAAAGGATAAAAATTATATAATCTTCTCAATAGATGCAGAAAGAGCATTTCACAAAATCCAACATCCTTTCATGATAATAGTTCTGAACAAATCAAGTATAGAAGGAACATACTGCAACATAATAAAGGCTCTATGTGACAAACCCACAGCTAACATCATACTCGATGATGAAAAGCTGAAAGCTTTTCCTCTAAAATCGGGAATAAAACAAAAGAGCCCACGCTCACAACTCCTATTCAACATAGTACTGGAAGTCCTAGTCAGAGCAATTAAGCAAGAAAAAGAAATAAATTTAATTTCCAGAAAGTACGGGTACAACTGACAATCTTATTGGAAAAAGAGAAAAATTAGATCACTACTTCCTATTCTACAATATAAAACACATTCAAATGCACTAAATTTGTTCAATGTAAAGGGAAATCACAAAAATAGTAGAAAAATATATAAATAATTTTAGGATCAGAAAGGAAAATTTAAGAATGCCAACTTAAAAGAAACCAAAAAGAAAGAGATCGATAAATCAATTAAAATATTTTTCAGTTTCAGGGAACCTGGGTGGCTCAGTCTGTTGAGCATCCATGGTTTCAGCTCAGGTCATGATCTCACAGTTCATGAGTTCAAGCCCCACATTGGGCTCTGTGCTGATGGTGTGGAGCCTGCTTAGGATTTTCTCTCTCTCTCTCTCTCTCTCTCTCTCTCTCTCTCTCTCTTTCTCTCTCTCTGTCTCTCTTTCTCTCTCTCTCTCTCTCTCTCTCTCTCTCAAAATAAATAAACTTAAAATTTTTTTAATAATTTTTTTTTTCAATTTCTCTGTACTAAAAGAAAATCCACAAATAAAGATAAATGGCACATGAAAACTTGGGGGAAATGTTGCCATTGTTTATGAAAAATAAAGAATTCAAATATTCAAAATATTCAATAAGAGTACTTAAAAATCCATAAAGAAAAGAACAATCACACCTAAATGCAAAGTTGATTCAGGACAATTCACAAAATTAGAAATATGAATGGCCAATAAACGTGCATAAAATTTTCTAGGCAAATTTTTCTTTCTTCAGATGGACAATCAGTTGTCCTTGTATCCTATCCTTTCCATTGGAAGTTAGTTACATAGTGTTTATTTCCTTATATTTATGTACTTTATCCTTTGATCAATTCTTTTTTTTTGAAAAAATTTTTTAACGTTTATTCATTTTTGAGTGACAGAGAGAACAGAGCGTGAGCGGGGAGGGGCAAAGAGGGAGGTGACAGAATCCAGAGCAGACTCCAGACTCTGAGCTGTCAGCACAGAGCTGGATGCGGGGCTCAAACTCACTGACCTAGGCCAAAGTCAGACACTAAAGTGACTGAGCCAACCAGGTGCCCCAATCCTTTGATCAATTCTGTGTAGCATAAGTGGTGATAGATATGCTAACTAACATTATTATGGTAATCATTTCACAATAGATAAACGTGTATCAAATCATCATGTTGTATACTTTAAACTTATATAATGTTATATATCAATTATATCCCAATAAAGTTGAGGGGGAAAAGATTACATAGCTACATAAGGGCATACAATTCTGGAACCAGAATTTCTTTTAATTGAGAAATAATTTACATACCATAAAATTCATCCTTCAAAATGCACAATTCAGTGGTTTTCAGTATATTCAGAGAGATGTGAAACCATTACCACTATCCAATTCCAGAATATTTTCAGAACCCCAGAAGAAATCTCACACCCACTAGCAGTGAGTGGTGTTAATTAATATTAATAGATTTGTTATTAATATAGATATTAATAGATATATATAATGTAATATAGATATAATATAGATATTAATAGAATTAATATTTACTCCCAGACCAAAGATCTTTCCACTGTCAAAGCTTTATATGGATTTCCATATCTTACGATAAGTAAAGTTTAGTAAGTGTTTATATGTCTAAATGACCAAATTTATCAAATACTTGCTTAGACTTTGTATGATTCTGTGCCATTAACTATCTCAAAATTTTATATAAATATCTATCTATCTATCTATCTATCTATCTATTTTTTGATGTCTACCAGATTGTTGAGGACACATGACAAACACTTAGGAACAGATCCTATGTATTCTAAACAGACTCAGGAAATGTTTTGTTTTTTGGACGTATAGCTCATCATCTCAAAGGAAATGAGACTAGTGACTTTTAGAGATAGTATGTAAGACTTGGAGCCTTTTACAAAAGGAGGAATTTTTTTTTTTTCTATTTCAAGGTTTCAAATAAATTCACAACTAGACAATAGGTCCTTAAGAGGTCTAAGGAGAATCTACATATTTTCTTGAACATATTTTTTGAAATAAATTTTAAAGTACCTCATCATAATATAAACCAAAATTTCCAGTCTGGTTTTTAAAATATCCATTCCTTGGTCTCTGGCTTTGCTTCTATTTTAACTTGTTGGAATTAATTTCACATAAAATGAACATGAGTGCCAATTTTCTATTTTATGCCAAAAATTACCAGGTCTCTAAAAGAAAAATCTCTACCTTAGTCACTTTTGGATTATTTAAATAGTGTTCTCTAAAGTGTGAGTCATTGTATATTTTTTGGTTCTTGAGTGCATGGTTGTTGAGTCTTTAGTAAACACACTTGCAAGTATTCATAAGGACATAGGCCAATGCAAATTAATGACCAGAACTCAGGGCTCAAAAAAGGTGAAATGGTTGTAGATTAGTCCACTACAAAGAAATGAAAATGATGATAATGACAATAAAACCAAGAAATAATTTTAAAAATACAGTAACTAGTTATTTTAAGCAAAATTTAAAAAAATTTTAAATCAACTTAGGTATAAACAGTAAAAACTGATTTTTACTCACCAATGAAAATTTCCAAAAGCAAACTATGTATTTTAAATTAAATTTGATAGGATATTAATTCCTCCTTCGACAAAAAAAAAAATAAATTCTAATAAAAGCTTTGAAAATCTATTAATATTTACATTCCTTGGATTTAGACACAAAGAAAATACCCTACCATTAATTTTTAGTTCTCCAAGTTAATAAAGTCCTGAGATCTTTTTAAATACAATATAAAATAAAATATACAGAATTTATCTGTAGATATTACACAGATGCTTTATGAATGAATGAATGATTTTAAAAACATGAAATAACCTTTCCTAGCATTGGGTTATTAACTGTTTACTGACTCTAATCACTGAGTTGTGGTTACCATGGAAGGTTTAACTATAATTACCTAGCTTTGGCAGATTTTAATGTAAACCTTAACATTGACTTAACCTAGGTATTTTGTATTTGGCAAGGTAATTATGCTGTACATGTAGTCATTTCTCAGACATTTGGTTCTCTGTCTGAAGACCATGGTTTGGGGGAGGTGCCATTGGAAAACTGACAATAGATGCCAAAGGCTAATCTCCAGAAAGGTATACTGAATCTATGTTGTTTTTTTAGAAATTGAATTCATTCTTTTTAGTTTGGTCTCATGAATCGTTTTCGGTTTTCCCCCAACCCTTTCTTTGGGATATAATATAATAAAATAAAGAATTTCCTACAAATCCATAGAATCCACATTTCTTTTTTTATAGATTCCTATTGGGGTATCTGGGTGGCTCAGTCGGTTAAGCTCCAGACTTCAGCTCAAGTCATGATCTCACAGTTCATAGGTTGGAGCCTCGCATCAGGTTCTGTGCTGACAGCTCAGGGCCTGGAGCCTGCTTCAGATTCTGTGTCTCCCTCTCTCTCTGCCCCTCCCCCACTCACACTCTGTCTCTCAAAAATAAACATTAAAAAAAATTTAGATTCCTATTTATACAAGCAATTTGCTAATTTTAATTATTCCAGAATTTGGAAAAATAAATGCTGTTTTCATGGCCATTAAAATAACATTTAAAAATAATTTCCTTTTTGTAATCACAAAGACTTTTAGTAGAATAGATGTTGCAAACTTTCCTCTTATTAGCTGTGTGCTGCTTAACCTCTCCAAGCTGGAGGAATCCAACCTGTAATCGGGGACTACCAACCTCCAGAGCGATTATGAGGATTCAGTGAATGTAGCAGGTAAAGCACTTGGCATACATATGGGTGAGGGCATAATAAAAGATAGCTGTTGTTGTTTTTGTTATCAATCCTGGTATCTGCATTGCCAATGTCATCGTCTCATTCACATTTCACCAAAACATAGATCTTGTTGCCTATATTATTCCCTTAGAAAGAAGATAAATTAAGTAGCTATTTTAAGTACTCAAAAGCCCTATTTATATACAAATCAAAAGAAGTGTCAATACACTTTACTAAAGGATTAAATGCATCACGGTTTACATCACATAATAAAATCTGGTCAGATGTTATTTTTAATTTTTTTTAATTTTTATTTATTTTTGAGAGAGACAGAGACAGAATGTGAGCAGGTGAAGCCTGCTTTGGATTCTGTGTCTCCCTCTCTTTGCCCCTCCCCCACTTGTGCTCTGTCTCTATCAAAAATAAACAAATGTAAAAAAAAAAAAAATTAAAAAAAAAAAGAAACAGGCTCCAGCCTCTGAGCTGTCAGCACAGAGCCTGATGCCAGGCTGGAACTCACAAACTGTGAGATCATGACCTGAGCCAAAGTTGGACACTTAACAGACTGAGCCACACAAGCACCCTGGTCAGATTTTAATTTGCTCAGATTTAATTTACTTTTCACAAATGTGAAAAATAATTATCTATAGCACTGAAAATATAAAAAGATTTTGTTTTAAAAAGGATATTAAAGGTTTTTAAAAGCATAGATTTATTCTCAACATATTTTTTAAAAAATGCCAACCACAATGTTAGCTTGCAAAATATTGAACAATAACAAGTCCCCAAATAACCAGCCCTTTATGTTTTATAATCTGATGTCAGTTAACTTACAAGATAAGAGCATGCCTGATTTATAGTTTCTTTTCCAAACCTTTGATGTAGGTAAACATTCTAACTTTAACTTCTTGCCTTCAAGCAAAGTTATGTTCTACTTTTCATAACCCATTTGTAAAGATTTCCAGCATGTAGCAATCTGGTAGCAATTTTAGTAGTGCTTAAACTCAATGTCAGAGACACTGACATATTATGACCACATGCCAGCTTAATGTATCAGAAAAGTAAAGACCAAACACTTGGTAATGGCTAGGAATTGCAAATATAGATCTTGGGAGGAAATTACAAGCCTGTAGGACAGAGATATCAAATGGGTTTTAGCATCTGACACCAATATCAGGTGTTTGCTGCCTGCATTGTTGTGTCGAGGATTTAGAGGATGGGAGTTAGGGCTCTGGGAAGAAGAGTCTACTGTGCTGTGATCTGAGAACAATCACTGCCCTGGGGCTGCAGGAGAGAGACTCATTTGCCAGGTCTATTCTAGGTTTGGGGTCTTACATGTGGCTTAAGGCAACTCGAGTCAGCATTGGGGTCCTCTAATATCTTTTGCCTGCTTTTCACCATGCATCTATCTACTTCATTCTCTCTCTGAAAACAGTACCCGCATCCCTTGCCCACCCCCATTATGTGCATGAGACAGGAGATGTTTCCCTTATAGTGCTTGAGTTTCCTGCCAGTAGCACAAAGAAGTAGCAGGAACTAAGTAGTGGTTTTCATTTGCAAAGAACAGAAGTCTCTACTTAATTTAAGCAGAAAGAGATTTTAATTTTGGAAGTTCAGAGAAGGGACAGGAAGACTGGTGGAGCACACTCAGGCAGGAGCTAAAGAAGGTGGGGGAGTCCAGGTCCTGACTTAGGGATGGTCTGCTTAGGAAGCAGGCACCATCAGCATTAGACTCTTGCCTACTGCTACTGGAGTCTCCTTCCCCTAGTCATCTATCCTCTGCCACTGGAGTCTCAGCACCACAGCCACCATGAATAATTGCTGAGTCACCTTTGTGTCACTCAAAATTTCAAATTAGAAGCTGAAGCCTGTGAATAGTAGTACTTGGATCACAGGGCTACACTCCAGCTATTGGTAGAGGATTGGTTCTCAGAGAAAAAGAACTTGAGTTAAACAATAACATCAAGAGGCGCCTGGATGGCTCAGTTAAGCATCCTCCTTTTTTTTTTTTAATGTTTATTCATTTTTGAGAGACAGAAAGAGACACAGTGTGAGTGGGGGAGGGGCAGAGAGAAAGACATACAGAATCCAAACCGGCTCCAGGCTCTGAGCCATCAGCACAGAGTCCAACGCAGGGCTTTAACCCACAAACCGAGAGATCATGACCTGAGCCAAAGTTGGACACAACTGAGGGAGCCACCCAAACGCCCCTAAGCATCCTACTCTTGATTTCAGCTCAGGTCAAGATCTCATGGTTCCTGGGTTTGAGTCCCATTTAGGGCTCTATGCTGACAGTGCAGAGCCTGCTTGGGATTCTCTCACTCCCTCTCTCTCTGCTCTTCAAAATAAGTAGACTTAAAAAAACAAAATACCCTTAAAAGGTTTCCACTTTGGGGCGCCTGGGTGGCGCAGTCGGTTAAGCATCCAACTTCAGCCAGGTCACGATCTTGCGGTCCGTGAGTTCGAGCCCCGCGTCAGGCTCTGGGCTGATGGCTCAGAGCCTGGAGCCTGTTTCCGATTCTGTGTCTCCCTCTCTCTCTGCCCCTCCCCCGTTCATGCTCTGTCTCTCTCTGTCCCAAAAATAAATAAACGTTGAAAAAAAAAATTAAAAAAAAAAAAAGGTTTCCACTTCATGCTACATTCTGCTAGGCAGAGGGCATGTGAGAAGATGTCATGCACCATCCAATTTAGAAAGTGTTGTCACAGAACCAAGTTGAGAGTGTGAAAGTTTAAAGTATAGGTAAAGGTACCCAGGAGTAGGTAGAGTGGGTACCAGGAGGAGCTAGAAGCAGAAATTAGGGTTTTTTTTGCTAGATGCAACAGGCCTGGGACCAACCTGCAGGAGCACTAGAAAGAATGTAAATTTGAGAAACAAACCCCAAAGTAGATTCCAACCCAAAGACTAAACTTCCAAAAAATAGTCCTGGAGCTGGGGAGGCACACCAGGCACAGGGTGTAATTCTAATATTTTAGACCAGGTAGCCAAGAAGTTTAGAAGCTGGAAAGAACAAAACAGAGCAACAAGATGAGCTAGATTTGCTGAAGCTTATAGAAGATTGGCATTTGTTACATCTATTCATTGTAGGATGTATCTGTACACATCCAATGAATTAGTTCTCTTAGACCTTGCCCGATTAAGGGGAAGTAAAAGGTATAATACACAAGCACCAGTCCTTGACGCAATGAAGGCATCAGGAGAAATTGATGGGTTACTGCACTTCTCCCTAAGCTTGGCACAATGAGCCTAGCATTCAATGATGAATACTTTCCATCTGCCTGATTTTCCAGATCTTTGTTTAGAGGGATCCTCATATTCTTCCTTATTGGGCTTAGCGCCAGTTTTTGCCAGGCTAAACTGGTGTAGATAACTTCAGACATTGAGTGGACATGAGGAGATCCAGGCTTGAGTGGTTAGCACAAGTCTAGTAGAAGGCATCTTGAGGGGGCGTTGTAGTGGGACGGTTAATTAGAGAACACAGAGGAGTGCATGCACCCTGTGTAGGACTGCAGGCTTTCTAGTTATCAGGAAAAGAAAATCGTCACAGCCTGTGATGGAAGCAGCAGCAGGTAGATTTATCCTAAACACAAACATTTTCTGGCAAAATCACATGTCCCAGGGTGAGATCGAATGTGCCCCAGCTAAACCTTGAATCTTTTAAACTTTCAGTCAGAACATTCAGTAAGCATTTATTAACTTGAATAAATGATACATTCCACTTCTGTAGGGACTCAACATATGTCATTTCTTTTGTTTTAAGCATTCCCCTAACCTCCTCAACCAGCAGACTCTCCCAGGGATTCCAAGACCCTTATCACTCCTTAACACATACATACCAGACCTCTGTGCTGTGTGGGAGCGACAGAGGGTGCATGTCATTTGTGTGTATCTTAAATGAACAGATTTGCACTTAAAAGCAATTTCTATTGTACCAAACTCATCAAGACTTTAGAGATTCTCTTTCTTCTGTTGGTGGTAGTTGTGGTGGTTTTTGGTTGGTATTTTGTTGTTGGTTTTGGTTTGTTGTTTTTTTAAATATTCTTGGAAATAAGTGAGTCATTGAGTCTAAGTAAGATTGAAGTCTCCAGGTTATTTACAGACTAAAACTTGATAATGTAGATTAACATTCCAAAAGAGAAAAGAGGGAATGAGGTAACAAAAGGAATCAAAATGAGGGTGAATAGAAGGAGACTCATTGATAAGTTAATATAACACCTAGGGGATTTTGACATCCTTTCCCACCTTTAAAACTCCTTACAGGGGCGCCTGGGTGGCGCAGTCGGTTAAGCGTCCGACTTCAGCCAGGTCACGATCTCGCGGTCCGTGAGTTCGAGCCCCGCGTCAGGCTCTGGGCTGATGGCTCGGAGCCTGGAGCCTGTTTCCGATTCTGTGTCTCCCTCTCTCTCTGCCCCTCCCCCGTTCATGCTCTGTCTCTCTCTGTCCCAAAAATAAAATAAACGTTAAAAAAAAATTTTATTTTCTAGTTAAAAAAAAAGCTGAATATAAATCTACATGAAAACGTTTAACCTCAAATACAGTGAAGAACAAATTAAGTGTTAGTAGCTAAATCAAATAAAGTACCATCCTATATTATGTATACCTTTTTGTTAATGTGAATGCCTATCCCTACCTTTGGCTCACTTAGTAAGCTGAAGAAAAAAGATTTTCAAACCTTTATATGCATTTCCTAAGTTACTAGAATACCAGAATACTGACACATATGATTGTACCATTTCGCATTTGTCAACGATGATTCTGAATTTTGCTGAAAACCACAAAGGAAACCAACAGACCCACATTACTGTTCTCATATCCCCACCAAAGAGGAAACACAGAGAGGAAGTTAATCTACAAGTCTGATAGGGCATATGTGATTTTAGCAGAAGAGCCTCAAGATTCAGCCTATTCCAACACTGACTAACTCTTATCTTTATTCCCCACTCCTTCTGGATCCTTTCCCTTCTTCAGCGACTGGCTGCAAGGCATACAAGAAAGGTGCTTGTATTTGAAGAATTCTAGTTCCACTATGCTCCACTTTCGGGGTCGCAGCCTCAGTTTCCACAGTTGTCAAACAGGATACTAATACCTATACCTCACTGGGAAGTTGCCGGGATCATATAAAAATACGTTGTCCCTAGATAAGCCAAGGTCACCATTCCTGGGAGAATCGCCAAAAGAACTGGGCTTCGGTTCCCCCTCCCGGCAAGGCTGGTTCGACCAACAGTCAACAGGAAGCTCCAGGGGTTGGGACAGGATCCCTGGCTCGGAAGGAGGCCAGACGCGAGCGTTTTTGGACGGCGATCAAGAGGAGGGTGATGAGAGCGTTAGAAACGCCCCCCCCCCCCTCCGGCTCACGCGGATGGGCTGAGATTTTACTATCAGTGACAAAAGAGTGCGGAAGCACAGTCCTAAAAAGCAAACAGTCAACCACAATAACTCAACCCTGCCCTCCCCACAAAAACAAACAAAGCCCCAAAGCCCTCGGCAGGACTAGAACGGGGCGAAGGGAACCGAGAAGGGCTGAGGAGGCGGAAGCTGTGCCCCTCACTCCAGCTCCCGGGGCAGGGGAGTGCGCGGCCGAAGGGTCCGCGGAAGGGGAGGGGGCGCTGTGGGTCCGCTCTTCGCGTGCAAGAAGCGCCTCCTCCTCACGCCCCCTCAGCCTGTGCCTCCTCGGGAATCCGCCCCGGACCCCGCCGCCATGTTGGGTCCGGAGGAGTGACTTGGACTAGCAGCCGACGGGGACTGCGGAGGGACGGCCCCGCATCCCGCGGAGCGCGCCGCGGCGCCGGAAGGCGGGGGGGCGCTCCAACTCGGGCGGGCGCGGCGCGAGATCCGGTGAGCAGGACGGCCGCGCGCGCAGGTAGCCGCAGCCCCCCGCCCTCGCCCCCGGCTCCGCCCCCGCCGAGGAGGGGCGGAGCCGGGGGCGAGGGCGGGCGCCGAGCTGAGTGGAGGTGGAGAGTGAGGCCGAGGGGTGGGGGAGCCCGGGAATTCCCTCCTCCTGAAGTAACGAGTGCGGGGCGGCTGTGCCGTCGTCGCTGCAGCGGGGCTCCCGGGACGCGGAGGTGGAGGAGGGAGAGGGCCCCGCGGGCCTCGCCTCCGCCCGCCGCCCCCTCCCCGCCACCCCGAGCTGCGGCAGCAGCGACTCATGCGAGCGCGGCTGGACGGCAGGTAAGGACCCGGCGGGGCCCCGCGGGCGGAGGCGGCCGACCCCGGCCCGGGCAGCGCTAGGCCCCGGCGCCCGCCAGCGCCCGAAGGCGCCCGCGCTCCCCGCCCCCGCAGGCTCCGAGTTGGGAAGTTGAGGAGAAACTTCTCCCCTCCCCCGGCTCACCCGGCGGGCGTGTCTCCTTCCCGGCGCTACCTGCCTGCCCCCTGACTCGGTCTCCGCCCCGTCCAGTCCTTCCCGGTCCCGCCCAAGTCCGACTTAAGGTCCTTGGGGCAGTAGGGAACCTCCCACTGCTGCCTGGGGGCTAGGTTAATTTTGGCTCTCCCTGCCGGAGTGAGGGAAGAGGAGGGCAGCGGCCCCTTTCGGTCCCAGAGCTTGAGGGTCTGCATGTGGCTGACGCGGGGTGGCAACTGTGCCGGGAGAGCGGACGTGGGGCGGGGCGGGGGGGGGGGGGCGCGAGTGGGTGAGCCTCTCGCTTTACTTGGTTTGATTGAAAACCGCAACATGTTAAAGTTTTCCTTTGTTTTGGGTTGGGGGTTGGGAAGTATGCCATTCAGCATCCACTTTTACAGTATTGTGGCCCTCCGTCTCCCGTTTGGTTCGGTTCTCTGTCCACATGCTACAGAAAATTTTGTTTTAAAGTGTGTTTTTCTTGGTAATTGCTTCCAGCTTTTGCTTCATTGGGCATGGGGCAGCGTTGTTTTAAGAAGCTCTTCGAAAACCAACTCCGATGTAGGGACTTCTTTAATTTTTGTTTTGCAGTGAGTGGAAAATCAAGTCCGATGTAGGGATTGCTTTAATTTGTGTTTTGTGGGGAGTAGAAAATCGAGTCCTCTGGAGGGACTGCTTTGATTTTTGTGTTGTAGTGAGTGGGACACAACGTAGTTCCGATTTGGTTCATTTATTTTCTGCGTAATAAATAGGCATGGCATAACATACGGTCTAACAATTTGTAAATTATTAAAATAAAGAGAAGTCTAATGCAATCACAACTTTATGTTCATGCATTGGTGTGTTTCATGGTGTGCTTTCACATACATGGCTTCACATGTACATGCATATGATTGTAGTGTATGTGTGTCCTTGTAACTGTAGGATTACAGTGCTAAAAATATCTCGATAATTCTGTATATATCTAAACCATCCTGTAAAAATTCTAAAGTTAAATTACACGTGAGGAAAATATTACTAAATGTGTACATGTGACTGTAGGCACTTACTGGCATAGCACCTGGTAAATCTATCTTAACTAGGGCAGTGGCACACAGTGGACAAAAAACATTTTGAATGGGCAGTTAATGAAGGAGCATCTTGTAATAGAATGAGGACCTTTTGTGTATCCATATAGGATTTTCATATATTCTGTAAGAAAGTCGTATTTCACTAAGCCATACATATGTTTTGTTTTACTAATATGTGAGACCCCTGTGGTAGTTGACTTAAGGAAGTTTAGTTATTTTAAATCTTGGACATTACCTAAACCTCTGTGGAGATTTTGAATGCTGGTTGACAATTCATAGGGTCCTGAATTTGAAAAACAAAACAATTACCTTTGATCTGGATCTGAATATAAGACAGTTCAGATCCATGTTTTCAGAATAAAAGATAAAAGGACTCTTAAAATGTGTACTCTGCTGTAACTACCATTATGTTAAGCTACTATAATAGCTTTAATTTTGCAGTATGTTTTTGCTGACTTCATAAACCACAAAACTGACTCGTTTCTATTCAACCGAAAGTGAAATTACGGCTTTGACCTGTCTTCCTGGGATAGGTGGAATTTGTCTTATGGCTGAAGTATAATATTAATACATGGCTTCAGGTTGTTGTTTTTTTTTTTTTTAATTCAGGAAATTCTCAAGCTGAAAATCAACATCCACGCAAATAAATCTCCTTCATGATATGTAATGCTAAAAGAACAAATATTCTAAAAGGATAGCAGTGGTCCAGTATAACTGAAATATTACCGACCCATGGTGTACGATTTGTTTATACAAAGTCCACATTTGCATCCTTTTAGGCAGTAAATAATTTGTTAATGTGAGTAATTTTACTTTATAAACATATTTAACTCTCAATTTAATGTTCACTGTAGGCATCATTTATTAGTTCCTATTAGCATTATATTAAAAAGAGATACAAACTTCCAGTTACAAAATAAGTCATGGGAATGTAAGGTGCAGCATAGAGAATATCGTCAGTAATATTGTAATAATTTTGTGTGATGACAAATGGTAACAACTTATGGAGGGGGGATTGTTTCATAATGTATAAAAATATCAAATCACTATTATGTACAATTGAAACTAGTAAGGATACTGTATATCAGTTATACTTCAATTTAAAAAAAGCCTACTACCAAAGAATTTGAAAGCAGTTATACTAAGCTTTGCTGTCTGGGAATGCAAACTTGGGAAATAAAACTATATTAAAAAAAAAAAAAAAACCCTGCAAGGAAATGATTTCTATAAACGTAAAGAGAGGAGGGAGAATGTTGTGATTGGGACCCAGCTTCTGAAGTGGTGACAAAGTTTTAACCTTGTGGTGGTTGCAAGGGTGTTGGCCTTAGTCATTCACTTAGTTATTCACTAAGCCATACATTTCTTCTGTGCTTTTCTGTATCTGTTTTAGTTTACATTTTTTTTTTTTTTTTTTAAGAAGCCTGTGTGTTATGTACTATACAAGGTGCTTGGGTAAAGAACATTTAGTGGCTGACTTTAGAACATCTCCTGGGCTGCCCTTTGCAAACAAGATTAGCTTATTAAATCATAATTGTCATATTCCACCTAGTGTATGTAACTACTTGACATAAATAACTATTAATTATGTTAATATTTTGAGGGAAGAAACCAGATTTTACTGATTTTAAATCCTCTTTAGCTTATATACGTGGTAAACAGTAGGTACTCAAATGTTTATTAAACTAATGGATACTATTGTTATCAAATATATAATGTAACTTATTTGTGGTAAAGTTTTGTAAATGACAAAACTGTCACATCAAAGTAATGTCTTGACTTTTAATCATTTTCTGTTTTCTGTAATAGTAATTCCTTAGATCAGCAATTTATCCCTTAGTTTTGATATTCTTAAGGATGTCATGAAATTCTCAGCATAAACTAAGTTTTCGTTTACTTAAGCTTTATGAAGATGTGCCATATGGCACCTAACAGAAGAGTATGGTTTTTTTCCTTTTTTTTTCAGAAGAGTATGTTTTGCAAGAAAGCAAGTGACAGTCTGGTGTTGGAGTTTCAGAAATGCTCAGAATGATTATATTATGCTACTTGCTTTATGTAATGGCTTGCTGTTTTAGTTGTTGATTTTGTTGCTTTGTGGTTTGCATTGTTATGATGTAGAATTAAAGAAGAGATCACATCTGCATCAGTTTCATATATCACAGGAACTTTCAGTCATGCTGTAAAGGTGATGTTTGTGGCACTGGCTTTGTTATATGAATATTTACAGGAAGTTTTAGTTAAGATCTTCCATTGTTCAGAGCTCTACATGGCTTAGGTCACCTTCAGTTCACACACATTTAAACAGATCTCTAATACAAATCCAGAGTTCTTCAGGGAAGTACAACAGCTTTTCTTTAAAGGAAATAACCTGCTCCTTTTAAAGTATCTTGGTAGCTTATTGGTAGTGTGTACAGCAGTTTGTGTGTGGCTATGGTAGGGTATGTATTACCGCTTTTCTTCCTCTCAGCTGCTCCAGCGCCACAATTAGGCTGAGTATTGCTCAGCTGCAGCTGCTGGGTGATTATGAACCATCCAGCTCCTGTCTAAACTCAGAGGCAGATTTAGCAAAAGGAGCTATAGTAACAGCAGAGGGTGAAAAAGAAGAGCCGGTGCTGCTGCCAGTATCATTTTAACATGTCTCTTTGCCAAGGAATCGTTGGCTGCGGCAGCACTACTGTTGTCTTGGAACTAGCAGACTTGATGGCAACATATCCTGGTCTGGATTGAGTTCACCTGATGTTACTCTTTAAAATCTTGAAGCTCGCTCCAGGAAAGAGAGAATCCTGTAATTTCAAAGTACAGGATAATACTGATGGACTGAATTACAAGCCTTAGTGCCCAGGATAGCAGTGCTCCTCAGTTCCCCTTGTTTGAGTGCATATATGTGACTGCAGGTTCCCTGGAGTTTGTAACATATACTCCATGCTACTTTAAACCGTGTCAGTTAGAAGTGCTGCTGCTATTACTGTTTGGGTGTTGGCAGGAGAGTTTCTATGCACGTTCTTTGGACATCCTGCTTTCTCCCAGGAAGTGGAAGACCTTCAAGAAGGATTATTTCTACAACTAGTTGCACATGGTATATCCCCTGTGTCTGGCTGAATTTTGCAAGACCCTAGCTTCTTTATTCTGTTGTTCTTTCCTTATTCCTGGGGTATAAAAAGATGGACATCAACAAACGCAGATATGTTATCAGCTGTATATGGCAAGCCCCAGACTGGAAGATGCTATAGGCAAATTTTGCTGCTTCTGAAATGTTGCTCATTTTATAAACATGCTAAGCAGAGAGCAGCAGCATCTTGTCCTCTCTTTTACCATGACTGTCAGAAAAATTACAGAGACAATTTCTTTTGCTAATTCTAATTCTGGCTTTGGAACTTGGTGGTTGGGGGTTAGCTAATTTGGGATGGGTAATAGGGAGCATTGGGAGAATCAGCACTCAAAATTGTATCACCAGAAGGAAGGAAGAGTTAACCGAAGACTGTACTCTTGAAAGTGAACAAGTACACATTGTCGTTGTGGCATGTACTTAGCAAAGCACTAGTGTGTTGGCTCCTGTCTTTGTGCTCCCACAAAACTCCAATATGAAAGCACATTCTCCTTACATTATAATTACTTCTTTCCATGACTATGATATATTTGACCTCATGCTCACAATGGCAAGGAACTGGTTTATATGAATCTTTGAGAACAGTTTCTAGTAGGATAAATGCTTAATAAATTTTGAATTGTATGCAGAAATGTGGTTCTGTGTATATTTATGACTTTACACACATTTTTAAGATCTACCTCTACTAAAATTTTATAAAACTTAGTGTTTTTTCATATGCTAATATTAAAACAAATGCTTTACATTTTTTCACTCAAAGTTTTGTTTTAGAAAAGGATTTTATAACACAGTTTATAAATACTTTGAACGGTGAATTTAAAGGTCAATTTGATATTTCTGATAAACTGGAGACTCTCTGTAGTTGAAGTTAAGCGAGTCTTTAATATGGTTTATTTTAAAGAAATGTTTTTTACTGTATTAATGAGTATAGAAAGCCCAAGCTATCCACCAAAAAGAAAAGAAAAACCTAGATTTTTCTAAAATGCATTTGACGTCGTATCATGTTACTAGAGACAATATTATAATCATTTACGTACATATCTTCCAAGGACAAAAAGAAAAAATCTCCTGATTTTCTTGATGTAATGCATGTGAAAGAATGCAGTTTATAGGATTTGTCTGCTGCTATTGGGGGTGTGGGCGAAGACAGGAAGTACTGAGAGGAAAAGACTGACCACTAACACTTAAAGATTGTTGTGGTTTCAGTCTATGTTCCTACCAGTATTAAACTCTAGATTTTCTTTAATTATAGAGGCTAGTCACTTCTCTGATTTTTTAATATAGTTTACAGTTTCTTAGCATTAAGTAGGAATGGGAGTGGAGAAAGTTGGTGTCTTTTGCTACATAATTTAATACTTACAGTTGTCCTATGCCAAGTTTATTTATTTCTTACATTTGTTCTCAGGCAATTAGTATTTTACAGATAAGGGCATTTTAAAAATAAAAACTGTCACGGGGCTCCTGTGTGGTTCAGTTGGATAAGTGTCCAGCTCTTGATTTCGGCTCAGGCCATGATCTCACAGTTCGTGAGCTTGAGCCCCACATCGGGCCCTGTGCTGACCATGTATAGCCTGCTTGAGATTCTCTCTCCTTCTCTGCTTCTCCCCTGCTTGCGCATGCATGTTCTCTGTTTCTCTCAATAAATAAATAAATAAACATGAAAATAAATAATAACTGTCAGGTATATGAAAAGGAGCAAAGAAGGCAACATGGTGTAGTAAGGAAAGGACTAAAAGGTAGAAGGCCATTTGGATTTTCATGCCACTTTTGATAATAAAGAGCTATTTGACCTTGGTCAGTTCAGTAAATTCCTTGCACCTCAGTTTCACCATCTGAAATAAGAGACAGTGGCCAGATGGTTTCTAATATTCTTTCAGCCTTATATAAATGTGTGGCTCTGTTACAGTTGAAGTTTTCCTATTGATAACATTTTAAGGAAATGTTTCAGAATCTAGAATTTGAAATAAAATTAGATAGCAGGTAAATAAAGGTTATAGTAAAAAACTGACCCATAGACTTGGCACTGGACTTTTCTCTAGGAAATGTAGTATTGTCTCATCAAGTGGCCATT
This sequence comes from Felis catus, assembly GCF_018350175.1. Taxonomy (NCBI): domain Eukaryota; kingdom Metazoa; phylum Chordata; class Mammalia; order Carnivora; family Felidae; genus Felis; species Felis catus. The sequence continues at coordinate 43,159,272 of NC_058379.1, forward strand.
TATTAAACCTGTGGTACAACAAATACTGTGCTGGTTTTGGTGGTATAGAAATGATTGCAGTGTGACTACTGCCTTTTAGGAATTCACAGTTGGATGGGACTGGCTATGATTATGAGACTGTTGTAAATTTTGTAGATTGGTAGTTCTTTTTAATGTGATAATCCAGTTTAACACTTCTCTGGTTTTTGATAATATTAGTGTGTGATACATCTGAAACTTTAATGGATCCATATGCAATGGATACTTTTAGCTTCAAGTAAACTGATTTAATTCTCTAGGCCAGAAGACTTGATTTGATTTTGTAGACAGTTTATTACAGATATGTGTGACAGATGCAGGTTCCACAACATTTATATAGAAGTTTTACTGTAAGAAGTCAGGTTTGAAAATAAGTCCTTTAAGCAACACTTCCGACTTATTTTGCAGTAAAATTAGAAAGATAAGAACTTTTATTCATTGAAGCACATAGATGTGATGTCAGTTAACAGATAATCATGACTATGATCACTATGATCATGACCACTAACATTAAAACATTTATTTTTTTTAATTGACAAAAACATAGAGTAATTGTTCTGGATGTTTTCCTTTAACACGTTTAGTTACTAGTTAGAATAAAATAAGCATGCGTGTTAGGAAATGGTTAGCTTTTTAAGGTTTGCAACAAAGATCTTATAAAAAGGGGGACGGAAGCCACCAAAATTATAAGTAGATTGTTCCCAAAGTTTGTCAGTTAGGTCTTTGAAAATCAAAATCTTTTCTCAGGAAACATTCTTTCTTGGAAGGTTAGCCTTTTCGGTTAGATGTCTAGGCAGACCATTAAGAGTGTATAAACATTTAACAGATATAATAGTGTTTCATTGGTAAATGTATTCTGATTGATTTTCAGGTTTTGTTTGTTTTCTTAAATCTGAGCTCTTTGAACATATGAAATACTTGGCTTACTGAATGTATAATCAATACAGGGAATGAACTCATTGTCTTGTGAGTTACCCTCCCTCCACACCTTCCCAGCCCTTCACCATTTAAAAATCACTGTTACGAGTTTTGAATTGGGATGCCAAGACCCTTCCAGTGAAGCCTTGCTCTTAAGCTGAATTTGAGTACAGGAATGTCCGTACTTTCTCCCACCTGCTTGCTCTAGGCACTCTAAGCCTGCCTAGTCTATCCCTATAGGACAGTGTGAAGAATGGGAAGGTTTCAAAAGATTGGAAATGAGAAACAAAAATGTGGAAACTAGAAAAGGGCTTGGGGAAACGAGGAGTGGATGTAATGTGGAAGTTTATAATTTCCTCTTTTTTGCCCTTTTTTCTGTTTCCCGCCCATTTACTCCTCATAGGCAATGTGTAAGGAAGGAAGAAAGCCGGTATTATGGCAGATGCTATTCTACATATGTAGTTCATATTCATTGTCACAGTTAAATATTTGAAATGCCTTTTCAAAATACACAAACATTGTGGATTAGATAGGTATTTATTACATGTGAAGAAACTGAGGATCAGAAACTATATGTGATTGGCTGAGGTCACAGGACTAGTGGTGACTAGAACTGAATTTATCTGACAATAAGCCTGTTTCCTATAAGACAGCTTCCTTAGGTATAAAGAGCAATTATGGAAGAAAGGGGAATTTATCTTTTTCCTTCTCCCTTAAACTGTACGTTTGTATTGGGGCTGAGAATTTTCAGTCATGTATACTTTTCAATTGAAGTAGCTTTGTGGTACATATTTCATAATAGGAATCAAGGTCAGATATTATATGAGCTGGAAAAAAAGGGCTAATACACTAAACTATAGCAAGTGCTTTCCTTTTGTAGGTTTGGCTTTGTAATGGAAAACTGATACACTAATCCCAAAGCATTCTTTATCTTTTTATAACAAGATGTTCAACCCAGATTAACAAAGAGACAGTGTTTGGATGTTTTTCCAGTGAAGCTTCTTTTTTTTTTTTTTTAAATCTAAATTTAATTCATCAAAAGAACAAAGCCAGCAAAAGATGGGTATTACACTAAAGTGTAGCAAACGGCTTTCCTTTTGTAAGTTTGGGTTTATAAGGGGTATACGGAATATATGTGTATATAGTCAGTTTCTCTTTCCTTGTCTCTCCTCCTCCCCTAAGTTTATGCTCAAATATGAGTTCTGACTCAAAACTGGCTCAAACTTCTATTGTGTGACATTGCTTTTATTTCTACTAATTAAATCATTTATTCTTAGATGAGTTAGTAGAAATAGATGGAAGGTCTGCATTGTCTGAATGGTTCTCCATCACATTTCAGATATTCTGCAGAAAGAGAGTACACTTTCTAATTTTCCCTGTCAATAAGATGGCAGTTTTCTACACCTTGGTACAGACTCAACGACCATTCAAAGCTTCACTTCCTTCTGAAGGAAACAGTGGGATTCTTCCATGCTGGCTTGTTCCTAGAAATGTTATTGTTATATGAATTCTTTACCTCTGGATCAAAAGTCTCATCTAACACTCCAAATGGAAATTCTGTTTGCTACTCATTTACCACAGTGTCAGATTCTATTGACAGATTTCCTTAACCACCTTAGAAGCCTTTTTTCTTTGGCTTCCTTTTATTTCTTCAGTTGTATGTAAGAATGTACCCTTTGTCCTCTTTAATAAGCTCCAGCATTGTTTTCTAATAGGAATGCTGGCTTGATTTTGTAGCATTATTATCCCACATAGAATATCTACAGTACAACTCCTTCACACATCACTTCAACAGTTCTATCATTGCCCGTGTTTATTAAGTCTACATAAGTGTGTTGGCAGATAGGTTTTAAACTGTAGTGCCAAGACTAAGTGATGGGAGTGAGTGGCTGCCACTAGAATATAAGCTCCATGGAGGTAGGGAGGAATCTTTGTTTTGGTACAGAGGTTATCCCAAGCATCTGGAACCTTAGTAGGCACTTATTAAATGTTTTAAAATGTATGACAGTGTAACAGTCTGCCAACAGTGTTTGTTTACCATGGGCATGGGAAAAAGAAATGTCAACAAATAGCTTCTCACTGGAAACTCATACAGTAACCGCAGATGCTTCTTACTCCGGACTCCTTGGAGTGGCAGGCCTAAAGCTAGACTAGTGGCATCAGTGCTCTGGATGAATTCAGATAAACATTGTACTGGAGTCTGATGGAGAAGCAAGTATGATTTGGCAGTGAGTGGTAAATGTTAAAGACCAGTAAGAAAAATACATACAATAAAGGGATTCCTTTTTTAAATATCTTAAATCTCTAACAACCATTCTTCTTAAAAACTCTGCCACACATCAGTTCCTCCTACATTATGTTGATGTAAATGAGTCATATGCATGTATCTGGTTGTAAGTAGAGCTAAGAAAAATAGTCCTTGGCATGGCTACCTTCTATTGACAACCTTAGAAGGGGAAAAGGAATTTTTGGTGGAAGGTAGTTGTCTCTGCCACAGCAGGGGAGAGAAAGTAACCTATTAGTTAAAAAGATTACATATCTGTATGGAAATACACTATTTGGTTATAGAAACATGGTTAGAATATTTGAAAGGTGTGGACAAAGATGATCTTTTTTTTTTGTTTGTTTTTAAGTTAGCTCTATGACTAGCACCCTCATGAACCCAAGATCAACAGTTGCATGTCTACTGGCTGAGCCAGCCAGCTAGGTGCCCCAAGATGGTATCTTCTTAATTTAAGGCAACAATATTAGTACAGATACAAACTGGTTATGATGGAAAAAGTCAAATATCCCAGCACCTCTGGAAGCTTGTTTTTTATAAGCAGAGCATCTGGAAAAATGTAATTTCATGTTTTAGGTGGTAAAGGAAGATATAAAGATATTTGAACTTAATTAGGACCAATAGAAAAAAGTGATAGGCAAATTACAGAAAACATTTTTAGAGGTATAGGGACCATGTTGTCTTGGGTTTATATTAAAAGTAACAGGGAGGGGCACCTGGGTGGCTCAGTCGGTTAAGCGTCTGACTTCGCTCAGGTCACGATTTCGCGGTCCGTGAGTTCGAGCCCCGCGTCGGGCTCTGGGCTGATGGCTCAGAGCCTGGAGCCTGCTTCCGATTCTGTGTCTCCCTCTCTCTCTGCCCCTTCCCCATTCGTGCTCTGTCTCTCTCTGTCTCAAAAATAAATAAACATTAAAAAAAAATTAAAAAAAAAAAGTAACAGGGAAAGTAATTCTGGACTTTAAGATGTATGCCCTAGACTTTAGGAAACATATTTGACAACCAGTAAGAGTCTATGATTTCAGATTCTGATGGACAGTATACCACCTAAAGGAATGAAAAGTCTAAAAATGCCCTAAGCTTTTTATATGAAAAGCTTGGGAAGCACTCTGATTTGGGGTGTGGGTGGGGGTCACAGGAGAATTGTGGATTGTGTCTGCATTTATGGAGTCCTTTTAGTGATTGAGAAAAGATAGTAATTAGCCATATCAGAGAATTTGGTGGGGATAGTGGCAGGTGGGAATGATGATGGAGCTAAAGCCCTCCTCCCCCATCTCACCTTGTTACTCCCCATCACCAGAGCCACTCTCTACTGGGTCTTAATTGTTTGTTTGTTTGTTTTTAATGACTAGAACTTGAGCAACTGGGTGGCTCAGTCAGTTAACTATCCTACTTTGGCTCCGGTCATGAACTGAGTTTGAGCCCTGCATCAGGCTCCTCACTGGATCTACCTTGCGGAGCTTTCTTGAGACTCTTTCTCCCCCTCTCCGTGCCCCTCCCCCTCAGATCAGAAGGAGGAACTCATAATAGAACTCAAGTAGAAGAGGGGGTCAAGAACCTCTTAGGATATTGTTAGAGGATGAATAGGATTTTTAGAATGATTGATTCCTAGTAGAAAGAAAACTAATGACAACATAGATGATTCTTAGAAATAAATTCAAAGCTGGAAGTTAAAAGGGAAGCCACAGATCCAGGAAAGTTGAAATAATAGATAACAGGAAACATCTAGCATGTCTTCTTTTTATCTCCTGACTTCTGTAACAAGAAGATGCTCCTTAAGTTAGCAAAGCTAGAAAAGAGAGTAAGAAAGTAAGTAGATAATAGATGGTAAGAGGGCATCTAGCTTCAGTTGATTTCAAGTTTCTAGGTCCAGGAGAATTCTGTCTGAAGGTTCTGAAAGACATTTCTTATATTATCAGGGCCCCAGTTAATAGAGAAATCACAGAGACAGGGAGACATCTTGAAAAAGAAAAAAAAGAAAATTGACTAAATGATGCCTTAAATAAGGTGAATTTTCATAAATGCAGACACTGAAAGTTGCTTTTGATGCCTGTTTAAAATTCTGTAACAGTTTATTAACGTTACCATTTATAAGTAATTGTAAGCTTATAAAGAAGAAGTGCTTTATTGAATTATTGAACCATCTTTGAGTTTGGGTAAATAAATGTATCTAGGTCATCTGTTAGTGGTACTTTACTGTGGGTGAGTGGGTGGACCTGATAAGCTTACTTTCTAGCAGTAAAGGTCAGTGATTCCTTTTCGACTGCCTTTTTTTGGGTCTGTTTTATGTTCCCTTTTCTGTAATCAAGTCTCTTTTTCTTTTCTTTCTTTCTTTCTTTCTTCCTTCCTTCCTTCCTTCCTTTCTTTCTTTCTTTCTTTCTTTCTTTCTTTCTTTCTTTCTTTCTTTCTTTCTTTTTTGGTAATTAAGTCTTCTAATGGCATAATTGGCATTGCTGTTTATCTTTTTGATGATATTCAGAGCCAGGGATAGTAATGGGTTCAAAGCTCTTGTTATGTATTTCCAGATTTGTTGTTGCTGTTGTTAAGGTAGATTGAACTGGAATATATAAGTATGTTTGTTTATCTCACAGTATCTGCAAACCTTGTTTTATTTTTGTTAGTTATGTGTGTGAATGAAGATACCTTAAAATTATTGTAATTTGCTTTTTCAATTGAAAGTGACTGTGCATTTTTCCATGTGGTAAACTGCTTGTTTATAACCTTTGACAATTTTGCTATTGGGTTGTCTTTTTCTTATAGATTTTTAGGTATTTTTATATTGTATGGATATTCTTTGTATCTATGTTGCAAACACTTTCTCCATATCTTTGCTTGTCTTTTCATCTAATTTTTTTTCATTTTATCTTTAAAAAAGTATTAAAAATAACTTCCTTTTTATAACTTCTGGATTTTGTGTTTTAAGGATGCTTTCCACAGCTGATGATCATTTAAAAAATTCTTTATGTAGGTTTTTGTCTTGTCCTAGATTGCAAGTATTTTAACTCTTTACCCTGGAACTCTGCAATTTATATATGTTGTGAGATAAGAATCCAATTCTCTCCCTCTTTTTTTTTTTTTTTTCCTCAGGATGTAGCTCACCAGTGCTTTTTATTAAATCTATCCTTTTGCCATGGATTCAGAATGCTACCTTTAGAGCATTCACAAATTCATTTATTCAAAGGCCTGTTTCTGAGCTTTCCTTCTTTTCCAGATATTTGCTTGTTTATTCCTATGCTAGTAACACATAGCTTGATGATGAGGACCATGATAACAACAGCAAGAACAGCAGCTAGTTCAGTATTCGTTCAGTTGAGTATTGCCTGTGTTCCAGTCAAAATGATAAATATTTTATCATATTTTAACTAATTCATTTCTCACAAAACTCTATTTTTCTTTTGAAAATCTGGCTTAAATATTCTGACATGTAGCCATTTTATTTAATGAAATAATTTTCTTTCTTTTTGTTAAATATGGAATACTTCACAAATTTGTATTTCATCCTTATCTGGGGGCTTTGCTAATCTTTGTATCTTTCCAATTTTAGTGTATGTGCTGCCAAAGTGAACACTGAGTATTCTTAATATCTGTATTTTTACTGATGAAGATGTAGGCTGTGAGAAATTACATTTATTCACATACAAGCTAGGACTGTAATCAGCTTTCTAACTCCATAGCCTGTGCTGTTAACCATGAGGTTGGAATTTACTAGTAATTCCAAAAGTTTCTCAGCTAGTTTTATGCATATACTTGTCCTTATGAGCTTCACTGTGATTTTGATTTAGATAATGTTAATGATTTAGGTTTATTTAGGAAGAATGGACATCCCTTAATAATGAATCTTACCCATCTAAAAAGTTATATGATTCTGGGGTGTCTGGGTGGCTTAAGTGTCTCACTCTTGATTTCATCTTAGGTCTTAATCTCAGGGTGGTGGATTCAAGCCCTGTATTGAGCTCCATATTGGGCTCCATGCTGGGCATGGAGCCTACTTAAAAAAAAAAAAAAAAAAAAAAAAGGTTAGGTTTCCACTTAATGAGGTTCTTTATAGTCCAGGAGTTTTATTTTTGTAATATAGACTCAAAATGCTTTTCGATAAACTTACTTGTAGATGTTATTTTGTGTGTGGTTTGAAAAAAAACCTTGTTGGGGCATCTGGGTGGCTCAGTTGGTTCAGCATCTGACTTCGTCTCAGGTCATGATCTCCCAGTCCATGAGTTCGAGCCCTGCATCAGCCTCTGTGCTGACAGCTCAGAGCCTGGAGCCTGCTTCAGATTGTTTCCCTCTCTCTCAGCCCCTCCCCTGCTCATGCTCTGTCTCTCTCTCAAAAATAAATAAACATTAAAAAACCCAAAACACCTTGTTATTGGGAAATAATTTCAAAGTTACAGAAAAGTTGCTAGAACAGTACAAAGAACATCTAGGTCTCCCTCACCCAGATTTACCAATTGTTAACCTTTTGTTATGTTTGATTTTATTATTCCCACTCTGTGTATATGCCTGTGGGTATTCCCACTCTCCCTACTCCCCTATTTGAAAGTTAGTTGGAAAGATCATGTCTTATTTACCCTTAAGTACTTCAGTGTGTATTTTCTAAAAACAGGGACATTTTCTTATATAACCACAGTACAATTATTAAATTCAGAAACTTTAACATCACTATTAAACAGTTATCTAACACACAGTTGTAGGTTGAGTTGTGTTCTCCCAAAAGATAGTTTTAAGTCCTAACCCCCAGTACCTGTGAATGTGACCTTATTTGGAAATAGGGTAGTTGTAGATATAATCAAGTTAAAATGAATTCATACCAAATTAGGATGGGCCCTAATCCAATATGACCAGTGTCCTTATAAGAAGAGGAAAATGCTATGTGACAACAGAAGCAGAGGTTGGAATGGTCCAGCCACAAGTCAAGGAACCTCAAGAATTGCCAGCAATAATCAGAAGCTAGGAGGAGGCAAGAAAAGATTCTGTCCAGAGTTTCAAAGGGAACATGGCCCTGCTAGTCCCTTGATGTATAGATATAGATATAGACATAGACATAGACATAGACATAGACATAGATATAGATATAGATATAGACATAGATATAGACATAGATATTTTTTTTACAGCAGCCCTAAGAAACTAAACACAGTAGTCCATAATGGATAGTTTCCTAGTTGTCCTCGTAATTTCCTTATAACAAAAATCCAGAATCTAATCCCCAGCATTTAGTTGTCCTATCTTTTAGTCTTCTTTGATTTGCATGGTTCTTCAGCCTTGTCTTTCAGATGTTTGTATTTTTGAAAAGTCAGGCTACATGTTTTGTACAGTGTACCTTAGGATTTGTCAGATGTTTCTCATGATTAGATTCAGATTATGAATTTAGGGCAGGAATGCTATATAAAAGGGATTGTGGCCTTCCTAGTATAGCCCATCAAGAAGCACTCTATGTTAGTCTGCCCCAGTATTGGCAGTATTAACCACTCAGGTAGGTGATATCTGTCAGGCTTCTTCACCATGAAGTTAGCATTTTTCTCTTTTAAATTAATAAGTAATGGGGGCGCCTGGGTGGCTCAGTCAGTTGAGCATCCGACTTCGGCTCAGGTCATGATCTCACAGATTGTGAGTTCAAGCCCTGTGTCGGGCTCTATGCTGACAGCTCAGAGCCTGGAGCCTGCTTCAAATTCTGTGTCTCCCTCTCTCTGCCTCTTCCCTGCTCATGCTGTCTCTGTCTCTCAAAAATGAATAAACATTAAAAAAAAAATTAAAAAAAGAATTCCCAAGCTCAAATAAAGTACAACAGTACTGTACACATTAAAAAAATGTTTAAAAAATTAATAAATAATATGTGGGGAAATAGTTTTAGCTCAATCATCAGTGAGTTTTGCCTGAATTGATTACTGCAGCGTTGGTTGCAAAATAACTTTCCTAATTCTATAATTCCTTCTACATGTGTTAGTTGAGATTCTGAAAGAGAAAACCTTTCCTTCCTCATTTCTTTATTATTAGAATGATTTATATATTTTTTTAGTCAAAAGGTTATTAGTATCCTTATTTATTTTGTTCAAATTTATTCTATTTTTGGCCAGCAAGATCTTCAAGATGGCTCCTATGTACTTTTTATATATTCCCATGATTTTTTGAGTACTACTTTATTTTTTTAGTGTGAGATGTCCTAGGTTCATCTTGTACTTACCTTGCTGTAGCCAGTTATCCAAGGAGCATCGACTCCTTTTTTTTTTTAATTTTTTAAATGTTTTATTTTTTATATTTGAGAGAGAGAGAGACAGAGCGCGAGCAGGGGAGGGGCAGAGAGAGATGGAGACAGAATCTGAAGCAGGCTCCAGGCTCCGAGCTGTCAGCACAGAGCCTGACATGGGGCTCGAACTCACAGACTGTGAGATCATGACCTGAGCTGAAGCCACCCAGGCGCGCCGACTGAGCCACCCAGGCGCGCCTCTTCACATTTTTTTTTTTAATAATTTTTTTTAACGTTTTATTTATTTTTGAGACAGAGAGAGAGAGAGCATGAACAGGGGAGGGTCAGAGAAAGAGGGAGACACAGAATCTGAAACAGGCTCCAGGCTCTGAGCTGTCAGCACAGAGCCCGACGCGGGGCTTGAACCCACAGGCCGCGAGATCATGACCTGAGCTGAAGTCAGACGCTTAACCAACTGAGCCACCCAGGCGCCCCACACATTTTTTAATACAATTAATTAATGGTATGAATAGACATGCTAGTAAAAAACTATTCTTACATTCTGAGAATAAACTGCATCTTTTTTTTTTAGTAGAGAAGCATAAACAGTGGTTATGAGTACTATCCAGTGTAGTAATGAAAAGAAAAAGAAAAAAAAAAGCGCTAAAGGAAAACTCTGTTTCCTCTGTACAGTACCCTGAGAATACTCTGGTCAACAGATGTGTGGGGATTTTCCCACACTAGTTAAGTTTTCAACACCAGCTGGGCGTTCTTCAGTTCAATTCTCACACTGTTTACCTGGAGTTAGCTTTAGGTCCTAAAGATTAAGGGCTAAGTTTTTTAAGACTGTTCTTCCAGTCTTAACCTCAGGTGCCAGTTGCAAATAGTAGACCCTCACGTTACCCACAGTTTCTGTCCAACTGGGACAGTTTTGGAAGTTCTGGTAACTTCCCCCTCAGTTTGATAATTTGCTAGAATGGCTAATAAAATTTAGGAAAATAGTTCACTTGCTAGATTAATGGTTTATTATAAAAGAGTACAACTCAGGGATCCGCCAGGTGGAAGAGGTACATAAGGCAAAGTATGTGGAAAAGGGCATGGACTTCCAGGTAAGCCACCCTCCTGGCACCTCTACCCATGTTCACCAACCTGGAAGGTCTCTGAAGCTTTCTTTCTTTTTTTTTTTTTTTTTTTTTTAACTGTTTATTTTTTGAGAGACAGACAAAGTGCAAGCGGGGGAGGGGCAGAGAGAGAGGGAGACACAGCATCTAAAGCAGGCTCCAGGCTCTGAGTTGTCAGCACAGGATCTGACACAGGGCTTGAACTCATGAACCACGAGTTCATGACCTGAGCTGAAGTCAGACTTAACCAACTGAGCCACCCAGGCGCCCCTAAACCCTTTCAGTTAGGATTTTTATGGAGCCTTATTTGCATAGGCATAAATGGTTAAATCACTGACCTTTGGTTATTAGCTCAACGTCCAGCTTCTTTTCCCTTCCCTTAGGTGGGAGTGTGTGGTTGGCCCCTCTACCCTCAGGGGCTTTCCAAAAATCACTACATTACTGTAAACTCAGGTGTGGTTGAAAGGGGCCTCTAATGAATAACAAAAGGTGTTCCTTTCTCCTTTATTGCTCTTACCAGTTAGGCAATTCTGAGGGTCTTCAGGAGTTCTGTGCTAGAGCTCCTTGGCCCTAGCATTCTTCTGGCACCTATTACTCTGTTAGGAGTGGTTGGGAAGGAGGTATTTTGATAACTCAGAATGTCTGTTGAAACAATACTAAAACCAAGAAAATTGAAATGTCTAAGAGACAAATGGCCAGAACTTCTCTCTTTGATGAATCTTTATATCAAAAGTTAGAAAAACTGAAAGACAAATTAGATATATTTTAAGATTAGAAAGTAGAAAAATATACATTATTATTTGCACTGCATTTTTGGAGTTGTCCTACACTCTAAATTTGAAAAACAAGAACAAAACTATACTTGGTGATCAAATATAGTGGGAGAGGAGAGGACACTGCTGCTGGTCCTTGGTGGTTATAGAATACTAGGGATTTTCAGTGCAGTAACTTCCCCAGAAAAACTAATTAGCTGGTGACTAAGTAATGCCAGTATTTGCTAGCAGTTCAAAAGAGGATTCTTGGGGGGGGGCGGGGAGAGATTTACCTGACTCAGAACCTCTTCACTAGATCTTGTCCTTGTTCCCCCAACTTTTTGGCTCCGTAGAGACACCGGATCAACTCTGTCAGCTTTGGGCTATCAGCAAAAAATAAGCAGGAAGCTTTTTCCTGAATGCTTTTGAAGAGATTAAAGAGCATAGGACTAATTTATTCATGTAAGGGTCAGAAAATTTAAATACATGCTTTTGTAATTGATTTTTGGAAAAGGTTTTAAGTATTTTCATGCTTATTGATTTGTTTAGGTCTCCTATCTTTTTAAATTAAAAAAAAATTAATGTTTATTTTTCGAGAGAGAGATGGAGACAGAGAGACAGAGACTGAGCAGGGAAGGGGCAGAGAGAGAGGGAAACACAGAATCAGAAGCAGGCTCCAGGCTCTGAGCTGTCAGCACAGAGGGCGATGTGGGGCTCAAACCCTCAAACTGTGAGATTATGACCTGAGCCGAAGTCTGACGCCTGACCGACTAAGCCATCCAGGTGCCCCTAGGTCTCATGTTTTAACTGAGCTAATTTTATCAATTTCTATTTGCCTAGATAGTCATCGTTTTCATCAGTTAAAACTTTATTAGGTGGGAATTATACAAAGTACCCTTTAGTCTTTTCAGATCCTTGATGGCTCTAGCACTCTCCTTGAACCTAATGCTATGTTTTTGCTTGATTGAAGCTGATGATTTATGGGGCTCCTGAGTGGCTCAGTTGGTTTAAGCGTTCAACTTGGCTCTGGTCAAGATCTCATGGTTTGTGGGTTTGAGCCCTGTATTGGGCTCTGCACTGACAGTGTGGACCCTGCTTGAGATTGTCTGTCTCTCTATCTCTCTCTGCCCACCCACCCCCCCCCCCCCGCCTCCACTTGTGTACATGCTCTCTCTCTTTCAAAAGTAAGTAAATAAAAGTTTAAAAAATCTAGTGATTTATTTTGCTGATTTTTACTTGTAAACGATATTGGAATTTTTTTATTATAGTGAAATAATAGAAAACAAAAGAAAAGGTAATGAATTAGAAACAGCAAGAAAAAAAGATTTCCATATATGATCGTATGATTTACAAATAAAAATCCTCTTTTGGGTATTTTTGGTTTTTGTTTTTTCCTTTTTTATTTCCTGTTCTGTAATAGGTGTGTAAATCTATGAATTTTGCTCTGAATACAGCCTTTGCTGCAGCTCACTGATGTGGTAGAAAGCTGTTATTCTTTTTATTTTATAACTTAGTTTACTCTTTGACACAAGAGTATTGGATCATGAAAAACTTTATGTATTTATCTTATTTAGGAAAACTTGAGAGGGAACCTATGACCAGGGTAGGGGCAGAGGGAGAGAGAATCTTAAGCAGGCTGCATGCCCAGTGGAGAGAGCCTGACCTCAGAGCTTGATGAGGGGCTAGATCCTATGACTGTGAGATCATGACCTGAGCCGAAATCAAGAGTTGGATGCTTAACCAACTGAGCCACCGAGGCGCCCTTCTTTCTATTTAAGTCAACTACACTCAACATGGGGCTGGAACTCAGGATCCTGGGAACAAGAGTCGCATGCTCTACTGACTGAACCAGCCAGGTGCCCCAAACAAAACATTCTTGTGTTACCATTTCTGCAGGTTTTATAGCATATATTCTGTTGTCAATACTCAATAAAATGATAAAAACATCAGAAAATTGTTTCCAGTCAGAACTAATGTATTCATGTGTATGGAATTTTAAATATCTATTCCCCAAACTAGAAATACTATAAAATTTGGGCTAAATAATACGACAAATGTTGATGTAATTCAATTCAGTTCAGCAAACTTTTGTACATACTTGCTCTGAGCAAAGAAATGCTGCTAATACTGCTGTTAAGATTCTGATAAGAGCACAAAATAGTATCAGGAGTAAGTAGAATTCTTGTTGAATTCGAATACAATTTTCCATAGAATATTTGTTGCTCTAGTTGGAAACTTCCACTCCTCTATGTAATAAACCTTAAGCATCAAATGTGTTCCTGTGGTTTTTTAATAAGACTTTTAAAAAAATGTTTATATATACACATAATTATCATATACATGTTTTTTAAAAAGTGATATCAGGATTGAATTATTAGAGCACAGAAGTAAGGAATGGTGCAGGAATACTGTACCAAGGTTTTGGCTCTAATCCTTAAGTCATAGTAAGGAACTCAAGACTAAGAATAAGTGATCATTCCCAGGGTAAAAAGCTTATATTATACGGTATGAAGGTAGAAAGAATGAAAACATCCAATTTCTTCGATTAAAAACTTTGTCTCTTTTTTTTTAATGTTTTTATTTATTTTCGAAAGAGAGAGACAGAGCATGAGTGGGAAAGGACACAGAATCTGAAGCAGGCTCCAGGCTCTGAGTTGTTAGCACAGAGCCCATCAAGGGGCTCAAATTTGCAAACTACAAGATCATGACCTGAGCCAAAGTCCAACCCTCAACTGACTGAGCCACGAAGCACCCTGATCTTTGTCTCCTTTTAATGCAACAGCTTCATCAGATTCACAGTGTTTGCACATTAATTTTTTTGCTTAAAAAAGTAAAAGCAGGCAAATTCATATTTTTTGGAGATTAAATTGTAGATGGAATGAAGTTTTTCAGAACACATGTCATGCAGATAGATATGATTTTATGATATAGATATGGTCCATGGAGCTCAACTATATAAAAACTTGATATGTATCAAATACTTTCTTCCTTTAAATTTAATGTATTCAAATATCTGTAGTATTTCTTCATGGAAGTAATGGCTATTGCTAAATGTTAAGTGATGCAGAAAACTAATACTGTCAATTGCTGTTGCCACCCTGAACTGATATGATGATGTCAGAAGTGTCTGGAAATGGTCACCATGCATTTTGCCTTTCTCATATAGCTGCTTATTTTCTTGTCACCCACTTTATACTGACATTGTGAGGCTAGAGCAGTTTTTGAAGTCATAAGCATAATCAACTCTTTAGAGCTTAAAGGAGATGTAGGTAACTAGTAAATTAGCCTGATACATGTTAAGTTACTATGGGTTAGATTTATTTTTATTCATTTTATATACAGTCTTTTTATCTACACTCCCTTCTGTTTAAGAAGTCAGATTTAAACATTACTTTGGTGACTAGTATTTATCTTTTGGGTCAAGTCCCAAGCTTTGATTGGGAAAGGATCTATAATTCAGTTCAACAAACTTTAAAAGAAAAAATTATGTCTACTCCAAGCAAGGCACCATGTTAATTAATTAAGCTTTTTAGGAGATAAAAAGGAAACTGCTCTCTCCTGTTTATCAATTAAATGTGCTACTACTATAGACCTGAGAGAAATTTTGTATTGGAGGTTTAAAGTTCAATGGCAGATCAAGAGGAGAGAAACACACATTCAGTGAAGGCTTGGTGGAGGTGGGATTTAAGTATGTTTTGAAGAATAAATAAAACAGACATTCCAGAGGGAGCTGATAATATGAACAGAGACACAGAGGAGATGGAGAAGGCACAATATTTCCTGGTTATAGTGTGCTTCTAGCATAGGAATAAGGGGTCAGTAGTATATTTAAAAGTGGTGACTCTCAAATGTCACTGTTGCTGCTCATCACCTGGGATGTCTTGTTGAAATGTAGACTCCTAAATTCTACCTCTAGAAATTCTAATTCACTAAACCTGGACTGAGATCATGAATCTTCCATTTTTAATAAATACCTGAGGCTACTATAGAGACATGTTTGTACAGCTTGAGGCTTTTAAATATGTTCAGTTTGACACTGGTAAGCCACTGGAGCTCTGGAATTTTACTCCCTCACTTGCTGTATGACCTTGGTTGGGTTCTACATCTATCAGTAAGGAAAATAACTGCAGTTGTTTTTCAGGGTATTTTGAGACTTAAATGAGATAAGCCATTTTAAATATTAAGCACAGTGGCTATAATGTAGTAACTGTTCAATAAGTGTCATCTGTTGTTTTTGTGCCTGTCATTATCATCTAAGAGAAATGCATTATTTTTTACTAGATTGTAATTCAGTTCATAAGTTGTTTTATTACTGTACATGCTTAATCAGACTACTTCTTGGTGTGTTGTGTTTAGTTTTTCCTTTATTCACTTATTTATCAAAACCTTTTGAAATATAGTGAATGTGCACATTATTAAATATGTATTTAATATATTCATATGTTCATATAACATGAATGTCATAACCACTTGTTCTCAATTTGCTCACATTGGTTTTTGTTTTAAATTGATAACTAGATACATGGTTAGTAAATTCAATACTTTAACTGTTGGGGCAAAACAATAAAATGTAACAATTGAAGAATTTTAATTCACTTAAAACTGCAAAAGTGGTTTGGGTATTCTTGGGAGCTTAAATTTATTTAAAGACATAATTTAAAAATAGAACAAACAAGCTATACTTTTAAAAGTAGCATTTTAGATTTTTCTTTTAAAAATTTATTATTAGAGGGAAATTTGACAGTATGTATTACAACTTTGAAAAAGTGTAATTTTTGGCTCCTAGAAATCTTTTCTGTTGAAGTATTCATATATAGTCAGTTGTCATTTGCAGTAGTTATGTTTAGAAGTCACTTGAATACTGGATTAGTGAGTACTGATCATTGTTCCTAGAGGAAATACAAGGTTAGGTTCCTGTGGGCCTCTGGTTACAACATTTTTGTCAACCGATCAATTCATAATCTTGTTTCATGTGTACTTCTGTTCCATGTGTGACATCTTTAATGTATTCTGTTGACTCATTAACATTGAATTCACAAATAGCACTGTAACTGATGCCCAAATAGGCACACCACAGCCTTCTTGGTTTAGGAACCCTAGATGGCACTTTAGCACTAACACCTGCAGGCCAATTGAAACTGTGACATCACCAACAAAACACACATACAAAAAGTGACACTAGATAGACTGCAGAAAGGACAGTCATTTACAGTATAAGAGCCTTGTTTGACCTGAGCTTGGGACATGTGGATCTGGCAAATTAAATTTTTCACAGCCCTGCACGTGTCTGCAAATAACCACAAAAGTGCCATGAGCATTGATTTGGGGGTTTACAGATAAATCCTATTAGAGTAAGCTAATTCACAAATAATTCACCCAAATTAAGTACTTGTATCAAGTACCCTTCTCTCTTCTGGGGAGGGGGGGGAGGAAAATGCCTCCCTGTTTTGGTGTTGTAACAAAGGAAGTCACCCATCTTTAAATTCCTGATAATCTTGGTAATTGCTCTGCTGAGACCAGCTTCCTGTCGAATTCTCATTAGGGGGCCTTGAAGAACAGTTGGATTCAATGTCATCTGAACAGGCTTATGGTAATGCCAGTCACAGCCCTGTTCCCAGGATTCAGGCCTTTTACAATACTTCTGTCTCCTTCCAGGCACTTAGAACAAGGCCAGTTTTACTTGTTCCTTTTTCTCCCCCACCAGGGCTAGTACTTCAGAGGTTTGATAAGGGAAGAGGAAGATAGTATCTCTTAATTGGCTTATTTCCCTCTAAGACCCACTTGTATGAGGGAGTTAACTAGATGGACTCAACCACTTTGTTTTGCTTTGAAGTGCTAAGTAAATTAAACTGGTCTCCTAATTTAGAAAAGTTATGTTCCTTAGTACATAATTAACTAACACATGATACATCTCGAGCCAAAACATGTTCACCATCTAAACCCTAATAGGTCAATATAATTTTGGCAACGTATTGATTACAGATATAGGCACTGTGGCAAGCAGAATTATGGCTTCCCCTAAAAATCCACATCCTAATTCCTAGGACCTGAAAATGTGTTAGGTTACATAGCTAAGGGGAATTTTTCTTTTCTTTGTAACTGCAAATTTCCTCCATGTTCACATATTAAAATTTAAATAGCAGATGTATATAAAGTAAAAAGGTGTTGGATGCACTAACTTATTTAGTCCAGACAGTAACCATTGAAGATATGAGCCATTATTAACAAGAAAAGTTTTGGGCACATACGTGACAAAATATGTATATCTCAAAATGGGCATTTTTTGCCAATAAGAAATTTGGGAAGACTCAGTAATTTTACCATTCTTGTTTCCTTTAAATAGCATCTGTGTTTTGTTTATTATTAAACAGCTAAAAAAACTTCATTAGTTGTATATTACAAATATTAGTATCAGGTAAAAAATTAACCAGTAAATGATATGTATAGAAGGTTAGAAAAATCTATGTACAGGTAGGGAAGTAGATATATTAACTCCCTCCTTAATGTTTTATGCTGATTTTTCCAATTCAACTAAGTTGAGCTCTCAGATTTAGTTTCGTTATAACATTGGATCTATACTTACTGCTAGGGAGATATAAAAGGTTATGTGATGATTTTTCCCAAACGTTTATCCCACTTTATATAAGGTTTTCTTTTCTGTTCAGTTTGGAACAAGATACGTGCTAATTCAAAATTTAAAAAATGTTTTTGAGATCTTTTCCCAGCTCTGTTTGGGTCTCTAGCTAAAAGTGTGCTGTACAATTTGAAACTTTCTTAGAATATCTTTAAATCCTTTTCTTTTATATTAAAAAATAAGTATATTTGTAGTCTGTTTTGCACCATTAACTGTTCAGATCAGAAGTTCAGAAAGTTAAAAATAAAGAGGATAATCCTTTTTACATGTTTCATGTTGATACCACATTTTCCATTCATTAAAATCTTTAATGACACTTCTTTAAGTGTCACTTAAAACTTGACTAATTACTGGGGCACCTGGGTGGCTCAGTCGGTTGAGCGTCCGACTTCAGCCAGGTCACAATCTCACGGTCCGTGAGTTCGAGCCCCACGTCAGGCTCTGGGCTGATGGCTCAGAGCCTGGAGCCTGTTTCCGATTCTGTGTCTCCCTCTCTCTCTGCCCCTCCCCCGTTCATGCTCTGTCTCTCTCTGTCCCCCCAAAAATAAATAAACGTTGAAAAAAAAATAAAAAAAAAAAAACAAAAAACTTGACTAATTACTAATATATTCTTATTGGAGCTTGGAGCTAATTCACTTAAATAATTCTTGTGAAGCATTAATAGTGTTTACTTGATGGAGTAATAAGCCCCGAGTGTTTTGATTGCTTTAACTCCCTCATTTTCTGAGACCTTCCCCATCTGTCATGTTTCAGTGGTGATCCTACCTCCTAGCTGGAGGGGATTGAGCCACATGCAGACAGCTGACCCAGGGTGGGCTAGAGTTCTTTAGGAATTTGAAGTTGATACTTAAAATCCCTCTGTGTAGGTCTAAAATGAAGATCCATAACTCTGGTACTATTGGCAGCCATCTTCTACCCTGTAAAGAATCAAAAAAGTCATTCTGCCACAGGAGACAAGAATGAAGTAGATGAACAGGGTAGCAGAGGTGAAGGATGGGCAGAGACTGAGACAAACACACAAGGGGGAAGGAGGAAAGAGATGCATAAATAGGGAGGGGAGGAAAAGATGGAGAGGAAAGGGTTGGAAATGGGGCAGACAGAAGGACCAGGAAAAGGAAAGCAAATAAATTTACATTTTATTACTTAAGTTCCTGGTTCTAGTTTTTCTTTATGACTTTGAATTGCATGTGAAACTCCTGTAGGCTTTATAAAAATACTCTGCTTTGTTTAAGCTACCTCTAGTCAGATCCTGTCCTTATAGCCGGAAGAGTCTTAACCAAAGCAAACACTTGCCGTTTGTTCAGGTATATGTTAGCTGCTCTCTATATAATGTCAGTTACTTGTCACAACCTTGCAAGATAGGTATTATTAATCCTCTCAAAAAGAGGAAACTTGGGTTTAGGAGCAATTTAAGTAATTTGATAAAGGATCACAGTAGCTAATAAGTGACAGAAGCAGGATTGAAATGTAGGTCTAACTCCAAAGTTAGTGCTTACTCATTCACTCTAAAAATACTGGATATCAGCTGTGGGGTAGATGGTAGGCCAAGCTACAATAGAAACAAAAAAATTGCTGTCCCAGAATTTACAGTTCAGAGGAGGATAGAGACAAATAGGCAGTGACAGTTCAGCATAGTAAATGGTGGTGGGAGGGAATAAAATGTGATGTAAGACCACTTGAGAGGTCAGAGAAGATTCCTGGAATGTTTAAGTTAAAGCCTGAAGGTTAGGTAGTTATAAATCAAGCATAAGGAAAGGTAGATTGTGCCTAGCACTTATGAAGAGAACATAGTGCATTTGAAGATCTAAAAGAAATTGAGTATGTAGAGAGCATAGAATGTAGGGGATTAATGTAAAGAGATGAGCCAGGAGAGGTAAATAAAACAAACCCTGCGGGGCCTTCTGGTTCATATTAAGGGGTTTGGACTTTATTTTTGGGAGCAGGAGGGGGTTGGGGTCATTGAGGGCTCCTGTTAACCTTTAAAACTGTCAGTTATTTTGTCCAGGAAAATGGGTTTATCTGGAAATAGCATAGCATTGCAATTTGGGGCAAGTTGAGATCAAAGAAGAACTTTACTTTCTAGAGAAAAGGAGGAAGTTGGAAGTTGAACAAAAGTCCTTTGGAGGAAGTGAGAGTTCAGATATGGTGATGGTTTCTCATTGACTGAGTTGTGGTATTTTTCTGTTGGTTGAGCTTGTTACTGGTCAAGGAGAAATGCTCTCCTCTTGGAGAAGTAAAGTGGGCTTCTTCTTGTTGGGAATGCAATGTATGTTTCTTCCTGTTGGGGCCTGTGGTTGAGGACAAGTGGTGGGGCTGGAAGGCTCCTCTTCTGGCCTCCTGACTCAATTTTAAATGAGGTTTCCTTTATTTAGTTTCACACTCTTAATCAGATTTTCTTTGTAGAAAACACATCTTCACACTATAGCCAGAAAAGACTGGAGAAATAGTGACACTAGAGGTACAGAGATAGTAAAGGAAGCTTTTGCAATAATACAGACAGTGATTAGTACCCAAGGGAAGTAGTAACTAGTTGAAGGAGAAGTAGAAGAATTTTGGAGATTTCAGTGTAGTATGAGCAGCTCCTGGTGACTGATTGGATATATGGAGTATGAGTTAAGAATGACTGTCAGGTGTCTAAGGCAGTGTATACTTACATTCGTTGAAACATGGGTGACAGAGAAGGAAGAGTAGATTTTGATGGGAAGGATGACAGGTCCCATTTTGAAGATGGTAAATTTGAGATTTCTGGAAGGTGTTCCAGGTGCTGCCCAGTTAAAGGAGCCTCCTATAGTGAATATTTTGACAAAACTAGATTTAATCTTTCATCTTTACCCTTTATGTTTCTGGAAGAGAGTGCCTACAGGTATGCATGTAATAAGTTTTGATATTTTAGATCTGAGAGACTTTTTCTATTAATTTAAAAAGTAAAATCATGTTCTAGCAAATCTCTTCCAGCAAATTGCTAGAAAGTCATTGCTTGTCTTTGACATTCTACTGTAAAATTACCATTATTCTGTGGACTTTAGAAGTAAAAAATGGCCTATTCAAAGGCAAAATTGGTATTTAACACCTGTTTACCAAGTAAATATCCAGAGAACTATATTGGCATTAATTTTTGAATGAAACAAACTAAAAAAATGGAGCAATAAGCATTTAAGTACCTAGTGTATACCTAAATTATACTTTTTTTATTTATTGATGACAGAATAGAATTTGCTTAATGAAAGTTAAAAATTAAAATAAAAAATCTTTTAACATTTGGCAATTAAAATTTTGAAGCAGACATTTAATTTGTATCAGGCTCTAACAATTAAACTACCTGTTGGGACACCTGTATGGCTCAGTTGTTTAAGTGTCTGACTTCGGCTCAGGTCACGATCTCGTGGTTCACAGGTTCGAGCCCCACATGGGGCTCTGTGCTCACAGCTCAGAGCCTGGAACCTGCTTCAGATTCTGTGTCTCCGTCTCTCTTTCTGCCCTCCTCCACTGACACACACTCACATACTCTCTCTCTCAAAAATAAACATTTAAAAATATTTAAATAAACTACATGTAGTAACACATCATCTTGCTTGAGAAAGGATATTAGGTAGGAGAATAAGCTAAAAAGGAGGACAGTATTTTAAAAGAATGTGTTTATTGTGCTAGCTTGGGCAGCACATATAATAAAAAAATGTATTTATAACTTCTGTACATCTAAAATTTGAAAACAGTTTTTTATAACTGGAAAAAGTGGTTTTAAACATACATAATATGCACAAATTACAATTAAATTCTTGGATAGCAATGAAAACTTATTTTTAAAAAGCTTTCTTACTCCTATTACTTAGAAATATTAGCTTGGATGGCCTGGGTTGGTTGAGCATCCGACTTCAGCTCAGGTCATGATCTTGCTGTTCATGAGTTCAAGCCCCTCATCGGGCTCTGTGCTGACAGCTCGGAGCCTGGAGCCTGCTTCAGATTCTGTGTCTCCCTCTCTCTCTGCTCTTCCCTTGCTCACATGCTGTCTCTCTCTCAAAAATAAATATTTTTTTTAATTAAAAAAAAAAAGAAATATTACCTTGAGTATGAGAGGCAGATATACAACTTCTGCTAATTCCTGAGAAAAAGCTAGTGGTTGAATAGAATACAAGACCTGCACCAAAAGGTATCAAAGATCAGAAAGGTTTCTAGTTTTTGAGATTTGTAACAGATTAAACTGATTCCTTCTTGCCTTGCTTCGGTAAACTCATCTCCAGCCAAGCTCGCCCTCATGTGACTTATTTTGGTTTTTGAAGCACACCTGACTGTTCCTTGTTGGTTGCTTATGTTGCTGAAAGCTTCCTCTCCCCAATCTTCTGTATTAATTTCATGTTTACAGTTATGTATTCAATTTATATACCAATTAAACTTACAAATTTTAGATCTGTGGCTAAAACGTACATTGAAACTCAAGGTGTTGTCAGGAAAAGCATGGTGGGAATAAATTAAACATCATGGGAATTTGGGCAAAATTAAAGACTTTCAGGTCAGTTTTATAAATTTTCTAAAAATGTGTGTATCTAATTTCTCCTTCTTTTTAGTCTTAGATAAAAACCAGAAGGGATATATACATTATTCTAGAAAAAATTGCATTGTATGCTTTTAAGTTTTGAAACTCTAAAGAAGAATCCAAACAGTGCCTAAGGAGCATTTAATTGATTTAAGGACTTGAAAGTAATATCTAATTATTTACTGTAATTTGCAAGTATAAAATCTCGATAAAGGACACTAGTAAGGTAAGATGTAAAAATCTGAGAGGATAAAAATTCTTAAGATAGGCATAAAATCAGCTTTTCTTTTTTCAGGAGTTGACTGAATTTATAAAGGGAATGATGCCTGATAAATATTTATCAGTGCCTTTCTACCAACAAACTTTTTTTTTTTTTAATTTTTTTTTTCAACGTTTATTTATTTTTTGGGACAGAGAGAGACAGAGCATGAATGGGGGGGGGGGGGCAGAGAGAGGGAGACACAGAGTCGGAAACAGGCTCCAGGCTCCGAGCCATCAGCCCGGAGCCCGACGCGGGGCTCGAACTCACGGACCGCGAGATCATGACCTGGCTGAAGTCGGACGCTTAACCGACTGCGCCACCCAGGCGCCCCCAAACTTTTTTTTATTAAAGAAAAAATTTTTTAACGTTTACTTTAGAGAGAGACAGAGCATGAGCAGGGGAGGGGCAGAGAGAAGAGGGAGACACAGAATCTGACGCAGGCTCCAGGCTCTGAGCTGTCAGCACAGCCTGACATGGGGCTCAAACCCACAGACTGCGAGATCATGACCTGAGCTGAAGTCAGACACTTAACCGACCCAGGCGCCCCAGCAACAAACTGGTTTTAATAATTGCCTAAGTGGCCAGAGGTAATTCCATGTTGAATTGAATACTTTTTTAAAAATCTTGGGGGTTTACATTAATTTGTAAGTGATTTTTATTACTACTAATTTCCTAATGCAGTACATTTTAAGTATTCTTTACAATTCTTTACAAATTTTTTATATTAGGCCCTTTTTATGGCTGATTCTATGCCAGATTTCATTAAAGAAACCACAAGGGCGGGGGCGTGCCTGAGTGGCTCATTCAGTTAAGTGTCTGAGTCTTGATTTTGGCTCAGGTCACGATCTCTTGGTTTGTGGGTTTGAGCCCTGCGTCTGGCTCAGTGCTAACAAAGTGGAGCCTGCTTGGAATTCCCCTCTCTTCCTCTCTCTCCACCCCTCCTGCTTGCTGTCTATCTCTCTCTCAAAATAAATAAAAACAAAGTAAAAAACAAAAAACAACAAGGAATCACCAGGAATTTAGAATGAGTAGGCTTACTCTTTCAGGTCAATTGCTTGTATATCTAAAAATTAAAAAAAAAAAAAAGGTAGAAAATTGCTGTCAGTGCGCACTGCAAGCTCAGTTTTCCGTTGCTCATATTTTCTGTTCTCCTTTGACTCTTGGAAAATTAAGTTCTTTGTTTGCTTTTACAAGACAAAGTGCACGCCCTTTGGTAGTCTGCTGTTTCCTCCTTCCCATCTATGTTTTCTGTTCTTTCCGAGTCCTGCCTGATTTATGCTGAAGGGAAGAGATTTGAAAATGAAAGTTAAAGGAAAATCATCCCTTATGTTTATGGCTTAATAGACCACTGTTACCTGTGGAAAACTGATCATTTTATATCTTACGAATTCTATAAAATATTTCTTTGGGATTTCTTTCAGATTTAAAACTTAGTTGTAAACTGGAGCCATTTGGGCAAAATGCCAAACTAGGGCTTCCCCCTGCCCCCCAAACTGGATACAGCATATAATGTAATAATTGCTTAGTTTGCTAGAATTAGTTTACAGATATAATGTACATTCAAGTGGGTTTTTTTTTTAGAGTTCAAAAGTATGTTAAGTTATCTGAGAAATATTAATTCTGTTACTAATAATAAGGCAACATGGTCATGGTACAGAGGGGTGGGGTACTGTTTTCAGTTAGATTTATAGGTGGGGCAGTGAAGCTGACTGCCAATAGTGTTATCACGTTTGTAACATTTTCTAAAGGGCTAATATTTAATAACTTATCAACGAACAGAAAATGGTATGCACAAGGCTTCCTTAAAGGTTCTGTATGGGGGCGCCTGGGTGGCTCAGTCGGTTGAGCGTCCGACTTCGCTCAGGTCACGATCTCACGGTCCGTGAGTTCGAGCCCCGCATCAGGCTCTGTGCCGACAGCTCAGAGCCTGGAGCCTGCTTCAGATTCTGTGTCTCCCTCTCTCTCTGGCCCTCCCCCCATTCATGCTCTGTCTCTCTCTGTCTCAAAAATAAATAAATGTTAAAAAAAAAATTAAAAAAAAAAGTTCTGTATGGATAGTGGAAAAAAGTAGCATAGAACTCTGAAGACTCAACCTCTTCTCCTTGAACAGGTCAACCTCCCTAGGCTTCAGGTTCTTTATATGATGTAGCGATTATCCTTACTCTTTGGCTGGTAACTGTTAGAATTATTATGGGATCAAATTAAGTAATAAAGTACTGTGAAAACAAAGGATTGTGTATAAAGTACTGTTAAAATACCTTAATACAGTGTACAGTGTAAAGTGTTACCTGCTAATGATTGAGCCAGATGCATTAAAAATGTATCAAATTTGTCCCAGCTCCACTAGTCATACTGTTACAAAGCAGGTTCAATATAGGTAATTTTGATATGTGACCACCTACATATATACAAAGTTGAGAAACATTTTTATCTGACTTATGGGATTGGTAAATTAGGAAATGGTTGGAAACCCTGCAAGTATTTCTAAAATACTTGTTATGCTTGGCCCTTTTGGGGGAAACAATCTGCTGGGTTATTGGATAGAATTATTCAGAATCAAGTTACAATTCAGTAAATTATTTTTTCAACAAAAATGAATGTCCATATATCTAAAGCGATTTGTGTTAATTAGAAGGAAATACAGGATCATTGTGATATAGGCTCTGGTCCCTGTTGCTATGTATTCTTGGCCTCCTCTTTCCTCTTCTTTTTTTTTTTTTTTTAATTTTTTTTCAACGTTTTATTTTTTTATTTTATTTTATTTATTTATTTTTTTGGGACAGAGAGAGACAGAGCATGAACGGGGGAGGGGCAGAGAGAGGGAGACACAGAATCGGAAACAGGCTCCAGGCTCTGAGCCATCAGCCCAGAGCCCGACGCGGGGCTCGAACTCACAGACCGCGAGATCGTGACCTGGCTGAAGTCAGACGCTTAACCGACTGCGCCACCCAGGCGCCCCTCCTCTTTCCTCTTCTTACTCTTTTATGTGTACTTTAGCACTGAACTACTTATGGTTTCAAAAATCCACTTTGTTCTCTCTTGTCTGTGGGCTTTTGAACATCCTACTGTCTCTGCCTAAAACACAATCTCTGATTTGTGTAGTTAACTTCTAAATGGCTTTTTTTTTTTGTCTTTCCCACCCCTAAGTCTGTGTTTTAGAAGTTTAATAGTGATGTGAAAGCAGGTTAGGAAAGTAACTTGGAATACCAAATTAAGGAGTTGAGATTTTATCCTGTATGTAGTAGGAAGCCATTGACAGATTTATCTTAAAGAGTGTTACGGACAGAATTCTACTTTATGAAGATTATTAGGTAGCCAACATGTTAGAACCACTTTTGGTTGAATTAGAGGTTGAGAATCACCATAAATGGCCAGATTATGAAGCAGAGTTGTAGAAATGGAGGTGATCTGAAGACAGACAATGCAAGCATTTATTCACTGAAGAAATATTTATTGATGCATATTATGTTCCTAGCTTTGTTCTGGGAGGATACAGGAGTGAATGAGGATAAAAATTCCACTCCTCTGATATTCAGAAAATATAGTGAATGCCTTAGATCGATATGAAAAAAACAATGCTATAAAAAAAGTATACAAGTGGGGCACCTGGGTGGCTCAGTCGGTTAAGCAGCCGACTTCGGCTCAGGTCATGATCTCGCGGTCCATGAGTTTGAGCCCCGCTTCGGGCTCTGTGCTGACAGCTCAGAGCCTGGAGCCTGTTTCAGATTCTGTGTTTCCCTCTCTCTGACCCTCCCCTGTTCATGCTCTGTCTCTCTCTGTCTCGAAAAAAAAAAAATAAACGTTAAAAAAAATTAAAAAAAAAAAAAGTATACAAGTATCTTGAACAAACAGACATTTCACAAAGGAGAATGGCCAATAAACATGTAAAGGTATTCACTTTAGTAGTCTTTGTGAATGTTGAATTAAAATCCCAATGAATTAAAATCCACTACAAATCCACCGGACAGATTGAAAATTCTAAGTAGTAGTGAAGATGTGAAGCAGTGGTAACTCTCACACTCTATTGATGGGGGAGTATAAACTGGTACAGCCACCCTAGAAAACTGTTCAGCAGTATATGCTCTGTGACCCAGCTATCTACTGCAATGTATATTTCCAATAGAATGGTTGTTGGCAGTGTGTTTCTTGATCTGGATGATGAATTACATGGGTATTTGGTTTGTGCTAATTCATTGAGGTGTACATTTGTTATGTGTATTTTTCTGCACATGTGTTATATACTCTAGGAATTTTTTCCCCCCATTTTCCCATTCTTATATTCTGGAGGGAGGAGCCATCATTATCATCAAAATCATCACCACAATAGCAAACTTAATGAATAATATATGCCAGGTGCTGTTGTAGGTGCATTACAAATAACTCTTTTAGCCCTCAACAACTCTATGAAGCTTACTATTATTATCCCCATTTTATAGTTGAGGAAACTGAGGCACAGAAAGGTTGAGTGACTTGCCAAAGCTCACACAGCTAAGTGGTGGACTCAGACTTTGAACCCAGGTGTTCTGTCTCTGAAGTCTGTTCTCTTTTTTTAAATTTTTTTTTTTCAACAATTATTTATTTTTTGGGACAGAGAGAGACAGAGCATGAATGGGGGAGGGGCAGAGAGAGAGGGAGACACAGAATCGGAAACAGGCTCCAGGCTCTGAGCCATCAGCCCAGAGCCTGACGCGGGGCTCGAACTCACGGACCGCGAGATCGTGACCTGGCTGAAGTCGGACGCCCAACCCACTGCACCACCCAGGCGCCCCTGAAGTCTGTTCTCTTAACCACTATGCTGTATATCCAATAAACAAGAGACTCTGTGCACTCAACCCTTATGCTTTATACAGTAATAGTTGGTATCGAAAAATAAAGCAGATTAAAGGAGAATGAATAGGCAGCGCTCTAGGAGGTGTTATATTGCTGCTTTATATAGGTTGGTCAGAGATGGTCTCATTGAGAAGGTGACAGTAGCACAAAGACTTACAGAAGCTGAGGGATGATGTGTGCAGGTATTTGGTAGAAGAGCTTTCCAGACAGACAGAAGGAAGTGTAGTGGCCTGAGATGCAAGTATGCTTGGCCCATCTAAACGACAGGAAGAAGGCTGTGTGGCAGAACTGGGGCAAGTAAGAGCACAGTAGTAGGAGATGAGGTTAAAGAAGTAGTTGGGGCTGCATGGTAGGTCGAAGGACTAGGAGTGCGTGTCCTAGAATCCAGGTGGAAAAAGCATTTTAAAGGAAAAGGGAGTGATCCCTGTGTCCAGTGTGGCTGACAGTCTTAATAATAACATAAACAGTCAACACATATTTTGTATGTTTTATGTATTAAACACTATATTCTTACAATGAAGAGAAAAGAAAATGTCAAAATCGTAAAATATGTTTATAGTCCTGTAAAAAATCTGTGTATAAGTAGACCTACACAGTCAAACCTGTGTTGTTGAAGAGTCAACTGTGTTAACCTGATTCTAACACAAACTTACTTCAGTTTGAAAGGCTTTCACTTTAAGTACATTTTGCTAAAATGTGTATTTATACTAGCTAATAAAGCAAGAACTTATGCTAAACAGAGCAGTCATCATGATACCTACTGGACTTAAGAAGAACCATGGAGTGAGCACCTGATGGCCAAACTATTACTGGTCAGCAGGTTAGGGCTTTTGCTTGCACCCCCTCCTGCCCGCCTTCATATCAATGCAAACTCAGAAACAGGCAAATCAAACAGTGGCTGAAAGAAATTGTGGGAACCTGGAGTAGATCACAAATGAATCAAAATTACAAGTAAGTAGAAGTTATGAGATAGGGAACAGCTATCTTAGTAGAGTGAAGTAGTTGGTTAAAGCATCAGGAATACAGACATAGAGATGCTGAATCCACATATGGTAAGGAAGCAATAAGCTCCTACCAATGAAGTAGTGATTACCTACTGTCAAGACATGCATTAAAACTCAAACACCAGCCTTTTGAAATTAATGTGTATGATCAGATTGTTTTTTAGTTTCTGACTTTTATGAGATTTGTACCTCCTCCCCATTAGCATTTTTATCTTTAGAATAAAACCCGTTCTTGAGTCCAAAACAACCTGCCGAGCATTAAGCTGAGTATAAATTTTAGACTTACCATGCAGGCACATAAGGAAATAATAAAAATAAAAAATTTAAAAATTATTTTTCCTTCTTGAAATTAGAAGGAAAATGCCACAGAGTACTTTAACTGATGATAGTAAAACACTTAAAATGTCCATTTGTTTGAAAGTGGTCATTATTAAAGAATAAATCTTTTGTCTGTTATATAAGCTGAAGTACAATTTGGGGGCGGGAGAATTCATACTCCTTGCACTTTAATAACATTAAAACCAGGGAATGAAATGTTTTTTCTGGGTATTAATTTTTAAGAACGTTTAAAGTGGCCATAATGGATTTACAATCCCCCCTGCCCCTTAAAAAAAAAACGAAAAACAAAACTGGGCACCTGGGTGGCTCAGCCGGTTAAGCATCCAACTTTGGCTCAGGTCATGATCTCATGGTTCGTGGGTTTGAGCCCCACGTGGGGCTCTGTGCTGACAACTCAGAGCCTGGAACCTGCTTCAGATTCTGTGTCTCTGTCTCTCTCTGCTCCTCCCCCGCTCACACTCTGTCTCTCTCAAAAGTAAATAATAAACATTAAAAAAAAAACAAAAAATAAAACCCCTAAAAACTGAAGATGTGTTTTCAGATGTTAGACAACAGCAGTGGAAATATGTGACCCCTGAAATATGAGAAACAAAGTGAGCTGTATGGTCATCTAATCATGCCAACTTTCTGCCTAGAGGCACAGTCTGAATTACAGAGCAAGGAGAGGGATCTTGGGTAAAGAGACAGTGGTCTCAACAAGTTGAGGAGACAGAGATCAGAATTCATGGAGGCTGAGGCAGCTGAAAGTTGGAGGGCAAAATTCTAGCAGAAGGACGCTATGTAGAACAATAATTCTGAAAGCCTCTCTAGAAGTCTCTCTGACTTTATTTTTCTCTGAATTTAGGAATGTATGTGTGTAGAGTGAAACTATATAAAGCCAGGCAAAGAGTGACCAGGTTGCTATGAGCTAATGGCCCTTTGAGGTTATAGAGGGCTGGGAGGTATTTGAGTTTTTACTAGCTAAAGGAAAAAAGGCCTTGTTGATCATTCAGCACTTTCAATAGAAACCCCTAAGGGCTGTGGTACTAAAGTACATTGGTAAAGAACATTATGAACAACTTTATGCAAATATAAATTTAACAGGTTGGATAATTAGATCTTGAAAGTTATAAGTTAAAATGTAACAAGAAAAATTGAGAATGGGAGTATGCTAAAGATATTGAATTGGTAATTTAATCACATGATTAGCATAATACCTTCTAATCACTTGATCACGTAATACTTGATTAGCGTAATACCTTTCTTCTTCTAGGTCCATCCATGTTGTTGCAGATGTTAAAATCTCATTCTTTTTTGTGGCTGAGTAATATTCCATTGTGTGTGTGTGTGTGTGTGTGTGTGTGTATCACATCTTTATCCATTTATCTATTAATGGACACTTAGTTTGCTTCCATATCGTGGCTATTGTAAATAATGCTTCAGTAAAATAGTTTTGAATTAGTGTTTTTGTTTTCTTTGGGTAAATACCCAATAGTGGAATTACTGGATTGTACAGTAGTTCTATTTTTAATTTCTTGAAGAACCTCCATACTGTTTTCCACAGTGGATGAACCAATTTACATTACCACCAACAGTGCATAAGGGTTCCTTTTCTTTACATCTTCACCAACACTTGTTATTTCTTTTTGATATTAACCATTCTCACTGAAAGGAAGTGGCGTCTCATTGTGGTTTTGATTTGCATTTCCCTGATGACTAATGATGTTGAGCATCTTTTTATGTGTTGGTCTTTTCATGCGTGTATCTTCTTTGGAAAAATGTCTGTTAAGTTTTTCTGCCCGTTTGTCAATCAGATTATTTGTTATTTTGGTGTTGAGTTGTATAAGTTCTTTATATATTTTGGATGCTGACCCCTTATCAGATATATCACTTGCAGATATCTTCTCCCATTTACTGACTTGCTTTTTTGTTTTGTTGATGGTTTCCTTTGCTGTGCAGAAGCTTTTTATTTTGGTGTAGTCCCAATAGTTTGTTTCTGCTTTTGTTTCCCTTGCCTGGAGAGATATATCCAAAAATATTTGCTAAGGCTGATGTCAAAGAGATTACTGCCTGTGTTTTTCTTCTAGGAGTTTTATGGTTTTGGGTCTCACATTTAGGTTTTTAATCCATTTAGAAGATTAACTCTTCTTTAAATGTTTGGTAGAATTCACCTGTAAATCCATCTGGTCCTGAACTTTTGTTTGTTGAGAGTTTTTTGATTACCACTTAAATTTTGTTGCTAGTCATCATTCTGTTCATATTTTTTATTAATTCCTGATTCAGGTTTGGAAGATTGAATGTTTCTAGGAATTTATCCATTTCTTCTTGGTTGTTCAGTTTATTGGCATATAATTTTTCATAGTAGTGTCTTATAATTCTTTGTACATCTTTGGTGTCGGTTGTTACTTCTCCTTCATTTGATTTTATTCATTTGGGTCCCCTCTATCTCTATTTTTCTCTCTGTGTCTCTGTCTTTCTGTCTCTGTTTTTTGTTGTTGTTGTTCTGTTTTTCTTTTTTTTTAAGATGAGTCTAACTAAATTACCAATTTGATCTTTTCAAGGAACCAACTCTTGGCTTCATTCATCATTTCTCTTGTTTCGTTAGTCTCTGTTTCACTTCTCTGATCTTTATGATTTTCTTTGACTAACTTTGGGCTTTGTTCTTTTTACAGTTTCTTTAGGTATTAGGTTAGGTTGTTGTTTTAAGATTTTTCTTGTTTCTTGAGGTAGACCAGGATTGTTGTAAATTTCCCTCTTAAAACTGTTTTTGCTGGGTCCCAAAGATTTTAGAGCCTGCATGCAGGAGTGGGGGATGGGCAGAAGGGGGGAGGCAGAGAATCCCAAGCAGGCACTGCACAGTGGCGAGCTGAAACCAAGAGTCAGACGATTAACTGACTAGCTACCCAGGCACCCTACGCTGGTTTGTTTTTAATTTCATTTGTCTCTGTGTATATTTTTATTTCCTCTTTTCTTCACTGATCCATTCATTATTTAGTAGTGTGTTGTTTAGCCTCCACATGTTTGGTTTTTTTCCTGCTGTTTTCTTGTAATTGATTTTTTATTTCATACCATTATAATCAGAAAAGATGCCTGATAGGATTTCACTTTTCTTAAATTTATGGAAACTCATTCTGTGGCTACATGATTGATCTTGGAGAATGTTCCATGTGCACTTGAAAATAATGTATATTCTGTTGTTTTGGGTTGGAATGTTCTGTACATATCTGTCTAATGTGTCACTCAAAGACACTGTTTCCTCATTGATTTTTTTGACTGGATGATCTATCCATTGATGTAAGTGATTGTTAAAATTCCCTGATAATATTGTATTAATGTTAGTCTCCCTTTATGTCTGTTAAAATTTGCTTTATGGATTTAGGTGCTTCAATGTCAAGTTCGTAGATATTTACAATTGCTATAAGCACTTGTTGGATTGATACCTTTAGCATTAAGTAATGCTCCTTTGTTGCTTGTTATAGCCTTTTTTTTAAAGTTTATTTTTGTGTAGGGGCGCCTGGGTGGCTGAGTTGGTTAAGTGTCCGATATTGGCTTGGGTCATGATCTCACGGTTCGTGCCCCATGTCAGGCTCTGTGCTGAGGGCTCAGAGCCTGGAGGCTGCTTCAGATTGTCTCCCTCGCTCTCTGCCCCTCCCCCACTTGTGCAAGTGCGCTCTTTCTCTCCCTAAAACAAACAAACAAATAAATAAATAAATAAATAAATGTATGTATGTATGTATGTATGTATGTACGTATGTATGTCTGTTTTGTCTGATACAAGTATTGCTACCCTGGCCTTCTTTTTTCGTTCTATTTTGCCTGGAGTATATTTTTCCATTCCTTTACTTTCAGTCTGTATGTGTGTCTTTAGGTTTGAAGTATGTCTCTTGTAGGCAGCATGTAGATGGGTCTGGTTTTTTTAATCTATTCTGTCACCTTATGTCTTGTTTGTTTTTTAAAGTTTATTTTATTTTTATTTATTTTGAGAGAGAGATAGCAAGTGGAGGAGGGGCAGAGAGAAAGGGAGAATCCCCAGAGGGCTTGCACTCATAAATGGGTCACAGACCTCACAAACTGTGAGATGATGACCTGAACCAAAATCCAGAGTCAAGCTTAACTGACTGAGCCACCCAGGTGCCCCACCTTATGTCTTTTGATTGAAACATTTAAACCATTTACATGTAAAGTAATTACTGATAGGTGTATACATATTGCCATTTTGTTAATTGTTTTGAATTATTTTTTCTAAATAATTGTTATTTCAAAATAACTTTCTTGCTCTCTTTCCTTGCAATTGATTTTCTTTAGTGTTATGCTTGGCTTGGCTTTCTCTTTATTTTTTGTTTACCTATTAAAGGTTTTTGGTTACCATGAATTTCATACATATGTGGGTTTTGAGAGGGAAAAGAAAGACTTAGGATTGTTGACAATGTAGAGCAACTGGAATTCATATTCGTTGCTGGTAGGGATACCAAATGGTACAGCTACTATGGAAAACAGTTCAGCCTCTTATGATAAAGGGTATGCTTAACTTTATGTGCACAAGCAGGTTCATTTCTAGGTATTTATGGTGGTGGGGTACAACATATGTGCCCACACAAAGACTTGTACAAGAATGTTCATAGTTACTAATAGCCCCAAACTGGAACAGACCAAATACCCATTAACAAGTGAATGGATAAATAATGGTATATTCCTAAAGTGGAATTCTATTTAGTGATAAAAATTATTGAACTACCTATATATGTAGCATCACGGAAGTATCTGAGATAGATAATGCTTGGGGGGGGGGGGGGGGGAGGGAGCCAGATACAAGAGACTACACATGGTATGAGTCTATATATATAAAACTCTAAAAAGGATAAATCTTGAGTTAGACAAAACAGATCAGTGGTTGCTTAGGGCTACGATTGGAACTGATAGGAAAAGCGAACGACAGAACCTTCTGGAGGTGATTGAAATGTTGTATATTGTGAGTGTAGTATTGGTTGCACAGTTGTAGATATTTGCCATAACTCATTGAACTGTACACTTTAAGTGGGTGCATTTTATTGTATGTAAATTACACTTCAAAGTTGATTTTAAAAATAGTTTAGGAAAAAATTTGTAATAATACCTAAAAGAAGAAATTTCCATAATTTTAAGTACATATTTCTCGAAAAGTCTTAAAGTAGTAGTAATATTCAAAGTAAGAATTAGTCTTGTGTTTGAGCAAATATTCACACACATTATGCTCTATCAAATATCGATGTGAAATAGCTTGCTAGGAATTTTAATTTTACCTTTATAGGCTGTGAGTTTTACAATATCTCAGATTTCTGCAAACACTTTAAAGGGAGTTTAGGATCTCTTTTTGGTAAGCTATTGAATCCTGACAGATTGAAAGGCATTAATATACTAACTATTGTCAGGTGACTTGAGTAGTGTATTACTGAGTAGTTATTATTCCACCTTCAAGTTAACAGAGAACAAAATGAAAACTGGCTTATACAGTAGATATTATTTCACATAATAAGATTTCTGGAACTAAAGTGTGTTCTAGGATTATAGTAGGGTTTACAGTTCAATACCTGAGCAGTATCATGAAGGACCCAAGTTCCTTTCATCTTTCTGCCTTACTGTTCTTCCTATGTTAGTGTACTCCTGTCAGAGGAGTGCTTTGCCATCCCTGGATGGTTGTCTCAGATTTAGGCATCACAGATAATAACACCTAGGGAAGGAAAATGGAATATTCCTATTTTGTATTCCTTTTTACAAGTGAGGGAAACATCCGAGAAGCCCATGCTCATGGCTTAACACATTTAATTGCGGAAAGGGATAAGACTACATGAGTGGCTTGAATGAAACATTATTTACAATGAAATTGACAAATGGAAGGTTAACAAAATCAGATAATTACTTTTTATTAAAGTAGGGAGAAGAATGACTGAGTAACCCAAGTATATGCTGTATTAGATTGTGCTAAGGCTCTGAAGGACAGGGACAGTGAACTAGACAAAGAAATAGAAAATGTCTTGATAAAAGTGTGTGTTCCCAACTTATGAAGATGCTGCATTCCAAAAATTCTCCATATTTTCATGGCCTACTAAGTACTAGCTTACTGCAGTCTAGCTTTTATCTTCATGATGCTATAGCAGAAATGCTCTTGCTGCAGTCACCAATGAGCTCCTAATTACCAGTCAGCGGGCCTATTAAAATCAGTTGAACTACTTGACTTCATTTTGGTCTGTAGCATTATTAGACATTTTCTTCCTTAAAGTCTCTTTATTCTTACTGTACTATTCTGTTTCTTATTTTTTTTTCAATGTTTGTTTATTTTTGAGAGACAGAGACGGAGCATGAACAGGGAAGGGGGAGGGCCAGAGAGAGAGAGAGAGAGAGAGAGAGAGAGAGAGAGAGAGAGAGGGAGACACAGAATCTGAAGTAGGCTCCAGGCTCTGAGTTGTCAGCACAGAGCCCGATGCGGGGCTCGAACTCACAAACCGTGAGATCATGACCTGAGCCAAAGTTGGACACTTCACCAACTGAGTCACACACGTGCCCCATCTTATTAAAAATGTATTACATTATTATAAATGTATTGTAAAATATTGTAAGTAACAAAAAGAATTCTTTGTTACCCACATTTAATATATTAACATTTCTCTATTTGCTTTACATTTCTTTTAAGAAAGAAAAAAATTGCAACAGGTACAATTGAAACCTCCCAATCCATTCCACTCTCTCGATGTTCTTTTCCAACCATGTTTTTATATTTATGGAAGTACTCCCAGCTCTAATTGTTGCTTCCTAATTTCTTTGCCTATTTATTCCCTATATGTAGGTATCCTGTACCGTTATATGAATTCTTCAAACCCCTGCAAATCTTTCCTTGTGAAAATATTTTTGTTTGCTCTTTCTCTAGTTTCTGCCTTTTTCCCTAAGTTTTAGACATATTATCAATCCTCTACTAGATGTTTTCAATATGATGCCCCAAAGGCACCTAAAACTAACATCTGAATGAGCTCCTGTGTCCAGAAAAACCTGTTTCTCTTCTAATTCAGTTATGGTATTACTCTGCACCCAGTTCAAACTAGAAATCTTGGAGTCATCTATTCCATAACACACATATCATTAACTATTTTAGTGTTTGGTAAATACTGGCGAGTGAATAAATAACTCCTTTTTCTTCATATCTCCTCTACCTATATCCAACTGATCATCTACACTTCATATTCTACTTAATATTTACTTCATTAGTGTTTTCCTCTCATCTCTGGCCCCATAGTGTTTCTGCTTCTGTCCCTTATCACATGGGGCATTGCAGTAGGTTTATAGCTTGGCTGTCATCATTTCTTTCTTTGTGCTCTTTAATTCATACTTCTACCATAGTTATTTTTAAACACATATTGT
Organism: Felis catus; assembly: GCF_018350175.1. NCBI lineage: Eukaryota > Metazoa > Chordata > Mammalia > Carnivora > Felidae > Felis > Felis catus. Next base: position 43,195,508 of record NC_058379.1, read on the forward strand.
CGCCTGCTGTTCACCTTTTCAAAAGTCTTGAATAACTTCCCAGTGCTCCCTGGATAAAGTCTGAAATAATTCCCTTCATGTGTAAATTGTCCTCTATCTTTAGCCTCTGTCCCACCATCTCATAGACACCCCCATATACTCCTGTCACAGAGATGTTTTCTTCCCTAAACACCATGCTTTTCAAACGTCTGAGCCATTCTGCACTTTTCATTATTCCTGGAATAACCTATTTCCTCTTCCCCAAATCTCCAGCTCTTCAAGACCCAGGTCACATTCCCCTTTTTCAAAATTTTCTTTCCCAAGCACTCTGGACAGAGCTTATAACTTACTTTGTTGTCTCGTGGTGTTTTATACATACTTCGCCTCCACCATTTTTCACATTTTACAATACTGTACTTGTTTCCTATACTTATTTGTTACCTTTTTTTTTTTTAAAGGGACCATTTCTTGACATTTCCAGCTCTTTATAGTGTTTAATAAATATGTTAATAAATATGTATGTGTATGTTAGCAGTGTGGAACTTGAAGAGGCTTTCCCATATAACTGTTCTAAATGATGCTATGTTTCTAGGACACCCCATAAAAATCTGTTTAACTCATGTTGCACCTGAAGTTTAAAAATGTAAATCATATCCTACACTTTTATAATCCTGTTTCTAAAGGAGATGGGAAGCAGTAATAACTCCTTTGTGTTCATACTGGGGTGCTGGACCAAAAATGAGTCTATCCAGGCATCTATTGGAAAGGGCAAATTGGTAGAAGTGAGAAGTTGTACCAAAGACTCTGGATTAAGAAAAAAGGCCGGAGGACAGTTAAGAGTAGTAATGGAAGACTGGAAGCAGGGGGAGGGGGGGAAGGTCTGACTCTGGAAGGAAGAAGGGTTAAGTCAGTGATGTTTTCCAGAGAGAAAAGACCTAAGCAACAATTGCAGATAAAGAAAAAGATGAAAATGAGGAGTTAAGGGAGCTGGGAATAGAAAAGGAGGTGGGTGAATAATTATGGTAATTGCAGTTATGAATCAATATATTTCAGTTGGCCTGTTTTGTGAATATATATTGATTGTTGGTTAAAATGCTCCCTTCATCTTTGAGTATTGAGTCAAAATTTGCCAATCTGATAAGCAAGAAAGGTACCTTTTAAAATTTGCATTTATTAGAGGACTGGAAAGGTCAGATATCTCCTTATACTGCTTATTGGCCTTTCATATTTCATTTGTAAATTATCTCTTGATAGGCTTCCCTGTTTTTTTGAGGGGCTGTCTTTTTTTTTTTTAACGTGTAAAATGTCAACCAGTTTTCATATGTGTACATTTCTGTGTTAGACTAAGAACATGAGCAAGTACAAAGATACTTTCCCTTTTCTCATATCTTTAACTTTGCTTAAGACTTTTTTGTCCCTACTCCTGTTCCCCACACAGAAGTTAGATAATCATGCATCTAGGCTTTTCTTTTAAGGTTTCTACTTTTACATTATGCTTTAAAACACTTTTCCAACTAGATTATGAAACATGGTGAGTTTCTTCTAATACTTTTAGAAGCAGATACCTTTTATGTAATTAGCTTATAGTTTCCTCAAAGTGTGTTCATTACAAATTTAAATTTCCACTCCCAGTTATGTTTTGATGCTTATACTTAACTGTCACATCTTAAGAATATACTCATTTAAGATAATGATCTGAAAATCTTCCAGCTTTGAGGTTATGAGAGTTTGTTTTCATATTTATAGCTACATTTATTTTATAGTGCTTAATTTTTTTTTTTTGCATTTTTATTGTTTTAAGTAATTTACACCCAGTGTGGTGGGTCCAAGATCCAAAGTTGCATGCTCTACCAACTGAGCTAGCCAGGTGCCCCTAGAATGTTTTTAATTGAAGTATAATTAATATACAGTGTTAGGTTTCAGGTATACAATACAGTGACTTGACAATTTCATAACAATACTCAGTGTTTACCATGATAAGTGTAGTTGCTGTCTGTCATCATACAATGTTATTACAATATTATTGACTGTATTCCTTATGCTGTACTTTTCATCTCTGTGACTTACTGTATCTCTTAATCTTCTTTACCTACCCCATCCCTCCACTCTGACAACTACCAGTTCTCTGTTTTTAAGAGTCTGGTTTTTTGTTTGTTTGTTTTTTAGATTCCACATATAAGTGAAATCATATGGTACTTGTCTTTCCCTGACTTATTTTACTTAGCATAATATCCTGTAGGTCCATCCATATTGTCACCTATGGCAAGATCTCATTTTTTTTTATAGCTGAGTAATATTCCCATTATTTACACACATCCCACACATATTTATCCATTCATTTATGTATAGACACTTGGATTGCTTCCATATGTTGGCTATTGTAAATAATCTTGCAGTTAACATAAGGGTGCATAGTGAAATTGCTGGATCATATGATATTTCTATTTTTCATTTTTTTTAAGAACCTCAATACTGTTCATTACCGCCAACAGTGCATGAAGTTTCCCTTTTATCCACATTCTTGCCAGTACTTGTTATTTCTTTTTGGTATTAACCATTCTGATAGGAGGTAATATCTCATTGTGGATTTGATTTGCATTTCTCTGGTGACTAATGATGTTGAGCATCTTTTCATGTGTCTTTTGTCCTTTTATGTGTATATCTTCTTTGGAAAAATGTTCAGTTCTTCTGCCCATTTGTCAATCAGATTATATGTTTTTTTGGTGTTTAATTGTATAAATTATTTTTTTTATTTTTTTTTTAAGTTTATTTATTTATTTATTAAAAAACAATTTTTTTTTCAACGTTTATTAATTTTGGGACAGAGAGAGACAGAGCATGAACGGGGCAGGGGCAGAGAGAGAGGGAGACACAGAATCGGAAACAGGCTCCAGGCTCTGAGCCATCAGCCCAGAGCCCGACGCGGGGCTCGAACTCACAGACCGCGAGATCATGACCTGGCTGAAGTCGGACGCTTAACCGACTGCGCCACCCAGGCGCCCCTTAAGTTTATTTATTTTTGACAGATTCAGAGTGCGAGCATGAGCTGGGGAGGGGCAGAGAGAGAGAGGGAGACACAGAATCCGAAGCAGGCTTCAGGCTCCAAGCTGTCAGCACAGAGCCTGATGCGGGGCTCGAACTCATGAACTGCGAGATCATGACCTGGGCTGAAGTCGGACGCTCAACCGACTGAGCCACCCAGGCGCCCCTAATTGTATAAATTCTTTATATATTTTGGATACTAACCTCTTATTGGACATATCAGTCGCAAATATCTTCTCCCATTTACTGAGTTGCTTTTTTGTTTTGTTGATGGTGTCCTTTGCTATGCAAAACCTTTTTATTTTGGTGTAGTCACAATTGTTTATTTTTGCTTTTGTTTCCCTTGCCTGACAAGATCAAAAAATATGTTGCTAAGGCTGATGTCAGAAAGATTACTACTTAACATTTTGTTTTTCTTCTAGGAGTTTTATGGTTTCAGGTCTCACATTTGTGTTTTAATCCATTTTGAGTTTTTTTTTCTTTTCATTTTGAGTGTATTTTTGTGTGTAGTATAGGAAAGTGGTCCTACATTCTTTTGCATGTAGTCATCCAGTTTCCCCAACACCATTTATTGAAAAGACTTTTTCCCCATTGTATATTCTTTCCTTTGTCGTAGATTAATTGACCATATAAGCATGGGTTTATTTCTGGGCTCTCTGTGCTGTTTCACTGACCTTTGGGTCTGTTTTTATGCCAGTACCATACTGTTTTGATTGATTACTATAACTGTAGTATATCTTGAAATGTATGATTATGATACTCGATACTTCAGTTTTGTTCTTTCTCAAGTCTGCCTATCCTATTCATGTCCTGTGTGGTTCTATACAATTATTAGGATTATTTGTTCTACTTTTGTAGAAAATACTACTGGTATTTTGATAGGGATTACATTGAATCTGTAGACTGTTTTGGTGTTATAAACATTTTAACGATATTAATTTTTCCAGTCTATGAGCATGGTATACCTTTCCATTTGTTTTGTCTTCAACTTCTTTCATCAGTGTTTTATAGTTTTCAGTGTACAGGTCTTTAACCTCTTTAGTTAAATCCATTCCTAGCCTTTTTTTTTTTTTTAGTGTAATTATAAATGGGATTGTTTTCTTAATTTCTCTTCTACTTTATTATTAGTGGGTAGAACTACAACAAATTTCTGTATATTAATTTTGTAGCTTCTAACTTTAGTGAATTCATTCATCAGTTCTAATAGTTTTTGGTGGAGTCTTTAGGGTTCTCTGTATATTGTATTATGTCTCTGCAAATAGTGGCAATTTTACTTCTTCCTTATCAATTTGGTTGCCCTTTATTTCTTGTCAGATTACTGCAATATAGCTACATTTTAGATGTTATATAGCTAAGGTCATAAATATTCAGTCTTTGTGAATTCATGAGGCAATCATCTTAATCACTCACCTACTTCCTTTTGAATGCCATGTAAGAAAGGAAAAACTGTAAAATTAGAATGACCCTTAAAAGGAAGTGAATTAATGAACTCCCCATTAGTGCTCCCATAAGAAGTGAATAAAATAATGCAGATTTGTAATATTAGTAACCTATTGTATGAGTCATGTTTGTAAGATGCACAAAGAGATGAGTAAGTCTTGATTTTAAGAAATGTATTGCCAGTAATTTGGGGGTAGGGTGGGAATTACACCAGTAAGCAAAAAACAAGATACAAAATGGTAAGGTAAGCATTCCATATAAAAATCTCCCCAAAAGTACACTGGACGTTTTAAGGAAGACAATATTTTGCCATTTATAGGGAAAAGCCTGAATGGAAAGTATCATTTTTGGTGACATTCAGTGAATGGATAGAACTATAGCAGGTAGAGAAGTTTTAGATGTAAAAATCCCCACAAAATTGGGAAAGCACAGGGCATATGTATTGGGGAAACAGGAAAGTGTGTGTGTGTAGATAAGCATAAGGAAATAATAGGAGACAAAGTTGGAAAGATAGAGTGGGATTGGATTTGGTAAGCATTGGGAGTGTGACTGTAGATAAGGAAGAAAAAAGTTACAGAACTACCCTGTTCTATACGTGGTAGCTACTAGCCACATATAGACACTGAACACTTGAAATGCACCTGGTCCAAATAGAAATGTACTATAAGTTTAAAATATATAACAGACTTCTGAGACTTAGTACAAAAAAAGAATGTAGGGGCGCCTGGGTGGCGCAGTCGGTTAAGCGTCCGACTTCAGCCAGGTCACGATCTCGCGGTCCGTGAGTTCGAGCCCCGCGTCAGGCTCTGGGCTGATGGCTCAGAGCCTGGAGCCTGTTTCCGATTCTGTGTCTCCCTCTCTCTCTGCCCCTCCCCCGTTTATGCTCTGTCTCTCTCTGTCCCAAAAATAAATAAACGTTGAAAAAAAAATTAAAAAAAAAAAAAAAAAGAATGTAAACTCTGTCATTAAAAATTTTTTTATTGATATGTTGAAATAATTGTATTTTATATGCAGTAGATTAAATAAAATCTATCATTTAAATTAAATTTTTTTATTAAAAAATCTGTTTATTGTTTATTTATTTTGGGAGAGAAAGTATGCACACGTGCTCACGCATGAGCGGGAAGGGGCTGAAAGAGAGGGAGAGAGAGAATCCCAGGCAGTAACAGTGAGATTATGATCTGAGTCGAAATAGAGTCCACCGCTTAACCGACTGAACCACACAGGCGCCCCTTCTTTTTATATTTTTTAACTTGGCTGCTAGAAGATTGAAAATTATATATTTGGCTCAGATTATATTTCTATTACAAAGGGCTTTTATAGATAGAAGGAATACAGCTGGTATTTGCTAGTATTTACTACGTGCCACATATTGTCTGGAACCTGTAATAAACTTAAGTTAATCGTCATAGAAAACTTTATGAAGTGATGTTATTATTATCCCTCTTTTTCATGTAAGGGTAAGGTGCAGAGAGGTTGGGCAGCATACTCCGCTAGTATGTAGAAAGCCAGGATTCAAATGTAGGCGCCTCTGGCTTCAGAGCCAGTGGCTTTCCCAGCACACTATGGCATGTTGTCATTGGACCATTAAAGGTGGTTGAGCTGGAGAATGATATGGTTGGAATGATGCCTCAGCAGACTTGTAATAAAGATAAGTAAGGAGAAGAAACTCCATTTTTAGTTGTCTAGTTTTTTATTTTGTTAATGTTACTTTTTTGTGGAAGAACAATTCCTTGTTTAAAGTGAAGTTTTAAATTGAGTTTTTTTGAAGTATCCTTTATATTAACCACTTCTCAAAATATTTGCCTTACCGCCTTTGTAGATTTGATAATGGGCTGCATTAAAAGTAAAGAGAACAAAAGTCCAACCATTAAATATAGAACTGAAAGCACTCCAGAGCCTGTCAGTGCAAGTGTTAGCCATTATGGAGCAGAACACACGGCAGTGGCCCCATCGTCTTCAACAAAGGGAGCATCTGTTAATTTTAACAGTCTTTCCATGACACCATTTGGAGGATCCTCAGGGGTGACACCTTTTGGAGGAGCATCTTCTTCATTCGCAGTGGTGCCAAGTTCATATCCTGCTGGTTTAACAGGTGAGATTTAAATGGACAGTTCTGTTGTCTGTTTGGGAATGTGACCTTAGGCAGTACATTCAAAGAAAGATAACTGCTTGTAAGAAAGATAAGTTCCTGGGGGACTTAATAAGTTTATATGAAAATTAAACTTCTAACGTAAAAATGAAAGTGTTATTGTATACATAGATATTGTTCTGGAAAATTTGGTGATTATCGACTGGTTATACCATTATTTCATTTTTCATTTTTCAAGTAATTATGAAGTGCCTGCTATGTGGCAGGTACTGGGGTTATAAAAATTAAAAACATGTACCCCTCCCTCAAGAATGTTATAAGTTTTCAGGTTTATAATGTACTATCCAGTATTAAAATATTATAGTAGTTACTTAATATTAAATGGTAATGTAGTGATGATGGTATTTTTTTTTTTATCAGATACTGATTGATTTTAAAAAGAAAAGTCCTAAGGCTCAGAGTTAAATGATTTTTTTTTCAGAGCCAGAGATAAGCAAGAGAGACAAGGTTTAATGTTCTGTTCCAGAACTCCATTTATTACTTTATGATATACTTTCAGAGAACAGGAAGAAGTGACAGCTGACAACCTTTCATGGAGCCAGAAATGCTCTAAAAAATTAGTTAGAAACTTTAAAAGATTTCTTTTGTGGAAGGTTTCCACATCAGGATACTTTTTCCCTTGAGTAACAAAACATAACTGGTTTTAAAAAGGTAGAGTGAGCTCTAGGATTCCTTGATATAACAGTAGTTTTTTAATGTCATCAAGGACTCGAGTACTTGATCTCTTTCCAGTAGCCCTTAGAGTTTCTGCTTTAACCTTAGGCTTGGCAAAACAGCTGCTAGCATCAAATTGAGCAGCAACATGTGTCCTTACTTAACAATCAGAGGGGGCAAAAGTGGAATCTGTTCTATAAGCTTGGACTATAAATTTGTCCCTTCAGTCTGCTTACCTCTAAACCAATAATAGTGCTAGAGCAGTGCCATAAGTGAATTCTATGAGACTGTTCGTTTTGAGGAGTTGTGGACATCAAAGGGTCAATTATAGTTTAATTCCCAACTCCCTAACTCTAAATACCTCAGTAACGGATCGCCATGATGGTGTTCTCAGTTATCAAAAGTTTAAGTTATTTTCAGAATTATATGTTTGGGAAAGACAGTAGTCCAGAATGGTTCAAGTAAATGTTGATCCTTAAGGACATAGTTTAGTTACCTAAGCACTTTACTTATGTCCATTTAATAAAGGTGAAAGCCCTTTAGCTGATCAAGGAAAGCAGTCTTGAGATATCATTTGATCTGAGTTTTGATTGATGAGAATGACCTAAATATGTGCAGAGCTGGAAAAAGAGCTTTCTGGGGAAGAGAGAACAACAGCAGAGTTTAGGAGGTACAGATGAACCTGGCAGTTTTGAGGACCAATGAGGACAACAGAGGGTAGAATTGATTACTATAAGATTGAAGAGTTAGGATTACTCAGGACCTCACAGACTCTGGTAAGAAGTTTGGATTTTATTCAAAAGCCAAGAAAAAGCAGTTGAAGAAATTTAAATAGAGGATTTGCATAATTGAATTTCCTTTTTTAAAAAACCACTGTGGCAACTAACTGTGTGGAGAATGTATATAAGGAAGCAGGTACAGAAGTGGGTTAGGAGGCTACTTCTCTCAAGAGTCCTAGCACTCAGAGATAACAAGGGTTTGGATGAAGGTGGCAGTGGAAATGGAAAAGAAAGTAGGTAAGAGGTATTTTAGAGATAGAGCTAACAGTGCTAGTATAGGGACTTGGTTGAGTACCTGATCAGATAGTGCCATTTGCTTAGGCATTCAAGTAGACATGTCAGATAGGCAGTTAATACATGACTGGAGCTCAGGGGAGAAGAGTAAATCAATCCATTCTATTCTTCTGTTGCAGGTAATGGTTTAGTTGTGTAGTGTCCTGATCTGTTAAGCATTTGTGTACAGTGCTCTGTATGACAGTTATTTTTGGAATTTATAATTCATATCAGTCATATCACTTAATTTCTAAGAAAAACAAGCCATTTTTAAGTGTTCAGTATACTAACTAATCTTACTAAATCCCTAGCTGTTACTAGGAAGGATCAGTCTTACAGATGGAAATGTTCACCCATTGTTTATCAGAAATTGAGATGATCAGTGCCAGTAATTTGCAGTACTTGTTAATGCTTTTTCTGCCAAAGAATTAATTTGAACTTTGACTGTCTTTCCAAGTCAGAGACCTTGCTACTATGAACCAGAGTTAAATTTGTTTCTGTAGGTGTATAGAATTTTAGAATTTGTAGCTTACAGTAGTTTCATGGGAAGTCTTAAGAGAGCATCTTTTTAACTAAGCTCTAGCTGCCCAAGTCTCCATTTAAAAATAGATTCTGGAGACTAGGAAGAAAATTATGCTTAGCTTTTTTGCTGACAATTTTTTTTCTCTATTTTACTTTATCCATATAATTACCTTGGTTGTTTTTTTGTTTTTGTCTTTGTTTTTGGCTCCGATAGGTGGTGTTACTATATTTGTGGCCTTATATGATTATGAAGCTAGAACTACAGAAGACCTTTCATTCAAGAAGGGTGAACGGTTTCAAATAATTAACAACACGTAAGTGTTGGGAATGTTTTGTGAGGGAGAAGTACTGACAGAAACTAGTCTTCATGCCGAAACCACTTAACTGGTTGATTTCTGAATCATGAGAGTGGTGAGGCATGGGTCTCTGCCCACTGGGTTGGATGATGCATTTAGTTTCTTGAGACACATGGCAAAATAACTACTGCTGTAGCCAGAAGTTATTACTTCTACAAATTGTGCTGCAATGTGTGTTTTGCCACGAACAGTAGAGATTAAAGAGTGAAGAATGAGGGAGTAGATGCAAGTAAGTACATTACTTAAAAAAAAAGAAGTCTGTAGAATTCTATGTTCCTGTTTAAGTATAAGATGATTTAAGGATCTTATTTCTTTCTCTTAAAAAGACAAAGTAAAAAGTCCAGGGAGGGAACCCCAGCATCCCGAACTGATCACATTAAGTTGCTTTGTTCTTAGGTGATTCTTAGACATTCAGTGTCCCATTAAGAATTCAATGCTTGAATTGAAAATTCAATTCTTTGGGGGTGCCTGGGTTACTCAGTTCGTCTCCCCCCACCCTCCCCGACTTGCACGCACTCTCTCTCTCTCTCAAATAAAAAGAAAATAAAATTGAAAAAAAGAAAATTCAGTGCTTGTTATGGAAAATAAATCCCATAATTTCATTAGCAGGCATAGCAACCAGCTCATAACTTATCAAAATATATATTATGGTCTCTTTACTTCCATCCATATTTCCAAACTTTCTTGTTCCCGTTTGTTATCTATTATTGTTCCAGAATATAAAATATGATCATGTCTCTCTGCTTTAAAATCCTACAGTAGCTCCCAGTTGCTGTCAAGATAAAAGGAGTAACAGTGGTAGACGTCAGTCATGGAGCTGCTTCCCCTTCCTCACTTAACTGCCCAGCCATAGTAAATTGCTTATAATTGTATGAATACACTGGGGTTTCTCACCTTTCTTTTTCTTTTTCTTTTTTTTAAGTTTATTTATTTTGAGGGAGGCAGGAGAGAGGTAGAGAGAGAGGGAGGGAGAGAGTGAATCCCACGCAGGCACCGTATTGTCAGCACAGAGCCCATGTGGGGTTCAGTCTCATGAACTGTGAGATCATGACCTGAGTGGGAATCAAGAGTCAGATGCTTAACCAACTGAGCCACCCAGGTGCCCCCTCACCTTTCCTTGCCTTCACACATAGTTTCTTTTTTCTGGAATGGGTCTTTCTGTCTCTCCAATTTTTTTTTTTTCTTTTGTCTGGCCAACCCTGCTCATCCTTCAAAACATATATTCCTGTATCATTTCTCAAGGAGGCGTTTCTTCACATTCTTCCTCTGCTATTGGCCCACACCCCATCTCCTGCTGGATTCAGTTTCTGCCTTACCGGGTGAGGTGGCACCATCTACAAACCTCAATCATAGCTGCCATCACTACTTTGGATTATAATGTATCGTGTGCTTTTCATTCTTCTAGACCAGTGGTTCTCACCTTGGGAAAAAATTGTCCAGGGACATTTGGCAATATCTGGAGACATTTTTAGTTGTTATAGTCAGGGTCCCTCTACTATCTTCTAGTGGATAGAGGCCAGGGGTATTGCTGAACATCCTACAATGCACAGAACAGCCCCAACAACAAAGAATTATCCAGCACAAAGAGTCAGTAGTGCCAAGGTTGAGAAATTCTTCTCAGGCTGAGTTTCTGGAGGGTATAGACTGTCTTTTTACTTCTGTTTCCAGCATACCTTCTCATAAAGTCTGTCACTTAAAGGGTATTCAGTAAATGTTTGAATGAATCATGAGTGGTTAGTACAAATGCAAACTTTGCAGTTTGTGTATCTGAAAGTGCCTAATACATACGAGGAAACTACAAACTAAGCTTATGAGTTCGTCAGTACTTGAAATGCCAAAGGATTTTTCATCTCATTTTTTAGAGAACAAATTCTCCTCAGTCATTTATAAAATTTCAATTTAGATAAAATATTTTCATTACTTCTCTCTGGCAAAGCAAAACCTGCATTTAATTTTTAGTGGCAGAACCCACTTATATCTTCCTCATTAGAGACTGATAATATTTGCTTTTATGTTAATTTTGGAAAAGTCAAGTCTTATGTATTGCAAGCTAAACATAATCTCATGTTCTGAATTGATTTTAGTCTTACTTAGATATTTATAGCTAACATTTTTGTAAATATACTTTATTCTCAGAGTTAAATTTTTTATTGTTCTTGCCTGTTGCCTACAGGAGTTCTAAGGCATCCTGATTTTTTTCCCCCTACAGTGACTAAAAAGGAACATTCTGATTTTATGTACTGTTGAAAGCATTTGACAGTAAAAAAGAACGAACTACTGATAACATGCTATAACATAGATAAACCTTGAAAAAAATTATGCTAAGTGAAAAAAAGCCAGTCCAAAAGACCACGCCACGTATTGTATAATTCCATTTATATGAAATGCCCATAAACGCATGTCCATAGGAACAGAAAGTGGATTTAGTGTTTGGCAGTGTGGGGCGAGGCTTGGGGAGGAGTAGGGAATGACTGCTAATGGGTACAGAGTTTCTTTGTTGGAGGGGTGGGGGGTGATGAAATGTTCTAAAATTGATTGTGGTAATGGTTGGACAACTCTGAATATATTAAAACCCATGACATCTTAAAGGGGGAATTTTTGGTGTGTAAATTATATGTCAATAAAGCTTTTAAAAAAGAAAACATGGAGTTGAAACTGAGTAATTTGAAAGATTTACCTCCCAAATTGTTTTAGTCAGTATAGTTTGTTGTTTTAGGTTGTAAGAATTGTGTAAAAAAAGGGATCTTATAACTAAAATTAAACTGTAACTTTTGGAGGAGAAAGACGCAGTTGTGCTTTTGCTTTTAGCCTTATTCGTTTAATTCATGTAACCTATTTTTGAGTATTCTTCTTTTGAGTTTAATTCTTGATCAAATGAATGCATTAAAAAATGGAAGTAATACCTCTTTTCTACATATATACAAGGCAACACTGTAATAAATTGTGTCCTGAGCAGTTGTCTACCTTGGGTAATTGTTGTTTTATGTATTACAGGGAAGGAGACTGGTGGGAAGCACGATCAATTGCTACAGGAAAGAACGGCTATATCCCTAGCAATTATGTAGCCCCTGCAGATTCCATTCAGGCAGAAGAGTATGGCCCTACTTCATATTTTATTAATTACTTTGATTTTAGAAAATGTTTTAGTGCACATTCTGCTTAGCCACAATTTTACACACATACAATTACATACCAGCCTTAATACAGCTAATACATCATATTAATAGGAGATGTTACTTGAAAATTAATAATTAATGCCATAGTATTTGCTTACAGTAGGATCATAAATAATCTGCATTAATCATACTATTATGCCTAGTCTGTATCCTTTATATTTTCTCTTTAAAAACATCATATTAACTCTTTTTATATTCTGCAAACTCTCTCACTTCAAAATTTACCCTCAGTTGATAGTGTTGTATCAGTGTTAATTTCTTGACTTAGGTGCTTGGTCTGTGATTATGTAAGAGAATATCCTTAAGAAGTACACACTGAAGTATTTAGGATAATGATTCAGAATGTTTGCAACTTACTCTCAATTGGTTCAGAAAAAGTACACAGAGTAAGAGAATATGACAAAGTAAAATTTTAACATTTAGGAAATCTGGGTAAGGAGTATATGAGTGTTCTGTGTGCTATTCTCACAACTTTTAAAAAATTAAAATTCACCTTCAGTGACATAATATTTTTAGATCAAACCAAGAATGTCTGGGATTTATAATGATACTACTTTGTTTTCATAACACAACACTTAACACAGTGCCTTGCACAGAGTAGGTGCTCTCTCAGTGTTTGTTTTTATTGCTTTTACAATATGTAATCTGTCTCTGTAACTGTTCTGCTTGACACTTGTTACTTCTTGTTTTATTCTGTGAGCTTCTCCACAGCAGAGACTTATTTTTATTCCCAAATCTGTATTAAATCAAACCCACGCTAATTTAGAGTTGCTAGTAATTTGGATATAGTTTACTTGCACTTCACTGAATACAGATGATCACACTGTTACCAGGGAGCCACTTCTGTTCTTCCTACTGCACTCTTCATATTTCCATCTGTCAGGGACCTAGAGGTTCTCTCTGTCATTATTGTCTTTACTTCTCTGATCCTGTGACTTCCAGGTGAAGTTTAAGAGACTGGTTGGATGGTCAGTACCTGGAAATACTAGGACAGTATGTTCTGACAGTAGTATTTGTAATACTTCTCTTTAGTAAAGATCTTTTATTGTGTTTGCTGTGTTTTTAAGCTGTCTTCTGAAGCTCTTTGTTGTCACCCCTCCCCTCCACTCGAATCTTACTGATACTTACGTAAATCTTTCCAACCTTACACATTTCTAACTTAAAACACTGTTTTTTCCCAGGTGGTATTTTGGCAAAATGGGGAGAAAAGATGCTGAAAGATTACTTCTGAATCCTGGGAATCAACGAGGTATTTTCTTAGTACGAGAGAGTGAAACTACTAAAGGTAATTATAATGCAATGTAAGTATAAAAGTTTTCTTGGACCGTATTTTGAGAAAGATACAGAAAAAGTATTTGTTTCCCCCCTTAGGTGCTTATTCTCTCTCTATTCGTGATTGGGATGAGGTAAGAGGTGACAATGTGAAACACTACAAAATTAGGAAACTTGACAACGGTGGATACTATATCACAACCAGAGCACAATTTGATACTCTGCAGAAGTTGGTAAAACACTACACAGGTATGTGACGATTTCACACGTGAAAACTATTTTTAAATGTTGTATTTTATGAGGACAGAATCTCTGTTTTCATTTCTTGTAAGGTTTAGCTCAGTACTTTACACACAGAGTGTGTTCTATAGATGTTGTTGTATTGTAGTTTTAAAATGAAGAACAGGTAATACTTATTACCTGAATTAGGTTCTTAGATATGGTAAAATTCGACTACCATTATTTGAATCCTTGTATCTAACTGGAGTAATATTTACGTTGGGGTTTCGTTTCATAACAGCTAAAAACCAAGATAGATTGTGACAATAAATAAAAAAGCATAAAAGCAAAAAATTTTTAAGGAACATTTATTAAGTAGGTAAAACTAAATACTTAAAAAGCCATATCAGATGTCTTTTCGGGTTACATTCCTCTGTATGGGCTGGACCACATAAAACTTCCTAAAATATAAATCCAGTGAAATTTAATTCTGCAGATGCATTTTTCTTTTCCTGGAAAACTAACCTATAGCAACTGTAGACATTCTTTTGGTTTTTCAAGGACCTTTGAAAGATATTCGGTATCAGATTCTTCTGTCTCAAAATTTTGCATTGCTGATTTAATATATGAATGCATCTGAAAGTTTTTAAATTCTTAATACTAGAGGTAAGGGAGTTCCCATGGCAGTCTCTTCTTCAGTGACAGCTAGCTACAAACAGTCTATCAAGTCAACCACCAATCTTGACATTGAAGAAACATGTTAGTGAGCAGTTGTAATTGCACTGGTTAGAATGTGGATTTGTGTGGTTACTTGTTGAAAATAGGAGGCAACATGTCTTATATTCAACAAAGAAGATTGGATAAGCAAGATTCACAAGTCAAGGCATTGTGAATTTGGGATTCCCTGTTTAACAGTTAATGGTAGCATTCTCTTTAGGAAGAAGTAAAGCACAGTGGTCAAAAACATAACTTTGGAGGTAACCAGAACTAGGGTTTGAATCCCATCTCCATCACTTACTAACTGGGTGACATTAAGAAAGTCACTTAAGCTTTTCACGACTTACTTATATGAGATATTTATAAAGTTCTGAATTAGTACAATAGCTGAGACATAATAAGTATTCAATAAATTATAACCTTAAAAAGGTATTTAACAAAAAATGTTTTGCTTTTTGTATGTTTTGTTTCTTATATACGTACAACTCCCTTTTTTGTGTCTGTGGTTTTAGCATAAAACTGATAAAACATTATGTTTTTGTTTTCTTTAATTTAAACTTTTAAAAACATTGATATACTATATATACCTTAATTTTTGTAATTAATTCATTTTACAGTGTAGTTTATTCATTTATCTAGAACATGCTGATGGTTTATGCCATAAGTTAACAACCGTGTGTCCAACTGTGAAACCCCAGACTCAAGGTCTAGCAAAAGATGCTTGGGAAATCCCTCGAGAATCTTTGCGACTAGAGGTTAAATTAGGACAAGGATGTTTTGGTGAAGTATGGATGGGTAAGAAATCTGAACTTCTGGTTTTTTGTCATTTGTTTAGCCGTAGGTTAAAGCACCACAACTTATGATAAGATATACTAAAATATTTAAGGTAACTGCTCAGTGCTGCTCACTGAGGTTTGACTTAAAATCTCTTAATAAATAGGGGCGCCTGGGTGGCGCAGTCGGTTAAGCGTCCGACTTCAGCCAGGTCACGATCTCGCAGTCCGTGAGTTCGAGCCCCGCATCAGGCTCTGGGCTGATGGCTCAGAGCCTGGAGCCTGTTTCCGATTCTGTGTCTCCCTCTCTCTCTGCCCCTCCCCCGTTCATGCTCTGTCTCTCTCTGTCCCAAAAATAAATAAAAACGTTGAAAAAAAAATTTAAAAAAAAAAAAAAAAAAAAAAAATCTCTTAATAAATAGATTAAAATAGTAAAATATGTTGTTTCTCTAGGAACATGGAATGGAACCACAAAAGTAGCAATCAAAACACTAAAACCAGGTACAATGATGCCAGAAGCTTTTCTTCAAGAAGCTCAGATAATGAAAAAGTTAAGACATGATAAACTAGTTCCTCTATATGCTGTTGTTTCTGAAGAGCCCATTTACATTGTCACTGAATTCATGTCAAAAGGTATGTATATATTAGTTTATTTTTAGAGTATTCAGGTTGATAAATTTTTTAAAAAACAAGTCTTCATTTCTATTTTTATGCATACAAATTTTTTTAATGTGTCATGTTCTCTAAGATTTTTATGTATACATTTGAAAAGAGAAAATCTAACATTTTGTTTAATGGAGTAGTGATTAGTTCCAGTTATTCCAAAGGAGAGTACAAAGTTTAAAAGGAAAATCAGGCCAGCCCAATTTATGTTGAAAGTAAGTAGTCTTTCATTCCATTTGGCTAAAGGAAATGGAATAGCTAGGAAAGGGAAAAAAAATATTTCTATCAATTAAAATAATGCAGTTAGATATTTATATCTTTAGTCCTAAAGCAAAGAAATCAGGTGAAATTAAGGAAATTAATTTTATCTTATTTTAGTGTAAACACAGTCTCTATATTCAGGATTCCTAGAAACTTTTCCCCACTGTTGTTCACTAACATTTCTCCATTCTCCCAAACTTTAGACCCTAAGGTGGGATCTTTAGTAACAGGGTTGTTTGGGGCCAAGATAAAGAGAAGGGACAGATGATGCTTTAAAAGAGGAACCAGTAAGTACTAAATATGTTGCCAGTCCCACTTTTACCCTCTTGAATTTTATCTTTTTTTTTTTCTTCCTCTTAATGAGTCACTCATCCATAATTAAAGCTACTGGTTATGTCATCTCTCTTCAGTAGTCCATCTTGGCCAACAATGTAGTTCCATCTAGTGGTGACAGGGCCAACTACAAGCTGCATATTTGCTATAGGAAATCTACCCCCCACCTCCCAAAGGAATAGCAAGACCAAAAATTAAGAACTGATGTAACCTACTAATTGATAGCCAAAACTTACCTAATACCCTGAAGGCACATGGCACTTTTTGGAAAGAATCTCTACTGCAAACAACTGCCAAATAACCCCTTTCAGAGTGCATTGGATGCATTGTATAAGGAAGAGAGAAAAGGGACAAGGAGGAAGTTTAAATCAAGATATTGATAGCATAAGAATGTAATGGAGGTAAAGCTAATGGTCCATTTAGCTTTGCATATTGATTTCAAGAATTATTTGGGGCGCCTGGGTGGCTCAGTTAGTTGAGCACCTGACTTTGGCTCAGGTCACGATCTCACGGCTCTGTGGTTCGTGCCCTGCGTTGGGCTCTCTGCTGACAGCTCAGAGCCTGGATCTTGCTTTGGATTCTGTGTCTCCCTCTCTCTCTGCTCCTCCCCCACTCATGCTTTGTCTGTCTCTGTCTCTCAAAAATAAATAAACATTAAAAAAAGAAAATTAAGAAAAAAAAAAGAATTCTTTAACTGGGGGGACACGATAGACTTCTGTGTTGTCAGATTGCTAGGTTAGGATTATTTCTAGATGGGAGATTTAGAATGCAAGATCACAGATGACCCTTCTGGTTTTAAAACTCTATAATTCCCCCATCTTGTTTCAGGTACTTAGCAATTGACCCTCTGTAATCCATTCAAACTCATTGCCTCATGTACTCCCACATACACCCACTTTCCTGGCTAGAGAGGTCTTCTTACTGCTTTTGTTTTCCATGATTCTGTTCAAATTCTTTCATCTGGAATTTGGTTTCCTTGTCTCTCAACCAGTCCATCAATCATACTTCCTTCAGATTATCTTAGGTCAAGTGTTAGAAGCCTTCCATTAATACCTATATGTGTCATGATCATTATATCCTATGAAATGTTTGTAATCAGACTACTCTATAAACATTAACAACCAAAATGTATTGAATACTTCAAATATACAGGGCACTCCGCTAGTCATTATAAGGTATCAAAGAAATAAAGCCACCCAAATTACTTATATTGAATTTAGAGAGCAAAGATCCAACCTTCTGAAAAGTTAATTTTCAGTATAAAAGTAAATAATAGCTCACTGTAAACAAACAAGCTCCTGGCCAAAGCATAATGAATTTCCACGTGTTTAACATATTCAGTAAGTGTAGGAATGAAGAAGAGATCACATAGACTGGAATAAACTGAGAATTATTAGTAGAAAAGACAAGTGTTAAATTGCCCTTCAAGATTATGAAGGCTGTGGATGGGTAAAGGAAAAGGTATGGGTATCTTTGCAGAGCTAAGAGGATAGGAGGTAATGGAGACAAAACCATGGGAAGTGGAAAGTACAGAAGGCAGCTAGTTGGAAATAAGGATGGAGAGGTATGTGAGACGAACTTAAGGACTCCTTTGAATTGATTTCACGATTACTTAGTACCTCCTCTGCTAAAATCTTGAATGAGTTTCAAAGGATCCATCAACTTCCCCTGAAGTTATGTGAAGTTATGTTTGTATATGTATGTATGTTTTCGTAGGAAGAGAGTCCATCATTTTTGTCAGTTTCAAAGCAACCCATGAACGTATAAAGGGTTAAGGACCACTGATAAGACCCAGAACGTTCTGTGTTGCCAGAGAAAAGGAATTGACCAAATGATACCAATTGCAGTTCATTTCTGTGCACTGCATTTTTGCATGATTTTAACAATTATCTATTATTATGCTGAATAATGTTCTACTTAATGTATTGATCATGGCACCTTATTTAGATTCTTTATTCTGAAACAACTGTGTCTTCTGTTTCTTTCTGTATACATTGTTATGTGTAGTATTTATATGATGTCAGTTCATCTTTTTATTTTAATGTTTATTTTTGAGAGACCATGCGAGTGGGGGAGGGGCAGAGAGAGAGAGAGAGAGAGAGAGAAGGAGACACGGAATCTGAAGCAGGCTCCAGGTTCTGAGCTGTCAGTACAGAGCCCAATGC
Source organism: Felis catus (assembly GCF_018350175.1). NCBI lineage: Eukaryota > Metazoa > Chordata > Mammalia > Carnivora > Felidae > Felis > Felis catus. The sequence continues at coordinate 43,214,284 of NC_058379.1, forward strand.
AGGGCTCGAACTCACGAACCGTGAGATCATGACCTGAGCCAAAGTCAGATGTTTAACCGACTGAGCCACCCAGGCACCCCTGATGTCAGTTTATCCTACAGGTTAAGGAAAGAAGTGTCCCTTCCTCTGTTTAAGGACAATTTCTTTACCTGTGTTTTTGATCCTTCTTACATCTAAGAAGAAAACCCTCTCTTGGTGTCAACATCTGCTTTTCACCTACCGGTCTACTTTTTGCTTCCCTTCACAGCCAAGATTTTTTTAAAGAATACTCTGTCTTCACTTTGTAACCAGCCATGCACTCTTTTAAAAAACTATTTAAGTTTATTTAATGTCAACACTTTTCGTAGACTTTTTAAAAAAATTGTGGATATTTCAGACATACAGAGAATACCATAACAACCATGTCCCTACCATCCAAATATAACTAATGTTTACACTTTGCCATATTTGCTTCAGATCTTTCTACTAAGGAAACAAAACATTACAGATCTAATTGCATCTTTGTTTTTACTCCTCCTTGAGCCTGTTCATGTCTGAGCCCTCCCTCCAGGCTCCTTTGGGCCTGTTTCCCTTGCAGAGGTAACCTCAGTTTTGAAGTTGGTGCTTAGCTTTTCCATCTGTGTCTTTCATATTGATATATATTCATTGATATATATTTACCTATTAGCATTTGTATGTTTTTAACTTATGTAAATATTACTAGCTTCATTTTCATTCATTGTTAATGCTCTTGAGATTTACTTATTCATATGGATAAGAGAAGATCTAACTTGTATACTTGTAACTGTTGAATGAGATTCTGTACAAGTATACCTTTGTTTATTCATTCCTTTCCCAGTGAACATTTAGGTTGGCTTCTAGTTTGTCACTGTGACAAACAGTGCTGCAGTGAATGTCCTTGTCTCTTCTTGCCCATATGTAAGAGTCTGTAGTGTGTTGGATGGCAGCAACATTAGCATCAGGAAACTCAGAGATGCACATTCTGGGGATGGGGCCCAACAACCTCACTTTCCCACCCCCCTGTGTAATAATAATCCATTCAGTGCCATTGATCCCATTAATCACATCTCTCTGGAAAATTTCCCCTTCTCTTGTATTCCCACTGTCATTCCTAGATTTTAACATAATAGTCTCACTTTCCTAGACTATCACAGGAACTTTTAAACCTAATCTTTTTGTGCAGTTTTGGCCGAATTTCATTTTTCATATTATAATTGGAGTGATTTACTTTTGTTTGTTTGTTTGTTTGTTTTTTGAGAGCACCAGAGTGTGTGAGCAGCAGAGAGGGGCAGAGGGAGAAAGAGAATTTTAAGCAGGCTCCACACTCTAGCTCCAGGACAGATGCATGTATGTTCAGGACTTTAATCCAGAGCAGTCCCTCTCTTAGTCTTTCTTGTCTTTCATGACATTATTATTTTTGAAGAGAACAGTGTAGTTGTTTTAAAAATGTACCTTAGGGGCGCCTGGGTGGCGCAGTCGGTTAAGCGTCCGACTTCAGCCAGGTCACGATCTCGCGGTCCGTGAGTTCCAGCCCCGCGTCAGGCTCTGGGCTGATGGCTCGGAGCCTGGAGCCTGTTTCCGATTCTGTATCTCCCTCTCTCTCTGCCCCTCCCCCGTTCATGCTCTGTCTCTCTCTGTCCCAAAAATAAATAAACGTTGAAAAAAAAAAATTAAAAAAAAAAAATAAAAAAAATAAAAATGTACCTTAATTTTGGTTCATCTGGTTTTTTTTTTTTTTTTTTTTATTAAATTCAGGTACATGGTAGGTTTTTAACCAGTAATACAGGAATAACAACCAGACTTTTGTAGCCTTTCTGTTGGCTGTTATTCATAGTACTTTGCTGTTTTGTGGTATCTTCTGCTAAAAGTGAGAGAAGTTCATTAGGCAAGCAATTCCATATCAAGTCAGTCACCTACGTCTGGTTTTAAGTACCCCAGGATATTCCTAGTTGTCTGTGTTCTTGATTCAGATTGACTTAAAAATATACAGGTATCTAATACTGCTTATTGGCTCAAAATTGGGATTTGTTGATCTTGATCAAAACAAGGAAGGAATGCCTACAATCTAGTGAGATGATTAAATTTTCCATGTTTTCCAAGATGTTTTTAAAATTTCAGTTTAGGGACCTCTTCTAGAATATTAAAGATAATTATTCAGAAATTCCAAAGCTGCAAAAAATATTAATGAAAAGCTTAAGTTTTATATTGTGATGTGGTGATTTGGAGGTAGGGGAATGTTTGTTTCAGTCCTAATTTAAAATTTATTTTCCATAACATTTTTCTGTTTCTTACAGGGAGCTTATTGGATTTCCTGAAGGAAGGAGATGGAAAATATTTGAAGCTCCCACAACTGGTTGATATGGCTGCTCAGGTATTTATCTGTACATGTATCAATTTGAATTGAAAGTGTACATAAAAATATAATCTTAGTAGAAGACTGTTGTTTGTATAATGGAATCGTGGAATTTTAGAGTTGAAAGGAACATTAGGGATAATCCAATCTGATTTATGTTACAGATGGTGTCTGAAGACCTGTGGTATCTAACATTCATATAACTTACTAATATTAGAAATAAGCATGTAATTCTCAGTATAGTGCTGTCCTGTATCTTACAGCCTTTCAGAAACATATGCATTTACAAATATGAAATCTAGATGTATTTGTATTTAGCAGATAAATTTTAAGATAATGAGTGATTGCTATTCCAAAGAAAATATTGGAAATCTAAACGATGTGCTGAACTTTTTTTTTTTTATTTAAAAAAAAAAATTTTTTTTTTTAACGTTTATTTATTTTTGAGACAGAGAGAGACAGAGCATGAAGGGGGGAGGGGCAGAGAGAGAAGGAGACACAGAATGGGAAGCAGGCTCCAGGCTCTGAGCCATCAGCCCAGAGCCTGACGCGGGGCTCGAACTCACGGACCGCAAGATCGTGACCTGAGCTGAAGTCGGACGCTTAACCGACTGCGCCACCCAGGCGCCCCTGAACTTTTTATATAATATAATCCAAAACAAGAATGAAGATGGCAGTATGTACTTTAAAATGGGATAGTTTTACTCTTCTGAATTTTTGTGTTTATTTTTAAATTTTATTACCATGTATATTTTAAAAAGTTTTGTTTCTATTTAACTAAAGTTAACCCTATATTACATTAGTTTTAAGTATATAGCATAGTAATAGAAGTCTGTACCTTGTACTGTGTTCACCACAAGGGTAGCTACCATTTGTCACCTTAGGATGCTATTACAACAGTATTGACTATATTCCATATGCTGTGCTTTTTATTCCCATGAATCTTTGTTTTTAAATATGAGTGAAAACTATTAGAAGTTTCTATTCAGGGGCTCCTGGGTGGCTCAGTCAGTTAAGTGTGACTCTTGATTTCAGCTCGGGTCTTGATTCACGGTTTGTGAGTTCAAGCCCTGCATTGGGCTCTGCACTGACAGTACAGAGAGCCTGCTTGGTATTCTCTCACCACCCCGCCCCTCCCCTGCTCTCTTTCTCTCTCCCTCTCAAAAATGAATAAACATTAAAAAAAAATGGTGGGGAAAAAAAGTTTCTATTCAGCTATGTGGTGAGTGTTCTAGTTGACATGTTGGTTATAAGACCCCTTTCTCGGTGAGCATCCAGATGTCCACAGTATCTGACAGTTTAGAGAAACTATACAAAGAAATTGTCCGTGTGTGGCGTTAGCATATGCTAAGTCTAGTCCATGGTCCTGTGTTCAAGGTTCTTAGATACGGTAGTAGGGGTCAGCAGACCCTTTTTGTAAAGGGCCAGATGAATGTTTTAGGTTTTGTGGGCCACACACATCTGCAGTTTATTCTCCTGTGCTCTCCCTTTTCTGACTCCCCCTCTCTGTCCCCTTTATATCATACATCTTTTTCTTTTCCTTTTCAAGATTGCTGATGGTATGGCATATATTGAAAGAATGAATTATATTCATCGAGATCTTCGAGCTGCTAATATTCTTGTGGGAGAAAATCTTGTGTGCAAAATAGCAGATTTTGGTTTAGCAAGGTTAATTGAAGACAATGAATATACAGCAAGACAAGGTAAAATTACTTTTTAATAAACGCTTGTAACCTAATGTTCATTGGATTTTCTTACCATTCTTTGGAATATTCAGGGTTTTGTAGAATAAGAATAGCTCTAGGTCTGCTCAGAAGAGTCAAAGAAACATTGATTTTATTCATAAAATTCTATACATGATGCCATGACTTTCTGATGTTGTTTCCCTCAAGAAAGAACTTGACTTGGTGTTCTTTACATTATAAATATAGCAAGCAGTACACTCCGTTTTTTTACTACTTTTGTCATGTCAACAAATAAGAAACAGTTTAAAATTCCTTTTTTGACAAGCTTCCAGAAGCATCCAGATTTTACTACACTAAGGATCAGAAGAGGTGTTTTTGAAGTTAATAAATTGAGAAATGGCATACAGTTTTGTAAAGGCCTTGGAAACCATTTCTACACTAAATTTACAATAATTATTTTATATAATGTGATAAATAAAAACGTTTGGAAGGTTAACACTGTACAGAGGGAAGAGAACTTGTAGAAATTAATATAAGGTTGATTCTCCTGTTTTGTGTCTTTCTAAACTTTCACTAAGTACACACTTAGTGAACATACAGTAGATGCATATGGAAAGAGTGTGTGTTTTTGAATCCGAATTCCGTCTCTTATTACCCGGAGATTTCAACCAAGTTTCTAGCCTTTTTGACTATGTCTCAGTCTCCTTACATATAAAGACCAGACGGTAATACCTGCTCTGTACGATTGTTGTGAAACTTCAGTGAAAGAAAGTATTGTGCCTGACATTACATAACATAGTAGATGCTCAGTAAATGAGAGTTCATATTTTAATAGGCTAAGTAGACATAAATAAATAACTATAAAGCAAATTGTTATGCAACTAATGTTGCATAAAGTAGTGTGGGAAAAGAAAAAAAGCTTCTATACCTTTGTGCAGTTCCCTCCAGCTAGAATATCTTCCTATTTTTCTATAATCCTTACCTATAAAAATTCTAACCATTCTTTAAAGTTTAAGCTAGCTGCTACTTTTTAAATGAAACTTTTTGTGACTGCTAGTGAAAATTAATCTTGTTTTTCTGAATATCTAAAGAACTATTTTATATTTTACAACATTGAACATATACATAAGTATAGAAGATACCTGTAATCTTATTTCCACACTAAGTGTCTAAGATTCACAAAGCCTGTGTTTTTATGTCTCCCATAATGATTAGCAAATGTCTTGTGCATAAAAAGCATATTCTAAATATATGAATAAATTAATACAGGGTTTTAAAATTAGAACCCAACAGAATATGCCTTCATCAACAGTCAGCAATAGCTACTAGGTGCTAGATGTGCTAAAAAGTTATAGATCCTGTAATTATGTTTTTAGTTGCTTGTAAGAGTTTCCACCTCTATTTTCTTGAATATTCAATCCCTACCAACATTTCTCTTTTTTATGTTACTGATTTATCAGGAGGAAATGTGATTCATTTTAATATAAATTTTATAAGAATTTTTCCCACATGTCTTGTACTTTTGAAGAATTTGACGCTGATGACACATACAATAAAGATATTGACAAAACATCAACCCTGCTTATGCTCTATTTACACAAGAAGATTTTTAGAAACAATTTACTTAAGCAAGATTGTCAATGTTGTTTTAGGTGCAAAGTTTCCGATCAAATGGACAGCTCCTGAGGCTGCACTGTATGGTCGATTTACTATAAAGTCTGATGTATGGTCATTTGGAATTCTGCAGACAGAACTGGTAACAAAAGGCAGAGTGCCATATCCAGGTAAGCTGGCATTTCATTTAGCTCTTGGTTATGCCAACATACTTAACTGGAGTTTATTAGCAAAAAAATTGTAAGGGGAAGAAAGGCATTTATTTCTTCTCTCTTTTCTCCCTTTCCTCTCTCACCCCCTCTCTCCCTCACTCCTTCTTTTCTACTTTCCCTCCTTCCCTTTCTTTCTCCCTTTCTTCTCTTCCTCTTTATTTTGTCATTGGATGGACAGCATCCTGTGTGAATCACAATCCGTGAGATCAGGCAAATGCACAAGTTGTGTCCTGCATTCACCTCATCTTTCTCTGTTAGGACATTTTCCAAAAGGGCCTTTTGTCTCTACTATTCTCTCAGATAATAAATATCCTGGGTCATCTCACACTACTCCCACACCTCCAATAATTTAAGGTATGCAAAAAAATAAAAATAAAAAAATAATTTAAGGTATGCTTACTTAGCCTATCATAACACAAGGTGAGCTACTGATGGGGGCAGGATTCCAAAAGAATACAAGAAGGGAATTGTGTATAATAACTTGAAGAAAGGCAAACATGTGATACTAGATAAGGAAACTGTTTCAAGGAAGTGCATCAATATAGTTACATGGTTAATATATTTGGCAGAATCAGCACTAGAACATTAGTTCTTCTGAAATTGTTCTGAAAATTTCTTCTGAATTTCTGTTTGGAAGTTCTCTTAGACATTATCTTGCCACTAACCCTCACTAACCCAAATTTGGTCTTTGTTGACTCTTAATATCTGAAAGTATTGGTACTTCGAAGTAGCACTCTAAATTCTTATTAATCAAGTGGGGTTGGCTTTTGAAGGCATTAGTGTTAAAAGTAAGATTTTAGGTGGAATGAAAAAAATGAGACCTGTTGGAACAGGTTAGCATTTTCTGAGCTCTTCTTGATATACTTGACATTTAAAATTCAGGGGCGCCTGGGTGGCTCAGTCGGTTAAGCGTCCGACTTCGGCTCAGGTCATGATGTCACGGTTCGTGAGTTCAAGCCCCGCGTCAGGCTCTGTGCTGATGGCTCAGAGCCTGGAGCCTGTTTCGAATTCTGTGTCTCCCTCTCTCTCTGACCCTCCTCCGTTCATGCTCTGTCTCTCTCTGTCTCAAAAATAAATAAACGTTAAAAAAAAATTTTTTTTTTTTAAATTTACTTCTTTGTTGAAAGAATCGTTTCACTAAATAAACTTCCTATACCTTGGATCAGTTAGTGGCTAGGGGATATGTTCTGTTTTGCTAGTGGGGTTTGGGATCACTCTTTTTAATGTTTGAATCTTCTGTGCTAGGTATGGTAAACCGTGAAGTGCTAGAACAGGTGGAACGAGGATACAGGATGCCTTGCCCTCAGGGCTGCCCAGAATCCCTACATGAATTGATGAATCTTTGTTGGAAGAAGGACCCTGATGAAAGACCAACGTTTGAATATATTCAGTCCTTCTTGGAAGACTACTTCACTGCTACAGAGCCACAGTACCAGCCAGGAGAAAATTTATAATCCACGTAGCCTTTTATATGCGTAAATCTGCCAAATTTAAAGAACCTGTGTAGACTTCTTTACTTTACCTACAGGAATCAAAAGAAGAAAGTCTTCATTCTGCATGTTTTTAATGGTAAACTGGAATTCCAGATATGGTTGCACAAACCACTTTTTTTTTGTTTTCTCAAGTGTTAAACTCTAAAGTACCAATGATGCATCTTCCAACTTATTTCAGGGTCCAAAGAAGTATAGTTGTGATATTGATGATAGTGTGAGGATAGCATAACAGTGAAGAGCAACAGGGCTACTTCTTTATAAACCACTTCATTTCTTTTATTCCCCAAACTCAGAATTGTTAAGAGAAAATTATATATCGTAATAGACAAAACTTGGGAGATAAAATCAGTTCTACCATAATAAAATCTAAAGTTAAGGAGCTTCATGGGACCAAACAATTCCATTCCAGTTTTTAAAGATTTCTTGCATTCATTGTTCTCACAAGTTTTTTCTAAGTTGAACTGTTAATATGCAATCTTAATACCTGCCTTCTTTTGCATGGAAATGGGCCAGGTTTTTAGAAGCAAAAAGGAATATAAACAGCCTCTGAAACTTGATGAAATGTTAGACCACAGTAGTGGCATTTGAAAATGTAATGCACTATGTTAATACTCATGGAACTGGAAAGTAGAAGATTTTTACTTTAGTCATTTTCTGAATAGCTCAGTTTAGAATAATGGTAACTAGGAAGTGAGTTAATCTTTTACAATGTTGCATTGATTTTTTTTTTTTTTTAAGGCAACATATAATTGAAGTTGTACTGTCCAATCCAAGGGGAAAGCTTTTAAACTTTAGATAGAATCAAAAAATAAGACCTGGCATATAAACAGTCCATTTTAAAAAATAGACTGGTACTGTGAGATATTTCTAATATTACTTATGGTGATGGGTGCCACGAATATAAAATATCACTAGATCAGGGACTTGAATGCACTTTTGCTTTTATTGAATATAGATTGACAGAGAGGAAAATATTTAAAAGAAATATGAGAAAAGAAAATGTGAAAATTTTACAGATGGGACGTTATGCTTAATATTAAGGAGTGACAAAATTGCTTTGCTGGCACTCACAGCTCCTCACTTCTCTGTTTTCCGAGATTTTAAGAGTTACAAGGTATGACTAAAACTAATCTTTTTTTAACATAAACACTAAATGAGTGTTATGGCCTCAAATAGTTAATTTAAGGCTTCCCACTAATTCCAATGATACAGCCTTTATGCGAAACATTTTTAGAACTCATTTTCAAATCCATGTTTAAATCTGCACTAACTTTTTAAATGTACTTAATGGTGATCTTTTTTTCCCTTTTAGAATTTAGTTGACTTGGGGAGGAGAACTTATTGAGAATAACAACAGTGGTGAAAAGGGGGGACAGTTTTTGCCCATCCAAAATGTAGAAATAAAACTCAAGAGTTTTATGATCGACTCAAAAAGAAACTCCAAAATATAAATTTGAATAGCAGCATTATTGGTTTAAGTGTCTAGCAAAGGAACTGAATCTGATGAACAAAAGTCTGGTATTTTTGTTTTTGTTTTGGTATTTATGTTTTAAAATATTCTCCTTTATAGTCACACTTCTAATGCAGCGCATCGGGTTTCCGTATTTTAGAATTCTTTTTTTCTGCTGATCAACATTCATTTAAGAAAATGGTTGAATCTTAGTAAGAACAGTGAGCTTTGTCGTGTTTTACTTGCCCTGTTCACAACTCCTACCCGCCAGCTCCACGGTAACCCTGAAAGCCTAACAGTCCCTAGTTGGTTTTACCTACAGTCACTTAATTGATTTAATCATTAAGTTTAAAATTGTCTGCCATGATAACTGTGTTGAAATTCAGACCATTTTAAAATGTGACAAATGAGCTTCATGCAAGTTGGTAACAGTTCTGGTACTAAAAATTGTGGAGGTTTCTAATGTTTACGTAACCTGTTTAGTATTGAATCCCTCTTCCAAGAGGGTCTTCTAGAAGACTGCTGTCATTTACCCTGAACATCTACATCCTGGGACATCAGATTTTTAAAGGGCTTTATGTGAACTTGATATTATAATTTTTCTAAGCTTTTTAAAAAAGATAACAAAATTATGTTTATGTACTAATTGTGTTCAGAAAAGTCAGGAAAAGTTGGTGGTATTCATTAGGTTTTAACTAAATGGAGCAGTTCCTTATGATATCAACTGTATAGTAAGGAAATAAAACACTAACTTAATGTGTATTCAGTTTAAATGGTTATGTATTTTTAAATTGCCAAGAAAAATAAAACAACTTTGTACATTTGAAGATTTTTTTCCAGCAGCTTTTCGTCTTCAGTGTCTTATTGTGGAACTTAACCCTCACCGGAAAAGGAAGTTGGCAAAAACAACCTCCTAGCACACTTTTTTAAATGCATAATGGTAGCCTAAAACTTAGTATTTTTATAAGGTATTATAATATCGTTTTGTGGATAATTGAAATAAAAATTCTCATTGAATGCACCCACTTATCTTTTTAGCCACTATTCATATTTTCTCAGTTTCTTTTTTAAATTGGTATTTAAAGCATATTCTGAATTTGTTCTTCCTGTTAGAAAAACGGTCAGTTATAACTCTTGAGAGAGTTAGATCTATCCTTCATTAAATTCAGGTCATTTTAGAATTCATCCTATCTGTTTAATTTTCCATGTCAGGTGAGTGACATTTTTACAAGTTGTTTTGTTTTGCTTTAATTATACCAGTTAATGAGTCATACAGCAAAACCTAGGTAATCTGAGTGAAGCTATTCACAGTGAACCTGTGTGAAGGATAGGAAATAAAATGATTTTGACCCTAAGGGACTTAATTTTCTAAAAATGAAAAATATGTGAGTCTTACTTTTGTGTGTGTTTTACTCTTCCTTTATAGGTATAATGAAAATAAAATTATACTAAATTATGAATGGCCAACCTAAAGTGTTTATTTTCAATAAGGTAATATTATTATCTTTTGCTATTATCCAAAATAATTACCTTTGTTTTTCCCTAATGGTTTCAGAACAGTAACATTTAATCAACAAACACATCATTTAATAAACATTTATTAAATATTTTTATACAGTGTAGTAATATTTCATTTTAAGAATGTTTTTCTAGTTTACCGTTTGTCCTTTAATTTTGCATGTAATTTTTTCACATTTGAGTTACACATTATGTATGCTGTAAAATCTCTATTATGCTTAAAAAGTCCTTTGCATCCCAAGATTAAATATGCATCTCATCTATCATATTTTATGCTTTTCTTTTTTACATTTCTCTTTAATTGATTTGGAAGTTATTTGGGCATAAAATGTGATTTAAGGATCTGGCATGATTTTGTCCTACATAGTAAATTTTCCCAGCACCATTTATTGGTTAATCCATTCCCATCCCTTTAGTTTGTGTCCTTTATTATGCACATACCTACACACACCTGTTTTGTTCAGTTAACTTTCCATTCTTCTTTTCTTTTTTAAATTTTGTTGTTGTTGTTGTTGTTGTTTATTTAGTTTTGAGAGACAGCACGAGCGGGGGAGGGGCAGAGAGAGAGGGAGACACAGAATCCAAAGCAGGCTCCAGGCTCCGAGCTGTCAGCACAGAGCCCGACGCGGCGCTCGAACCCATGAACTGAGGGATCATGACCTGAGTCAAAGTCAGATGCTCAACCGACTGAGCCACCCAGGGGGCCCTTTAACTTGCCATTCTTCTATCAACATAACACCTTTAATTCTAATCATTTGATAACAATTTAATAATTGAACAAGTTACCTTTGCTATTCCTTTTTTTTTTTTTTTTAATCTTGGTATCCTAGCAAATTCTTGATGAAGTTTAGACTTTATTTTTTATATTCCCCAAAAATTTAAGTGACATTTTGGTTAGGATTACATTATGCTAATAATTTGGTAAGAATTAACATCTTTCAAATCAGTCTTCCTAGCCCATTTATGCAGATCATCATATCTCTTAGTAAAGTTCTTCTCTAAGACTTTTCTCTGAGATGTTGGAAGCTGAGTCTCATTTTGTCTCATTATACTGCTCTAGAGATACCACCCCAGTGCTGCTGAAGACCAAGTCCCCACTTTGTTACAAAAGAAACCAACATGCAAGGAGGAGGAAGATTATACCTCAGTAGCATTTGTTTCCATAAATTCAGCTCTTCTCGAGCCCTTTCCCTAGTTTTTTTTCCTTTTTTTGTCTTTGTTTTTGTTTCAATGACATCAAGTTGAGTTTCTGTCACCAGCAATTAATTAATGTTCATTTTGTCAGTACAGAAAGGAATACTTCTGATTAAAATAAGCAACACATGCCTGGCATCATCTGTTTGCCCTTCCATATCCACTCTGCTGGAAGGCCAACCTGTACTCATCATTGGGTCCCCTCACTCTGGATTCTTGTCGGGGCAAACCTTTAAGGAGCTCTAGCAGAAGATGGGAGGAAACCTAAAAGGTCAAGATACTTATTTCCCAATTTCCTCCTCCTGAGATTGGGCTGGCTATGTCCTATGATCAAAGGTTCCTTTCAAATGGCCTTTTAGAGAGTGACAACCCCATCCCTTGTCTTTTTCTGTCTTAGGGGTAGAGTGCATAATTTTGGTTACTGCATTAATCTTGTGGTTCTCTATTCAGCCTGCCCCTTTGTAAACATCCTTGGTTCATCTTAATTTGAGCGTGCTGTTTCCAGTTGAGACCCTGACTGATAATTCCTCATACTAATAACTGTATAGTACAAAATAGGAAACTTACATTACAACCTTAAAGCAACAGTTTGTACAAAATAGTAACATATTTGGTAACAGTAACGACATACAATATTAAATGCAAAATTACAATAAGACATTAACTGGAGAGAACATACTAAATTTTAAAGTTGAGGTACAATTGACATACAACATGTTAGTTTCAGCTGTGCAATATGATTTGGTACTTGTATATATTGTGAAATGATCACCATTAACATCTGTCACCATAGTTACAGAATTTTTTTTTTTCTTCTGATGAGAACTTTGAAGATCTCTTAGCAATTCTCAAATATGCAGTATGGTACTATTAATTATAGTTGCCAAGGCTCCCTTCATCCGCTTCCACCCCCACCTCTGGCAACTACCAGTTTGTTCTCTGTATCTGTGAGCCTGGTTTATTTATTCATTTTATATCCACATATAAATAATATCACACAGTATTTAACTTTCTCTGACTTACCTGGAAAAATTTAATTCCTTTTTATGACAATAACATTCCATTCTATATACACATTTATTCATCTATCTATAGACATTTAGGTTGTTTCCACGTCTTAGGTATTCTAAATGTTACAACGAGGGGCACCTGGGTAGCTCAGTCTGTTAAGTGTCCAACTTTGGCTCAGGTCATTATCTTACAGTTCATGAGCATCACATTGGGCTCACTGCTCTCAGGTCAGAGCTGCTTCGGATCTTCTGTCCCCCCTCTCTTTGCCCCTCCCCTGCTCACGCACTCTCAAAAATGAATAAATATTTAAAACATTTTTCATGTTTATTTATTTTTGAGACAGAGAAAGAGCATGAGCAAAGGAGGGGGTGGGGAGAGAGAGAGGGAGACACAGAATCCGAAGCAGGCTCCAGGCTCTGAGCTGTCAGCACAGAGTCCAACGTGGGGCTCAAACTCTGGGAATGGAGCAGAAGAATCCTGAGCAGAAGTCGGACACCCAACCAACTGAGCCACCCAGGTGCCCCCCCCCCCAAATTTTTTTAATGCTGCAATGAACATGGGGATGCATATACTTTTTTTTTTCTGTTAATGCTTTCATTTTCTTCAGATAAATACCCAGAAGTGTAATTGCTGGATCATATGGTAGTTCTATTTTTAATTTTTTGAGGAACCTCCATACTGTTTTCCAGAGTGGCTGCACCAGTTTGCATTCCCACCAGCAGTGCAAAAGAGATCCTCTTTCTCCACATCCTCGCCAACATCTGTTGTTGCCTGAGTTGTTAATGTTAGCCATTCTGACAGATGTGAGGTGGTATTTCATTGTGGTTTTGATTTGTATTTCCCTGATGGTGAGTGATGTGGAGCATTTTTTCATGTGTTGGTTGGCCATCTGGATGTCTTTGGAGAAGTGTCTATTCATGTCTTTTGCCCATTTCTTCACTGGATTGTTTTTTGGGTGTTGAATTTGATAAATTCTTTATAGATTTTGCATCCTACCCTTTATCTGATATGTCATTTGCAAATATCTTTCCCATTCCGTTGGTTGCCTTTTAGTTTTGCTGATTGTTTCCTTCGCTGTGCAGAAGCTTTTTATTTTGATGAGGTCCCAATAGTTCATTTTTGTTTTTGTTTCTCTTGCCTCTGGAGACATGTTGAGTAAGAAGTTGCTGTGGCCAAGACCAAAGAGGTTTTGCCTGCTTTCTCCTCAAGGATTTTGATGGCTTCCTATCTTACGTTTATGTCTTTCATCCACTTTGAGTTTATTTTTATGTATGGTGTAAGAAAGTGGGCCAGGTTCATTCTTCTGCATGTTGCTGTCCAGTTTTCCCAGCACTGTTTGCTGAAGAGACTGTCTTTATTCCATTGGCTATTGTTTCCTGCTTTGTCAAAGATTAGTTGGCCATATGTTTGTGGGTCCATTTCTGGGTTCTCTGTTCTGTTGATCTGAGGTGTGTTTTTGTGCTACAAACATTTTAATGTTTGTAGGATCTGTATGGATATATCCCTGATTTGGTAATTTGTATCTTCCCCCTTTTTCTCATTAGCTAGTGGTTTATCAGGTTTAGTGATTTTTCTCAAAGAACCAGCATTTTGTTTCGTTGATTTGCTCTACATGTGTTTGTGTGTGTGTGCCCTCATGAGCACACATGAGTGTGTTCTATTTCATTGATTTCTGATCCTTACTAATCCATCCTGGGTTTTATTTGCTTTGTTATTTTTGTGTTATAGTTCTTCTTCTTTTTCTAGGTTTTTTGTTTGTTTTTTTTTGTTGTTGTTTTAGATGGAAGCTTAGATTGATTTGCAATTTTTCATCTTTTCTGATCTGAGCATTTAATGCAATAAATTTTCTTTTAAATACTGCTTTACATCCCACATATTTTGATACGTTGTGTTTTTATCATAATTTAGTTCGAAATCTTTTCTAATTTTCCTTTGATTTCTTTTTTGTCCCATGTGTTTATTTATGTGTGTGCTGTTTAGTTGTTATATATTTGGGAATTTTCCAGATATTTTTATTTTATTAATTATAGTTTATTTCTGTTTTGGTCAAAGAACATACTTTGTATAATTTCAAACTTCTTACATGTATTAACTGTATTAAAATTCTGTTTTGTGGCCAAGAATATTTTACCTTAATGAATGTTCTATGACTACTTGAAAATATTACCCATCTTGCTTTTGTTAGCTGGAGTTTTCAGTAAGTGTCAATTTAGTCAAGTTGATTGATAGTGTTGCTTAAGCTTATTCATGTTGCTTTTCTGTCCGTTTTTTTCCATTAATTACTGAAAGGAATGTTGGAATCCTCAACTATAATTGCAGACTTTTCTATTTTTCCTTTTAGTTCTGTCTTTGTTTATGTATTATGAAGCTCTTATTAGGTACATATACATTTAGGATTGTTGTGCTTCGTGATAAATTGACCACTTTATAATTATTAAGTGTCTCCATTTATCCCTGGTAATCTTCCTTTGGCTACAGCCAGATTTCCATCTGGTATCATCACCCTTCTCCTTGAAGAGCTTTTAATATTTCTTCTTGCGCAGATCTAATAGCATTGCGTTTAAACGTTTTTGTTTGACTTCCTTTTTGAAATGTGTTTTAGCTCAGTTAAGAATTCTTAATTGACCATTTTCTGCAGTACTTTACCAAGTCTCTTCACTGTCTTCTAACTTCCATTTTTTTTCTGACAAAAAGTCTGTTTCCTCAACTTTACTCTTTTACATATGAAGGATCCCTTTTCCCCCCTCTGAATTTTAAAATATAATCTATTTATTCTTGGTTTTCAGCTATTTATTTATTATGTGCCCTTGCATGACTTTTTTTTTAAGTTTATTTATTTTGAGAGAGAGTAAGCATGAGTGGGGGAGGGGCAGATAGAGGGAGAAAGAATCCCAAGCAGGCTCCATCCTGTCAGCACAGAGCCCGATGAAGGGCTTGAACCCACAAACAACGAAATCATGACCTGACCTCAAGTCAGACGCTTGACCAACTGAGCCACCCAGGCACCCCTTGCATGACTTTCTTAAAGGTTATTCTACCTGGGGTTCTTTGAGATTCTTAGTTCATTGGGTTCATAGTTTTATCAAAGTTGGAAAATTTGGGGCTATTATTTTCAACTTACTCATTTCTTCCAGGACTTCAATTACATGTATGTTGCGCTGTTTAATACTGTCTCACGGGTCACTAATGCTTTGTTCTTTTTTCTGTTTAATCTTTGTGCTTTGTTTTTGATCATTTCTTTTGCTTCGTCTTCATTTTCACTAATCTTTTCTTTGCAGGGTCTGTTCTGCTTTCCATCCCACAGTATATGGTTTTCATCTCAGAAATTCTAGCTCTTCTTTTTTATATCTTTCATACCTCTTCATTATGCTTACATTTTCATTTTTCATCTTGAGGGTTTTTATCTGGATATTAGGACTATTGGATCTGTTTCTATTAAACTTTCTCCTGTTTATGAACTATATGTTCCTACTTTTATATATGCCCAGTAATTTTGCTTGGGTGGTAAACACCATAAAGTATAGTTTGGGGTTGCTGGAGTTGTTTTAATCTTCTTTTCGGTAATGTTGAATGTTGATGTCATGGGTAGGAATTATTCTAAGCCCTGTGCAACCTCTAGGGATTGTTTTTGTCTATTCTTTACTTGGAATCAGTTGAATCCTTTCAAGGTTTACATTAAAGTTCTGTTAGATCCAGAGCAATCTTTAGTCTTGAAAGATTTTATCTCTACCCTTCTGAGGATTTTATCTAATGCTCCATGTATTATTGCCGAATCTTTTCTATCAGGAATAAGTACTATTCCCAACCCTGTGCAACCGCCAATAATTTTCTTGCCTGTTTCTTTCTAGTAGCTCTTTGTCAAATTTGAGTAGTTTCTCTCATTCATGTGCATATCAGTACCCAGCCAAAGATTAGAATGGGTCCTTCTGTTCTCTGCCTCTGAGACTATAGCTACATTGGCCTCCTCTAACATAAATAAACACTAATAATTGTCTCCTCAACTCAGTAACACTGCAGGGCTCTGTTTGGATCCCCCCTTTGTGCTGTAACCAGTGAGCTGGTACAATTATGGGGTGCTTTATTTTTTATTTCTCTTTTCTCCAATATCCAACTTGTTCTCCCTCTGGTCCAATGTCTGAAGTCCTTTCTTCTAAATACTCGAACTGGTTTTCTAGCTGTATAAGATGATAATATAAATCCTGTCCTTGTTACTTTATTTGTCCTAGAAGTAACGTGGCTATTAATTATAGTGATTTTTTTTAGGGTCATTAATAAGAGGGCAACATTTGGAATGGCTGGGTAGGCCTGGCTAGTATAATAAGCTGATAACAATACTAAAAGTTTTCCAAACAAAGTTCACAGTTTACCTGGGAGAGTCCTAGATGAAATCTAGGGCCTGGTGATGAAAGCAAGCAGATCCTAAAGTAAACCCTGATCACCACAAGGAAAATAAAATGGAGCATTTTATTCTGTTATTTCCCCCTGGCATCCCGCCCTGAATGTGACTCTCTGAAAGCTCAGAAGGGACGCAAGCCATCTCACCTAGAAAAAAAGCTATTTACATATCTGTATAGCCACATGTCTCCCTCCTGTGCAACCACCAGAGACAGGTCTTCAAGTACTAGCTTTACAGAAAGACAAAATGTGGTTCTCAGCAACACTTATTAATGGACATGAAAAAAAAAAAAAAAAAAAAAGGACACATGAACACTTATGTGAAGAAAACCAGCACCTTAAAGGAAAAGAAACAACAACCAAGAAGTAACACTTGAGGAACCAAACTTAATAGAGGACACTAATGAAAACTTTGTTTTGAGAAGATATGGCCTCCATTTTTTCAAAGAAGGTGAAGGTGCACTAGTCTCCTTATCTCTGGTTTTGTTTTCCCTGATTTCAGTCACCTATGGTCAGCCTGCTGACCGGAAGCAGATCCTCCTGATGAATCCTCAGACAATCAATAGCCTAACAAACTGTGAAAATGCCTAGTCATTTACCTCACTTCATGTCATCATGTAGACATTTTATCATCTCACAGAATCACAAGGGTGAGTACAGTACCAAAAGATTTTTTGAGAGACCACATTCACATAACCTTTAGTATATTGATACAATTCTATTTTATTACTATTGTTAATTTCTTACTGTGCCTAATTTATAAATTAAACTTTATCATAGGTATGTATGTATAGAAAAAATATATAGTATATAGAAGGTTCAGCACTAAATGTGGTTTCAGGCATCCACTGGGGTCTTGGAATGTGTCCCTGCTGATAAGAGAGGACAACTGTACTATGAAAAGAAATTTTTGAAATTTAAAACTGAAGAAAAAAATCTAACACCAAGGGGAAAAAACAGGGTGAAAAAAGAAGGGAACACAGTTGAAGATCAAATTTGAGTTGGAATATTAAGCCAAAGAATATGCCCAGAATTCACAAAAGAACAGAGTCAAAGTTTTTTTTAAAAAAAGCATGGATAATAGATTCAGAGGTTTAATATTCCAATTAAGTTCTAGATGAAGCAAATGAAAGAATGAAGAAGAACTAATAAAAGAAATAGAGAAAATTTTTCCAGAGAAATATATTGCTTCTGGTTGAAAGGATCCTTCAATTGTAGAACAGAATTAATTTTTAAATTAATCCTAAACACAAATAGTGATTTTTTTTTAATTTTTAAAAATGTTCTTTACTTATTTTTGAGAGAGAGCGTGAGCAGGGGAGGGGCAGTGAGAGAGAGAGAGAGAGAGAGAGAGAATCTGAAGCAGGCTCCAGGCTCCAAGCTGTCAGCACAGAGCCCGATGCAGGGCTTGAACCCACGAACCGTGAGATCATGATGCTTAACCGACTGAGCCACCCAGGCACCCCTCATATTTTAAAGCCATAAAAAGAGAAAAATCCAAATATTTTCCAGAGAGGTGGGGGGGAAACCCCAGCTTATTCTTTAAAGAATGGGACTTAACACTACTTTAAAAAGTATTAATTTGAACTAAGACTTTTATGCAATAAAACCAACATTCAAATTTGAAAGAAAAACAAAGATATCTTCAGAATACAAAGTACTCAATTTATTAACCAGGCCAACAGACCCATTCTGAAAAAGTGAACTGAACATATATTCTGGCCACCCCTCCCCCCCCCCCCAAAAAAAAGTGGGTAGAGCAGGACAGGGAAAAAGGAAGTCTGGTTCCATATTAACATTTGAATTTCAGACTTCTCTTGGGAAATGAGCTCTAATTCCCACAGGACCACTGTAAGCTGGAGCTAACTGGCTACTTCTTTAAAAGAGCAAAGGTCGTTAGCTGCAGTCACAGTGGCCTATTGCCTCGCTCCTATTTGCTGTTGGTGCCCACCCCGCCTCCATAGGCATTTGAGTTGATCTAAGCCTTAAGCCAAAGGAATTCTTATCCAATAAGGTTATATGCATCCAGGGGGGACGTGGGCATCCTTGAAAATATCCCTGCCATACCCACAGAAACACAAATTAATAGAATAACATCTACAGCATTGCTTCCCAAACATTTAAATTATTCTCCAAAGCATTTCCCAAAGGTAGGAACTGACGGGCGGTGTGCTGTACTTGAAAGCCAAGGACCAGTGTGCTTTCTAAGCCATAGCTTTCATGTTCCCTTGAGAGTCCCTGCAATCCAGACAACAGAACCCAGGTTTGCAGCCAAGACACTCTCTGCCACTTAACTAGCTGTTGGCCTCGAGCAAGTCACTTAATCTTTCTGAATCTCATTTCTTCACCAATAAAATGAAAATGACCTACAGAGCTAGACGGGATAAGAGGTAATGCATTTAAAACACTCTGCATCAGAAGGGGTGTAATAAATGGTGATCTGCTTCTTAATTTCTCAGGTGGCGAACGGGGGCTGAGGTCACTAGATTTTCTAGCGTCTCCCCTGGCTGGCCGGCATCTGCCCTCTGACTCAGGTCAGGCGTGGAGCCCGTGGCCCCAATGTGCTTCTAGGCGATCGCACTCTGGTCAGACCCTGCTCCTTCGTCTTGGGCGCCGCTCCCGAGAAGGTCACTTCGCTAGTTTCCCGACGCGGCGCAGGACGTCCTCCTAAGTCTCGGGTCCGCCGCGGCCCAGAGCGAATCCTCGCCAGCGCCGTGCGTGGCAGCACGGGGTTGCAGACGCGGCGGGAACCGCTCGGGCGTCCCGGGGAGCCCGGAACCCAGCCTGCCACTCGGGGCCGGCCAGGTTCTCGGTCGCGGCCGTGCGGCCAATCAGCGTCCGCCGGGCCGGGCTCTGCACCTCCCTCCGCGCACAGGGTCTGCGGCGGAGTCGGCGGCGCAGCCAGCTCCGGGTGCTGGGCGGTGACATGGTGCGTGGCAGGATCTCCAGGCTCTCGGTGCGGGACGTGCGCTTCCCCACGTCGCTGGGGGGCCACGGCTCGGACGCCATGGTAAGCGCTGAGCGACCGCGGGTGCCCTCTCGCCGCGAGGACGCCCAGGCCCCGAGTAGGCGCGGGCAGTCCAGTGGGTCGCGGAAGTTCCCCACTTTGGAACTGTTGCTTTTGCAAAGGCGGAGGCCTGGAAGGGGAATAAAAGTAACCAGAAACTCTCCATCCCCCGGGGCTTTGTCTTTTTTCGCATTTTTTTTTTCTTTTGACGTTTAATATTTCCTGTTTTTGCATTTACGATCCGCATTTTGCTGTAAATAGTAAAATGCTTAATATGCCAACGACAGCAAAGTGGTTTTGTTGAATCCCCGCCAACGAAACCCTAGAATACATTGCTGGCTTCTCTGTACTGAGAGGGGGAGTTCGTGGTGGGGTACTGGCTGTTTTGGGTGGTGATCCTGCCTCTTCCACAACTTGTGTGACGTGGGAAAGACGCTTAACCTCTCTGGGCATCTTGGGCCCATCTGTAAAATGGAGTCACACTGGCTAGGAAACCAAACAAGCTGGTAGTAACTCTGGGTCATGTGAGGGGGGGCTCTTATGAAATTACCAAAACATTGTTGTAAAGGATTTGCCACTGTAGAGAGTTATGCAGATTCCCATCTTTGGAGATACAGTAAAGGCACAGGCTTTGACCTAAATACTGAAGGGCTTTTTTGCTTATTGAGAGTGTTAGAGGGACTCCTCCTACCTACCACCGTCTAGTGCAGTCGTTTCCAAATACAGGAAGGCATTTACTGTAGAATAATTTAAGAAATGGAATTTGTCTCTGGGCCCCAGTGTTTTATGACCTCTGGGTCTCCCTGAGGATCCTCATGTGTGAACACATGCTGGGAATTGAGAAACATCCATGTTAGGATAATGGTTACTTGCTCCCTGTGTGGAGGGAGAGGAATGAGTACCAGAGGACTCTAATTCATCCTATAATGTTGTGCTTCCTAAGTGGGCGGAGGGCAGGCTGATATCAGTACATGACCTATGCTCTTTGTGTACTGGAAATATTTTTAAAAAATAAGTTTCTCATTAAAAAGTGCCAACCAAAGTTCTGACATTTAAAAGAACATCTTTTAGGGATGCCTGGGTGACTCAGTTGGTTAAGCATCTGGCTTTTAATTTCGGCTCAGGGCATGATCTCATGGTTTGTGAGTTCTACCCCCACATCAGGCTTTGCACTGACAGCGTGGAGCATGCTTGGGATCCTCTGTCTTCTCTCTCTCTCTCAAAATAAAGAAATAAACTTAAAAAAAAGAATGTCATTTATTCTGAGATTAAGTTATTTCCACTTTTAAAAATCCTTATGTGTTCTTATATTATGGTAAATGACTTAAAAAAACACCCAGTTGGCAATCCTTGGTGGATCTCCAAATGCTTGACATTTCCCTGCCTTGTAAAATTCAAACACCTGAGCTAGTGCAACCACCTTTACCTCTCTGAGATGTAGCAGCTGTGGGTAAACAACTCATTCTCTCTAAGCCTCGGCTATCTTCTCCATACGTGAGTATGATAGTATCTACTTCGTGCATTAAATGAGATGCCTGTAAAGTGCTTGACACAGAGTAAGCCATCAAAAAGTGTTGGCTGTAATTACTATTTACATATGAGGAAACTAAAGCAGAAAGGGGCTCTGGCCTAGATTTTTCTCTGCTTTGAATTTGTGAAGTGTTAAAGTAGCCTGGTGTACTGTAGAATAATTTAAGAAATGGAATTTGTCCCTGGGCCTGAGTGGTTTATGTCCTCTGGGTCAGGAGAGGTTATCTAATACCTGTATTGCAAACTCATAAATACTTAAGTATTTATCTTCCAGAGATATGGGGTGTGTTGTGTGCTGATTCTTAGGCGCCTTCTTAACAGAATGTGCTATTTTGCACTTCTTGGTGGTACTGCTTCCCGTGCCCTCACGGCTTGCTGAACTCAGGAATTCAGCTGTGTTCAGCACTTAGCAGCAGAGTGAGCCTTCCTAATCAGAAGTAGGATACATTCATGAAGTCCCCAAGTCTGTTAGAGGTAAAGAATTCCACTGTGATTTCTTTTTTTTTTTTTAATCGGCCTTTTAGGAAAAGTGGAGTGCTCAAGGCTGGGTGGTACTTACAAGTTGCTTGCTTGTCTAGGCACTCATCAAGTTTCCAGAAGCCCCGGGGCTATGGGCTCACAGCCCAGCTCCGGCTGACCCCACCACTTCCTACGCATACTTTTCCTCTCCTTTCCCCATTGTCTGCTGAGCTCCCTCGAGTGCCTGTGTCACACCACTCCACTCTTTTGCTGCTCTGGCCCCTTTTCCTGCACCCCCAGCAGTTAGAAGACTGCCCACTGCATCACCCAGAAGACTGAAAACAAATGCACCCTTAACCCCATCTCCCCCCAGTAGTCTCCAAACCAACCCTCTCGTCTTTCTTTCCCTTTATCCTGTAAGTCCTATCCTCCCAAACTAATCTATTCTGTGCCCCCATTCCCACCCCTTTTGACTCCCAAGGCCCCCATTCTTCTCCCCTCCCTCTCCATCCAGTATTTTCTTCTTTAGTCTCTTTTTCCAGTGGTTCCTTTTCTGTCCCACATAGACAGGGATTCCCATTTTGGAGTCACCTTTCCTTGACCCTAACACCTCTACTTCTCTGTCTGCTCCTTTCCCACTACACGCTAAATTACTGGTTCATTCCTCTTGGCCTCTGACCTTTACATTTACTTCCTCCTTCATCTGTAATCAGCTTCTGTCTCCTTCCTTCTTTTGGGATTGACGTTATTTCTGCTTCCAGGGTCCTTACCCCTGGTCTGCATGTCATGTTGTCTGCTGAGCCTCCTCTTCCTGCCATCATTCTGCCCCCTGGCTGGCTGCTGCTGCTTCCTGTACTGATCCCCTTCTTCCCTCTGCAAAGCTCAGGCTTTAAGGCTGCTCCCTGCGCCCTTCCCTCCACTCCCCCTCCACCCCTGTCTCATTGCACACTCCCAGTAAGACACCCCCCCCCCCCGTGTTGACGGCTTCAGTGCCCCCTTGTAGGCCAATGATTCCCAGATCTCATTTCTGGATCTCCCCTCTCCAGAACCCAGTGGTCAAACCAGGGTGTCACCAATCCTGAAACACACTTCAGTCTTTCCCTTTTCTTTTCTTTAAAAAAAATGTTTTTATTTGCAAGAGAAGAGAGCGCAAGTGGGAGAAGGGGCAGAGAGAGAGAGAGAGAGAGAGAGAGAGAGAGAGAGAGAGAGAGAGAATCCTAAGCAGGCTCTACACCATCAGCTCAGAGCCCAGTACAGGGCTTCAACTCACGAACCGTGAGATCACAAACCTGAGCTGAAACCAAGAGTGGGACACTTACCCAACTGAGCCACCCAGGCACCCCAGTCTTTCCCTTTTTTGTCTTCACTGCCACTGTCACGCAAGTATTCTCTCCCGACTTGCAGGTCCTTTGTGCCATCCCCCACTGCTGCAAGGCTCCCCATCCTCAACCTACTGACTCAAGGTTCTATTTTCATCATAAAGCCTCCTCCAGCCTTGAGTGCATTCAGCTGATGGTGCTCTCTGCCTGGCTTCCTTAGTCTGCATTTCTCCTAGAGACTTACCATGTCCTGCCTCATGTTAGTAGAGTTTTTGTAACCCTGGCTTCTAAACTGTAACTTTCTTAAGGGCATACATGTCTGTGCCGGGTCAGCCCTCTGCACAGTCTCTGATACACAGCTCAGCAACCCTTCACACCCAGTGCCCCCCTTCCGCACTAGGCTTTGATGCCAGACAAAGACCTCCTGTCCACCGTGTGTGCCTTCTCCTCTTCCCTGAATATGGGGATTTCAATACTGCCTCTTTATTTTTTTTTTTTTAATTTTTTTTTCAACATTTATTATTTATTTTTGGGACAGAGAGAGACAGAGCATGAACGGGCGAGGGGCAGAGAGAGAGGGAGACACAGAATCGGAAACAGGCTCCAGGCTCTGAGCCATCAGCCCAGAGCCTGATGCGGGGCTCGAACTCACGGACCGCGAGATCCTGACCTGGCTGAAGTCGGACGCTTAACCGACTGCGCCACCCAGGCGCCCCTCAATACTGCCTCTTTAAACTTAAGTTTCCTCATCTGTCAGGGATAATAGCACCTACTTTATAATATTGTGAGTTTTAAGTTAAGTGGCTTTTAAAACAGTGTGCCAGAACAACAAATGTTCTGTAATAATAACAATAATAATAATAAAAACAGTAATAAATTGTCATCGTCCAGTCTTCAGTAGTTGCACCGTGCATTCCTTTTTGATGCATTTGGATCTTCTGCCTGGCTTTGGGGGTCTCCATTATCTGCCCCCACACCCCCTATCCAGGCTTGTCTCCATTCACTTGCCACCCAGTGCCTCAAGGGCCTGTACTCCTCTGTCTCCCAGGTTTTGGGGTTTCGTATTGCTCCCCCTTGCCCACATGCCTTCATCTGTCCCTTTGTCCATCCCATTGTCTTCATCCCCTGCTTCCCCTCCTCTTTCCCTCTTGCCCTTCTGTGGTGCTTCTGGCTGACCACATATTAGCACCTGACCTTGTACTGTCCTAGAACCACCCTCGCCTGGTTCTTGTGTGTTGGCTTCTTCTCCTCACTCTATGAGAGATTTCTAGAGACAGACTGGTTTTTTTCACCTCTGCATCTCCCATATTGACAAGTAGTGTTGAGTTCATAATAGTCTGTCAGTAAACACTTATCAAAATACCATTGATAAGTAGAAAGTTAAAAAACAAAGAACAGGCTAATTTGTTTTGAAGTTTTATTCTTTGTTTTCCCCCAGTGATCTCCTTGACCTGTGCCATTGTCTTTTCAGCCCTGCTGCAAATTGCAACAAAGATAAGCTCAATTCTCTGTGAGGCTTTCTGAAACCTTGGCTGCTTCCATTTGCAGCTACTTGTGGGGCTCAGTCAGTTGAGTGTCTGCCTCTTGATTTCAGCTGCGGTCATGATCCCAGGTCGTTGGATTGAGCCCCACATTGGTATGGAGGCTGCTCAAGATTCTCTTCCTCTTTCCCCCCCTTTGACCCTCTCCCCCACTTATGCTCTCTCAAAAAAAAAAAAAAACAAAACTAAAGTAAAAAAACAACCCCAAACAAAACAAAACAAAAACCTTGTGAATATAGCTCTGCTCAGACAGTTGAGAGAGGTAGTTTAGGTGAAAACTCCGGATTAAAATCTAAGCTGATCATCAGAAAACTCCGGATTAAAATCTAAGCTGATCATTGCAAGTTTGCAATTTGTCTAATTGCAAACTGACACTAAAAATGGACATGTTGCCCTTGTTAAAATAATATGGATCTTTCAGAAGGACTTTCCCTTTGTCCAATTAGAACTCCTGCAGAAAATGGGGTACGCCAAGGGGCACGAATTGGAGCTCGTCTTGCATGTCCCCTGTTGCATTTTTAAAAAGTTTTTTTGTTTATTTTTGAGAGAGATAGAGCGAGCAGGGGAGGGGCAGAGAGAGGGAGACACAGAATCTGAAGCAGGCTCCACGCTCTGAGTTGTCAGCACAGAGCCCGACATGGAGTTTGAACTCACAAACCTTGAGATCATTCGTGACCTGAGCCAAAGTCAGATGCTTAACCGACTAAGCTGCCCAGGCACGCCTCCTGTTGCATTTTCTATTCTTATGTGATGTTCTGAGGTGTACGTTTGGATTCCTCACATTTGCCTTGTGGGACGGGGTGCATTTTTCCTGCAGCACACAGACCCTGATTATTCGGCTGCGTATGTTGTCTTAGAGACCGATGTGGAAGACGGGCTCAAAGGGTATGGAATTACCTTCACTCTGGGAAAAGGCACGGAAGTTGGTGAGTTGACCCTTCTCTTAAGTTTCCAGAATGCTTAATTTGCACTTAGATTCCAGTGGTGACCTTACTTTTCTCTGTATGTACATTGCTCAAGGTGAGTAAAAACAGTGTTTCATAGTTTGTTTCATTGGGAGAAAAGGTGGCAGAACTTGGCCCTTCTCCTTACAGTCATCGATGGACTGCGGGAATATCTGTGAATCTCAGCCTGTTTCTGTCTGAGCTAGGCCAGGGGGCGGGGGGTGATGGTGGCTGAGGGACACCAGAAGGACCAACGGGCATTCATGTGGACAGGCTTATTGTGATGTGCACAGTGAGCCCCTCGCTCTTCAAAGTGCTTCACACCAAGTGGTTTCAAGTTCACTGCTCTTCATGGCAGAAGGGCCTCTGGCTGCCTGGGTTCGGAGCTGTCATCTGGGGAAAGCTGGTTGTGCAGGAGGCACATTGAGCCACGAGTGAAGTCATTCTCTCAGAGCTGGAGAGAGCTCAGTGGTGGTCTTGAGGCCCCTCACATTTTAGAAATAAAGAAACAGAGACCCAGACAGCTGCTCAGCTAGCTCCACAGAACTCCTGACTGCCTAAAGTGCTTTCTTTCCACATTTAAATACAAGTTGTTTGTTTGATTTTTTTTTGAAGTACGTAATCCACGCACAAGGTACAAAATTCAAGAAGTAAAAAAAGATGACCTTTGCCAGTCAATTTCCATGGATCATTAGGATCTGAAACCAAATTATGATAGTTGTTGAGTGAGGATCTAGGAAGGAAACAGGTTCTCTAACTTTGGTGGTGATACGACAGCTCTTCCATGGGTACTTGCAGTGTCGGCTCTCCCTACATGTAAAGTGGAAGCCTTGCCCCACTGAAAGATTCTAATATTGTCAAGCAGATGAAAGGAGTGTGTGTGTGTGTGTGTGTGTGTGTGTGTGTGTAGGAAGGACAAGGGAACCTTTCTTGAACTTTAACAGAAACGATTGTGCAGTGTGAGGACAGTTTTTAACTTTTATTTTGTTTCATTTTTATTATTTTTTAAGTAGGCCCCCTGTCCAGCATGGAGCCCAACATGAGGCTTGACTCCTGACCCTGAGATAAAAACCTGAGCAGAGATCAAGAGTCTGACACTTAAACTGACTGAACCACCCAGCTGCCCCTAGAAGGACACTTTTTTAAAACTTGGTGCAAGTTAGGGGTGCCTAGGGGCTCACTCAGTTAAGTGTTCATCTCAGGTCGTGATCTCGCATTTCACATTTTGTGAGTTAGATTTTTGCCTTGGGCTCTGTCTTGACAGCTCAGAGCCTGGAGCCTGCAGCCTGCTTTGGATTCTTTGTCTTCCTCTCTCTCTCTGCCCCTCACCCACTCATGCTTGAGGGCTCTCAGGCACTCTCTCTCTCTCAAAAAGAAGTAAACATTAAAAAAAAATAAAAGACTTGGTACAAGTTAAACAGAGAGAGGGTTAGTTCATTTTCCAGGAGGGCTGTGGGCAGCTTCAGAACAGAGGTGAGGCTTTGAGATTCTTCTTGAAGGGTAGCTAGGACCTTGCCAGGTAGCAGGAGACTCAGCAATGGTTTCCTGTCCCCCTCCCCATTAAGTCAACCATTTGCTGTTAATGTTTTTCCAAAGGCAATGACCGCTGGCCACGATAGGTTTGTGAGCTGTGTGTCAGCTTTGCCCACAACTTTAATGGTTTCTGGTGTAAGCTGAGTGCTTTATGAAGCTGCCTTCTCCATATTGCAGACCATATAGGGTGGCCCCCAAAGGTTGCCTAAAACTCAGCAAGTTGACAAAATATGTTATGGGATGGACCATTGGAACCACTCTGGTAATAGCCGAGACTTTGAACTTTGCTGACTGGGGCACACAGTATGGGGACCCTGCCTGTGTTTTGTGCTCACTGGGACTTGATATAGGAGATAGGAGGCTCCCCCTCTCTGGTTGCTGAGCTCTGTGCTTTGGGCCTTCGTGGACCTCTGCCTCCTCCATTCCCATCCCCTCCCAGCTGTCCTGATGGACATCTCAGCCAGGGGAGATGCCATCTCTCTGTGTCTATAATAAATGCTTCTTTTGCGGTGGTGTAGTTGGCTTCCGGAGCATTTTTCAGACCACAATATGACAGAACCCATTTTAACTTTATGGGCTGTTTAAAGTTTATTTATTTATTTAGAGAGAGGGAGAAAGGGGAGAGTTCACAAGAGAGGGGGAAGGGCAGAGAGAGAGAAAGAGAATTCCAAGGCTTTCTGCCAGTGCAGAGCCCCGACACAGGGCTCCAGCTCCTGAACTGCGTGCGAGATGATGACCTGAACCAAAATCAGGAGTCGGACGCTTGATCAACTGAGCCACCCAGGTGCTCCCGTTTTAGCTTTAAACTTGCTCCCTATTTCAGGTGATTCATCGCAGTCTCACTGAATGTGTTACATGGCATTTGCATTCAAGTTGAAAAAACATTCCATTAGCACATCACGGTTCTCCTGCACTTTTACCAGCTTACTTACCTGTGCATTCTTTTATGATTAGAAAAAGAAAAAAATAGTGCTTTCCTCATTACTGTGAAGGTAGTGCTTGTTTGCGTGTGTGAGAGAGACAGGGAGGGAGGGTTACAGTTATTTGTTTAATGTATAGAAGACACCAATATAGTTCTTAAAAAAATAGAAGAAAAAAAGATGAAGAAAGAAGAATTTCTACAGAGACAAAAAACAGCCATAAGGGTTCACACCAGCCCACAGGCTCAGACACCCATGGTCATCCATCGGCCTTACTGACTTGTCCTTTCTGTGCCAGAGGGTGGCAGGGAGTTAGCAAGACGTGCCTTCAGTGACCAGTTTTTTCTAGATGAATTTCCCACCCATGGCATCAAAGCAAACCTGAGGCAGACTGTCCTGTGCACTGGATGACCACCACTACCGAGATTTCTGTCGAATGCACCCAATTTTAGTTACCTTCTTGCAGTGCCCTCCTTTTGAGCAAGGAAAATCTGTGCTATAGATGAATACATTAGTGCTGCTTATGCATCTCTTAGAGCTGTGAAAGGTGAGCTCATCCTCAACTTTGTTAAGGGCATTTTCCATGTGGGGCAAACCAGAGGTATGCTTCATCAGTGGTTTCTAGCAGCTGTCTCATCAACGAGATGGAGGTTTTAACTAGGTGATGGTATATACCTCTTTGTGAGTTGCTGACTGGCTCTTCAGATGTCTTTAATCCTAGAGCACCAACCATCAAGGTGTGAGAAGGATTCTGTCTTCTCACATTCTAGGGAATGCATATCTGAACTGGAATGATTCTATAGCCCTTAACAGAAGCCCTAGAGAACATGCAATGGTTGCTCCAGCCCTAATGCTACATTTGAGAGCAGGTGTGCATTCATGTATGAACACTGTTCCACATAGAAGCCAGGCGCATCCTGACAGCTTGTTTCAGATATGTCAGAGGTCTTTCTCCTAGGATCTGGAGGATAGTAAAACTGCACCAGTAGTTAGTAGAACAGCTATCCTATGAAATGACCTGAGTAATAATCACAGAAATGGCAACTCCAAACAACAAATTTATCAAAAAAAAATTTATAACAAATTAATTGCTTTGGGGCTAGATGACTTGATTTGATTATTTTGGTCATTTATGTGTACTAATTGTTTTCTAGCATGACTGAAGGATAGAAGGGTCTTTCCAACTCAATCTGTTACTTATTCTGCATCTGAAATAATACAATAAAGCCTTTTTAAGTAAAATACGGGAAAAAAAAGGATGGTAATTCTGAGCCAAATTAAATTTGACCTTCAAATTACTTAAGAAAACATATAGTGGGGTGCCTGGGTAGCTCAGTAGGTTAAACATCCGACTCTTGATTCAGCTCAGGTCATGGTCAAACAGTTCATGAGATCTAGCCCCATGTTGAGCTCTGAGCTGATAGCACGGAGCCTGCTTGGGATTTCACACTCCCTCTCTCTCTGACCCTCTCCTGCTCATACTCATTCTCAAAATAAATAAACTTTTTTTGTCTCTTTCTCAAAATAAATAAACTTAAAGTGTAGTATATCATAAATCAATAGGAAAAAATTAAATCTTTAAGAAAAGTGTTTTCATGTACTTTAACATTTTACATGTAAGTATTGTTTATTTCAAATTCGTTTCATCTTTAGTAGTGTGTTATGGTGTGACTTCAAGATATTTTCTATGCTTGACAATAATTGGAAGGTACCTCTTTTTTTTTTTACTTTTATTTTTTTTAACTTTAGAGAAAGAGCATGCCGGAGGGGCAGAGAGAGAGAGAGAGAGAGAGAGACAGAGAGAATTTCTCATCCAAGCAGGCCCCAAGCTCAGCACAGAACCTGATGCCAGAGCTCAATCCCAGGGCCCTGGGATCATGACCTGAGCCAAAATCAAGAGTTAGATGCTTAACCAACTGAGCCACTCAGGCGCTTCCCCCCACTGCTTTTTTTTTTTTTTTTTTTTTAATTTGATAAATCAGTCCTTTATTCCTTAGGAACAATGAAATAGAGAAGTTTGATTTTGAAAATGACTGGACACTTGGGGCGCCTGGGTGGCTCATTCGGTTAAGCGGCCGACTTCGGCTCAGGTCATGATATCACGGTCCGTGAGTTCGAGCCCCGCGTCGGGCTCTGTGCTGCCAGCTCAGAGCCTGGAGCCTGCTTCGGATTCTGTGTCTCCCTCTCTCTCTGACCCTCCCCCACTCATGCTCTGTCTCTCTCTGCCTCAGAAATAAATAAACATTAAAAAAAAAAAAAGAAAATGACTGGACACTTTATAAAGTGAACGAGAAAATATATTGGGAATAGGATTTAAATTTTCATATCAAAAAATAAAATAAACTTTCATACCTATGGCTCAGTTTTTCAAATGGCAACCATTCAAAATGTGTTTGCTCTACTCAGATATTAAGCTCAGTGTATGGATTAACAGCTGTATTACGTATGTGGTATTATTTATGACAAACCCAAAAGACATATTTGAGGCAGTATTTAAAAACATGTACCTTTAGGGGCACCTGGGTGGCTCAGTCAGCTCAGGTCATTATTCTTACGGTTTGTGGGATTGAGCCCAGCGTCAAGCTCTGTGCTGACAGTGGGGAGCCTGCTTGAGATTCTCTCTCTCTCCCTCTCTCTGCCCCTCCACTGCTCTCACTCACTCTGTCTCTCTCTGTCTCTCTCTCTGTCTCTCTCTCAAAATAAATGAACTTTAAAAACAAAACAAAACATGTACCTTTTGTATTTAAAGTTTCCTTCATAAAATCCCACAGTAGTTGTGGTGTTTTCACGTCTTAATTTATTGGCATCATACCAAGACATACCCAAGAATTAAATCCTTATTTAATAGTTGCCTGTGCTGTGAATGCCCTCGCCCACCATGTGCTTAACAAGGACCTCGGGGACATCGTTGGTGACTTCAGAGGCTTCTACAGGCAGCTCACCAGTGATGGGCAGCTCAGATGGGTAAGGGACCTAATTTTTAAAATGTTCTTACAAGTAATATGACTAAGGTCTAAGATGTGCTTTGATTGCAACAAATGTGAAAACAGAGACAGGCTTACAATTTTAAGGTAAAACACTATTAAATTAGGGCTTCAACCATTTAGACAATCAGTGTTTTGAGGTAATTGATATTCCTTTCTGTAAGACTTGAATCTGGCTATATTTGGATCCTGAGAGCTATCTCTGCCCTATGGACCTCATCTCTACTCCTTGAATGGAAGAAGTGTTCTAGACACTCTAGAAAATAAAGTATTGAATGGGCATCCTTTCTGGGTGAGAGGTAATGTGGGTGGCATTAGAGTTGGGGGAGGAAGTTATTAAAGCCAGAAACATAAGAGAAGAGCAAAGTTAAAAAGATGGAGACCAGAGCACTTTTACATGTATAGGTCTATATTTTGAACCCTAAGTTCAAGGCATGAGAAGAGTGGGGCTCTAGAGAAAGGATTCTGTCACAGTAAGATCAGTCCAGTAACTGGGACCTTGCCCTTGTCTCACAACATCAGCTCTATTTTTTACTAACTCTGCTCAGTTTCTCATCCATGCACATAGAAAGGCACAGGGAAGGCATTCTTTGTTGCCTTGGATTTCATTTTTAACTTTCTGCAAAGCAAGTTGAACTTACTTTTAAAGGCATTCCCTTCAAGAAGTCCCCACTGGCCAAATCTGGGACAATTCAAGGATCAAAATAAATTTGTTAGTAATGGCTTATAGCTCATTGAATAACATAAGAATCCATGAGTGCATTCAGGTCGTAAGCAAACAGCTAGGGAAAGCTTGTCATTATAATAGAACAGAAGAATGTAAAGAATTGTAGCCATAACTGATTGAGGCAAGAATGATCAA
The DNA here is from genome assembly GCF_018350175.1 of Felis catus. Taxonomy (NCBI): domain Eukaryota; kingdom Metazoa; phylum Chordata; class Mammalia; order Carnivora; family Felidae; genus Felis; species Felis catus. The sequence goes on from NC_058379.1 coordinate 43,246,308, forward strand.
TGGATGCCCCAGTTTGGGGACAATAGTAATCTTATACTGTGAGGTTACCATTTTCCCTAAGTAAGAGCCCAGTGGACACTGACTTACCTAAGTGCTAAAAGATAATAGCCCTGATAAAAAACCAAAAGGACATTATTGCTTACTTAGAATTTGTGCCAAAAAAGTATGACCTGAATCCCAGTCTGAGGAACACTATTACAAGTCAACCAGCCCATGTGCTTTAAAAATGTCAACAGCATCTTAAAAAAATAAAAACTGTTCCAGATAAAGGGGGACTGAAGAGACAGAACAACCAAATGCAATGTTAATAAAATAAAGTACATTATTGAGGCAATTGGCAGAATTTGATTATGGACTGTTTTAGGCAATAGTATTCTTATCAATGTTATATTTCCTGAATCTGATCATTGTACTGTGGTTATGTGAGAAAATGTCCTTGTTTTTATGACCTACACACAGAAGTATTTAGGGTTCCAGGAGCATGATATTTGCAACTTAAATGGTTCAGTAAAATCAATTGTGTATATATATTATGTGTGTGTGTGCGCTCACACACACACACACACACACAATATATATATATAATATTTGTCTATATGTACATACACAGAAAGAGAGTTGGGAGTAATATACAGGAGTTTTTTGTACTGTTCTTGCAACTTTTCTATAGGTTAGAAACTATTAAAAAAAAAAAAAAAGCATGGGGCACCTGGGTGTCTCAGTCAGTTGAGGACCTGACTCTTGATTTTGGCTCTGGTCATGATCCCATGATTGTGAGATCGGGCTTCATGCTCAGCGTGGAGCCTGCTTGGGATTGTCTCTCAATCCCTCTGCTCCGCTCCCCACCCTGCCCCCAACCTCTAAAATTTAAAAAAAAAAAAAAAGTTTTTTAAAGTATATTAAAAAAGCTTAACCTCTTTGTGAGCTTTTATTGATGGCTTTTAACTCTTGAAATGTGTCCAAGGCTAGGAGACCTAACTATCTCTTTCATGTCTAAGAAATGCTGGTGTATTTTGTTTCCTAACCAGATTGGTCCCGAGAAAGGTGTTGTGCATCTGGCGACCGCGGCTGTTCTCAACGCTGTGTGGGACCTGTGGGCCAAGCAGGAGGGAAAGGTAACTCACTGGAGGAGCACTTGCAGGAGCTCTGTGGAATAATCCAACACGTGGCAGAGGACTAAATAGTTCCTCTACGAGCAGCCTTCTGAAGACCAAAGACGCAGGCCTCCAAAAGCAATGTGGAAATTTGTTTGATGTGTTTTCTCCGTGGCAGTAGTTAGGAAACCATAGGAGTAGGTTAGAAAGGGCTGAGAAAGAAATGGGAGAGCAGCAGAGGTGAGGAGTCAGGAGGCAGCATTAGAGATCCGGGTGTGCCCGTGGGCTGGTGGGCAGGTGTTTGAAAGTGGGAGTTTGAGTTTACTTTCAGGGGAAAAAGTGGGCACTTTACACATGATTTAAAATTCTTTTTTTTCCCCCAAGCCTCTGTGGAAGTTACTTGTTGACATGGTAAGTAAATTCTTTAACATTATAACATTAAACAATTATAATAGTGTTGCAGTATAAACGAGATGGATTTCGTGGATTACTTGCCTTTTGTAAATCAGCAAATATATTCAGAATTGTCTGTGGATCGCCATAGTGATGGTAAAGTAAAACCCCAGTAAACCCTAATATTTCTTTTCTGGTATTTGAGGTAACAGCTGGGTGTGCCCACACACAGTGGTCCATGGGAAGCACTGAGTTTGGGTCCTGCCTCCCCCACTGTGGAGGTTTCACATGTAATGCAAATTCTCTGAGCCTCTGTTTCCCAGTTATGAAAAGGGGATAATCATCACTTCTCTGAGAACCTCATAGAATTGGTTGAAAGACCAAATGATAAAAGTGTTTCACAAACTCTGAAGAGCAAGATGTTATTATTAAGATGTCATCTGGTCACTTTGAATTTAGAGTGTTGTGGTCTCCATTATCTGATTCTGGAAGAGAAGGAGCCAAATGCTGAAGATAGGTACCTCGGTGTTTCCTTCTTCCTTGTCCTGTTTGTGGCAGGGAAGAGCACCTGCCAGGGGAGGAGGAAAAAAAGCTGGGCAATGGGCAAATTAAGGGGGGGGGGTGACCTTCAGACCCAGGCAGACCTGGCTTTGAATGTGGGCTCCTCCACTTTCTGGCAGGTTGACCTGAGGCATGTCACTTAATCTCTTTGAGCATCAGCTGCCTTAGGGTGATGTCTTATGTGGTCACTAAAATCCTGGTAGCCAGCAGATGAAGGCCCTGTTATTATTTGACATCACCATTTGGGAAAAACAAAGAACACCTTGGCTTTGAAGACTGTTGGTCAGCAGACATCGTCTCTTCTCTGGGAGAAAGTAAAGACAGGCGGATATCACACCATCGACATGGTTGCAGGTGGCCTGGGGGCCCCATCTGAAGGGGAAGGACATGAGCCACCCTCTAGGCTTAAGGTTAGGCTTTCAGGGGGTGTAGGAGGCGACTCCCCAAACCGAATGAGTTGAGAGGCACCAGAGAGGTGTGACTTCATTCTTATGGATTCTATTTCCTGTTTCAGTAGTGGCCGATAGTCTTAAAAGAGGCAGAATCTCAGCATTGAGTTTTTTTTACAATTTTTTAAAATGTTTATTTTGAGAGAGAGAGAGTGCATGTGCAGGTGAGTGAGGGAGGGGTGGGGGGGGGAGAGAGAGAGAGAGAGAGTGAGAGAATCCCAGGCAAGCTCCACGCCCATTGCAGAACCCATCGCAAGGCTCGATCACACAACTGAGAGATCATGTCCTGAGCCGAAATCAAGAGTAGGACACTTAACTGACCGAGCCACCCAGGTGCCCCGAGCTTTTACAGTTTTTGACAGACTAGTGGAGGACTGTTGGTCAGAGTAAAACCTGAGAGGGAGTGAAGCTACTGGTTGCTTCCCAACTGTTAGACTGAGATAGGGAGGGGTCTCAACCAGAGATCCAGCTGAGATGTTGGCCTTGCCAGTGTGGTCAGAGTAGTGAGCATGGGGCAGGAAGAGGCGGGGAGAGAACAGCCAGTGATGGTCCAGGGTGGCCTCCCATGTTTAATCCATTCTGTACCTGTTGGTGAAGTGAATTACCCAATTTGACAAGAGAAAAAATTGACTACAGTCATGCTGCTAATAAATAGTGGGCATAGGGTTGACCCGGGGAGCCTGGCTCTGATACCAGCCTTCTTTCCTCTCCTGCTGAGCTGCGCCAGTATCCCAGTCAGCCCTGATGTGTAGAGCAATGATGTCTAGAGAGACACCAGGCGCTCATCTATCCACTTACTCGTGCTGAGTGCTTGCCTCATGCTGGATCCTCTTTCCAGAAGCCATGTTAGTTGGGATGGTTGGAGCCTAGGTGTCGGAGAGGGAAGGGATGGGGAAGGAGGAGGGGGTTGCAGCGGGAGCACCTGAGGATGTCTTTGGGAGTCAGCCTTGACCCTCTGAAGGGCTCTACACCAAGGAATGACAGCATCAAACAATTTAACACAAATCCCAAAGGTCCTTTCCTGGAAAGGGTAATCCCACGTCTCAGTGTAAGCACATCCTTAGAAATATAAGCCATTTGTGAATTGATTTGGGCCTTTCCCCTTCCTGTCACACTGCCAGGACCCCAGGATGCTGTTATCCTGCATAGATTTCAGGTACATCACAGACGTCCTGACTGAGGAGGAAGCCTATGGTGAGTCATACTTAAGTGACAGAACTGAAGTTTTCTGGTACCACTCATGTGGCATGCCATACCTACCATATAGCATGCATGCTTTGTTGTCTAAAAAAGTGATGATACTTTTTTTTTTTCCAGGAATACTGCAGAAAGGTCAAATTGGCAAAAAAGAGAGAGGTGGGTGGTGAGGAAATTTCCTTCATTGTTTTTGCTGTCACTGTCCTTTTGAATGTCCCTGTCGTCTGGGGGTTCATAGCGTCTTCCCAAATGCCTCGTGCCCAGCAGCCAGGCCCTCTGATGGGCGGTTGCGTCTGTATGTGTCCTGGGTGTGACAGGAAGACCTGGGGTAGTTTGACAGCCTTGGTATTTGCATGATTGTGAATGTGACCAAAGGCTGGGTTTGGGGCTAGGTGCATGTGAAAGGCAGGGTCAGAAGGAGAACTGCTGGATTCTCTGGGGGCAGCAGCTTAGCTACAGGCAATTCTAATCCTGAAGGTCCCTGGAAAGCACAAATGTTGACAAGCTCTGTGTTTCCACAGAAAGGCAAATGCTGATGCATGGCTACCCTGCCTACACGACATCGTGCGCCTGGCTGGGGTACTCGGATGACACGCTGAAGCAGGTGGGCATCCGAAGCTGGTTTTGTAGACAGGTTTTATATTCCTGGCTTTCTGGAGTTTTCATGTTAGCTCTTCTAGATCATTGTGGATCCAAGGCCTCATTCTGAAAGCACTTCTACTGGAGCAAAAGTAAAGCCGCTCATATTGTGGGCATGGGACTCTGTGACCTTGTATGTCCCACCATGGGTTCTGGAAGGGGACAGTCCAGGATTTGACCCCAGGCAGAGACAGCAGTGTAGTGTCGTGCAGTGTTACACCTAACCATGCTGAGCCTCGGTTTCCTCACTGTGAAATGGGGAAATAATACGGGTCTTGTGGGTGGTTTGGAGGCTCCAGATAAAAGCTGTGAGTTGTGTGACGCTTGTGGCCCCGTGGCTGGTACTCGGCTGCAGTCAGTGCGAGGTTGATCCCACTGCACTGTACCTGCAGCTGAGAGAAAGACTAGCTTCTGTTTGTTACCCTCACATCCATTAGTTCTCTGGATGCTGCAGGATATCCTAGCTTTAACAAGAGGGATATCAATGCTCCATTGCCCTTTGAGGAGTGTGAACAATTAAAGACATTGTTCCCATAGAGATGAGGAAAGAAAGTCATCCTATGGGTACAAAGAGTTATGGTCTGTTGGCTAAACTGTGCTCTTAATGCATCAACACATAGCTGTTCCTCCGGTTCCCGCTGCTGCCGTAAGTGCATATGAAAGGACATATCAGGGACATATGTAAGTGCATATCAGGGACAACTGGGGTCCTCATTAGACCAAGGGGAGCTCTGCGGTGTGTGATGCTGGCTGTGCTCCTCTCCCCGCAGCTCTGCACCGAGGCCCTGCAGGACGGCTGGACCAGGTAACTTGTTTGCGTGGTAATGAGCTTCACTGCCCCAGTTAGCAGCATGATGGGCCAGGAACAAAAGGCACCAGGGCGGCCCGGATTCGTCCAGGAGCAGTCTCACATGGAGGATACATAGGAGAAGTCTCACTGTAGACCAGGCTTTCTCCAAAGATGAGATGTGAGTCCTAATTACAACCCTAAGACCTTGGAGAAACAGACCTTGGAGATCATCAATTTCAAACACCAGTCCAGAATAGAAATCAACTCTTGAAAAAAAAATTTTTTTTAAGTTTACTTACTTATTTTGAGAGGGGGGAGGGAGAGAGAGAATCCTAAGCACACTCTGTACCATCAACACAGAGCCTGATATGGAGCTTGAATCCACGAAATGTGAGACCATCACCTGGGCTGAAACCAAGACCTGGATGCTCAACCCACTGAGCCACCCAGGCACTTGAGAAGTCTACTCTTTTACTATCAGTAATAAGCATTGACTCAGCTTCCACTTGAAAACCTGCAGAGGCAGTGAGCCTAACTTGCAGGGAGCTTTTGCATTGTTTGAGGGCTCCGTGTGTTAGAAAGAGTCCCAAAATGTATCGAGTCCTTCCCTTCCATGTAACTTCCAGCTACTGGTTCCAGTTCTCTGCAGAGTCAGTTCTCTGCAGAGTCTCCAAGCGTCTCCTCTTCCCCTGGAGTGGTGGACCTTCTCCTTCCCAGGCTGCTTCTCTCCAGACCAACTGTTGGCACTTCTCTGCTTGTCTCTGCTGAGCAGATATGGAACCCTGGGCATCCTAGGGTTTTCCTCTGGATACAGTGTGGCTGTCAGTGGTCCCAAAACCTAACACAATGCAGGACATAGAGGGACCATCATCTCGTGATGTGGTCACCATGAGTCTACCAGTTTAGCGCACAGTGGCACATTCTGTAATAGGTCCCTGGGCTCCCTGCGTGACTCTCAGTCTGGCCACGGGCCCCCTGCTGCTGCCAGTGTAGTCTGGAGCAGGAGCATCAGCATTTCCTGAGAGCTTGTCAGAAATGGCAGTCCAGCCTCTTCCCAGACCGGCTGCTCAGGAATCTGCATTTTAACAAGATCCCATGTCAAAGGGTGACTTGTGTGCACACTAAAGTTTGGGAGGCACTGAATTCTTGTTAACTCCTCAGCTAAATGAAGGGTCGGGAAGTGAGAATTTGAACGAGGCAGCATGAAGCATTGGAAAGAGGCTTGGGATATGATGGATTTGGAATCAGCCTCTTGCCTTTTCCCCTCATCCCCTACAGGTACTTGCTGTGTGATAATGGGCAAATGGCCCAACCTGTCTGAACCTTATTTTCTTTCTCTATAAAATGGGAATAATATTAACTCGTGATTCTCCTCAAAGTTGCGGTATCTGAAAAGGATCAGCACAATGGGAGTCATAGCAGGCGCTCAGGAAGTGCCGGCACCTTCCCTCTTTCTGCATACCTAGGGAAGGCTGACCTTTCACTGCATTGATTCAGGATGAAGCCCTCATATAAACCTCTGCACAGCTGGAGGTATTTTATCAGTCATACTCTTTTTTATTTTTTATTTTTTTTAATGTTTATTTTTGAGAGAGCACGTGCAAGCAGGGTAGGGGCAGAGAGAGAGGGAAACACAGAATCTGAGGCAGGCTCCAGGCTCTGAGCTGTCAGCACAGAGCTGGATGCAGGGCTCGAACCCGCAAACTGTGAGATCATGACCTAAGCCAAAGCCGGATGCTTAACCGACTGAGCCACCCAGGCACCCCTATCAATCATACTCTTTACATTCAGGATGTGACAGGCACTTCTCTTTAATTCCAATTCTGGCTTTTGCTCTTAATTCCTTGTCATGGCACAGCAAAAACTCAGTGTTATTAAATATCTGACTGCTCTCCTAGTTCTTAGACTTTGGGTCAGCGGGTGGTTTAGCCTTATTGCCCTGATACATTTGCCAGATTATTTTCAAGTGGCTTGTCTGGGACTGACCAGAAAAGGGCAAAAGGTTACTAGAAGATATGACCTGTGAATTATTGACAGAGGCGGCTGCTTCTGCAGAAAATCCACGTGTCTTTGTCATGTCAGGACACGTCCAAACTACCAAACCGCATTTATTTTACAGGTTTAAGGTAAAAGTGGGTGCTGATCTCCAGGATGACATCCGTAGGTGCCGACTCATCAGAAACATGATTGGACCTGAGAAGACGTTGGTAAATGTCCTCCCCTACCATTGAGAAGCCTTGTGTGAAGCCTGTGTCTTGGGCCAAAATGCAACTCATTTCAAGCAAGGATTAAGGAATGTTGGGAATTTTATTTTATTTTTTAGAGTTTATTTATTTTGAAACAGAGAGAGAGAGCATGCTGAAGGGGCAGAGAAAGAGGGAGAGAGGGAGAATCCCAAGCAGGCTCCACACCATCAGCACAGAGCCAGATGTGGGGACTTGAACCATGAGATGACCTGACCCAAAGTCAGATGCTTACGCAACTGAGCCACCCAGGTGCCCCAAAGAACACTGGGAATTTTAAAGCTGAGAGAGAGGAAGTACAGATTTGTGTGAGCTGATAGTTTAAAATGTCTGTTCTGCAGAACAGCTTGTGTAAGATCAGGCTTAGGGATTATTCCTGCTTGCTGGCACAGAAGCGCCTGAGCAAGCAGGTCTCCCCTTGGAGCCCCAGTGTGCCATTCTTTGACTCCCCCGAAAAAATACGTCCCTCCTGGTCCATCAGGCGGCCAGTCTCAGGGAGCCAGTGTTGAAGAGATGCCAGACTTTGCTGAGATAAATGTAAGGATCAGTCATTCCTGACTATTTTTATAAGAGATTTCTTATTACATGTAAAATATTTTTATAAAGTCACAAGATGTTTTTGTGGAGTTTGGGAGGCATGTTTCCTAAGTTAACTAAAATAGGAATTGGGTCCTTGACCTAGGATAAGAAGTATCACTATTTATACATGAGTGAATGCTACTTTTAAGGGGCCATCCTTCTCCAAGTAATTTGTGGTACAATTGATTCTAGGTGTCCTGTCATCTGGTTTTCATAGTGCCCCCTGTGGAAACTCTTACCACTCAGCACTTTCTACTAGAGATACCCACCTCCGTGTCTGTCTTCTCAAAGCGTGATAATGTCAGGGTTGGGGAGGCCCTGTCTTAGTCTCTGCACACCCAGCACCTGACTTCCAGGCAGGATCTCCACATGCAGAGAGCCAGGGCCTGGGAGTTAAAGAGGCCTGGATCTGAACTAGCTATTTACGTGGCTAATTGTTCTTGGCAAGTTCCTTAACTTCTCTGCATGTCAGTTTTCTTTTCTGTAAACTGAGTTAATATGAACTGCGTCATAAAATACCCAGTTGAGTAGGTGCTTCATAAATGGTAGAGTTTGGGTTATTTATTATTGTGCCCGACTTATAGTTGGCAATAGTCAATAAATGACTAGTGAACAAATTTAGAATTGACGATGAATGACTCAGAATGTGATAAAGTAGTTTCCAGAACAATGAATACTGCAAGACAGGTGTACTTCCAAGCCCTAAATGCAGATCGGGCCAGAGCTCCAGGGCCAGCAAGCACTTCTCCTGAGCCTAGCCCAGGACACTTCCAGACATCACAGTGGCTCTGTGAGTTGCATTTCCTCTAGAAGACGCATCTAGAGCTACAGTGCCTGTCTTGGTGGCTGTTCTTTGGCTCCTTTTGTAACGGCTGCATGCTGATCCTCCACAGAGGAGATGTCAGGCTCCCTCTGGAAGTCTTGCTCAGCAGTTGGTGGCACTGAGTGACAGCATTTCCTCCCTCAGAGCTGCAGTCCTGTCACAAGTCAGTACCAGGCAGACCTCATGGTGAAAGATCTCTCTCTCTCTCTCTCTCTCTCTCTCTCTGCAGATGATGGATGCCAACCAGCGCTGGGATGTGCCTGAGGCAATAGAGTGGATGTCAAAGCTGGCTGAGTTCAAGCCACTGTGGATTGAAGAACCCACCTCCCCTGATGACATTCTGGGACATGCCACCATTTCCAAGGTAGAAAAGCCGCTCCTGCCTCTGTCACTACTGCCATGTATTTTTGTTTGTGGGTTTGGTTTGACAGATCCCAAAATCCCGTTGCTTCTTCCCTTTTACATTTTTACATATTTTAGAGACAGTACATTGCTAAAAGTTGAAAGGCTGCCAACAAACCAAAGGTTAATAGACACGGCTCCAGACTTTGTAAATATAGAAATCTGACTGATACTAAAATATTTTACTCCCCCAGAACGAAACAAAAGTGCAGATTCCTCTGGTGGACTCAAAATACAAGGTTTACTTAGCTAATGCCTAGGTCAGGCCTGCCCAGGAGAAGGCTACCTGGAGCCCTCACACCAACACACTTCCTGCACCGATCCACCCGGCTTCCCTTCCTCTTGGGTTTAGGGACACCCTGATATGTCAGAGCATCTGAGAACATCCTTTCTCTCAGGGTGTGTCTCCCTTTAGGCAGGTGTCCAGCACGGATATATATAAAGCCAGAATGCCAGGTAGTTAATTTATAAGGAGAACTCCCAACTTCTGGGAGCACTAGAGTTTTGTATCCTCTGACCAGAGCAAGCTCCACAAGGAGCCACATTAAACCAGAGGTTGTTGGGTGAGTGAAAAATCAGGACAGGAACTGGTGGTGCGATTTAAATATGAGACGGTGTCAGTCCAGTGTGGCCCCGCGCATCTCCCCACAGTGCATGGATGTGCCTGCTCCTGGCACCAGGCATGTTGAGCCTTAAGCCTCACCCCTCCCCTGGCAGTGCCTGCCTGCCCAGCCCTGGCCAGCACTCACCCCTACTCCCCTTTTACGTTTTCCTCTGATAACCCTTCCTCCCCAACATTGGGTTTGTAGGTTCGCTTGCTTTATAGTCCATTCCTGCCTGCCTGGGAGATTTTTTCCCCTGGTGTGACTTTGCATTGCTATACTCTCCCCTAATCTGAAAATTGTCACTGTGAGGACAGTCAGTTCCAAGTTCTGGGAAAGATACCTCAGTGTGTCCTACATGAAGTCATAGGTCCTACTGGAGCCATTCTGCTCCATTTCTCTCAGTAAATGAATATATGAGCTTCTTATGTGGGACACTCCACAGAAGCCTGTGTTTGAGGGATGCCCTCCCACTCTCCCCACTTCACAGCCTAGCTGGAGAGAAGAGGGTAAGACATGGGGGCATGCTAGGTGGGGCCCTGAGCACTGAGGACAGTAGAAAGAAGGTCACTGAAGGCAGGCGTGGGCTGGGATGGTGGAGTGGCCTTGTGGAGGTAAGACAAGAGCTGACCCTGAGGAAAGCTGTACTGCAGGTGGGGGAGACGTGAGCAGCAGTCGTGGGGTGACCATGTTGATTTAAACAGAACTGAAAGCTTCTGAGGAGTCGTTCTGAAATGAGAATCTAGTGACAGGCCATGGTTCGAGAAACAAGACGTTTGCCTCAGGGTTCTTATGGGGGTAGCCATGCCCTAGTGCTGCCCGCTTGCCTACACAGGGACTTGCACCGCTGCCCACCTGGAGGGTCTCCTCAGAAGCTCTTCTGGGTTTCAGCCATCTGAGGTCTTGTTTACATAGGGAAGGCCATCCACTCAGGAGGCATCCCATGAAGTGGGTGCAGACAGACCAAGGCCAGGGGAAGCCACAGAAACAGCAGGCCCTGGAGATCCCCAGCACAGGGGCTGTGGGGAAGATGGGTCCATGGGGCCAGACAGCAGGTCCGTCTGTGCAGAAGATGTGGCCCAACACAGTGAGCCACCATAGTGTCTTGAAGGAGAGAATAGGATTAAAGAAGATTTCACTGGGAAAAAACATGTAGGATGGATTGAGACACGGGGTACAGGGCAGGTGTGGAACAGACAGAAAGAAACTGGAGGCAGAGAGTAGAGCTAGGAGGCTTTCCCAGTAACCTAGGAGGCCAGGTGGTGAAGGGAGAGGGCAGCTAGAATAGAGCAGGTTCAGGAAATGATTAAAAGGAAGAAATAAACATTGGTACCTATTTAGTGTCAGAAACATATTCTTTAAAATGGTAGAGTGAATGACTTCCCCCCTCCTCTACTACTTTTCCCCACTCTGTTTTTTTTTGTTTTTGTTTTTGTTTTGAGATAACCGAGAACATTTAAATTAGAAGTTCCTGAAAGCATAAACAAGGAAGCTAGAAGGTGCCTCAGCGACCATCTGCTCTAACTTTTGACCTGGAGACGAGGAGGCCGAGGCTTCTGGTTTTCCATGAATCATCCATGTCCACATATCCCATTAGAGGCGGGACAGCTAGCAGGATTGGGGATACCTGGCTCCTAAATTAAACGTTATCTATTTATTAGAGAGAGAGAGAGAGAATGCAAGCAGTGGAGAGAGAATCTCAAGCAGGCCCTATAGTCAGCATGGAGTCGAATGCGGGGTTCAATCCCACAACCCTGGGATCATGACCTGAGCCGAAACCAAGAGTTGAACACTCAACCGATTGAGCTACCCAGGTGCCCCTAGGGCTTTTCTGTAGGGGAGTGGTTCTATCTAGTGGTTCAGATGTCTGCCCTGGCTCTGGAGTGGGCCTGGAGTTCAAGCCTGGGCTCTACCCCTTTCTAGCTTTGTCATCTGGGAACAGTTGCTAGCCCTGAACCTGTTTTGCCTCTGTGAAATGGGGGTGATGATGATTCCTGTCCCAGTGGGCTGTGATGAGCAGTCATTTCAGTCACGGTTTCACACAGTTGAGAGCACACCACGCTAGTAAGAGCTCAATGTTAGCTATTGGTGCCACTGATACCTGAGGAGAGTGCCTATGGCCTCGCAATCCCGGTGGGGGCAGGGGAGAGCAGCCTGGAGCCCAAGTGGAGGGAAGTGAGGTAGCTTCAGGCAGTAGGACTGAGAGAGCAGTCTGAGTCTAAGAAGACTCCAGCACTTGCCAAGTGAGCATTTCACCAGGTTAGGAATGAGCTTACCCTGACCTGTAAAGTGGATCTAAGACCGCTTGCTGAGCTTGAAGGGAGAGGGCTCTAGAACAACTACAGAAGAGGGGGGTTGGGAGAATCTGCAGAACTGTAGCCGGGAAGGGAACTAACGGCAGCATATGAACTAGTGCTGACTGTATCCTCTGTAGGCACACACAGCCGCTCTTGTGTGCGTACATCATCCCCTTGACCACCTTCTGCCATTCCTTAAACTTCACACGGCTCCACAGCAGGGACGTTTCCTTCTTCAGCTCTAAGTAGTTAAGCAACTGTAAATATTTTTAAACATTGGGAGTTTCAGTTTAAAGGTTTGGGAAAATAACATCAAGTTGCCTTATATTTTACAGGCATTGGTCCCACTAGGAATTGGTGTCGCCACAGGAGAGCAGGTAAATGACATCTCCTTGGGGACAGTACACATTGGCCAGCCACTGAGGACACTGGCATACATTAGGTTACATCACCTGTGTTATTTTGAGTTTGGAAGCTTTCTTTTTCTTTTTTTTTTTTTAATGCTTGTTTACTTGGAGCGAACATGAGTCGGGGAGGGGCAGAGAGAGAGAGAGACAGAGAGAGAGAGAGGAACCCAACCAGGCTCCATGCTCAGCACAGAGCCTGATGTGGGGCTGGATCCCATGACCATGAGATCATGACCTGAGCCGAAATCAAGAGTCAGACACTTAATCAACTGAGCCACCCAGGTGCCCCCGAGTTGGGGAGTTTTAATTTCAGAAATGGGGATATTTTACAGCACATCAGTAGAGCCTGGAGTCAGATACAGTCAAAAGTTTGTCTCTTTTCCCACAATTTATATGACTAAGGCCATTTATCTTCTTCAAAGTATCTAATCAAAATTCACAAGGCAGCAATTTAAAGCTGCTCATGCAAGGGCATAAGATGCACTGTATGGTTTTAAGAAAGCCAGCTTCCAAACGGAGTAAACATTATTGCGTTCACTCTTTGTGCTTATAAAACGAAGCACAAATGCCTGCCAAAACCTGCGGCAGTCCACCCACGAGCAGAGCAGTGTGAAGGAACAGATTCTCAGTTTTCCCAGCAAAAGGAGCAATGCTGTTTAGCCGTGTTTTTTGTCGTCCAAACCACCTGCTCATCGTCATCACCATATTTCATCCTGATGTTTGCTTCACTTCCCACTTGCCAGTCACTATGACAGCATTTCCTTAATAGATGTCAAGCTGATGTGACTTTAGCATGACCGTGGTGTGACCATTCCACTAACGGATTTATAAAGCAGTGAGCAGCGAGGTCCCCGGCTTGTATTATCAGGGCTTGCTTCACGTGGGTGAAAACAAAGACTAGATACAGTCCAAGCTTCCAGAGGCCGCTGAGGAGTGACTTGGAATTGGCGCATTGCCAGGTGTAGATACCCTAATGGCCAAAGCTGACTCTTCTAATTAGTTTTATTTTAAACGGGTTTTTTTTTTAATGTTTATTTATTTTGGAGGGAGTGCCAGCGGTGGAGGGGCAGAGAAAGGGGACAGAGGGTCCGAAACAGACTGTGCGCTGACAGGCTGACCACAGTGAGCCTGATGTGGGGCTCCAACTCACGAACCGCAAGATCATGACCTGAGCTGAAGTCGGACGCTCAACGACTGAGCCACCCAGGTGCCCCATTCTGTTGGTTTTATTTTAATTCTATTTCCAGTGCCACAATAGAGTCATATTTAAGCAGCTTCTCCAAGCGAAAGCCCTGCAGTTTCTCCAGATTGACAGCTGCAGGCTGGGAAGTGTCAATGAAAACCTCTCAGTGTTGCTGATGGCCAAAAAGTTTGAAAGTAAGGGCACCCTGGAGGTGCGCACCAAACCTCCATTTCCTGCCCACCACACACCCGTGGGGCCCTCTGTCGGGTTTAATCAAGGGCTCTTTGACGATTTTTATCCTGGAGTTTCATCCCTCTATACTAATGAATGACATAATCACCTGTGGGCAATGAGAAAACCTGGAGGTTCTCTTTCATCCCCACCCCCACCCTACCTGGCATTAAGTAGAAATCTGTCTTTATTGTAGTTCCCGTTTGCCCCCATGCTGGTGGAGTTGGCCTCTGTGAATTGGTACAGCACCTGATTATATTTGACTTCATATCAGTTTCTGCAAGCCTTAAAAACAGGTCAGTAACGTGGAGTTAGCTTCAGAAGTGTCCCTCGGTCCAGGCCAGACCTTTTAAAATTCTGCTCTGGCGACCAGAGGCGCTAAGAACTCTGTCCATTGCCACATCCTATAACTCAAAGGCCAAGTTGGTTTTGCTTCCTCTTCTTCACATGCAGCCATTAAACTGGAGCCCCAGCAGTGGACAGAGCTCTTTTTCTTTCATGGGGGTGGGGTTTTGGTAGCTGCCTTTGTTTTCTAAGTATGTGATGGGTGGGTGGGTGGGGGTTGCAACCAAGTGGAAACCAGAACCCCTTCCTTTTTAAAGCCTTGCTTTCATCGTGTGTGTATTCTCTGCTTCTGTACAATCTCCTGGTCTCAACGCTGTAGTCTTCTGTAATCTGGCTGCATCTGGTTCCATCTTGTTTCTCAACACATCCCAGGTGAACTTTAAGACAGTCTTCTGATCATCTGCACACATATGGCTTTACTATGCATTTCTTTCCTCTTGGAATTAAATGTGGAATCGCCGAAAGATCACTAGAGGTGATCTTTATATGGCAGAAGCATAGAAAACGTGCATGGGAATGGTAAACACCAAATGCAGGACCATGAGAGAGAAACGGGATCCGTGAGGGTTTAGACTGGGCTTCAGTGATACAGTACCTGTCTCAAGTCAGGTGGTGAGTAGACAGATGCTGCCTTTTATGTCTGAAATATTTTGTTCGATAAGAAGTGAACATTCCTGGGCTATTCTGCTTTTGCCCCTCTCATTTCTGTTCTGAGGGTGGGACCAAGGGGAGGTCAACCTTGAAAGGTCCTGCCAATCTGGAGGGCCGAGAGGAGGAGGGCGAGCCCCGAGAACAGTGCGCTGCGACCACCCAGGAGTGGGCAGAAGTGCCTGGTGCCACCCTCCTGAAGCACACCTCGCTGCCGGGATGCTGCTGTGCATGCAGAGCAGCCAGCCACAAGGCACAGGCGCAGCTCAGCACCCCTGCTTTACGACTGTGTGGAACACCCGTTCCCTGCTCATCCTTCAAGGCCAGAACATCCTCTCCCATGGGGCTGGTTCTTCATCTGTAGCCTGTTCTTTGTAGATTACACATAGTGCATATTCTAGTCGGTAACTTAGTCTCTGTGTCCACTGAAACCATGAGGCCCTGTCTCACCAGGTCCTTTGTGAATTCCCAGCACCGGGCACACGGGCTGCCTGTCATGGCTGTTCATTAACCTGTGGCTAAAGCAAGGTGGCAGAGTTAGGTTACTTGCCCCAAGTCACAAAACTAGAAGGTAGCTGACCTCAAATCTGAACACAGACCAGTCTGGTAGTAAAACCTGTGCTCTTCTTCTAAATCGTGTGTAGCTGGATGGGATCTCATTTGGTGATTTTAGTCTATTCATCTAACTTTTGGCTAAAGGCACCCAAATAATCCCAGATACTTATAGAGTCTAAACTGATGGGAGTAATAAAACCTTTACAGATCTTTCTTGGCTGAAGATGGCTTAACATTCTGACAAACCCAGCATAACATATTGATTACTAATATATAGTAATAGATTGTTATCAATTATTGATAAATATTAACATTAAAAATACATTTAAAAATGCATTTAATACACCTAACCTACTGAACATCATAGATTAGGCTAGCTTACCTTGAACATGCTCAGAACACCTGTATCAGCCTAAAGTTGGACAAAATCATCTGACACAAAGCCTATATTGTAATGAAGTGTTGAATAGCTCATGCAGTTTATTGAATACTGTGCTGAAAGTGTTAGGTTATATGGGTACAAACGGTTGTCAGTATACTGGTTGTTGACCCTCATGATGGCGTGGCTGACTGGGGTCTGCTGTGCCACAGCCCAGCATCATGAGAGAGGATCGTGTCACACATCACGAACCCAGGAAAAGATCCAAACTCAAAATTTGAAATACAGTTCTCCTGAACACGTATGGTTTTTGCACCATCGTGAAGTCAAAAAATCTTAAGTCAGACCATCCTAAGTCAGGGACCATCCGTAGTTACAAGAGACTTTTGGTACCCACATGAGGAGACTTCAGCCAAGCATTACTTTATTTTGCAGATGGGAAGGACCTGAGGCAGAGGTTGAAAGATTTGCATAGAAACCTGTGCCAGATCAAGTCCACCCTTTCTTTAGTGGTACTCACCCCTTTGCTTGGACAGTTAGTACTACATAAATGATCTAACGCAAGGCATTATTGCCCCAATCTGATTCCTTCCTCCTAGGATGTGCGAATATGTCGACCACCTGCATGAACATTTCAGGTATCCAGTGACAATCAAGAAGGCTTCCTACATGCCTCCTAAGGTGAGCTCGGCCAGAGAGGCCTCCCTGAGGAAGCACTGCCAGCCCCTGGTAGACTTGTTCTAGTGGGTTAGACCCTGGAGCACAAAGCTCTGTCTCCTTAGAGTTTATTTTCAGTATCTAAAAATTACAAATGGCTCCTTAGTTAGCAATATCAAATTCCCAAGGCCCAAAGGTCAGGAGTTGAGGGTGAAACTGCTCCGACAAGGCTTCTCTAATGCAGGCCTTTCTTCCCGACACCAGCTGAGACCTTAAAATGCATTTCTTGTGCAAAAACAAACCAACCAAAAGAACAAAAAACAAACATGGCACCACCTGGAGGTTAGTGAACTGAAACGTTGAGACTGTGGTTGTGTTATCTGGACCATTAATCTTCACCATGTCCAAGACATTGGGGTTCGTTTTCAGCAACAAGAGATTGAATTGGCAAAGGAAGTGTGATTAGTTTAATCCTGAGAAGCAGCCAGTAGTGTGTTCCTCATTTCAAACAATCTGAAAACAGCATCTCTACAGGCAGCAGAAATACATAAGTGAGTTTTGTTCTGGGTGGTTATTAACACTACTCTATTTTTTGTCTTTGATAGGATGCTGGTTATTCAACAGAAATGAAGGAGGAATCTGTAAAGAAACACCAATATCCAGATGGTGAAGTCTGGAAGAAACTTCTTGCTGCTCAAAATAATTAAATGTTCAGCCCCAATACTCTTTCCTTTTTCAAGTGAAAAGGCTTAAAACTTTTTGGGTATGGTTTTACAAAAACAAGGGGGAAAAAATCACCCTAGCAATCAAAACAAATTCAGCTGAAAGTCCTGTTAACCTCAGGAATCAGCTCAGTCATCATTATTACTTAATTCTTTTAGCAAATAAACACATATTCTCCTTATTAATCCTTAAACAAATTTAGATTTAACTCAAAATCCAGAAAGATGTTCTTACAAAATTTCTATCAAGTGCTGGTACCTAGACATTAAACTGCACTTTGAGAATAAGCAGGTTATTTAATTGTTGGAACAATGCCTTATTCTGTCTGACATCTGTCAGAAATTAGCAGGGTAAAAAAATAGTCCTGCAGTGCCATGTGTGTGTCACAAAGGTAACTGGTGTGTAACAAAGGTAAAAGGATTTCACAGATAAGCCCCGGAGTGGTTTAGCATTTCTATTCTTGCTCAGTCTAAATCTATCAGTAGAGGATTCACACGATACTGAAACTATGGCAGCAGTAATGAGCATAAAAATGGCATTTCATGTATTATTTTTCCATAACCCTTAAGTAAACCTTTATCCTAAATGGTCATTAAATGCTAATGATAAAATGCAGCCAGAATTAGATGAACTGCAGAAAAACAGGGCAAAATACAGTCTAGTCAGCATTTCTAAAATACACTAACCCTCTAAGCAGGATCCAAACGAGAATACAGCATATGTTTATTTAGGAGGGTTCAGTTAAATCTATTTTAGGCAAGCAGTGAGCAGAATGGCAATACAGAATAAAAAAAATTAAAAAAACACCAGATGAATGCACAACACTCCTTTATTATAGCAATATATAAAGCAAGTAACTTTAAATGTTCATAACTACAACTGTACATTATCATGCATGCTGGTGTTATTCAGCTTGCTGAAATCTGGGGGAACAGTTTTCATGTAATTGAAATGCACTGAGCTTCATAAAAATGTGGGATTCAAGTGCAGGTACACATTTTAAGAGCATATAAATTTTTACTCTCCTTACTTTATCCCTAATCTTGGCAGTTTCACACATCCCCAGGGAGTTAACCAAACTCAAGGTCGTTTGTTAGTAAGAGAACTGTTGGCCAGTGGCAACATTCTCAAAAGCTAATCAAGTGTAACTGCTGGTCACCAATAGACTTCTGACCTAGTTCTTTCTTTCTTTAGGGTGAAACACCTTTCATCCGGGCATTCAGTCTAATCCCTCAAGAATCAGTATCTTTCCGGTATCTCCCTTAAAAGCATCTTAAACAGCCATATCCATTTTAATAGTGGGGTGAGGATTGTACCCCTCAATCTGAAAGTCTTCAGCCTTGAAGTCATCAATTGTCTCAACTTTTCGAAGGATTCTGAGCTTTGGGAAAGGCCTTGGTTCTCGCTGGAGCTAAAAATAATAGGAAATCGTTATTTTGCCATTATCGGTGCAAGCTGCTTTAATTCTGAGACAAGTACACAGTATTTTATCAACAAATTATTATTTCATAGGACTGTAATAGTATGGACACCTGTCCCTGCTTATGCAACACTACTGGAATATAACTGATCCTCTCCCACAAGTGGGGACTGAAGGATATTATGTGGAATCACATCGGGTGGAGCCTTGTGGCTCATCTCATAATTGGCTGTTCTTGGTAAATTTATTAAGGACAGGATGCAATCTTTTACTTTCAAATCCGTAACTACTCAGAAGTTACAGTGCTCAGTATGGGAGTATGAGTCCCCAAATCCCTATCCCAACTGTCCTTGGCAGTGAGGACAATGTAAGACGTGACATCTGACAACAGAAAGGGATGCAAGCTGGTGTTCCTGGCATGAACAGATGGTGGCACTGAGGGCAGGCACACGGGTTACAACCTCACGTTATTCTGTCCAGACTGGAGCAGACAGCCAGAGAGGCAACTGGGTAAACCCTGAAGTTACCCTCTAAACAAAAGCAGCTAAACTCCCTCAAAGGAGGAACTTTCAAAACCTGGATCTCACCTGGAAGGGGCTAAAAGGGTTTCGGTTCAAAATTTTTTTTCTTGGGGATCATTAAGCATTAGACTTATTTAATTTTATTTTCTTAGAGCACGTGTGGATGCAGGAGAGGGGCAGAGAGAGGGAGGAAGAATCCCTAGCAGGCTCCATGCCCCGCGCAGAGCCCCACTCAGGGCTCAATCCCATGACCATGAGATTACAACCTGAGCCGAAATCAAGAGTCAGATGCTCAGCCAACCAAGCCACCCGGGTACCCCTAGACACTCATTTTTTAATTGCCATTTAAAATCATTTGTTGGCTGCTATAACTCAGGATTTGAACAGACTTTTGAAAGTTAATACCTAAGTATGGTATTTCATATGACGGGAAAACATCTGCATTTAAATTTTCCTTCAAGTAAAAATATGAGTTGAAAATGCTACCTCTGGGAAGGTCCCAAACCCACTGGTCCAAATATGGGCTCTCCCTCTCTGGTCCCGCTATCTAGTACCTCCCAGCACTGTTAAGTGTCTGTGGGTGCTAAAATGTGTCCGCCTTGTCCCTGCCCACCACCATCCCTAAGCTGAAGCCCTGTAGTTGGAACAGGCCATCTTATCTGCCACAGCACACAGCAGAAGGGCTGTTATATGAGGGATGTTCTAGAAGGCAGCCTTTTATCAAGAGAGGTTACCAAACTCCAAAGCATGACTGGTATCATTCTTACCTGCATTTTTAGCGGTTCAATGTGATTCAGGTAAATATGCGCATCTCCCAAAGTATGTATGAAGTCACCTGGCTAAATCGCACAGGAGCAAGCAAAATGGTAAATGTTTTTAGTTTCAATTCCTTTAAAACACATCATTTGAAAGCACATTACGTAGACTATGCAGACATTCCAAGGCTTTTTAGAAAAGAATTTCACCAGTGTAGCTTTTGAGAAAAGGTGGTATTCATAAGAGTTGTCTTATATTATAAACTATATAAACCTGCTTGTTTATACAGACCACAAAGACAGGAAAGCTCCATGGGAAGCTGCAAGGTGAGCAAGTTCATTTCTTAATTACCTAGAGCACATTTTAAAAGTAATCAGACACTGAATACTCTGCAATTAATTTTTCCACGTTGAAGAATCTAAGAGCTCAGTGCTTTAGGCTGGTAGCAATCATTCCTTCCAGAGAGCAGCTCACCTTCAGGCCTGTGATGTGTGCGATCATGTAGGTGAGCAGGGAGTAGCTGGCGATGTTGAAGGGTACACCCAGGCCCATGTCTCCTGACCTCTGGTACAGCTGGCAGGACAGTTCACCATTCACCACGTAGAACTGGCAAAGAGCATGGCACGGAGGCAGGGCCATCAGAGGAAGATCTGAGGAGCCAGCACAAAGGAAAATGAGGAGTTGGTGGTTTTAAAGAATGCAGCTATACACAGAGTAAAACAGGAGAGAAACAGAAGACAACTCACATGGGGGAGATCATGAGAAAAAGCCACTGGGCCAGTGACCCCACCCCCCCCATGTCAAGAGCAGACCATTCCAATCCTGAGGATGGAACAACGCCTACGGTGACCCATCCATCAACAGAAGACTTCTGCAGATGTCCATTTACAACTGAAGCAACACTCTTTGATCCAAGCGGAAATTACTTGTGCTACCTTCATGGCACCAAACTACAAGTACAGGAGGAATTCATTCATTTACAAGGACCACAGGTGTGCATCTCAGGCACACCCTCCTATATTCAAAGTCTCTATTATAAAAGCAAATATCTGACTCTGGGTAATATTTATTACATCTTGGTCAGTTTAATTTTATAATATAACTTAAAATGTTAACAGTCAGGTGGCAGGGACATGAAACTCCATCGGCCCCAATTTAAACTTAAAATCCTTGGTGTATTTTTATAGGTAATTTAAAGCCCTCTTTGGAGTAAGAATAAGTATAAATACACACATTAAAATCATCTGCATCCAACCCCATCATCTGAAGGTGAAAATGGGGCCAAGTGTGACCTGCCCAGGGTCATATCAGCCATGCAGCTGAGGGTGGTGGTTCCCAGGATCCAGCCTCCTCTCGGTAGCCTCCATGCAAAGCTACATGGCTTCCCTTTGGGCTAATGTTACAGTTAGGACACAAGACAATAATTGGGATGCTTCCAACCTTTTGGATTCCAACCACACAGGATGATTCTTCTGTCATTGGGGTTGGTTTTGATTGTGTCAATCACCTTTTGCAGTTGATCTACTCCTTGACCTGAATAATCTGTAGAATCGTCAAAAAAGAGAAGACATGTCCACATATCAATCACAGGATCTTATGAGATGACCTTAGAGGCCATCCACCACTGTCCTACCACAGCCCCCCTGTGGCCACACTACAAGGTATCTAATCCACTCTACAAATTGCTCAGCTCTCGTGGGGTGATGTGGAGTTCAGGGCTCCTAGGTCTATTCTCTGGAGCCATAACAAAGTCTATTTTCTTTCCTATGAGTCTTTTTTAAATATTCGGTCTGTCATGGTGCAACCCCTCCCCTTCCTAACCTTCTCCAATCCCAGCAATCAGTTTCTTCCAGTGGTCCCACGGACTGTCTCTATACCCATCAACCATTCTTGTCACACTTTACTGCTGTGGAACAGACTAACAAAAGACTGTGGGTGGATTCCCCTCTGTGATCTAGCATTATTTACATCTAAAATTAAAATTTAGCAGCCAAACCCCTGCTGATCCATAAACATCAGGAAACCTCTTTAACTATTACACCACCTTGTACTTTTCTCCCATTTCTGGTCTCTGGACTTTAATTCCTTGCCTTCTTCCTGAAATGGAACTGGAAGCTGAGAAGTCTGAGGAATGTGGAGCTTTATATTCACTCTGGTTAAACTTCCACTTATTGGTGTTAGACTAGGTTCTGGTCTAGCAGCTCTTAATTTTGGAGAGAAGAAAGTTCTGTCACAATCACAGCTTCAGAAAAAGTAATAACAAAGATTAAAAAGGGGCGCCTAGGTGGCTCCGTTGGTTGAGCATCTGACTCTGGCTCAGGTTATGATCTCACGGTTAGTGGGTTCAAGCCCCACATTGGGCTCTGTGCTGACAGCTCAGAGCCTGGAGCCTGCTTTGGATTCTGTGTCTCCCTCTCTCTGTTCCTTCCCCTGCTCACATACTCTCTCTCAAAAATAAATAAAAGATTAAAAAAAAAAAAGATGCACCATGATGGCACAGTTCTAGATTTTGGTTGTGGTACTTACATAAATCTACAGGTGCTGTCAGTGGTTTCTGTCCAGCTAGCAAACTATTACTTCCTATGTATGTGTACACACACACACACGCACCCTGAGGAGGTAGGCATTTGCTTTTGCAACGCCTGGCCTATGGACAAGCAGGACAGGAAGGGTCAAAGGACTGGGACAGGTGGTGCCACCAAATGACTGAGGAAGGTCACCATCCAGGAGTAAGATGTTTCATCTTCTTGTCCACCCCAGGAGGGCAGGGAGAAGAGGGTAACCCAACAACTGCTATTACATAAGCTCCACCTAAAGGGTGCTGGGTGGCTCAGTATCAAAAAGGGAGATCAAGCCACCACAAGGCGATCCTTGTTCTTTTTGTCCCCCAGATGAACTCCTACCTTATTCCCCAACACAGCAACCAACTGACCAACCAGCAGACCAACTATCTGCTAGCGAAACAAGCTACAGAAAGTACCAAGCACCCAATAAAAACTAACAACCAAGAGTGTGATCTACCTGAATCTGAAACAGCCTCTCACAAGGTCAAAGTTCTATATATATCAGCTCCTCAGACTGGCTTCTTACAACCCCAACTTCACTAGAAACAATGGAGCAAACTCATGCTATACCAGATGCTCAGGAAATTAAGGCTTTGCTCTGTTTTCTCACCTGAATCCTTATCTTTGTATTCTGCCCCAAAATGCCTCCACTGAAAGCCATAAACTGGGCCTAAATCCCCTTCTTCTCTGTTGGAGAATCCTAGGCTGTCCAAGAAGTTTCGGGACCCATTGGCATCCCAGATTTTCACTCCCTTGGATGACAGTTCCTTAGCGTTTGTAGATCCCTGGAAGAGACAGGACAACAGAGAAGGCATCCAAGTGAACTGAGCCATAAGGAGTTGATAGCCCAAGAGCTTCCCACCAATTAGGCCTCTGGCCCGTGCTAACACACCAGGGACAGGCACTCACACGTCCTGCACAGCTGGACATCCCATCTTTAAAGGCCAGTCCCAGCTGACTTTTTGAGGGCCTCTAGGGCAGTTTTCTGGTATCACTTCCAGGACAGGTGATTCTTGGAATTATTACCCTTTCAAATCTTTTCTCCTATTCTTCTCAACTAAATGTTCTAGATTAAACACCTCCAAATCCTTTCATTATTCCCACCTCGCCTAACAGTCTTGTGCTTTTTAACAAAACGTGTGTCTAAGTGTGATCCCCCAAAATGCACTTAATGCCTCACCTGCAGTCTGTTCAGTGTATCTTAGACCTGGTTGGTACATAGGCTATTTCACTAATTGGTGTAATCGGTATCAGCTTTTCTTGCAAATCTATCATCCACGTTATATGTGCCACTGTCGAGTTATGCTTACCCCAACCTATATATGCAGTTAAGGTGGTGTTTTGTTTTTTCCCAAGTACGAGCCCATGTTTATTTCTTATATTTAATCTCATCAGATGTGGCCCATATCATCCTAACCTATGTCCTGATTGTGCCTCCAGGTCACAGACAGATCTCAACGGCCTCTGGGTAGGACATGCTGTAATGGGGACAAACAAGGCTGTGGTGCCACACACGCACACCGGGGCTCTGTGCCTGCCCTCCACGACCCTTCTCTGACAGCTCCCTGACCCCCTGGCCTTGCTATCTCCATCCACAGAAGAGCTCAGTATTCCCCCCACACAGTAGTGTGAGGGTAGAGGACACAAAGTGCTCAGTGCACCACAGATCCTAACTTCAGCACAGACCCCGTCTCTCCGTCCTGCCCACGGATGCCAGCAGCAGTGCAGGTTCATTCTGACTCCTGTGTTTCATCCAGTCACTCAGGGAGCAACTCTATCAGAGGGGAGCCTGACACGTTCCTGGTAAAGGGTTCTTAGAATCCTGAATTCAAGCTAAATTAAAAGAAGCGACTGCATTTATTTCTGAGCATCTCGTTTCCTCCCTTCTGTTTTTGTTTATACTTTTTCCACCTCCAAGACGTCATTTTTCTATCTTTCCCATATTGCTTCAAATGTCTCCCTTTTATATCCATTCAGACTGGGCACTAGATGGTTTATAAATGTCATCTTCTGAGATTTCTGATGACGTGCCTGGAACTAGACACTCACTGTCAGCTGAGAGAAGACAACATGGAAGAAAATGCCTCGAGAATATAGAACTAAGCAGGGGCCCCTGGGTGGCTCAGTCGGTTAAGCATCTGACCTCGGCTCAGAGGTCACGATCTCACAATTCATGGGTTTGAGCCCCGCATCGGGCTCTGTGCTGACAGCTCAGAGCCTGGAGCCTGCTTTGGATTCTGTGTGTATGTGTGTGTATGTCTGCCCTTTCCCCGCTTGTGCTCTGTCTCTCAAAAATAAATAAATGTTAAAAAAGATTTAAAAAATTTAAAAAAAGAACATGGAACTAAGGAAGACTGGATTGGATCGAATTCTAAACCCTTTCTAAAATGCAGTAGGAAGTCTTGAGTTTGGTTTGGCCCAAGATCATACAAGCCACACAGAGTGCTCTGTAGAAGGGATCCCGGTTTCTACACAGCCCAGAACTGAGCCCATCTCCTCAGGCACCCTCTAACCAGCACTGGCCAGAATATTACCAGCCTGGACCAGGAGACAGAGCAAGAGGAAGCTGTCCATCATCACAGCACCTTAGCCCTTACCCAAGGTACCTACCTGGCTCTTCAGAAGAGGTATAGCTTGTTACTCAAGAGATCATTCTAGCTTATACAAATATGAGAACATGGTTGGGATCCATATTCAGTGATCAATCTATGTTGAGTATCTACTATATGGCAGGCTATGTTCTAGGCCCAGGGGATAAAAAGTAAACAGGAAAAAACAAATTCTCTGCCCTCATGGAGCTTCTAATACATTTTACTTGTTCATTTGTTGTCTACTTTCCCCCTTACAGGGGGGAAAGGGGAGGACACACATCATACATCAGCTGATGATGTTTCTCTGCAGAAAAAACAAAGGAGGGTAGGAGGAGGGTGTGTGTATGTCAGGGAGGGAGAGGGGGATAATCAGTCTTAGATGGGAAGGTTAGGGAAGGCCCACTGAGCAGAGACTTGAAGGAGGTGAGGGAGTGAGTCATGCTGCATGTAGGGGAAGGCTCCAGGGAACAGGACTGGCAAGTTCCAGAGCCCTAGGTGGCAATGTTCTGATGTGCTCAAAGTTTAGTAAAGAGGCCAGGTGGGTGGAGCAGAGTGAGCAGCAAGCCAGCTGAAGCCAGAGCTGGGACAGGGGCCCCTGGCTCTTACTGTGTGAAATGGGAGCCACTAAGGGCTATAGGTGAAGAATGACATGATTTGACTTTTTAAAGGATCTCGCTGGTGCTGGGTTGAGAACAGACTGTTGATTCCCAATAGCAGCAGCTTCTTTACCTTGATAAACCACAGCAACTCCTCCAAAACACCCTTCCAGAATACACGCTTGGTTGTCAGTAAAGGAAATTCATCTGAAAAACAGTTTGCCAGATAATTTCAAGATGGGAAAACAGAAGACACCATCCAACTTTCTCTGTAGAGGAAAACTGCCCCAGGACACAGGCCTTTGAGTGACCACAGGAGCAAGCAGGAAACTTTGACTCTAGTCACGTGGGTACCCCAGAGCAGGGTGGAGCTCATAGGATACAGCGAAGTCAGTGACCCAATTCAGAGGAGACTGCCCTCCTGAATCCCTTGACCACCACAGGAATTCCACACTGAGATGGAACACTGGCCAGGCAGGATGCCCATGTGGACAGGGAAAGAACTATATCCACTTGCCAGGTAGTGTGAATCCTTCAGAGAAGTGTGAAGACAACACACAAAATGTGCCCTAGGACAAAGGCTGAAGGCTCTCAGGGCTATTCCGTGATTATCCTGCCAGGGAAAACTTACTCAGGTCCAGGAGACAGTAGATATCACACTGGCCAAAGCTAAAGAATAGTTATTAATTATCTGCAAAGCAAATTAACCTCTATTATTTAAGTGTACCAAAAATAATAACTGTTTAAACACTTGATATGCATGACAAAACAACCTTGTTTGAAGCATCCTTAAGATCACCATTTTATAGGCACCAGGAGGGAATATACAAGCTTGCATCAAGCAACAGATCAAAATATAAAAGCTTATCTCTAAATGTGGTACCTATTCAGTTCACCTTATCAATTGTATAGTTGCTATACATGTAAAAAGGACAGATTTTTTTTCAAGTACTTTTATCAGTACTGCCTACTGAGCACGATTTCCTCCATTTTAAGTATAGGAGGAAGCTGAAGGAACTTGCAGAACGGCTGGAGTAAAAGCTAGGTCTTTGGGTGACTGGAGGCCACTGTGCGGAGCGGCAGGAGGGTGGATTCCTCTGCCACTGCAGCCTGGGTATTTTCCAGTCTCTAAAATGGGTGTGGGGTTAAGTGTGGGTCCTCCCCTGCCCACCACAGTGCTTCACTAATAGTAGGTCTCCCTACTTAAAACCATCTCCATACCCGTGTCAAGGATACCTGTCTTGTGCCCACCCCCACCCCACCCCTTTGTCCCCTGAAAGCTTGACTCTAACAACCCCCAAGAGACACTTCCCAGGGGCCATCCTGTTTTGAAGGAAAACAGGAATAAGAACTTCTACTCGAACTCTTCGCTTTCCTGTTTCAACGTTTAAGAGGAAAGCTGGTTCGTTAGGACCAGACCGGAAAAATGGTCAGGAACCACAAGTTCCCGCCCAGCTTCTGTATTCACTCTCTCCTCCGGCCGCCTTTGACCCGCCCATATTCCTTCGCTCCAATTTTTTAAAACTGCGAAACCAAAGGGCCAACACAGGGGGTGGGGGCGGGGAGGGTAGAAAGGAGGAGTCAAAAAGGGCAACCTCTAAGCCAAGTCCGTGGTCAAGCCCAGGCAAATCCTCTCCCATTTTCTGGTATGAGGTCAGCACTACCAGCCCGTGTCCGCTCTGGGGCAGAGAGCGTGACCGGGATGCGGAGGCCTTGGCGCCAAAGGACGTGGTTTTATCTCCCAATTCTGTTACTCCCGTCCGCGTGACTTTACGCAAATCATTTCTCTAACCCGAACCTCAGTTTTGGCGTCTGCAAAGCACAGGGGTTAAGGAGCTCACAGGATCGAGGTTAGGACTAAAGGCTGGTGGCGGGACCCAGCCTCTCCCGGGCGCTCCTCCAGAGACCGCTCGGAGCCCACCCGTGCGCACGCCCACTCGCCCGGCGCGCGCAGCGGTCACCTCTCAGGCTGTAGCGCGCCTGCATGCCGAACACCGACAGCGTGCCGGTGCCGGTGCGGTCATCCTTCTGGAACCCGCAGCGCAGGATGTGCTCCACTTGCCCCAGGTACTGCAGCTCCCCGTGGGGCGGCGGCTGCGGCTGCGGCTGCGGCTCGGCGCCCCGCTTCTGCTCGGCAGGCTGCGCCGGCGGGCGCTGCAGCTCGGAGCCGGGAGCGGGCATGGCGCGGGCGCAGCCTGCGGGGTCTAAGACGCGTACGGCGGCGAGCAGCGCGCGACTGGCTAGTAGGTCCAGACCGTTCTGCGCGCTTTTTTTCCCGCCGCCGCTGCGGTGACTCCGCCCCTTCCTGCCTCGTGACGTTGGCCGGCCCTGGGGCTCCCGGCGTCCCTAGGGCGCGCCGAGCCACAAGTTGCCCAGAGCGCGCGCTCTGGGAAACGTGCCAGAAACCTGAAGCTGTGGTGTTTAGCGCCTTTAAATGCTAACAACCTAAGTCCTGTATCTTGGAGCATTGGCTGAAAAAGGCCACTCTGGTTAGAAAGTTTCGCGTTCACCGCGCCATTTATTTTTATTAAAAAAAATTTTAAATTAACATTTATTTAGTTTTTGAAAGTCAGAGAGAGACTGAGCACGAACAGGGGAGGTGCAGAGAGAAGGAGACACAGAATCGGAAGCAGGCTCCAGGCTCTGAACTGTCAGCACAGAGCCGGATGCGGGGCTCGAACCCACGAACCGTGAGATCGTGACCCGAGGTGAAGTCAGTCGCCCAACCGACTGAGCCACCCAGGAGCCCCCACCGCGCCATTTAATACTAAGAGGAGCCTGGAACAGTCCTCACGTATTCATGAAATCAAAAACAAACAAAACCCTGTTATTTGACCAGGCTGTCAGGCGCTGTGCCTTCGCGTTTTTCCCTATCCTCACCGAAGGCCAGTAGCTGGAGGAAGTGGAATAGGCCCATTTTTTTACTTGATTAATGACAGCCAGCCATTCTCAAGTTTTTGACAGCAAAATTTCACTTACTGTGAAATGTTTCTAATGTAAACACTGTTGGGTAAGAGCAATTTGATAATTAGTTTAAAATGTAGGAGGGGTGCCTGGCTGGCTCAGTCAGCAGACCATGGATGGGACTCTTGGTCTTAGGGTTGTGGGTTACAGCCCCATGTTGGGTGTGGAAATTACTTAAAAAGAAAATCTTAAAAAAAAATAAAATGTACTAATACATGGACATGCAATAAGCAGTCTTTAAAAAAATTTATTTATTTTTTTAATTTACATCCAGGTTAGTTAGCATATAGTGCAACAACGATTTCAGGAGTTAGATTCCTTAATGCCCCTTACCCATTTAGCCGATCCCCCCTCGCATAACCCCTCCAGTAACTCTGTTTGTTCTCCATATTTAAGTCTCTTATATTTTTGTCCCCCTTCCTGTTTTTATGTTATTTTTGTTCCCATTCCCTTATGTTCATCTGTTTTGTATCTTAAAGTCCTCATATGAGTGAAGTCATACGATATTTGTCTTTCTCTGACTAATTTCAACAAGCAGTCTTTTGAATCAACAACTGTTTTTTTTAGCACATAGTAGATGCTGAATGTATTTTTTGTTGCTGGGTCTGGGGTTATGAAGAGTAAGATGTTGGCACTGAATGAAACATACCAAACACTATTTCTTTCCGTTCAATAAAGTCAACTTTTTTTCTTTTTTTTTTCTCCCCAGGTTATCTCAAATGTATTGGCTGTGCAAGATTCTCACATCTTTCTGCTAACATATGCCTGTCAAACTCAAGGTTAAAATTTTTGTAATTGAAACACAAGTTCTAACAAGAGGTGAATATCTTTCATGTGCAGCTCTGCCTAATCTGCTCAGTGAAAACAATCTTACATCCCTTTATGTGGCACAAAGCCTATAAAGAATAAATCAAATCTCAAAGACAATTTAAAAAATACGTGGCCATTTGGGTTAATTGGAAGGAGGATAATACTATGAACAGACTAAGAAGTGCTTCAGGGAACATTTCACAAGACTTCTAGCTGGAAAGTCTCTGTTCTTGCCGTTTGGTTTTATGAGTGCTCACAAAGGCCACAATAAACAGAAATGCTTTGGGTTACAGAACAGCAGATATTTTAAATCTATTTCATCCATCACAGTACTAGGCTGGCCTTTCCTAGGTCTGCATAGATTCATTTTCCCCTCCTACAGCACATTCCCCACCCCATCCCATACCGATATTTGAAAAAAAAAAAAGTGTTTATTTATTTATTTTGAGAGACAGAGAGCGAGAGAATCCCAAGCAGGCTCTGAGCTGTCAGCATGGAACCCGATGCAGGGCTCCATCTTTCAAACTGAGATCATGACCTGAGCTGAAATCAAGAGTAGGACACTTAACCAACTGAGCCACCCAGGTGTCCCCAACCCCAGCATAGTAATAGTTTTAAAGAGTCATCGGTCTCCTATTAGGAATGATAGCCCTCCTGTATTGTGTTGTACTATTTGGACAGGGCGGGTAGCACCAGATGCAGTGGACATTCTTTTTGGTGGTCATTTGGGAGGAGACATGCTGGGTCAGAAAACCTTAACTCAGAAAACAGACTTCAGGCAGGAATGGGGACCCATGTTGTCTGTTCAGCTTGAGCATTGTCCTGGGTATAAGAAGCTAAGATGCCATGTGGAAGCATGTTCTGGGTGGGCCAGAACTGCAGAGTTCTTCACTGGGCAGGATCGTCCAGCATACTGCAGGGCTTTAGCATGCCTGTGGAAAGCCAACTAAACGTACATATTCCTCCAACTTCACCCCAACTGAAAAGTGTCTCCACACATTTCCAACCGCGGGGCGGATCCCAGGCAGAAAATAGCCTAGATTTTCCAGTTGTATGTTATCCTCTGTGTTTAGTTTCCTTTTGTCAGTTTGAGCTGAGTTTATTATTCTAGCCGAATATCAGTTATACCACAAAGAGAATCTCAAGGTAAAGAGCATAGGCTCCCCTGCCTGTGTGGAGATTCCTTTTCCACTGTGGTACTTGGAGGATCTTGGTTTGATGATAATAGAGAATGGTTCCTTTCCCAGTGGCTGCTCCATAAATGAACGATCATCATGATATGATGATGGCATAATTCAGTAAAGGGCTACTGCAGGTACAGAGAAATTACTTTATTTAATTAGTTTTAGTTTTAATTTTAATTCCAGTATAGTTAACATACCATGTTATATTAGGTTTAGGTATACAATACACTGATTCAACAATCCTATTCATTACTCCAGCACTCATCATGATAATTGTACAGAGGAACTACTTTAGGTCCTACCACCAGGCAAGACCTCCTTGAGAGAAGGAACATTCCAACCCCCACTGCATTTAGGCCAGTATGTTTCCTAGCACTTTTATCTATAAAAATAAAAAATAGGGGTAGTATGGGTGCTGAATCCTATCTTACTCTAGGAAAGAACTGTATCAATGGATACATTAACTTATTGGGGGGAAAGCTCTTCCTTCTCATTAAGAGATCTATTTCTGTTAAATATTGTTAAATATTTATAATATATATAATTATATAGAGGATAGAGGGAGAGAGAGAAGAGAATCTCAGGCAGGCTCCACTGTCAGCACAGAGCCCAATGCAGGACTCAACCCCACATCCCATGACCCTGGGTTCATGACCTGAGCCAAAATCAAGAGTCAGACATTCAATTGACTGAGCCACCTAGGTACCTCTATTTTATATTTTAATGGTCATAGATATGTATATTTGTTACTTTAATCAATATATACAAATAATAATTACAAATGATAACTGAGAATGAATATTTGATACCTAGATTTTTGTGCCTGGGCAGATTTTTTTTTTTTTTTTAAGTCGACTCCATGCCCAGCATGGAGCCCAATGCAGGGCCTGAACTCACGACCCCGAGATCAAGACCTGAGCTGATATCTAGGGTTGGACGCTTAACCAAGTGAGCCACCCAGGTGCTCCTCTGGGCAGATTTTTGATTTTTAAAATCTAAATCGCACCTGGGTGGCTCAGTCAGTTAAGTAACTGACTCTTGTTTTCGGATCAGGTCATGATCTTGCAGTTTTATGAGTTAGAGCCCCTCATGGAGCTCTGCGCTGACAGTGCAGTCTGTTTGGGACTCTCGCTCTCTCTCTCTCCCTCCCCCATGCATGCTGTCTCTGTCTCTCTCAAAATAAATAAATAAATTTGGGGCTCCTGGGTTAAGCATCTGACTTTAGCTCATGTCTGAAGTCATGGTTCATGAACCATGGTTTATCTCATGGTTCGTGTGTTTGAGCCCTGCACAGGGCTCATCTCCCTGTCTCTCTGCTCTGCCCCTGCTTGTGCTCTGTCTCTCTCTGAAAGAAAGGAAGAAAGAAGGAAAGAAAGAAAGAAAGAAAGAAAGAAAGAAAGAAAGAAAGAAAGAAAGAAAGAAAGAAAGAAAAAAACTTTAAAAAACCTAAAAATGCTTACAGTTTATTGATCAATAAAAAATGCTTAAACATAAAAATATATTACATTAGGATAAAATTCTTTGAAAAAAGAATGAAAAGCAGAGTTTAAGGAGAAAATGGAAAGAAAATTTCTCATTGTTAAAGAATAACTTGTTTGTGTATTTGTTTAAGTGGATGATTCTGGGTATCAAATTTCCATATTTAGATTCCATTGGATATATTTTAAAGAGAGATGAAACCATTTTATGTTTGAAATGCTAATATTTACAATACATGGGAAAATAAAATTTTGCTATTCTTTCAACTTATGTTGAAAAATCACATACAGGAGCAAGTATAACTTTTTCATGTTCCTTTTAGGAAGTTTGAGAGCAAAAACATTTGAATATTACTGGTCTGAAGAAACCTTCTTTTCTTTACACAGCAAACTCAAAAATGTTGATATAATTAGGAAAAGAAGCAGGAAATGAACATTTTTGAGAGCCAACTGTGAGTCAGGCACTTGATAATCAATGCTACCATTTATTAATGCTTATCATTATGGATTAATTCCTGTAGTTCTCACAACTATGCTATAAAACAAGAACTATTCCTTCTATTACTTTAAGGTAAAGATACTGAGGTTTAGAGACATTAAGCATCTTGCCTGAAGTCACACACCTAGGAAATACAGCAGTGGGGATTGGAATCTGGGTCAGCCTTGTCACAGAAGGTTTTCGAGACCTCTGCTTTCCACTTACCAACCCCTCTTCCTACTCCTCAGTCTACAAGTTTCCCATAGTTCATTGGCCCTTTAGAAAGGCGCTTAGAAAGTTTCCCTTTTTAACTTAATTTTTGGCACCTTGTCTGACAAATATATCAAATATGTGGTTGAAAAGGCTCTATTTATTTGAGACTTCAGTACATTAAGGAACCCAAGATTCTATCAATAGTGTCCTATCTTTTTTAATAGCCCTCACTTTTGATAGGAGAAACTTTATAGTCATCTGGAGTGAATTATTTTCAACTGGCTGCCTCTGACTCGTCTAACTTTCTCTGACAAGACTTCCCATCAAGTAGAATATCAAGACTGTGTGCGAAATGCTTTAAAGGTTTTGAGTCCTCTCTTTCATTATATTCCTCTTTATAACTTGAAAGACTGACTACAAATATATTTCCAATGTAATCTTTAGTGACATATACTAGCAAATGACTCTCTGATTATTATATTGCGCCAAGGTTCAAATTATGAGGTTAAGTAAGTGACATCTTGGATTCTCCATAAAATATGTATGGCCTTGTTCAAAGAGAACCCTGTTATGGTAATTTTACAAAGAAACAATGAAGTACACTCATGCCTGTAGCAACCTTATTCACAGCGGCCAAAAAGTGGAGGCAACCCAGGTGTCCATGGATGAATGAGTGAATAAACAAAAACGTGACACCCACACAAAGGAATAGTCTTCAGCCTTAAAAAGAAATTCTGACACCCGCTACAAAATGGATAAAACTTAAGGACATCATGCTAAGCAAAAAAAGCCAGTCACAAAAGGACAAAGACTGCATGATTCCACTTATGTGAGGTGCCTAGAGGAGGCAAATTCATAGACACAGAAAGTAGAATGGTGCTTGCAAGGCACTGGTAGAAGAGAGAAACGGGGAGTTAGTGTTTAATGGGTATAGAGTTTAATTTGGGGAAGATGAAAAAAGTTCTGGTGATGGATGGGGGTGATGACTGCACAGTAATGTGAAGTTACTTAATGCTACTGAACCGTACACTTAAAAATGGTTAAAATAATACAGTTTGTTTTATATATATATATATATATATATATATATATATATATATATTTTTTTTTTTTTTTTTTTTTTTTTACAATAAAAAAAGTCTAGATTTCTATAAACCCCAGAGCATGGTTCTGTCTACCAAGGCCAGGGTTGTGTGGAGATCCTGGATGAAGCCATAGCCACCATGTCTGACCAGGAAGCAAAACCTTCAACTAAGGACTTGGGGGGATAAAAAGGAAGGAGAATACGTTAAACTCAAAGTCATTGGACAGGATAGCAGTGAGATTCACTTCAAAGTGAAAATGACAATGCATCTCAAGAAACTCAAAGAATCATACTGTTAACGACAGGGGGTTCGATGAATTTGCTCAGGTTCCTCTTTGAAGGTGAGAGAATTGCGGATAATCACACTCCAAAAGAACTGGAGATGGAGGAAGAAAATGTGATTGAAGTTTATCAGGAACAAACGGGGTCATTCCAGGATTTAGATATTCTTTTTATTTTTTTCTTTGCCCTCAATCCTTTTTTATTTTAAAAAATAATTCATTAGTAATGTGATGTTCAAAACGGAATTGAAAACTGACACCCCATCTCTTTAAAACATTAATTTTGAATTCTAGTGCCCATTATTCATTATCCCTTGTTTTCATTGTGCTGATTTTTGGTGATCAAACCTCAGCCCCTTTCATATTGCCCTCTCCTTTTTAAAAATTACATGTGTGCACAGAGATGCCACCTTTTCCAGGACTGTGCATTTTCAGGCTTGTGATAAATAAGATTGACCAATGCGAGTGTTCGTAATGACTTTCCAGAATTCTGAAGTTCTAATGTGTGATTGCTTCACCCCTGGACTATGACCTTCAGTGGGAGATGGAAGTTTTTCAGAGAACTGAGCTGTGGAAAAATGACCTTTCCTTAAGTGGAAGTTCCTTTTAAAATGTGAGGGTCTGGGGGCACCTGGGTGGCTCAGTCGGTTGAGTGTCTGACTTTTGATTTCGGCTCAGGTCATGATCTCATGGTCATGGGATCGAGCCCTGCTTTACAAAATGGATGAAACTTAAGGACATCATGCTAAGTAAAATAAGCCAGTCATACAAGGACAAAGGCTGTATGATTCCACTTATGTGAGGTGCCTAGAGGAGGCAAATTCATAGACACAGAAAGTAGAATGATGCTTGCAAGGCGCATTTAGCACAGAGCCTGCCTGGGATTCTCTCTCCTCTCTCTGCCCCTCCTTGGCTCACGTGCAAGTGGACACACGCACACTCTCTCTCTCTCAAAATAAATACATAAACAAAAAAAAATTCAGGATCTTGACCAAAAGAAGAGAAATATTAGCCTGGAGTTGAGATGACAGAGATGGTGGGAGTAATGACTAACTCCAAAGGTGGCTTCACTGAAGACAAAGCATTTAAAAAAATTTTTTTCAACGTTTTATTTATTTTTGGGACAGAGAGAGATAGAGCATGAACGGGGGAGGGGCAGAGAGAGAGGGAGACACAGAATCGGAAACAGGCTCCAGGCTCTGAGCCATCAGCCCAGAGCCCGACGCGGGGCTCGAACTCACGGACCGCGAGATCGTGACCTGGCTGAAGTCGGACGCTTAACCGACTGCGCCACCCAGGCGCCCCGACAAAGCATTTTAAGGTAAAAGTCTTGTTAGAAGATCCCAGGAAAGTTATAATTTTCATTAGCAGTTAACAAATTTATTCATGCAGAAGTGTGTTCAACAGAAAAAAATCTATACATAAGTTACAGGTTTTTACTAAACAAAGAAATGAATTATAGATTTTTTTTCAAAAAGCCAATTATTATATTATAAATTCAAGAGCAAATTGAAAGAAGTATCCTCCGTTAATTAGAAAGTGGTGTATTTGTAGTAGAAATGATAGAACAGAGACATCTTGGCAATTTAATATTTATTTAATATACAAGGAACTACTAATGTACCATAGAATTTAGTAATATGTACATGCGATTTTTTAAAAAAGGTATTCTACTTTAAGTCAATTTGAATAGCTATTAATCTGTCATTCAACGTAAAATTAATAGTACTTCATAATATAAAACTGACATGTTTTCCTGATATTACATTTATTACATTGTTTTATACATTTGGGATTTTCAGGTCTCAGAGGTACCTGAAGAGGTAATTCTACTTGCCAGGTGTACGATGAGTTAGGTCTTCTTACCTTTAAAAAAAAGCAGCAAGAATCAAAATATTAGTAAATAATTTTGGACAGTGTATTTTTTTCTTGGAATAAAGGTTCAGAATGTGGAATACAATAAATGCCCTTGGCTTTTGAAAAAATTAGTGTATAATAAAATAATGGAAAACCTTTTTTTTTTTTAAGAAAAGAAGAGAGAAGAGAGGGTGGGAAGGAATGAGGGGAGGGAAAGAGCACAGGAAAGGGGATAGAAGGCCAGTGGGAAAGGAACG